>NC_045700.1:13996246-14657922 GCF_009834535.1 Camelus ferus
AGGTGAGGGGAAGGAAATAAAGGGTTTCCATCAGAGGTGTGAAATAACAAGATGGGTGTTTTAGAGCATCACTCTAGCTGCTACATGCAGATTGAAGAAGGGGAAGAGAAGTAGTTCAGGGTGGTAGTCATCTCTCATGCTCATCAATATCTGTTTTCTTCTCCTTTGAAGGACAAGGAAGACAGTCACTACCCAGCTCTGCTGCACTTCGGTTGGTACATGTGACTGATCTATCTGGTGGAGGTGCCATGGCCCAAAGTGATGTGAAGCACTTAGGGGCCCAAGTACAGCGATGGGTGTGACTTCTCTGTGGGTTCTCCTCTCCTACCCCAGCAAGAATGGAGGTGTGTGCTGGAAGCTGGAGACTCCCTCATTCTGGGTCTTTAGTGACTATGAGGAGAAGAGATGCCTCCCATCCACCTACTCAGTCACCCACTAACCCACACCAGGCAGTAGAATGAACAAGAAAGAAATCTGTGTTATGTTAATGACTCAAAGATTTCAGCACTACTTTGTTACCTCAAGCTGGCCTAACTTACCCGGACAAAAACATGGGGATAAGAGGCCCCAATTTTACAGGTGTTGCGAGTCAAGAAATTAATGGCTATGTAAGTGCATATCACAGTAGCAAGGACATAGTAGATGCTAAGAAAAGGGGAGCTAGAAACTATTATTATTGATTTGATTCTGGTCTCTTTTGATTCTAGTCTTGGCTCTGTTACTAAATAACTCTTTGGACTTTGGGTGACCACTTCAGCTTTTTGAATCTCAATTTCCTGCCCAACAGAATGAGGAATGTGTACTCTAGCTCCAAAACTGACAACCCAGGATTCTAAGTTGATGGGATAGAAATGCAGGGGAGTTACCGGCAGCTCGAAAATCTGGACAACACTTTCCCTTTCTCTTCTTTCATCTGGCAAATAAGTAGATTCTTGAGATACCGGGTCAACAGATTAATGGCCCAGGGAGCCAGGCCACTAATTCTCCTGGATGTTCTTTGCATAAAGAAAGAAGCCAATTCAGAATTCTTCTAAAGCCATCACACAAATCCTTAATTTCTCTCTGGAGATTTACAAGCCCAGTAGCTAATGCAGGAAAAGAAAGGCACTGATTCTTCTAGCTAAGAGGGTCACAGGTGTTGCTAAACTACTGCTAAGGAATTTCCCAGCGTGCATTTCTGTCCTCTTCTGGGAACTGCCAGGTGAATCTAAAAAGCTTCAGAGCCACTGATTTGGACTCCCAAGTGAGAGGGAGGTTCGGGCTTCCTCCCTATCCTGGATGTTTCTGTGTGCAGGAAGTGCATACAATCCATTTATGTGACAACGTTTCTCAGAAAGTCTGGGCTCTGTCTCCAAAGCTGCCACTAACTAGCTCTGTGATTCTCCACAAATAACTCTACCACCTCCATGCCTCAGAATTCTCAGTGTTGAATCGTGATACTAAAACCTACCTGATGTACCTCCTGGGGTTGTCATAATGATCAAATGAGATGGAAGGGAAGTGAATGTCTTTTGAAAGGCATATGCTGCCCCACAGATGCATTTGAGAATCATTGATGCATTGCTGTTATTCTTGCCATCATGATCTCCCCTGCTCCAAGATCATTCATCTCCAGGGATCTTCCTTGCGCACATTGGGGACCAAAAAATAAAAACAAAAAGCATCCCCAAAGCCTCCCTTCTCCCTTCTCTCTTTGATGCATGATGTGGTGGTGACGGGAGTTTGCTGACTTGAAAATGTAAACAACCTATTTCCACGGATGAGGGCTTTCCTTATATAGAAAGAAACAACTAGGTTTTTTTTCTTTTTGAATATATATGAATTTCTTTATTTCTGTAATCATTTTACCTTCCTGGGTATCTGCTGTTCACTGAATAAACTCGCTAAAGTAAGTATCTATTCCTCAGATCTCATGGGAGTCTAGTCGACTGTTTCTACCCAATTCTCATCCCAAGGGGCACTGGTTGAAATAAATGTTTGAAACAAGCAAAAGGAGTTGGAGACAATGGTCCATAACACAAGCACACACCTAAGGCATGCTATGAGGTCAATGAGGTGATGGGAGGGGAGGGGTATCTTGTAGAGTGCAATACCCTAATTTAATAGACACTGCAAAATCTTCTTTCCTTAGGAAGTTTCACTCTTTGGGGTTATAAGACTTTTCAGACATCCAGATTCCTGTCTAGTAATGCAAATACGTTTGAGAGTGTATCTGAAATTATTAGCTAAAACTCTGGATGGACTTAATGCCCTGAAGCTGAGGGCAAGTTTCAACCTGGAGACACAAGATAAGGGGGTGTGGGGGGAGGGGGATGGCAGAAAAGGACAAAGATATTATAAAGAAAATGGAAATTTTAGAGTTGAATTATAGAGATCTAATCAAATAACTATAAAAATGACACAACTGTAGTTCAAAGAGGTTAAAGAGTTAATTAGGAATAAACCAAAGTTGCTTCAATCCCAGGTCAGTAAATGAATTTTAAATCAAAATGGCTCAAATAATTATAGAAATGGGTAAATATCCCCTTAAGGGGAAAAAAAAAAAAAAGATCATCTGTAGGCAGCTCTCAGTTTCAATACTGTCATAGCAAGGAACATTCTACTATGTGTGAGGCTATATGTGGGACACGTGGGAGAGAAAAATAGGGCAGCTCTAATAGGGTGCAGAAGTGCAGGAAACGCATGTCAGTACAGGTGGAGACCACACGCTGGGGCAGGGAATGCGGAAAGAGTGCGAAAGAAACTCCAAGCCCAGCTTTGGGAGGGCTGATGAAAGATTCCTGGAGGTACCCAAGCTGGTCTTGAAGGATGTCTCCAGAAAAGAATGGGCACAAATACACAAATACACAAATGTGTGTGATCTCACTGAAGTACCATGTGCCAGGAAGGCCAACGTGAAAAAACAGATTGAGAGACTGTGTGAGGCATATCCTTCCGCACTCTGCTTGCTGCTGCTAAGTTTGGACTTGATTAAAGCAGTAAGGATTCATTTGAGTGCTTTACAACAGAACAGGGTGTGGTCCTATTTGTATTTCAGAAAATTCAGTCTGGCAGAAAGGAAGTGGATGAATTTGAGGGGTGGGCAGCAATGAAAATACAAAAAGAACTGATAAAATTAATTTATACTTTGGGGTTCATAAAGGAGGGGTGCCCCAGGGGCCCACCCACGTCACAAATCTAAACCCTTGTCAGCCTGCACTTAAAGGGAAATACCTCATTGTCAAGGAAATCTAACACCAATCACGGTTCTCCAACTCAGCTTTGGCTAACAGAAAATAGGGCCTGCTGACCTTTTAAAGAAATCCCTGACTTTCTAGCCAGTCATTCTCTGTTTCCATATCACCTCCTGTAACAGTCTGTAAAACTCGCTTTTACCCAAGACCCATCAGGAGGCGCACTCCACTATTTAGGAGAAAATGTACTCGCCAATGAATGGATTGTTTTCCCTTGAATAAAGAACATCAGTCTCATAACGGAGTCTTTCTGGTTTCATCCTTTGACATAACAAATGCAGGAGATACTCAGGAGGTAAAAGCATCTAAATTTGGTGAATGATTGGGTTGGGGAGTGGCAAGATAGTAAGTGATTAAGGACAAATCCCTGGCTTAGTAACTCTTTTAACATGGGAGGGGAAAATAATGATTCGTTTAGAGCATATTTTGTTTACATCATAGTCTAATGCTACAGCGAGGGGGAAACTACCAAGATACAAAGGAAATTAAGAAGTAGAGAGATGACCTGCTTTCCCCAGTTTAGCTAGCATTCCCCATTTTTACTTAGCAGTTTCAGTGCTAGAAAGCTTGACTGTCCTAAATGTAATAAGGGAAGGGTATCTTAACGGTACAAAAAATTTGTCTTAGAATTTATGGAAGCAAGATGATGTTACTCTTCACTTAGTAGAAATCAGGAAATAGTTGTTGAATAGGTAAAGGCTTAACATGAAAATTACACCATCTGGGTTACAGGTTAAGATGGCAGATTAAGCACATGCCTTTAATGATGTTCTCTCATGAAACCCACTAAATTTATAGTCCATAAATTTTGTCTGTAAAGCCTTAAACCCACACAAACAGGGACAAGAGGAAAAAAGATAATAGCAGCAAAATTTTAGAAGCTGCAAAGCAGATGAGCAAGAGGTAACTTAGCAGAACTGAGAAAGTTGGCTCCTAAGTCAGTATTGTGGAAAACTGAGAAACAACAGAAGTTATATCATGGGATCCTCAAGAGGGTCAAAACATGCCAGTCCCAGGCAATCTGAAAACTGCAGGGTAGGGAGGAAGGCAGTGAGGGAACAAGAAGAGGATAAAGTAAAGAAGAGGGATGGGTGAAGTGGTTTGAGACTCAGGTAAATCACTAGTTCTCATTCTCCCCAGCCCCATGATCCTCAGAGATTTCTGCCAAACCATAAAATTCTTGGAGCATATTCCCTTTAAAAAAAAAAAAGGTAAAAAGTAAAGCACAGTGTCTCTGGGGACAGCAGACACAGTTAAGAGTGTGGATCGCATCCTAAAAACCACAGGAGATATGTGACTATGCACAAGAATGCTGACTGTTGCATCCCCAAGTCAGCATCCTGAGCCCTGGAAGTCAGACCCCCACTGCTCCAGAAGAAGAGTGGGAGAGTGCTTTCTGGGAAATCTGAATAACACAAGAAGGAAGGCCCAAAGATACTGAGAGTTCTCCTAGGCAGGATCTCAAAGGTGATGACCTGCCAGGCAACCAGATTCACACAACCTTCTTAGGATCCCATTCTCAATTACAAATAGGCTACTAGGTTTACCAGACATCAGGGTTGAAGGAAAGCTTCTAAGTTAGAGAAGACCTTCTCACATGCAGTACAGACGTCAAAGTGGCAAACAATATAGAAGCAACTGGAAGAAAACAGAGGTAATGCCAAAAGAAAAAGAACAGGAAACATTCATATTCTCAGAAAGGTAATACAGACAGGAAAGAAACACAGAGATAAAATACAAAAAAAAATCATATAACTTAAGAGTTCTTAGAAATTCAAAACTTAAAACAGAAAATAAAAGAGAAATCTCAATAGAAGAGTTATAAGATAAAGGAAATATACTATGAAGTAGAGGAAAAGAAGAGATGTAAAACAGAAAAGTAGAGAATTGGTTGATTACATCCAAATAATAGATGTTCTGGAAAAAAAAGATCACACAACAGAAGGGAGAAAACAATCAAGAAAAATAATTCAAGAAAAAATTCTGGAAATGGATGACAAGAGTTTTCAGATTTAAAGGCCTCATCAGTGCCCAGCACAGTGGAACCACAAATTTGTACAAACTTCAAAAAAGGAGGAAAGAATAAACTTAGAAAAAGAATAGAGGATTGAAGTGACTTCAGGTTTCTCAGCAATGACCCTGAAAGCAAACAACATTGGGGAAAATGTCTTTAACACTGTGAAGGAAAGTTATGTCTAATCTAAAATCCATATCCAAGCAAGTCAGAAATTACTATGTTGCTATAATAAAGATATTTTCAAGCATGCAAGGTTAAAAAATATACTTCCCTCTCATCCTTCTTCATTAAGTTACTGGAGTATGAGTTCCATCTCACACCAAAAATAGAAGGAGGAGGAGAAGAAGGAGAAGGGGAAGGAGATGACAACATGGAAAATAGGTCAACCCACATAGGGGAATGGATGAGAGAATCCACTAGGGAATCAAAAAATGTTAACTTCCATAGGACAACTGTGCAGTAGATTTGAAGGGCCACCTGAAGGGCATAGACCAATGCACCCCAAAAGACAGGCACATGAGGCCTATTTTCGCTAAGATGCCAGTGCCATCTTCCCTACTTTTTATAAGAGAATAAAATGCCTGCGTAAGCCTGACCACTACTGATAGCTGGTTTTGGTTTGCTCTGACAATATGCTGGTAAATTTTCTGCTCTTCACACTGCCATATGTCCTGGATCAGCTGAAGACACTCATTTTGCTTCACAGAAATGTTCATCTTTGACCCACTCCTAAGAGCGGCAGTAGGGCATGAGGCTTCAGAAGTAGAAACTAATATAGAGTCACCCGCTCCCCTAGTTAGGTTCCTGCAGGACATCTAGTACCTGGTCCACGCCTTAACCCTGCCACAGGCCCTGCAGAGGAGACTCAGGTGAACATTCAGTAAAGGTGAAGCCACATGATTAGTCAGATTCCATTCCATGTATCTTCTCTTGAGAGCCTTCAGGTAATAGTGGCAATATTGCCTTTTCTTCACACAGCTACTCAAATTTCAAAAACAATCTGTATTTTATTGGCAGATATTTACACTGGGGACAATATGACAAATGAAGCAAGGAAATAATTTCCAAAAGTCAGGGTAGTGAGTACTTTTGGAGGGTGGAATGAGAATATGCAGTCAAGGAGAGGCACCCAGGAGGCTTCTGAAACGCTGGCCATATTCTAGTTCTTAAGCTCAATAGTGGATGGATAAGTGGTTGCTTTATTATTTATAAATTGTGTATATGTTTTATACACTATCTATGTAACATGTATCATAATCTGTAAAAGTAAAAATAAACACCATGTACTTTTTAAAGGCCTTCACTTTTGGACCCCACTGACCCTCCATGAACCTCTATTTGCTTCTATTTTATATAATATAATAAATACTTATTTTGGTCACCATCATCAAAAAAGAGGTAATGTGTGACATAAACAGAACATTATAGAAGTCTTCATAGGGATTTCTGAAGGCAGAGGATTTAGGGAAGGCTCCCAAGAGTGAGTTGAGTCCATGAAGGAAAGTAGGGTGTGGTTGTTCTCTTCATGCAAGTATCATGGTTTATTTATCTTCCCTCCTCAAAGACAAGTACCATGCTTAGAATACAATAGGAGGTCAATAAGCATTGAATGGCTGGATGTGTAAGGAAAAGGCATTTCAGTCTGCGGCAGGAAGTCTGCTCTGTTACTGTAGCTGCCTTCCTGCTTCCCCTGTGGACTATCTTTGTCCCCTGCTTCCCAGAATTACTGAATGAAAAGAGTTTCTATAATGAGGTTTCAATTAAATCATGTCTGCTCTTTTACTAACTGACATAAGTAAATTATTCTGGAATAGATAGTCGCATAATGTAGAAATGAATAATACAGATTCCCCCGTTGCTCCCACTTGCCATCGGTGGTTTTCTCACCGTATAGCTAAATGTGATGACTCCAAAGAGTATTTCTCTTGTTTTGTTGATTCTACAAAATTTAGAATTAATACTCTAATTATGCCCCTAATGGGTTTTTTTCCTTTGACTATCTAATTGAAGACAGAACTTCCACGGATGCTTCTGCAGCAATCATCATATGAAAGTGATGAGCTGAGGTCAGCAGAGTGACTTGGAAGAAACCCTGGAGGGGATTTGAGTAGTTGAGTTATTGGCTTGTGCTCTGAGGTTTTATTGCAGACGCTCATGAAAAATGGAATTCAAGACCTGCCATTGACCTGAGAGCAGCTAAATGTTTTTGAATGAGCCCCTTTTCTCTGACTATGGGCTATGTTTATTCCCAAACTCCTCAAGTAAGTTTTCAGTTTAACTCACAACAGACATTTTGGTAATAATCATAGGAGGCTACTTCCACTGTTGTTGCTGCCTCACTCATATGGCCTTTGTTTTATTTCTGTTTCTGTTATTCTGGTTGGCTTTAGCTAGTGATACTTCCTTTTTATTATTCATCCAGTAAATATTTATAAAACGGCAATCATGTGCCAGGAACTGTGCAAAGTGCTATGGAGCAAATGATGAGAAATAACACACTGAACATTCTCCTCCCCACCCTCCAAAAAAAAACCCTCCAACCTGTTTCACATAAAAAACACAATTACACACATACGGGATACTCTATGAGAAATGCTTTGAAGCAAACATACAGACCAAGGTTCTAAACATGTGTTCTATTAACTGAAAGATCACATTCCTTTGGCAAAAGTGGAATGAAGCTTCCCCTGAGAATAAAACCTTTAATGTAAAATTGCAGGGTAGGGATGGGGTGCAGTGAGAAAAGAGAGAGGAAGTTCTGAGGCGAGGAGAGAATTCAGGAAGGTGCTCAAAGAAGGAGATCACCTGGCAATTTCAATGATGTGCAAAAGGGCAACAATACTGGGGCCCAGCAAGTGAGATAAAAGTAACCACGGAGACACAGACGGGCCAGATCGTATAGGCTGGAGGGCCACATCAGAGTTATTTCTATCTTAAGAGCAACAAGACATCTTTGAAGAGTTCACATCAGGGAAGTGACATGGTCATGTTTGCACTTAAAGATCACTCTGCTGTAATACAGAGAAGGTCTGAAGTGGGCATTAGTGAATGTGAGGGAAATGGGGGATTGTTCAGTGTTCTGTGAGGAAAGTGGCGGCTTCCTCAAAAAGTTTCCGTAAAGAAAATGTAGCAAAAGAAGCATTTACACAGATAGTGAGAGAGAAATAATAAAATGGCCGCGCTTGTGCTAACTAATTCCTGGCCTTATACTTGCCGTTTGCTTTTAAAATGGTCAGCAAATCTGACTGACCAGACACTGCCCCCAGCCCCAGGCCCATTGTTACAATTAGAGTTAGCGTTAGAGTGATTAAATTTCCTGTTTGTTTTACCTTACTCTGGCAACTGAAATTTACAATCATGTTTGGATTCTGAGCCATTCCCCTAGGAAGGGAGTCACTGGACAACAACCTCAGGAGAATGACCAGACCCTCCGAAGTCCCTCCTGGTGCCTACTGAATCTGAATAGGTAAAAAAGGTCGTGGGCTAATGACCCTCCAGACCACTGGACGGTCCCATGATGCCGGACAGACTTGCCAAGATTTAGGAGGAAGCTTCACCAGAACCTCTTGTTAATTGATATCCCTTTTTACTCTCCAATTTGTTCACTATATAATCACTAAGCCCCAACCCTAAGACGGGTTCACAGTTTTGAAGGCACTAGCCTGCTATGAGTCCCCTTTGCATGGCAAAGTAATAAAGCTGCCTCTTTTTCTCTAAGCTCCAAGACCCTGTCTCTGAATTCTTTCGCTACTCAAGGATGGGGGCTGATCTTTTGGCAAAAATAGGAGCGAAGTTAAGAAGCCAAGAAGGAGTAGCAAGCCATTGGCATCCTTCAGCCTGTGAGGACAAGAGGGTAGAAGTTCATCAGAGCCTGAGAAGGGTCAGAGGAGTAGAAGTGGGACCAGCTGATGGGGCAGGGGATGGAGGTACACATTCTGATCTTTCCCCTTCCTAATGCTGCTCTATTGCCAATGCCTCCCCAGCCAGACCCACCTGAAGGGCACAGGTGAAGGTCAAGGCAGAACATGGCAGACAAGGGCCAAGAATTGATCCAGGGAGAGGGTTGCAGACAGAGAATAACAAGCCCAGATGGTTAGCAGTTTCCTACAGTTGTCCACGTTTAAAGGAAAACAAAGCGAATGGCTTGGAGAGACACTTAGGAGGCAAAATCAACAAACCTTGCTGATGAGTTCCTTGTCAGAGTGAGGAAGAAGGAGGAGGACATTTCTCCTCAGATTCTGTCTGGTGCAATAATGCTTCAGTGAGATAGATACCAATGCTCTTGACAAAGATAAGAAACCCTAGAGGAGAAAGGGGTGGGTATGGTGGGATAAAGAGCTCAGTTCAGCTCTCAACCTGCTAAATTTTAAGTAAATTTGAGACCATCTGGTATGGATGGTAAATAACCTTTTGGTAATCTCGAATCCATATGGACCATCAAGCTACGTGAGTTCCACAGGTGCAGCCATTATCATGACCAACCAGCCCATGAATGTAGGGTATCAGTTACAAGGGAGATGGAGGAGAGAATACGGATGTGTTAGAGCATTCCCTGTGCTAACCTTAATCCTAGGGTTTGAGTTGATCATCCAAGTAGGTCTAGGCAGCCATATTCCTCACCCAGAACAGGGAAAGAAGAGCTGGACCCTGTGGCAATAACACTTACTCCCACAAAGTGACTGAAAGTTGATTTTCTAAGGTATCTTGCCTGAGGATAGAGTCCCAAGCATTTCTCACTGACTACTGGACACTGAGAGTAATTCTCTCCCATTACCTTTGGAACACACTGGCTTGTATTTCCACAAGATCCCAGTGGCTGCCAGCTATATCCCTTAGCTGGTGTCTATTCTGTAGTTACTTCTCTGTAGTCCTCAGGCTTATGGTGAGTATGGGAGGTGGCCATTCCATTGCTCATGCCCTGGAATGAGGATGGCCCAAATCCTGCTGCATGTGCTCCTCCTTCCTCAGGCTCATCTTCAAGGAAGTTTCTGATATAATACCCCTTCACATTGACAATCTATTTCCCATTTCTGAAGCCTTTACCACTTTGCTGTTTGAGATTAGTTTCTAATTGTTAGCCTTCTAACTAGGACCCCTGTTTATGTCCAGATTTTCTGCCACTATCTTTCTAATTCCTCTTACCCCGGATCAAATGTCCTTGTTTCTTTGTATGACATGATGTCAGCACCATAAAGTCTGAAATAGGAACTTCTTGCTCATAATCTACAGAATAAATTAATGCATAGTTACCATGACTGAAAAAAGACAAGAATATTTCACACTAGACAATCATCTTTCCCATGGTACCAATGCAGGACATTAGGAAATAGTCCCATTTGGATCGAGATTTTGATAAAAGGTGAATTGGTGGAACATGATAGGTTGTAAATCATCATGTTCTAAACCATCAGTATTCTGGGCTTTAGGAAACTCATTTTTTTTCCCTTGAGGGAAAAAGGGCATTATTGAAAAATTACCTGGTTGAGAAAAGTGCTTCCAGGATTTAGTGACCCCACATACTACACTGAGCTAGTCATAGAGTAGCTATGATTGAGGTAAGCACGGGGTCCAACAGAAGCCTTGAGAAGGGGTCTCCAACACAAACTAGGGAAAGGGGAGTGTAGTTCATGGACTATTCCCCAGAGTAAACATTCTAAAGGGTGGGAAAATTATGTAACATCAAAGGTGGAGGGTCATAGGAAAAGTGAACGCCCATCCTCAGCCTGGGAAAGATGACTCCATCAGTATTACTAAAAATAATACCTACCCATCTCTGAGACATAAAGATACCTTTCTGTGGGATATCTTAGATTATCATAATTACACCTTATTCACAGCAATAATGCTTATGGTAGCAGATTTCAAACTGTCTTGTGATTTTTGATTCTCTCCCCAACTTTAGGAACCCAAGCAGAGACTGTGAAAAGGAACCAAGATCGTATAAAAGTACCAGGAGAATTTACCCTCTTGGTTATTGCTGTGTGACCTCTCTCCCAGTTGACAGCAAAAACAGGAAGGGAGATGAGCAAAGAACCCATGTTTTCTAGTGGTGTCCAATGAAAATCACTCTTGCTTCAGTGATTTTACACAACAATATAACTGATGTTGAGGAATGCAACTTAAGGCGTATTGTTAGGTCAGCTGTCCCCTTGGCTGGCACACCAACCAGTGCCCCATAAATGATGAATAAGCATAGTTCACAATCAGATTACCATCACAGTTTGCCAAAGAGCACTCCTCTCAGCAATAAAATATGACTTTGTTTTCAGTGTCAGACATGATTAAGTTAAACGTGTGAAGATTCCTAACCTTATCGATTTCTTTGTACTATGCTCATATTTCTCATGCTTTTCAGCACCTTATTCATGTTTAAAATAGAGGGAGACATTCGAAAGAACAGCTACTGCTTAAGAGTCAAAGAGAGTATAGGCAGGGAGATGTGGAGCAATGCCTCATGGGAAAGGTGAAGACATAGGGTGCTGAAAAGTAATAGAAAGACTGAAGATTTTGCTTTTTCCTCATGTTTGACTATTCGCTAAATAAAGATAGTTCCATGGAGATAAACATAAAGTCATACAGTGGGAATAGATCTGAGGAAAAGTTTAATTAGCTTCCTTCATTTCACAGATAAAATAGGGGGTTTAATGTAACAATGTGAAAGATTCAAAAATCACATAGTAAGTGATGAAATCAAAACTGAAATCAAAGCTGGATTCTGAAACAAGGTCTCTTTCACATGGTCTTGTACAATCCTTAACACCTCCAAGCCTCAGTTTTCTCATCTGTTAAATGGATAATAGCACATGTTTCATAAGGTTGCTATTGGAATTAAATAATCATAATACATGTAAAATTTCTTAGCACAATGCTTTCCATGTAATATCCAATCAATATGTGCTGTCTTTATTATACTGGAATCTTAACACATGCTTTTCTTCAATATTTTTAAGAGCTGGCCTCATAAGAAGTCAACAACCAAAACATATGACTCAAATGTACTAAAATGTGCCCATTTACCAAATAGATATATTCCACTAAGATGCCTAAAATCTCTGCCTTAAGGGATTTTTCTTTGGTTTAAACATTAATCTCTCCCCAGAATACATTTTTACAATGGGAACATGCTTGAATTAATGCACCAGTATCTGTGTGTCTAAGTTTAACTGATTCTTTTGTTCTAGTACAGTGTGGAACAAGATGGAATGAAGTTTCTAGAGGCCTAGAAAGTGAGTTAACATATAACAAAGAACGGGAAAGAGGAGGAAGAGATATTGCTAATATATCAGCAGACCTTCCACACGCATGCTTGGTAGGTACACTGCCCCTTCCCAGCTGACTGCTGAATTCTGTGTTCTCATGCTTAGCCCTCATCAGATCACAACTGAGGCAATGGGCAATTCTGGAAGGCCACAATTGAAGAAAAATGCTGGAAAACAACAAAATCTGAAGAGGAGGAAGGAATGGGATTAAAGAATTTAGCAGTTGTATAATATGAGAACAAGCTAGAGCACTGAATTATATTTAGGCAGAAAGGTGGGGAGGGATAGAATGGACCTGATCGCCTCTTTCCAATGCAGAAAGGATTATTCCATGAAGGATTATGCCATCACACATCCTTCTCAGGGCAGCCATTCACCTCTTCCTCTAAACTCCCTATGGTTGTCTTTACTAACATTTATTGCAACAAAATCTGACTGCTTACGTCTTTTTTTCTCTCATTAGGTTTTAAGTGCCTTGAGAGGGGGACCATATCTGCTTTACCTCTGGATTCTCATTTTTAAGACAGCACTTGGCATATAAATCTTTTTGTTGAGTGAACAAATAAACCGGTTTGCACAACTCAAAAGAGCAGAACTAACACCATGGGTGCAATTCTCAGAGAGATATTTCAATTCTATAGCTGAAAGACACCTTTGATGCTTAGAATCACACAACAGTCTGTATTAGCAGTTCATGAAGAAAGAAGCATCCGTGGCTCTTCCATAAGGAATGTGGGATCCTGCACTTGGCTGGGAGGCTGCAGTAATGACTGCTAAGATTAGTTCAGGCTTTTAAATTTTTAATTGGAGTAAATAGCCCCTAACTAGCTTCCCTGACATTTTCTATCCTCTTTGATCCATCTTCCACACTTCTTTAAAAATTGTCATGCTAAGGCACAAATACCATCCTCACCCATTTTTTTTTTTTTAAAAATCACTGGATCTCATTGCCAACACCAGCATTTGCTAAAGAATGTTTTTGTGAAGTGTCAGTCCCATGGGATGGCCAGCAAACAATGGGTCCCACTGTAAAATACATTTGCAAACTGCCACATTCTAGTCTTTTCTTCAAGATTTGAGACTATGGTGCTCCTTTGTATATGTTAATGGAAACATTGGTACATCCCACATAGGGGACAATTTCAAACTGGTCCTCTATAGTTTCATCTTAATCTGAGACCACGTTCTTTTAATTTCAACATCACCCACAAAGTGTCCATGTTTCTCACCTACAATTCTTGGGGCTTCAAAGTTCCCAGACTTTGATTTGAGACATGGCATCTCAGTTGAGTTGGATCATTGTGGTGGGTGAGGAGAAGAGGAGGATGGGATGAGTTGTGCAGAATCTCTGGAGGACATCAAGCAACACTTAATACCTTAATAAGGTGACCATCTGAGGCTGTTGTGACTTCCCATCTGGCACCATGAACAATAACTTGATGCTAGGACCACTTCCACAAAGTGCACCGGCACACCTTCTTCTCCCCAAATCTAGCCTTCTCTACCCTTCCTCTTCTCTCCACAGAGGTCCTCTCCTCTCCTCTTCTTGGTGAAATATATCTCCTAGGCACTGCCATCTTTATTATATAAGCCATAATAAAGGATAAGAAAGGACTGGTGAGTGACAGGGAATGCTAACATCAAGTATGGCTATTTAGTACACCACAGATGATATTGCTGGGACTCTGCCCAAATGCCCTTTATTGGGCAGATGCACCCAGATCTCAGTTGCTGTGCGTATTGGCTAATGGCCCAAAGCTGTCGTCTTTTCTAGAGAATTACCCTCTGTGGAACTAGAGCCACCTAGCTCCAGAGTTATGCACCTCTATATCCCTCTCTCTAGGTAGCCAATGACTGATTGACAGAAGAGGTACAAAAGACCAGGCCTGGCCTCAAAGTGGACCCAATGCTGTGGTTCAGTGTATGCTCCTGAACTCAATGTAGGGTCAGACTGAAGCCAGACTCAAGCTGGGACCACATCTTTGCTTAACTTCCCATCTTGCTTGTCTCACCCCCTTCCTCTAAAGAGCACTCACTCAATTTAGCAGTTCAAATTCCCCTTTTATCTCTGTTTCTAAAAGCTCCAACCAAAGAGAGCCCCAAAAGACTAAACAGAGGGTTCAATTCTTTCCAAATCCTCTGAATCCTTAAAAACAATTTTTCATGGTTTTTCCTTTCTTCCTTCTTCTGTCATATATCTGCCTTTAGAGTCACTGTATCTTATTGAGGAGTGTTTATTGTATTTCCATAAAGAAGAGCTTATGACTAGTTCCTCAAAATAGAACCATCTTCACAAAACATCTTCCTTCTCACTGCTTCTCCCAATTGCTGATGAATATATAAATATTTGGCATTATAACATAAAATCAAATATGGCAACATATTTATAATATTTATATTTGTTTCTAAATTATAATTCCCAGGGTTTTTTTAGGCTATGTATAATATATAAATGTTTAGTATTAGTAGATTCAATACCAATGTACTCTAACCCAGAGTACTTGATTTGATTTATCTTCTATGTTTCAATTTTTACATCAGATTTGTTGTTTGTTTTTGAAGAAGGACCATGGGTGTTGTAATCTCTGAATGCTCATTTGACTATAACATTTATATTTAACAACTGTTTGGCTGGGTATAAAAATCTTGGATAATAAATTTTATCATTACTCTACAATTTCTCCCCTGTATTCTGGTATTGAATTCTACCATGAAAAATTTTAGACCAGTTTTCTCTTTTCTGATGGGACTCTCATAGGAACTTTATTTATATTCATCAGATGTTTCTCATCAATTTTTCTTGAAACTCAAAAAGTCTTTTCTTCTTAACATTAAAATTCAGGTTTTAATTGATTTTAGGAAATTTCATTTTATTGAATACTATTATCTTTTTAGGTATATCATTTATCATAATTTATATCTCCTTTGTCAGACTTCCATATCTATAAACTAATTTCTAAACACTTTTTTCTCTAATTTTCTGTATTCTATTTTTTCCTGTGATTATCTCAAATATTTCTTCTATGCCTTAGATGCTGTTTTCAGCATTATCTTCTTTATTTATATTTTTAATGTGATCACAATTTTTCATAGTTTTTTTTCTTCATTCCGTTTCTTTCTCAAGATCTGTCTACTTGTTTTTTCTCTCAGTATGATGTATATTTTTAAATTTATTTTCTTGATATCTTTTTTCAAATAGTTTACATTCACTTTATCTTGAAATATGAAGTGTGTATATATATATATGTGTGTGTGTGTGTGTGTATATATATATATATATATCTTTATACACGCACACACACACACACACACACACATTGGTTTTCTTGTTCAGATTTTTTTCTTATATGTTACCAGATTTGCCTTTTGTTTCATTGATTCCTCTCCTCTATAGATCGTATGTTAGCTCCTTTCTGCTCAGTTTGCTTCTTGGAATGAAGAAAGTTCTATCCAAATCAGCAGTTTACCTATAAATGGGGGACAATGTGGGCAAAGCGTAATCTTGAGAAGCCAGTTTTTCCACTTGGGTGTGTTGCCTTAGAACACTTTTATACCAAATTAGCTACACCTTCCATGGCTTGGTTCTCCTGAGGTTTCTGCACTCCTCTCTGACTCACCTTGGTCATGGTCAAAACCTGTATCTTACACACTGTCTCTTTCTTGATTTTCAGTGAGTTTTTATCTCTCCAAAAGACACTGATAAGCAAGTTCAGAGAATCCATTATACTTTCAAGGTTGAAAGAAGGAAGGATTGGCTTTTGGCATACTTCTGTGGAAAAGATAGTTTCTTCTCTTTTTCTTCTTATCAGTGGGTACTTTCAAAAGGGGAAATGAGTGTTGCATTTAACCAATCCTCTTTCACTAGAATTCCACTTTCTATACAGTGTTCAGGCTTCATCTTGCTTCTCTTTTACCATTACATTCATTGTTTAATTACCTAATGAAGATCTAAATTTACTTTGGGCTTTTCCTTCTTTATTTGCTGTCAATTTCCAAAATTTTCTATAGACAAAAGCAGCAGCATTATTGCAGTACATATTGTGCCTTTAAGCAATTTCCTTTATGAAGCAGTCTCTAGGAATGCATCATGTACATATTAGGGGTCATCTGTATTTTACTTTATTCATTTACTTGCCCCTTATTCATTCACCCAATATTAAGTGCCTCTGATGTGTTAGCCTAAATGGAAATAGAGAGGGAAAAAAAAAAAAAAAAAACCTCACCAGCATAAATCTCCTTCAGATAAACAAAAGTTTTAAAGACTCTGATGATAGTTTTAGAGGGCAATTTTATTTACTCTGCATTTCTCACAACTATAAATATTATTAAGTGATGATTATCTGCTTTGCTCCTGACCAGGGAAATTGAATTTCACGAGCTACTGATGAGATTGATTTTTCTAAGAAAAGAACATCGGTCAGTTGCTTCAATAGATTTTTCTTTTTTCTTAGTGGTTGTATTTTGAAAGGGGATATATGCACTCCTGAAAAGATTTGAAGATGTGACCATTTTTATAATAATCACACAACAAGATATGAAGGGGAATATAAAATGACTTCATGTAAATCTCATGGTTGAACTAGTAAGGATATATTTTGTAGGCTTCTAAAAACAAATCCTTCCATTGCCTGAATTCTTTGGAGGAAATACACCATGTAAAGCCAATAACCATATAAATAAATAATGGACTGATGCAGCTATCAGATGGAAAATATAAAAGGTGGATGACGGCTCCACACTGTGGTGTAGTGCTAGTTACCTGCTGCTGTTTTGAGGAAAGAAGGAACCATATTTAGAACTGGCTAGTAAGTTGCCCTCTTCCCCTGCAGAATGCAGAAGAATCTGATCAGGGACTGTGGCTATAACTATGACTATGATTCTGACTCCAAGACTCAGTTGCAGAAAATGTCAAGTGAAAATGAACTGAGGAGTTTGGTGCTCTTTAGCTCACCAGTGTGTACAGAACTGGAAATTGCTTTGCCAGGTGTGGGACATTGCTGTGTGTCTGTGACTTTTGTATCCTTTTTAGATCAATGTATGCAAAGTTAATGGCACTAGCTAATGGATGTCTAAGGGTCAGAGTGTGCCCAAGTAACCAATCCCAATAAAATGAATGAATAAAAGGTAGTATCATGAGGTCTTATGAACAGTTCTCCTGCAGTGTCAAAGGTGGGTAAAGTCAGGGCAGTATATAGATAAGACTGAGAAAAATGGAGGGAAATTTAGTGACAGGCAGCCTGAGTTTCTCTGTCCTACTCATGAAACCTCCAAGAGGCAACTAAACTGTTGGTCTCAGCTCCTGACTACTGTGTATAAATGAAGAGTTATTTCCTTTAAAAAATTCATCTCAATGAGTGATACTGTAATTACACAAAATTTGGTCTGAAAGTGGTTTTAGAACTCCTCAGGGACAGTAGGCTTCATATCGCTTTCACAGGCAAACCTTTCCTTCCAACAGTGTCCTATGTTGGACTGGTAGATAAAAACTAATAAAACTCGAGTTGCTCAGGGCTCCAGTGGGAGTCCATGACCTCACTTCTCAGCCTCTTAGGAATCATAGCTGAGCAGTAGAGCTCCAGGGAACACAGTTTGAAACACTGAGCTAATTGGTTCAGGGTAACATAGCTAGAGAGTGGCAGAACAAGGATTAGAAGTTAGAGAACCTGCTACAAGGCCAGTACTTTTCACCAATAGTTTTCAAATGTCAGTGAACACATTGATCACCTCGAGATCTTTACTAAAGTACATATTAGAGTTCCATGGCTCTGAGGGTTTGCTGAGACCCTGCATTGCCAACAAGCTCCCAGGTGACATCAATGCTACTGGTCTAGGGCGCACACTCGGAGGCAAGGCTTTATACTACAGCGCATTGTCTGTAATGAACAAGCATCTTAGAAAGAAATTTAATCTAAGTTATAAACCATCTTCTTAAAACATAATTTACTCAGAACTTTCATTGTCACAATCTTGACTAATCTCTACTTAAAAACAGACAGGAGTTGGGGGAGTAAGTAGAGTAAAGAGAAGGAGAGAATTTGGTGGTCCAAAGTGGTCCACTAACTGATCCTTAAAGAATTAATATGAAAACAGGGAATGGCTCACATAAGGCCTGATAATGTTTGAAATTATAAAACCAAGTTTGAAAATCCTGACTTTAAAAAATGTTTTGAGGGAGGATCTACAAATAAAATGAGTACAGAAGATGAAAGGCTTAACAGCTGTCTATAGAAACATTGCCCAGTAGATGAAGCTAACCCTCAGAGGTCCTCCACATTCTCTTTGTGGCTTCATCCTTCAGGTTACTCACCATCCCTGAGCCTCCCCTTTGCAGCCTAGGACTCATCTCCCCACCCTGGGTATCACTATGCTTTCCTATCAAATGTCATCTGTTCCTTACCCCTGCAGTCAGACTCCATACATTTAAGGCAACTGGTCAAATAATTTGCAGGTTAAAAGTAACTTGATGTGTTTTCATTTCAAAGCAGTTTTGGGATTCACATAATGACCACAGAAACACTAATGAAAATTAGTGATTAAAAAAATACAACTTAAATGTTTCACAGGCTTTCTTGTAGTCTTTATTATACCATGAGGACAGCTGGTTCCTCGGTGGACGTACACTCTATGAAACATATAGACCCTTTAAAAACAAGTTATTCTCCTCAAACCATAAGAATCTGGTTATTACTTGTGGCATCAAGTCCACAGTGGAAACTAAAGTGAATTGCCACATAACAATGGTTTCACTAAATCAATAACCAGGATACAGAATGTCTTAAAGTTAGTTAGGGAAAGAGCCACATTTTGAGAAGCTGATGGGGAATTGATTGTATTGACTTTCATTCACCAAAGTTGCTGTGAATACAACATAAGAAGAAAAGTCTTTTTTTTGTACCTTTGGCAGGATTTGTATACAAATCCATGATGTGGCTTTCAGAAAGTCCCACCATAGACTCTACCTATAGATTTAGCTTTGTGTGCTAAGAAACAGTACTTCATAAACACAAAAATAGAAGTTTTTTTTAAGAGTCTAATAATTTGTCACAAAATGGTTCTATTCAACTTACATTTTTAAATGAGATGCTCTTTTCTGAGTTTAATGTGGTATACCAGTTTAAACTCTTTAGAAACCTACATTGGTATTGCTTTCCTATAATTTGGTAAAGTACAAGCGAAGCATTTGAATAATGAAAGAGAGGCATTTTCTCTTCAATACTACATTAAGTAAAAGCAAATCACTAATTTATAATCCTGTTTCCATGGGAACCTAAGTATAGAGCCAGTTTGATACAAGGCATTTCTCTTGGTTACATATTTTTCCCTTTCTCCTTGAAATATAATATTGATTGCTGTCCAAAGGCTAAGGAGTGAGTGCTGAGAACCAAATGATCATCTTTGTGCCTTTCTACCAAGTTAAGAGAGTTGCATAAGTAGCTAAAACACAAAACAGCAGAGCTTCCTCATAGCAGGACTGGAGGAAGAGCTGGCTGGAAGAATGAACTTTGAAGAAAAAAAAATGCCTCAATAAATCTGATTGTCTGACTTGAGATTTGAAGATTAAATCTGAAACTCTCAACTCCATCTTCATTATTTCCTAAATTGTGTGCAAAGCCTGCCTCTGCCTGGTTTATTCAGCAGCCTGTTACAGGACAATATTCTCCTCCACCCCCATCATCCATAACCAGAGTAAAATCATTCAAGTACCTTTTTTCCATCTGGAACTGTTGCTCTCAAAGAGCTGTGACTGTACCAGCAGCACCTGGGAACTTGTTAAAAATGCAATTTCTTGGACCCTACCTCAAGTCTACTGCATCAGAGATTCAGGAGGAGCTCAGCAGTATGTTTCAACAAGCTCTCTGGGTGGTTCCAATGCATGCTACAGAATCACCAGTTCACACCTGTGTGAACAGGGGTTTGTTGGGAGATGTGGACTTTGACCTGGAGCTGTGACCCTCAGCGTGCAGGGAAGAGTGGCTCAGATTCATGTCTCATCTATAATATCTGCCCCAAGAGATCCCTAAGAACCTAGATATCATGGGGATACTTAGTACTTAATGCTAGCCAAAGGATGACATGAGGGATGGGGTTATACGAGGTAGTGGATTAATATTCAATAATTTTAAGAAAAAGAAGCAGCAGCAAACTCTTATATTATTTTGAACTTTCTCTTACAATGCAGTTGTGTTGGGGACAACCACTGGCTCCAAATGGTAAATAACTAAATAAACATATGGATACCACAGTATTTGAATTTAGACTTTTCAGGGTGCATGGTGTACTATTTTCTGTCCATCTGGAAACAGACTCCTTCACTTGCATCTAAACCAGCATTTTGTTTTTAGGAAAAAAAATTGTATCAGAATGCATTGCACCAAAAGGTTTTTTTGTAAATTATATCTTCAGTAAGCTGCCTACCTTTCTAAATTACCTTAGTCCTGTTGCCTGCACTTATTGGAATACCACACAGAGATTAGGTGCCCACTGCAGAGGTACCAAAAAGGGAGATTCTTGGGACATCAAAGGCTTCTTCCAACCCTAAAATTCTCTCATCTTATGACAAATTAGCTCTCAGAAGACACAGTGGATATCATTCTCCACATTCACTCTGATCACGAGTGTCAGAAAGAAGTATGATAGAGTATGGAATGTTGGAAAGTAAAACTAGTCCTAGAATAAAATTGGAAACTGTCTTAGGGCTAAATTCTCACTCCAAGCATGTTTCTTTATCTCTTCCCTCTTGCTCTTTAAGGAGCCTGCAGAAAAAGAAGATCTAATTATTTGAAGAGGCTTGGACTTAAGTCCAGTTAATAGCGTATCTGCTAAATTATACTGTGGCATGTTATATAACATTGCCTGTGCACAACTAGCTTTCCTTATTACTAGCAATGGGTGAATGCTCTGAGTATTGTTTGGGAGTAAGGCCATGATACTTGGTGACTCCTATCACTGTTGCAGGGAATTGGGGCAAATATTCTGACGAGAACCCAAATCAGCTTTTCTCCTGCCTCAATTATGGAACAATCTACACCTTCTATGGCAACAGAGAATACAAATAAATGCATTGTAGCTACTTTGTCTAAGGAAAACAAAATCACTGCATTTTTTTTCATGTAAGATATCTTCATATTTGACCTGAGGGACAACGAATAATATACACAAACCACAAGTCTTTTCCAAAGACCTCACAGCCTTGCTCTGTGGAATGCAAGTATCCTTAACCTCTTTAGGGAAGGGTTTATCCTTTTATGTAAGACTCTGCTCTTCTTTTTCAAGCAACTGATAATGTGATTAAGATCTAGAAAAGCTCCATTACGTGTCATATTATTATCCATTCTCTGTTCCCTCCACCTAGGGATGGGAAGGGACTATCTCCATCACTGGCTATAGATGATAGCTGGGAAATT
The DNA here is from genome assembly GCF_009834535.1 of Camelus ferus. Classification (NCBI taxonomy): domain Eukaryota; kingdom Metazoa; phylum Chordata; class Mammalia; order Artiodactyla; family Camelidae; genus Camelus; species Camelus ferus. The sequence continues at coordinate 14,018,160 of NC_045700.1, forward strand.
TCCTAAAGGTGCTTGGCTGACAGCTGTGGGCACCCCCTTTGCTATACTCCCAATAAAGTGGCCAATGTCAACAACAGCCTCAGGACCACACAGAAAACTGAAGTTTTCCATCCTCAGTCAAAGACCTGAAATTAATGCAGGTGATGTTTAACTACTGTTTGGGCATTGTATTTAACTGAGAATTAACAAGACTGTAGAGTAGGCTTTTCTGTCTTGGTGTTTGAAATTCCTCTCTCATTATGACTCAAATGACCAAAGTGTGAGAGTCACATCTAATCAGGTCAGAACACTATTGGTATCCTTCTCCTTTTCCGCACTTTCCAAGGCATCACAGGCAGTGAAATGCAGCCCCCTGAAGAGGCCAATGTTCAGTCAATGATCTGCTGTTTACATACCTATCTCTAACCTTTCTCCACAATGATGTTTGAGGTTGGTCAAGGTCTGAGCAAACCTCAGTGAAGAAACGTGACCAGGCAGCTCCTGTTTCCATGCTGAGGATGACACCTGTGCAGGTCTGCTTCTGGTACCTGGGAAGTCAGCAAGTCTCCAAAGGAACTCATCATCCAGTTCTAAAAATGCTCCTCCTTTGCTACTGGTGAATTAATAGCCTCAGAGTCATGTTTAAAGGAGAAAACTCTGGCTAACTTATGATGGGTAAAGGGAAAATAATTTACTTGTTTATGTGCCTAGCATTGTGCTGGAAGGGGAGGACAAAATTGACTTCAGTCTGTGCCTTTGGCCCTCCAGGGACCAGATCAGCAGTTTCATATCCAGTAACACAAGTAATTCTTAGAGCAATTCTCCCAATTTTACAGCTGAGAAAAGTGAGGCCACAGAGTTTGTGCATATCGTCAGGTTTGTCTGAAGCATGCTAGGCTCTGCAAAGGAGGAACAAAAACTTAAGGTGCAGTTTCTGTGTCACCAAGTCAGTGAGACAAATTGACAAATAAATCCTTAAATCCTAAACTGTGTGGAAATGATGGGAAGGGGGATACTTAACGAACAGTGAGAACTCAAAATGTGAGACAGGGAAAAAGTCAGGTGACCTTTGCAGAGAAAGATCCTTCCCTTTCCCAGGGTACCAAACTGACATCAGGTTTCACATACTCAGAATAAGATCATCTGGGGATTTTGTTTTATAAAAGACTGGAGCTTTCCAAAGGCAGGAACAGCCTCTCTATGCTATCTGCTTATTTCTATACTGTTTCCCAAATAACAATAACCCTATAGCATTGACATGTTCAAAAACAGCAATCTCTTCAGAGTAATTTGTTTGTTTGTTCGTTTGGGGGGGCAGGTAATTAGGTTTATTTATTTGTTTATTTAATGGAGGTACCAGGGATTGAACCCAGGACCTTGTGCGTGCTGAGCATGTGTTCTATCACTGAGCTATACCCTCCCCCTTCTTCAGAGTAGTTATGAGTGTCATCTCTGCAGATGCCCGAGATCTTTACGGATACTCCTTTTAATTGCTATTTTTAAAAGTCAGTGTTGGAATATAACGTTGTCTAGCAAGGGAGGAAATGTATAGAAAATTTACCGTCTGGAAATAATACTGAGCAAGAAGCAATTTGAAAGTCGCAGACAGTGCGTGCCTGGAGGAAGCCTCCTGTGCCTGGGGTGACGCCATCACGCCTGGGCACCCCTTGTTAGTTCAGGATCACTTTGTGGATTAAACGCACGGTGGAATTTTGAATTACTTTGAGGTTTGGGAGCCAATTTGCGTTAAGAGCTGGTGGAGGCTAATCCTCCTTGTCTCCACTTATTCCCAATCATTACACAGCGTTTAGACCAATAACTGGGTTCAGTTAGCCTGGGGGCACTCCAGAAATGAACTGCAGTTCTGAGAAGTAAACTAGAAGGTTTACCCAGGCTTCCTGAGATCAGCCTCAGACGTCTACACAGTTTTTTTTTCTGCAGTACTTTCAGAGAACTATGTCCAAAAACAGCCAGCCATTTCTTTCCAATGTTTTTAAACTGTTCCTTTTAGTGCAAGAATACAGGGACAAATGCCAAAAGTCTGCTCTGACAGTTCTGTTTGTCTTTAGCACAACAACCTTTTAGGGCCTAATTATGGAATTTTTTACTGTGTTCCATAAACATGTCTTTATCAAGGCCCAAGTTCACACTAATGCTTTCTTGGAGTCACATTGATTTTATAAAGTCTCTTTGCACAGAAGAATATTTAAGGCTAAATAGAGAAAGGAATTGACTAATAATTTTTTGCAAAGTACCATGTATTATAAATATATCCATATATAAGGTATCCACATCATAAAGAAAAGGAGATACACACACACACACACACACACACACACACACACTCTTTTTAAACATTTGGTATAAGATAAAATTGAATCACTAATCCCTACTCTCACCTCCTCTTCATCTTCCACAGAAGGGACCATTCACTGACCCTCATAATCCAGGCACACCCATCAACCATGAACCATAGATTTAATACTCTTTGTGTTTGTTTTATGTTTTAAACCACATGCGTAAGAACTTTGGCACTCATAACTAAGAAGAAGCTTTGATAAATTTAAATTAATAACTACAAAGAAGTCCGTGGATTATTTTTCTCTAAATTTGAGCATAAGAGTAGAATGGTCACTCCACTACTATCCATGAAATAATATTCTTCACTGTAACCTCTTCAATTATCCATATCAGAGAAGAGCCTAAAGGTAAATAACTGAAAACTAATGAAATATCTCAAGAGAAAGAAGTAGTGATAAGGAACCTGATGTTTACTGAGTACCTACTCCGTGGCAGCAGGATTAGTACTGTACTCAGATTAACCCGTTTGATTTGTACAGCAAGTCTGTGAGGTCTAATGATCTTGATTTTCAGATGAGGAGACCAAAATCGAGAAAACACCAGCAATCAGTCTAAGGCCAGGCAATTAGTGGCAAAGTCTGTATTCACATTTAATTTTAAAAAATTAAAAATTAAAAATAAAAATCACATGTGTTTCTACCACAAAATAAACAAAAAATAAGTGAATAAGCGAGCATGCAATAGCACAATATTTATATTTCTCTAAATTTTACATAAATGAAAGAGTCTTTATATGCTCACACATACTTAAACCTTTTCTGCATTCCCAAATTTGTATCCTATAGCATTGACAAATGGCTTTCTTCAAATATCCTATACTATCTCTGCCCTCATTATCAGTAAGTAATCTAGATTCACAGAGAGGGTGGCGTCCATAGACAAGAACTCCCTCCTTGCCAGATACTCTGGTCACTTCCTGAGACATATCAATGCAGGATCACTACACTGGGGGGAGCTTTATAGAGCGCCGGGTCACCTTCATCATTTCACCACTGAGGGTCCAGCATGGGAGCTTTATTTCCAGCAGAGACTGGAGAAAAGAAGATCAGAATCTAGGCTCTAAGTCTGATACTTTCCAATCATGTGACCTTGTAAAAATCATTTACTTTCTTTTGAATATGTTTATTCATCTGTAAAATATGAAAAAGAAAAAAGAAAAATCCTTCCTCATAGGACTGTTCTGGTGATAAAACTTCAGAAAGCAATAAAGGCTTTATTATTAAAGTGTCTGGTTTATAGTTAGAATTCAATCTTCATAACAATTATGATTTGTTTCAGGCGGGGATTATTTGACTGATATGTATGACAGAAAAGAAGCCTACTGAACCCAGTTAAGACCAAAATGACGGTTCATTGGAACTCTCTGGGCATCTAACAAAAAATCCAGAAAGGGTTCCAGACACCTTGGAACACCAGAATAGAGAGGAAGAGGGGTAGTCACTTCCCCATCATGCCATCTGACCTCTTTTTCTGTGCCCTATTGTTTATCTGCTGCATTTCTTTATCTCTCCCTCTCTCTCTCTCTCCTCCTCCGCGTACTTAACCCAAATGGACTATACCAGCGAAGTCCACCTTACCTCAAATTCAAGCATATAAACCAAGTAAACAAAGCCCCTGTTTCTGGAAGCCCCTATTTCTGGATTTCACATCCTCAGGGGAGAAAATCCATCTGGTTCAGCTTGAGTCAGGTGCCCACCCCAGTTCAATGAACCTTGGCTGGGATGGGGTAAGGGTAACTGGCTCAGCGAGGGCAATGGGAGCTGCTTCTCTGCAAAGGGGATACAGACAGGCCAGACAAATGAAAGGGCATACGTGCTTCCTAATTACCATCATCATCACTGGAGGCAGAGAGAAGACCAGAACAAAGATGTTTTAATTCTGGCATGGCGTGTGATGCTTCCCATCACAACCCAGTATCTTCTTTCTGGATATTAAGCCCTCTGAGAGTCAGTCATGCCAAACCTAGTGTTCAAATGCTCATAGCAACATGATTCATAAAGCCAAAAACTGAAACAACCATAATGCCTATTGACTGGTGAATGGATGGACAAATTGTGATATATTCATACTATGGAACATCACTTGGCAATAAAATGAAAAAAAATTACTACATGCGACAACATAAGCAAATCTCCAAAACATTCTAAGTGAAAGAAATCCAATGCAAAAGACTGTCTATTACATGGTTCCACTCACACAGAATTCTAGAAATGGCAAAACTATAGTGAAAGAAAACAGATCAGTCATTGCTGGGGTTGGTAATGGGGGTAGGGATGTGGTTAGATGGAAAGGAACATGAAGCAACTTTTTGGGGTGTTAGAGCTACTTTATAGCTTCATTGTGCTGGAACTCAATTACCAAAATCCTTCAAACTGTACATTAAAAATGGATACATTTTACAGCATATAAATTATACCTCAATAATGCTTTTTTAAAAGAAGAAAGGAAAGAAAGAAAGAAAGAAAGAAGAAAGAAAGAAAGAAGAAAGAAGAAAGAAAAGAAAGAAAGAAAAGAAAGAAAGAAAGAGGAAAGGAAAGAAGAAGGGGAGGAAAGAAATGGAAAGAGTCATGTCCAAATTCTACATGCCATTTTTTAGGTGAATCAGAATGTATCAATCACTACATTTAAAGCATCTATTATTTCTACTAATAAAAACTTTTTATTAAGCAATTACCATATGGCAAAAAACATGCTAGGTAGTTCCTTGACTTGGAATCCTGAATTGAATTCTCACAGCAACCCTGCCGAGTAGATGTTATTATCCCCATTTTAGATATTAAGGAGTGATTGTTCAAATAAACTAAGTTTCCTGCCCAGTTAGTCTGTGGCAGAGCTGGGATTCAAATTCAGGTCTGTCTCTTTCCCAAGGTTCTGTTTTCAGCAGCCATCCTTTGAGATTGAATCCTATATTAAAACTAGAAATTTCCTTCAACCATGATCATTATATTGGTTAAAAGAAAAAAAATCAGCTAAAACACAGTGAAAATGAGTTTTTAAGGTAGTATCTATGTTTTTGGAAGCATTTGCTTTCTGGTGCCCATTAAAGAGAATTCAGGGTAATGGAATAGTGTCTCCTTCATGTAGAATATAACATGTATTTATACAGAGTTATATATATCAGATATACATAAATATGATATATATATCACAAATGGTGTGATTTTCTGGTTTGTGTGATGTGATGTTTATATGGGTAAGGATATTGAAAAAATTCTTTCAGAAAAATGTCAAATGAAAACTGAATAATTCAGATCCACTAGAGCTCCACTTCAGAAAACACTGCCAAATACTAGTCAACTGTCACCTCTGCTGAGACCAACTTTGTAGATCATATACATGGAACTTAAAACCCTTACTAGTGTGTCCTAGACTTGAAGATAATGAGACTATATGGTCAGAGTGAATTAAAAAATCAAGACAATTATTGTATAATTGAAGGGGAGGAGAGTAATCTTTGCATTATCTATCAACAACTAATGAGCAATGAGTTCCTGCCATGAGCTGGGACCAGATACTGTTTTGGAAAGAAAGTAGAAATAGGCATAGAACTCTTTTTAAGACATCTTGCTATACGACTGCCCAAAGAAAAAAAATGCATGAAATAGATGCAATGAAATGATACACTGTATGGCTTTGAACAAAGCTCTGGGACAAGTTTATAATGGAGGAAACGTGTGTGAGCTGGAAGACTCAGAGACTGTGAAGGGAAGAGGCAGAGGGTGGCACTACTGGGGGCAGCAGCAGAGAGAACAGGCTGAGGTGGTAGGCAGCCTGGTTTTTTTTTTTGTTTTGTTTTGTTTTTTTTGTTGTTGTTTTTGGTGGGGGGAGGTAAGTAGGTTTATTTATTTATTTTTAGAGGAGGTACTGGGGACTGAACCCAGGACCTTCTGTATGCTAAGCATGTGCTCTACCACTTGAGTTATACCCTCCTCCCTCAGCCTGGTTTTGTAGCCCAGTTGAATTGAGTGACTCAACATCTGTGTTACTAGGCAAGTTACTCCTCTGCGCCTCAGTTTCCTCATTCGTAAAATGGAGATGCCCTTACAAGGTTGGTATGAAAATTAAACAGCACAATACATAACATGTGCTGAGAACAGTGGCTGGCACACTGGCAAGTCTCACTGAGTGTTAACCACTCTGTTATTACATAGGTAGGAATTAAGATGAAACTTTAAAACTTAGTAAAATTTATGAAGGGAAAATAAGAAGATGGCGTGCGTGCTCTTGTGAAAAGCAGTAGCATCAGGAATGGCGTGAAGATTATGAGAGAGAGACAGTGAGGAAAAGGCCTTTACTGGTGGAGGGAAACATACACTTTACGTAGAGGAGGGGCAGGAAATTAAGGTGAGATGAAGTGGAACAAAACTGAGGGTGACCTTGAAATCTGGGAAGGAAAATTTGGATTACTGAAGCAATAGAAAATTGCTTAGGTTCTTCAACAAGGAATCGCTCAAAAGACAAAGTCGTGTTGAAAGAAAATTCGTCTCATAGCAACATGTAAGATGAGTTGGAAATAGGAAGTGACAAATGAAAGGAGAAAAAATAGAAGGCTACGGAAGAATCCCGTGCATTTCAGCAAAATTCTAAACTTCAGGCCTGAAACAAGGAAGTCAGAAATCCACACCCTAAAGAGAAACCACACCAGCCGTAAGTCATAGGAAGACTCTAACTACTTATTGTGACAGTGGGGAGGGAGCAGAGCCTGATTCCGTAACAAATAGCAAAGAAAATACAGGATTCACTTTACTACACTTGGTTAAAAGATATGTATTCCAACAATCAAGGTAAATTCTTCACTGCTTGTCATTCTTTCCTCCCTCATAGGCATTCTAAAATATATTATGGATATTCCACAGTCTCCCAATATAAAAAAATAGAAACTGATGAATAATTATTAAGAAAAAAACCTTTCTAGTGTCTGATTTTTCATGGTATAAAACTCTGACAATATTCAACATGAAGGAAAATAACAGGATAGATCAATTTATCTCAGCAAGGTTTACAATCGCCCACAGCATTCTGAGACAATCCCAATGAGAATTCACGTTTCTGTGTGATGGTTTCACTTTATCCTACACACACTTTCTTTCCTCCCCTACCGCCATGCTAATAGAACAGTACATTATTTGAGCCTCAAGATCCTTCTCCCCCTTTCAGAATATCCTTTTTTCCTCAAATTTGGGGCATTTGCTCCAGTATCAGTGTATGTTCTGTAGAGTGAGTCTCAATTCCATATTCTAAAACTCAAAAAGTGCCCCTCCAATATGAGATCGGTATCGAGTGAATTTCTTAAGATTTTAAAAGAAACCAAATAAATTATTATAGTCTGCAATCCATCAAAACTCCCCACCAGTAAACTCTGGTTATAAAGTGCATAGTTACCTATTAAGGATCAGGTTAAGCCACATTTTCACAGTCATTTTCAGGACAAAGCCCTCCCTATGTCAAGGAAAGCCACTGTCACAGGATTATTTTTTTAATCCCAAAACAAATGTCACCAGATGCACTGAATTGTGTATGTCCCTCCTCTTATAAAGTTGGGCAAGTCGAGGAGCACTTAGAGCATCTGTGTGTGAGGCAGCATATGATTGGTAATTTTCCAGAGTCATTGCAAAGAGTGCCTGCAGCCAACAGCATCCTAAACAGAAGAGCAGTGCCAGTCCAATTCATTTTTGAAGCTCTTACACATGTATTTCTAGAGCCCTTTTTGTCCTCTTTATACTTCACCCAGGCACATGCACACACTCATACACCAATATAAACACCCCTTCATGTTGTCTCTTGTCTATCCAAAGATCCACCCCTTGACAAGGACCCTGGCCCACCCTGTTCCATAATGTTCCAAAATCCTAATAGCATTCTGTTGCCTCTCTCTTAAGCAGAATTCACATTTCCGTCTGATTTCAATTTGGAAAGAAATAATACACTTAACATTTTCAAAAATTCACACTAAAGTTATGAGTCACCAGATGATGGGCTTAACCGTCTCAAGTATGTCTGAATTCTAATAAAGGCCTCTATTAACCCGAATGACTTTCCACTTGGTAGAATGTACGGCAGATATTTTGATTGGAATGTGTTCCTGGGTTTCTCCACGACAGCATCCTCATGAGAAAAAGAATGTGACAGTCAGTTGGAGTTCCAATTCTGAAAGGACACAACCCAAAATACAGGTTATTTAGCTAACTCGCCAGTTTTGTTTAGAATGACAAGTGGTTTAGTACTTGCCCAGGGCTGCTTTGGAATCTCCCTTTAGCTTTATCATAACCTAAAATGGAATGTATGTATTTTAAAAATTTCTTAACGAAAGCAAGCACATGTGCACATACTGATACCTCTCTTTATATAATAGATACATTCCACAAACTAGTCTTATCTACATCAACATTTCATAAATAGCAATCTAGTTTAAATTCTTGAAAAATGCTTTTAAAGGAACTCTCTTCAGAAGAACACACACACACACACACACACACACAAGCTCTCATAAGGATTCACCCAAAAGTTTCATAGAATGTTGGTCTTACTTTTTTCTCGTATCATTCATATCCTCACTTTAATGATGTTTGACCAGATGGAAAGACACCTTCTTCATCAATTATTTCCCACTCTGCTTTACAAGTGAATATGTACTTCTGAGTAATATTTTATCATATGACACCTGAGCTACAGCTTCATGGGCATGAGAGTTGCAAAATGAAATTGAACCGCTCTAGCACCAAAGCCATAAGCAAGATGACAGATATTGATTGTGCCCTAAGATGTAATGTAGGCACCTAATGGGGCGTAGTAATGTACAATGAATCATTAGAATATTATTTTAAATTTTCCATTCACCTGGGGGATTGCTAACGGGGTATTTCACCTTCAAGTCGCTCCCCCGCCTCGCCAGACCAGGACAGCACTTGATAAAGGTCATTTAAAACATAGTGGATTTTTAGCAGCTTTGGGAAAATTAGTGATTATTTTCTAGGCCCCAGGAAGCAGATATCCATATGACTGAGGATTAGGAATCTTTCTGGTTTTTTAAAATGCATCCTTATTATTCAGATCACAAAGTTGGAGGATGTACTTCCAAGAACTGGACTCCGACAATCACAACATGATGAACAGTGAGCAGTTATGGAACATTCACGACCTACCGGGACAAATGCTGCACCTGCATTGTTTCCCTAATGTTCTCGATGATCCTCTAGCAAATGCGGTTACTGTCTTCACTTTAAGGATGTAACAACTGAGACAGGTGGAGGTTAAAGAACTAAACTCAGATGGTCACAACAGTAGTAAATGGTAGAGCCAAGGTAAAAACACAAATTTTTTAAAAAATATGCAGGACCCTCCCCCTCTCTTAATGCTTTATAACCTGTGAAAGAAGCGCTATGAGACCCGGAGTCATTCATTAGACTGCTAAATGACTGATCATCCGGCAGCTACAGCTCTTTCTCGAAAGCAGGTTGCCTAGGCCAGGTGTCTGGTCATGGCTGTGATGTGCATGAAAAGTCTTCCCCATGTCCTGTCTGAGGCTCCCTATGCTCAGGCATTTATGACTGACCTTTGCTTCCCTTAGGCACTTGCAGTCTCCCAAGGACAACCCTGTTACCAGATGGAGTCCTGCCTTGATATTCCTCCCAGCCAAACTGCTTGTCCTAGGCTCCTTTCCCTCCGGTACTTCAAAGACCAAAATGTTTCAGGTTCCCTCTTTTTGTTTCTAGTGCATTAAGTCTACTTCCTTTCTGTCTTTCCTTCACCCTTTATTCTTTCTGCTCTTCCTGGATCCTGGAGGCCAATCAGTGTCTTTCTTTGCTTTGGAGGCACCTGTTACTGGAATAAAGCTATGAGGCAGGGTGGGCAGGTCTTAGTTTCTACCGATAGGCTGACGAGGTCCAAATCTGGTTTCTGTGTCTATTTAGCAGAGAATTGGGGCTCATCTAAATCTGATATATTGGTCTGATGCTTTCAAATTAGCTTTTCATCAGGGCTTTCAAAGACTTAACCTCAAAAATTAATTGGTGGGGAGCTGTGAAAATTGGCAGAGATGTAAGTATTTTAACACCATGGAACCTTTGTTGCCATGATAGTTCCTCATGTGGGCTAGTGTGTGTTAAACTCACATAAGATGTAAGCCTGAGTTAGCAATGTCTCATGGGATTTGTTTAAGAGGGTATCGAAAAAGCTTAGGAACCTGAGTAGGTTCCTCATGAATCCTTTAGTTCAGTCAGTGGAGTCAACAAATATTAAATGCCTACAGTGTGCCAGGTTTCTGTGAGCTTCTAGAAACTCAGCACTGACCAAGGTGTAGTCTCTGCTTTCAGGATCTCTCCATATTATGCAGAAACAGAATGATTTTTGCCATAACAGAAATTTTAAAAGACCTCAAATACATAGATGAGGGCATCCTAACAGTCTCAAAAGTTTGGCAGAAAGGAAAGAGGCCAGCAAACTCTTTCCAGTGAGGTGATGAGAGATGAGTCATCAATTCTGAGTGGGAGTTGGCTCTTCAGAGACTCTGGGATTGTATGAACACCAACAGAAGTTTAATTGACAGTAGAAAAGTTCCACGGGAGTAGAGCTTTATTACACATGAGGCCTCATTTGAGGAAATTTATTTTGAATTATCAGCACAGGAACTGATCTGCTGGATGACAAGCTTTTATTCCGGAGAGACAGGAGATGTCAAACCTACCCTCACTTCTCCCCTAGAACTCCTCTCTCTGTCTTGTTTTATCTACTCCTCACTTCCACCTAAGTGCCTAAAATGATAAATATTGGGGAGTACTTTCAGAAACACACACACATAAAAGTACATCTCATTGTCTTAGCCTGGAACCCTCCCCCATAACCAGCAATCTCCTTTCCCCAGGAAAAGTCTTTGTAAAAGCTGAATATGCTAGCATTTGATTGGGGAGTGGAATCTCAAAGCTGCAAGAGTGAGGGAGAAGGAATGTCAGGGGAGCAAATATAATACAGTGTGTTACTGAACCAGCCAGAATGTGACAGGCTGTTTGTTCAGCCTTATAGGGTATCTTCAGAGAGGCCACAGGATATTGTAAATCTAGAATCCATCCAGGGAGAGGAAGGAGAAATTTTATCCACATATTCTAATCTCTCTTTATACACGTTGTCCAAAGGGTATTAACTCCTGCACTTCTGGTCTCACATGAATGGGGGCTGGGCCTGTGTCCTGGTGTCTCATGTCACAGCAGTAACAGAAAAGCCCCAAGGTGGGAGGCAAAAGGCATGAGAATGAAGTGGGCTACTGTTGGTCATACCCATTTATGGCAGCAGAAATTTGATTTGAAGACAGTGAGAAGAGCCCAAGTGCTTGACAGAACTACTCTAATCAGAAAGCAAGGTTAGAGGGAAGTCCTGATGCACTGAAATTGAATTCAGTGCACCCTCCATGACTGGGTGGGCATTTCCTTAGGACCAAGTTCACCCTGTGTGTTTGTAACTTCCATCCCGTTGTTCTGTGCCCCCTACTTGTTGGCCACCTGTACTTCTGACTCCTTGGTTTTGCCTTATTCTACATTATGGTGGAGGAGGAAAGCTCAGTATTTCCTTTGCTGTCAGACAAACCTTGGCCAAAACCCTACCCTCTACTCACTGGCTGACATTACAGAAATCCTCTAAGCATGATTTTTTTTTTCATTTGCAATAAAGAGATAATCCCATTTCCCTAAAAAAGGGGGGCTGTTGGGATTATTAAATGAGACGATATCTCTGAAAAACTAAAAACAATCCTTGAACCCTAATGGGGCAAGAGAGATATAAGTTTTCTCCCTGAATTATTCCCATCACGCTAGTTAATAGGCACCACTCACCCTGTGCTTAGACATTTCTGTACATATGTCCCTTCATGGTGAGGGAGACTCTGTAGTACTTCCCTAAGGAATACTTTATCACAGTAAAACTTAATAAAAACATTTGTGCTGTCATTAACCTATTATCTCTCAGATAGACACCCACCCTTCTGTACTCTGCTTGGTGATGCTGAGGCCAGGATTCAGGAAATTTCTCTCTCCTTTGCCAGCCATTTCCATGTCAGACTTTGCCAAGGGAACCTTTGCCAGAAGGTTGGAGAATAAATAGAGGACTTGCTTCCTCCAGTTTTGCTTGCTGTTCCTGTGGGTGTCACTCAACAATGGTCCCCTGGCCTGGCAGTGGCAGTTGGTTCCAGTTCCACCTCTTTCTTGGTCTTTCCAAACCAGCCGCACCGTGTCCCCTCAGAGACGGCAGAAATGGTGGCAAAGCATCTACTCAGAGGTCTAGGTCCCAGTTCCACAATGTTCCTTCTTTGAGTTTCTGATTTAGTACCAGCAGCTGGACAAAACCCCCTAGCTCCAGAGATCTGGATCCCAACTTCACCAGCCCCTCCTCCAAGCTTCTTGGTTCTAATAAGCCCATACCTTCGCCTCCCCACCCTCTTGACCACAGAGGTGGCAGCTGCTTCCCACAGGTACCAGTCTTGTAGAATTTCAGAGCTAGTTTTTCAACACTTCTTTAAGCAATTACCTTATAATCTGGTATGGTTTCTATTTTCGCTGACTGATACAAAGGATGTCAGGATCAGTCCTACCCAAACAAGGGAAGAAGTTACCAGAGCACAATGTGAATTTGTGAAAAAAGGAAAAGGTAAAAAACTGCGTCACTCACACACACACACACACACACACACACACACACACACACACACCATTGGCATTTGCTTCTCAGCTAATATGGAAACCACCAAAGTGGTGGCTCCATCTACTTTATTGAACAACCTTTACTATATCTGGACACCCAAGATGCTATCCACTGTTTATCCTCCAGCTGCCAACCTACCAAATATTTTGAGCTATAAGTTTATGGTTCTGTCTTTTAATGACCTTTCAATGTTGACATCCAATGCCAATACCTGAAGCCAAGTAGATTCTTTGGGTATATTTTACAAAGAATAAAACCTCCCTTCACAGCTTCTTGTAAAAGAACCTTCCCTCTCTTACTCATCAAACTATAATATGCCCAGATTCATTACTTTATCATAGCTCGAGTTTTCTGAGAAATTAGTTTTTCATGGATGGTATTTCATAAGATGGTGGGCAGTGAGGAAGGAGAAGAATGAGATAACAGAGAAAGATTACGTGTTTAGAAATGCTTACAAATGGTTTTCCAGAGTTAGAGCAATATTTACACAGTTCAATATTTGTTCCCTTCTAATATAAAAAAAAAAACAAACTTATCAACCAGAGTAGCAAATACAAAGGTAGATAAGATGAGTTGAATGTAGTTGAATTCTTACAGGCACTCTTTAAAGAGTTCTACATTAATGGACCTAGAGTAAAATGATGACTCAGTGCCTGCTCAAACACCAGTGCCACACAAGCTAAGGTAGTATGCTGTGCAGAGGGACATCTTTTATAGCAATAAAAACTTATAAGGGGGGAGGGTATAGCTCAGTGGTAGAGCATGTGCTTAGCATGCACAAGGTCCTGGGTTCAATCCCCAGGATTTCCATTAAAAAAAAAAAGCAAAAATCTTCACAACATTGTAAATTGAGTATATTTCAATTAAAACCTCATAACAAAGATATATGCATAATAGCCAATGAAGAATTTTATACACATATATTTTAATATTTCCATAATTTATACAGATAAAACTGAAAGGTTTTAAGTGAGGTTAACTATTTATTCCTCTCCCAAATTACCTGGTTACCACTTGAACTAGAGACACTGGTTTTTGAAAAGATTTCTAAAATTTCACAAAAGCACTGATAGAAAACTTCTCTATACAAAACAGATCATTTAGCTATAAAACAAACTCTCTCCAGTGACCCCAGCACCACCACCTACCTGTGATTTACACAGGAAAGCCCAAAGAGATGGTTTTCCTTTTCATGGCCCACACCCTGGCCCACTCTTTCACCAGTATGGCACCTTTTAGAGGACACCAGTACTACTGGCTTCGAAAAATACTCGTGAGCTTTTACCTTACTCTTGCAGAGAACTCTGGCCTAATGGCACCAATAAATAAAGATTTAACCAGAATATGGCTATCAGATTCAATTTCCCCAAAAGTCACATTTATTATGCCATTCCCTTTTGAGAATTTCCAGCATTTTCCTCTCAGCTGTCATCACAGAGCTAGTCACAATGTGCCCAGTGGTCATGACAGAGTCCCCTAATTCTTCTAGTAGGAATCTCCATGCTAGAAATGTGTGTGGGGCCCTGCTATCAGCAGCTTTACACACATTAATTTATTTAAATCTCCCCAAAACACTATGAGGAACATAACATTATTGTTCCCATTTTAAAGATGAGAAAATTGACGCACAAGAAGTTGAGAAACTTGCCATGGATCAGTCTATACAAAGCCAGGATTTGTACTCAGGTAATCTGGCTCCAAAGTTCAGCTTTAGAGTGAAATAGCAAAATAGTGAAAAAAAGCACTGTTTTTCACTGACAGATACTTTTGTCTTATTCCTGTCTACAATGATTTGCCACGGCTCTAAAATCTTGCAGAATGTCTTCACTAAAATAGACAACTGAGTATTTAATAAAATGAAATATCAGGTAGAAATATAAATGCAAACATTTGTTTACATAATAGCGACAGATCAGGAAACAGATGCCCAGAAAAAGCATGTTACTTCCTAAAAAATCACCAAAATTTCACCTGAAGCCAGGTGTCCTAATTCAGACCTCCATCTACCACATGGTTTTTACCATCTCCCATCTCCCAAAGTGGAGGAAAGTGTGTTTACCTTTCTTCTTACTTGTAGAAACAATCTTCACAATTATAACACAGTGGTATTTTATCCTTAATGCAAACTAAAATTAAAGAAGATCCAACTACCATTTTTTTCACTATAATTCATTCCCCATGTTCAATTTTTCTGCAGTAATGAACGAATCCTCTAATCTTTTAAATTCAGAATGACTAAGAATGTCTTCTGCTAGTTTACTGCATCTCATTCACCATTTTCATAAATCCTATCTTGTCTGATAGATTTCTAAACTTGTCAGTAAGAGATTCGGGCAAGTCCCCTTTTGATTGCTGAGATACAGGCTGAGAAATTAAATGACCTGCTAGAGATTAAATGAGTTGGAAAGCAGGATTTGTCCACTATTTCTCATATAATCAGCATGCCTATCTTAGTATCTATAGAGCCTAGGCTCCGGAGAACCAATGTATGTGTCACTCATGTCTGCACCACCAGGGCTTAGCATCGCAACTGGGCACACAGTAGATGCTCAATAAGCATCTGTTGAATAAAAAATAGCATGTTTCCCAAGAGCAGAAGCCATTTCTGCATCTCAAGTTGTAGCGTTGGTTGCAGTACCCTAATGCAAAACCACACCCGAGTGTGTTCAACACTGAAGCTGTGAACTGAGTATGCTAGTAATAGCATACGATTAGATACCATTAATATAATTAATTGTTTGGAAAACAACCTGTTTCTAGATTATATTTAAGACAGCTTTTATTGAGTTTTATTTGAAGAAAGGAATATATTGAAATGCAAAGTTCTTGTTTCCAGAAGTTCTGGAAAATATGAGCACGTGTATATAAACCTTATTTACCTTATCACTTGAAGTCAAAAGATATTTTCATCATTAAATGATGCTGGTCCCATGGTTATTATTTTGCAGTTACCAGGGTGTGCCTACCATTATTATGCAATTAAAAGAAAACAAAGGTATTTTGGTTAGTTGATCATTGATAATCTAACCTTAATGGCTCATTTTACAGCCCCCCACTAGAGGCTTTTAACATTTCATAAACATGGTTTAAAATGGCAAATTAGCTTTGGGGATAAAATTATATAATACATCACTTTGTCAGAAGAAGAATTTCTGATATGATAGTTCCTATTAAAAAAAAAGAGCCATTGAAGAAATAATACATTAATTAGATGAGTAAAAATAATCATTTGGATGAGAATGCACAAGCCAATCTACTTGTAACAAATGCATTCAGCTTTCGTAATCAGGACAGAGATTAAAAATATGTACTCTATACAAAGCACCTGAAAACTATTTATAAATTCTTCCTAATTCTTCATCAAAGGCTTATCTTCACTCATCTTCTATTTTCTTGAGGCTTTTCAACTGTTTTCTAAGAATACTAGATACTCTCAGGGAAAAAAATTGAATGAAAGACGTCAAAATGCTCATCTATTCTTAGGAAAATTCGTTTTGTTTCAATCTGAGAACACTGATTACATCTATCTTCAAGGTGATCTAATTAAATTCTGGAATTAAATACCTGAAAATTAATTCTTTCAGCACTTAAATAACATGCTTTTGTCTTGAGATTTTATATATATATTATATAAAAATATATATATATTTTCCTTTAGTGGGTAAAGTCTTTTCAGCAAAATAGGTAAAACCTTCCTAAGGAAATGACATCTGTGGTGTAGAAGGGCCCAGGTAGTTTGCCAATGGAAATGAACCACGTCTGCTAGTTTGCAAGGAAAATGGTACTTCTTATACTGCAGAAAAGATTTGTGTAATGGATTGAGGGTCAAGTTGAGCCTTTAAACCTACAAATAAAGACAACAGATTCCATAAAGATTTTTAAAAAGGGAATCACCATGGATGCTGATTTTTATACAATGATACCCATTGCAGGTTTAATTACAATGAAAACGTGGTACAAACTAAATGTTCATTATTCAAAGAATGGAGAAAAAAATTACACCATACCCACACCTTAGAATACTATGAAGCCATCAATAATGATATTTTCAAAGGATATGTCATGAAGGAAAAATTTAAGTAGAAAAAAGTTATTTGTGATTTTTCATTATTTTGTTATATTCTCTATTTTCCAAATTTGAAAAAATGTATTTAAAAAAATTAATGTCCTCTGGTCCTCAGAAAACTAAAAAAAATAAATAAATAAGTGGAAGTAATTACATATGCAGGAGTCTATCAGGTATAATTGATTTCCTCAGTAAGGCAAATTTCTTCAAATGCCCTAAAGTATCCTTCATATAAATCAGATATAAGATAAAGGACAAATGCTGAGGTATGAGCTAGTCAGGGCATAGTAGGCACCTGAAAATATTTTAATATTTACAAGTCTTAATTGATGCTTGTTTTACATCAGGATTCTACTATATTTTCAAGAACTAACAGCTTGGCACAGTCATTAATATCAAAATTAAAAACTTACAACTAAATATGTCTTCTAAAGTTTCATCTATAAGATCCAGTTCAACTGATGCTTATTAAATACCTTCTCACAGAAGTTTTCTGAGTTCACATTATCAGCCTATAGTTACATTGTGGATGAATGAGGCTCAGTGTTTTTAAATATTTTGCTTGAGATTACATAGAGAAGCAAAGCAATGAATCAAATCTAGAGCTTAAAGTTTCAAATCCAAGACTTTTTCCAATATTCAACAGCGATTTCTCCTCATCTTCCTTCTCTTTCTTTCCTTTTGCTTCTCTGTTTAGCCAAATTCTATCAAATCTTCAAATCTTGCCTCCTCCACAAAGCTTTCCTTGACTGTGCCCAACTCACAGTGATGGTTCTGTGAATGTCTAAGTCTCCTCAAATTGACATGGTTTTAAAGCTCTTGAGGGCTCCCTCTCTAGGAAGCCTCCCTCAAGAGGTTTTTTTTCCCTCTCTCTTTTCTCCAGCTTTTACTCCCTGCAAAGCTGGCAGTACAGTGGGGAAGAGCCTGTGCAATTTTGAAAGCACGAATGGGTAGAGCAAAGCCCACCAATAGTAGGAGGCTCATTTGGCAAAAAAAAAAAAAAAAAAAGAAAGAAAAAAAGAAAAAAGTGAGGAGGGAGAGCAGGCATGGAGAGCTTACCAAATGCAGAATGGGACCTTGGTGCAGGGAAATTCTCTGAGCAAGAAGTGGCCAGAGTTTGAGAAATTAACCCTTTCGAAAAGCACATGTCCTGAAGTGCTACTACTGTAACAGAGACCATTCAGAAAGCATCCACTGATCATCAGTCTCTGGTAGAGAAGCCACGCTGACCTTATGAACAGTTTCTGGACCAAAAAATAGTTAGAGTATAATAATAACACTAACTGAGCTTTCATTATGTTCAGACATTTATTCATGGGTTTATATGCATTCTTTCTTTCAATTCTGACATCAGGTGATTTTACAATTGAGAGAAATGTCTTCCAAAGGTTGAGAAAACTTGCTCAAGGACACAGCTAGTAAGTGCTAGAGCTTATTCAGACTCAGATCTGTGTGCCTTCTTAAGTGCCCATAAGCCTGCATATTTTACTGCAGAGGTTGCTGACTGAAAAATAATCATTTACTGTATATGCTCTGAGGTGCTTCTACCTCCAGGAGTTTGTCCAACCAATTTCATGTGCATCCAAATTCAGATACTTCCATACCCTCTCCAGTACTTATTGTTTGTGTACTTCTTACTGATGGGCATTCTGACTGGTATGAAGTTTTCTGCAGCCATTATGGAAAACAGTATGGAGAGTCCTTAAAAAACTAAAACTAGTCTTCCTCTATGATCCAGCAATCCCCTTCCTGGGCATATATCTGGAGGAAGCTCTAATTCAAAAAGATACATGCACCCTAATGTTCATAGCAGCACTATTTACAATAGCTAAGGCATGGAAGCAACCTAAATGTCCATCGACAGATGACTGAGTAAAGAAGTTGTGATTTTATATCTATATATAGATATATATATACATACACACACACACACACATATATATATATATGAATACTACTCAGCCATAAAAAAGAATAAAATAACATCATTTGCAGCAACATGGATGGACCCAGAGATGCTCATTCTAAGTGAAGTAAGCCCAAAAGAGAAAGAAAAATACCATATGATATCAATCATATGTGAAATCTTAAAAAAAAAAAAAGGACAAAAATGAACTTATTTACAGAAAAAAAGACAGACTCACAGACATAGAAAACAAACTTGTGGTTACCAGGGGGGAAAATGAGTGGGAAGGAATAAATTGGAAGTTTGGGATTTGCAGATAATAACTACTCTATATAAAACAGATAAACAACAGGTTTCTACTGTATAGCACAGGGCACTATATTCAATATTTTGTAGTAACCTATAATGAAGAAGAATATGAAAAGGAATATATGTATATATATGTATGCCTGGGACACTATGCTGTACACCAGAAATTGACATGTTGTACACTGACTAGACTTCAATAAAAAATAAATAAATAAAAATAAATCAGATACCTCATTCTCAAACACAAGGTAGGGGGTAAAATGACAGTTCTCTTGCCAAGCCATTGGCTGAGTGAGGAGCTAAAATGTAATGTTCCTGAGCACTGTAGTAATGAGATAAAGGTTCATAAGTAGGGGTTAGCTGCTATCCCCCTATTCTGGGAGTTGATGCTAGCACTGACAGTAATTTTTAGAAAAGTATTTCATTTTTCCTTGAAGTGTACTTGGTATTTTTTACCAAGATCCACAAAGATTGGATGTCAGGACATCCACTATAGCAAATGCAGCCCTCTCTGCTCATCTGGATGTGATCTGGAAGCTTCTGTCATTTTCCCCATGGGCCATGGCTGTTAGACAAAGCAGAACTTGGCCCATGGGCTATGATCTATTGGCAGCTCCCCAGGGATACGGTCTCTGTATTTAACATTGGATGCCCTCCTTCCTGGAGAGAAGGATGGGATGGCTATCTAAAAAATAAAGGTGTGGGAAAGAAAGATACAGCAGGAACATTATGAATACGTCAGGGATCTGGGCACAGATGACATTTCACAAAGCCTTCTGAGGGGATTTGGATTCTGGTCAGACATTTAAAGCAGCTTCTCAACATGCTTTATTTTGAAAACAGATTCAAATAGGATGGAAATATTCACATGTAACCCAAAAAGTGTCTGATGGAAAAAATGTTCCAAATGTTCACACTGGCAGAGGTCTTCCAAGAACCAAGAGAAATCTGGGACTGAGTTAATGTGTTAGATGATATAAAATTAGTTAGCAAAATCAATAAGTATTTATTGTATTTCTACCATGCTTTGCCATCTGCTAAACCTGCCTTGATCAACAGCATGAGGCTACAGATCCAAACATGGAGGTATGTTGGACAGAGCTGGGACTGAACTTTGGAAAGGACATGCTTAGTGGAAGAATGTTGCAGAGGCTGGTTTAGTCCTGGAGATGACACTAGCGTGGCATTTTCCAAACTGTGTTCTGCAGCGTAGTGTCCACATGAGATCCTTGGACCAAATTAGTGTCCTATGTTTATATAAACTTAGGAAATGCTGTACATTATGCCCCACTCCCTACAGATTCACAATGCATATTAAAAGTTTATTAAGGGCTATGAAAATTCTATAATTAAGAAAACTACTTAATTTTTGCTCTAATTCAATATTTACCATTTGATCATGGGTCTCTTTTTCATATACTACTATTACGCTCACTAGTGGTAGTAGTAATAAAAATGAATAACATTAATTGAGCACTTATATGTTAGACATACTGTTTAGAAGTAAAATATATGTATTAACTCATTTATTTCTCAGGTCAGCCTAAAATGTAGTAGGCATTGCCATTATTATCATTTTTACAGATGAGGAAATTGAGGCACACAGTAATTTACCCAAGATCACATAGCCACTAAGTGTTAGTGCCTAGCTTAACTTCTACATGGTCCCATACTCTGCCCAGTCACTTCACCACCAAGCCAAAGGTACTCAGACAATGTTGACAAATGAAATTCAGGCAGGTCAGCTGTGACACACTACTAATGGCTAAATTTGTGAATCAGTGGTGAAATCTGTAAAGCAATAAAGATTTAAAGCCATTTTTTCAACCATCCCAAAAGCTGAGTAATTGAGATGATTTTTGAACACCAATTGTATGTAACTTTCCAAATTTAGGAATTATTACAACACCAAATGACTTTATGGGGATAACATGCAGCATCTTCCTTTGAATCATCCCACCTGGTCTGTGATTTACTTATCAAGAATAAAGCTCTTCGGTTTGCTAGTGTATGCAAATCATTTCCAGTTCTTTCTTTTTAATGTTTTTACTTTCATGACTTCTCTACTGATCTGGAAGTTACATATGATTGCTGTTGTTAGCCTTTTTTATTAATAGGTACTAATATTTAAAAGATAACTGATGTTAATTTTCTAGATTTCTCTCTCTTCATTTATTCATATTTTATTAGAGTTTGATGCTTAAAATTAGTCAAAGTCAGAGGAAATCTCATAATAATTATTGTTTACATAACAAATTTTATTTCTAATAAAAATAATTGGACCTAATTAGTTTAAGTTGATTTATTAGAGAAATTGTAGGCCTTTACCATTTAAAAGTCACATTTTATAAAGTTTAAATTTTTTTTTATTATTAAATTAAATTTAACATAATAGTCCAATAACCAGAAAATCAGTTTTATGAAGCTATAAAGATCCCCATTTCTCTGGAGAACTTCATACTTAAGTGGATTTAATTTTTGCTTGACATTTATTTTCTCACCAAAATGGAAAGTTTCTGATTAAAGCTGAAGTCATCAGATTTATAAGGCAAATAATTCACCACAAAAGAAGCTGACATGAATAATTAGGCAAAATGAAGATTTTCACAAGTTTCTATTTGTGTGCCCTGATACTCCTTTTCTTCAACATTTAAGGCTCAATTAAATGGAAAGTTATTAAACAAATTGCCACAAACTGCACTGGTACCTAAGTCACAAAACAGGAAGATACTGGAACTTTGAGCATGTCGAACAACAATTTTCTGTACAATTTTCTATAAAGCTTTTCATTTTTTTTACAATAGTATTAGGTAGAGCTCAAGAAACTAGTTATAAGAGCACATCATTATCACTAAACCTAAAGTACTTTTAAATGTTGGTTTCAAAAAGAGACTTGCTTCAAAAAATTGACAATAGAGCTACCATATTATCCAGCAATCTCACTTCTGGGTATATATCCAAAGAAAATGAAAATAGTCCTCAAAGAGGTATCTTTACTCCCACATTCATTGAAGCATTATTTACAATAGCTGAAATATGGAAACAGCCTGAGCATTTTTCAACAGATAACTGGATAAAAAGACACAGTTTATATATACAATGGAGTAGTATTTGATCGTAAAAAAGAAGAAAATCCTGCCATTTGTGACAACATGGGTGAAACTTGAGGACATTATGCTAAGTGAAATAGGCCAGACAGAGGAAGACAAATACTGTATGATCTCACTTATATTTGGAATCTAAAAATGTCACTCATAGAACCAGATGGGTTGCCAGGGGCTGAGGGCTGGTGGGGGTGAGAAAACAGGAAGATGCTGGTCAAAGGGTACAAAGTTTCAGTTACAAGATAAATAAATTCTGGGGTAAATAAAAAAGGAAACTATGTGAGGTGGTAAAGGTATTGATTAACTTTGATTGTGGTTTGATGGTGATAATAATTTTACAATATATATGTATACCAAACTATAATGTATACTTTTAAAAGATCACATTGTAAGATCTAAATATATGTAATTTTTATTTGTTAGTTGTAAAGCTAGGAGAAAACAGTGACTTACTTCTTCCATGTTTCTGAGCACTGGAATGAACTTAGCCAAATATTGCAAAAATCATGTAAAATTATATTATTTACTGACAAAACTTATGGATTCAAAACAACTCAACACTGAAAAAGTGAGGTGGAAATGGCTCATTAGTAATGTTTAATAAGCATTTTACTGGAATCCTGAAAGAGGATTATTAACACTAGTAGAACAATACTTATGTGTTTTTGAAGAAAATCTCCATCATTATTTTAACTGAAGTATAGTCAGTTACAATGTGTCAGTTTCTGGTGTACAGCGTAATGTCTTAGTCATGCATATACATACATACATTCATTTTCATACTCCTTTTCATTAAAGGTTATTACAAGATATTGAATACATTTCCCTGTACGATACAGAAGAAATTCGCTTTTTTATCTATTTTATATATATAGTGGCTCATCATTATTTTAAAATACTTGATGGAAAAAACTGATAAAAATCCATATGCATGTAGTATCACAAGCATTTTCAACACTACATTTTTACTTGAAGGAAAAGGATGAATCAAAATCATTGGAACTAGAGAATTAACAACTCCCTTGATGTATAATTTAAAGAAACTAAATTTTAGTCAATGGCAAGAAAAGAGTTGTAGTTAAATGGAAAAAAAAAAAAAAAAGCAATACCTACACTCCTGATAGCTGATACCATTTACCTGTGATGACAAAGAACTGAAGGAGATCATCATTTAATTGTCTTCCTCAAAAATCACTCACAGCTATTTCAAACACAAATACCTGAAATAAAACATTATCTTCTTGGAAGGAAACATTAAAAATATTTAATACATTTTATGTGGATGTTTATACAAATTCAGTATTTAATATTCTACCTAAAACTTTGTACTTTATGTTTCTTATAACCTGAAACAATGTATTTTTTTAATAAGCCCCAACTGGATATCCCTAAATGTCATGAAAAAATTGGAATGTCACATACAATGCTATGTTCTATCAACATCATACACAAAAATAAAGAAATGTACTATTGGAAACTCTGGTCTACTCATTCTGATCTACCCAGGATAGTAACATCATCACCTGGGTTCCCAGAATCCTTTAGTGTGGATAACAACCAACCTACTAATATCAATACTCTGTTTCTTCTATGCCTAACCTGGTAGGTGTATGTGGCCCTAATGAAAATTTCAGGCAGTTCAATGTTCTCTGAAACTGTATCAGAGAATATAAGCAAACTTTTCAACACAGAGTGGCTTGTATGAGTGGGGTGGGATGGGAAAGGAGGATGCACCCGAACCTCATCTCATCACAGGATGTTTTCCATCCCTAACCCTAAAGTATTCATGCCATTTTTTGCTAGAAAGCTGGATAATCTTGGGTTATCAGAATCAGTAAATCAATCAGGCATGTGGGATTTTTAGAGTCCAGTTTAGAAAGGAGCAACAACAAAAAATATAGCAACGGAGAAGAAAAGAAAGAAACTGAGGAGAGAACTAAAGAAGAGAAGAAGGAAGAGAAAAGTCCAATATTCCAGAAAACATGTATCAACAACCAAAACATTGCAAGCTCCTTGGGTTTCAAGTGATAATTCCAATTCTACATCGTGACCAGCTATGCCTCTCATTACTCATCAGTGACCATTCACATTTACTACCTTACTCTACAGAGCCTGATCTAATTAATCCCACCATATTCCTCTATTTTCTCTACTCAGTTTAGGCTATAAAAACAGTGATTTACTTTGCTATGGATTTTTTTTTTCAACCCCTGGAACCCTCTCTTCAAACAAGATCTTAGGAGGAGCCCAATGAATAGAGCAAAAAAATCACATATTACTCTGTGCTGAAGCCAGGAAGGAGCTCCACGAAAACTCCTATAAGGAAGGCATTTGAATTGTTAGCTACACTCTTTTGTGATCAAACTATGTTATGTTCCATTTTCATTTGAGAGTTCTCTGTATATACATCAGTGCCTCTCAAACTCTAATGAGCCTTGTATGCATCACCCAGGGATCTTGTTGAAATACAGATTCTGACTCAAGAGGCCTGGAGTGGAACCAGAGAGTCTGCTTCTAACAAGCCCCTAGATGATGTGGCTGCAGGACCTTGGACCACATAGCAAGGTCCTGTGTGCCTAGCTGCAGGCTAAAGCTTGTGGCAGATAAAAGAAAGTAAAAACTTTTACTTCCTGCCATGAAAGAACTTAAAAGGTCTATAGGCACTGATTAATGAGCAATAAAGCTAATTGTCTAACTAAATGGCTCCTTTACTCAGAACTTGGCAATATCAGGGAAGTCCCCCAGCTCTCTCGACCTCAGCTTCCCCCGTATTCAGGTGTGTTTTGGTTCCATGACTCTAAAGGCAAAGTGCTATAAATCTAATTGCAAGTGCAGCATGGGTTGAGAGATCCCAGGAGAGTCTCCGTCTGCAATACTGAGGTCACCCCCTTGAGTTTTGCAATGCCATGACGCTCATGGTATTTGCTCTGGACGAAAGGAATGAGGAGGAATGTACAGTCTGACAGAGTGACACAAACGACTCACACACAGAAGTCCCCTGGAGCTAGGCAGCTCAGGTTAATAGTGACATTGTCCCCAGGCCAACAGGGCCCAGTGTCCCAGAGGTGTGACAAGAAGAAGGTGCTACACAGGGCCAATTTTGCAACATAGAAATACAGGCGTGCTGACTGTACAGAAGCAGATATTCAGATATTTCAGACGAAGTAGAAATCCAGGTTTTTATGTGAATCTTATTTAAATGTGATGTGTGCTGGGTAATAAACCTGTGTGAAGACCTCTACCCTGTGACCCCCTGGATGATGGACTGCATTCCACATGTAACCATGACTGCATCTTATGAAACCTAAGTTCCCCCAAATGTGAGTATCCCTTTTTTATAATCAGAAAGAAATTATGACATATCAGCCTGCAATAATCTTAGTCAATGTTTCTTTTTTCTGTTTATTTTGAAAGTTCTTGCTTGCTACAAGTTCCTTGAAGTTAATAGGCCCTAAGTACTTCAAGTGTAGACTGTTTTGTCATTGACTGCCTGTTGTCTGAGAAGCACTTTAGGGCTTTATATGGTTACTGGTTGGCATCTTGTTCTTTCGGGGGAAAAAAATCAATGATTTTGTTGTTTATGAAGACTTCATGTCACTTATTTTAAAGTGATAACTGAATGCTGGGGTCATTGTACATTTCAAACATGTCCAAATGATAAAGGAAGAAAATATACTTAAACAGATGTTCACTGAGGTCTCTCCTTTTTCCCAGAAACAAATTTATCTCCTACCCTCTGATCAAATTCAGTGCTCTGAAGAATGGTTGAGAAAAATCAAGTAAACCAATAGTGGCCCAATAAAAGGTTCTCATTATCTTCCAGTTAAAGATTTTTAGATTTAGACAAGATCTGGTAACAACAAAATATTCAACCAAGTTAGTTATGATTTCACTTAAATCATTTATCCAACTCTTGGGTCATGTTTACTAAATAGCTATGTGAAAAAAATGAAAACAAAAAATTATTATAACATATTGCTTGTTAAATAGACTCATAAGCACAATAATTTGTTTAACTAACTTGTTTTCACTTGCTACGTTGTCAGACTGCATGGAAAGACTCAAGCTTGTGTGGCCACAGAAGTACAGTTGCGGGTTTTGCTCACTCAAGGATTGAAACTGATGACTGAAGTTACGAGATCCAGGATCCAGGGTACTAAACAGGACGTTTATTTTCCAGGTCCTCAAACCAAAGTCAAGAAGATAAGATGCTTTCCAGTAATCATAGAAAGTATGAAATGTGCATTGGACAATAGGCAATCCCTGATCAAATCAAGCTGAACAGTCTCTGTTTGAAACTCTTAAATGAGAAAAAAAAATAGTCATAAACAAGACTCCTACCAAAAAAAAAAAGTTCACTAATATCACCTTGGGCTGTCTTGCCCTCCTTTCTTGGCATCCAGTCCACCCACCAACCTGTTTAGATCTGACTGCAGATGCAAGCAAGCCCAGCCAAGATCTGCCCAGCCCGCCCTGATCAGCAGGGCTGCCCAACCGACTCAACGCTGTGAAATAATAAATGATTGTTGTTTTAAGCCACAAAGTTCCGAGGTGGTTACTCAGCAACATATAACTGATATGTTTGGCTTTCATAATTTTCATTTCTAAGATAGGATTCGCAGAGCTTATAAATCATAAGAATCTATCTTTGCTGTATTTTTCTAAGTAGATAAAAATAGATTCAATTAAATCCATAGCTTATAGTGAAAGGCCTATTTTGAAAGGCCTATTTTTTTTTTAAAGGAGCTTCCTTAAGAAACAGAAAAAAAAAAACAAAAGTTAAACCAGCTGAATTAAGTAGCAGATTTGTGTTTAGATCTTAGCCAGAAAAAGAGATATGTTTGGAATTTTCTGTAAAATGTGATTCCCTCTGAACATGCTGCAGATGCATTAAACCAATATTGTTCTAGTTACCAGCACTTATTTATCAATTATGCACAATAGCTGCTGTGGATTCCAACAACCGCTCGAGGTTTACCATTTGGTTCCATGTATTTTTCATCAGCACCCTCCTAAAGCATCCATTATACATTATACGTGCTCCATACTCCCACTGCCTTAGATTCAGCAGAGAAATACTGCCTCAGATAGGCCTTGAATGTGGTTCCAAGAAAGTTGGGTACATTAGGAATTTGCTAACAAGTTTATTTGATCAGGCTTGTTAATCACATATCCACCATTTCCTTTTGCTTTATCAAAAATGTGTTCTATTTAAATCCTAAGAATATTAGCGGAAAAAATCTGTATTCACTATAACATTCTATTTATATATTATGATAGATCTTTGTGATGCTTTAACAAAGGGGTAGGCAAACTTTTTCTGTAAAGGGCCAAATAGTATTTTAGATTTTGCTGGCCCTAACGTTTCTGCCACAACTCTCAATTCTACCATCATAGTGTAAAAGCAGCCACTGACAATATGTAAATAAATGGGTGTGGCTGTGTCCCTATAAAACTGTATTTAAAAAAATAGAAGACTGGCCCAAATTTGGTCTGCAGGCTGTAGTTTGGGACCCCTGTTTAAGGTATTTGCTATACTTCTGTTTAATATTTGTCACAAAGGATTATAGAGGATTGAAAGAAAAGTGCAAATGGTCTGTGGGGGTTGACGTAAGGGATGGCATGAAACTACCTTGTCTGTTCATAAAATTAAAACTGGTCAATGGAGAATGGAAAGAGGAGGAGTATGAAGTATGCAGAAAGACAGCTTCAAAGCAGTTTCTCCCCTAAGCTTGTTCCTTTCCCCTACATCAAACATTCACTAGCTTTTGAATGTAACTTGGCAGAGCCACTTAGCAAAATTGTTTTGCAGCATCCACTAAAGCTGAGCATATGCATACCCTATGACCCAGTAATTACACTGCTAGCTCTAGGTACGCAACCAACAGAAATACATATATACTTTCACTAAAAGATGAATACTACAACATCTAGAGTGATAACTACTTTGTAATTAAACTTTTTATTTTGAGATAATTGGAGATTCCCAAGTAGATGTCAGAAAAACACAGAAAGAACCCATGTCCCCCTTACCCAGATTCTTGCAAAACTATAGAATATCCTAACTAGTATATTGACATTGTTATAATCTCTTGTGCTTGTTTTACTTATACTTGAGTGTGTGTGTGTGTGTGTGTGTGTGTGTGTGTGTGTGTGTGTGTGTTAAGGTCAATGCAGTTTCATCACGTGTAGGTTCGTGCATTCATACGAAGTACAGAATAGTTCCATCACCACAAGAATCCTCTGCCCATTTATCACCCCACCCACCTCCTCTTCTCCCCTCTGCTAGCCCCTAGCAAGGGCTCGTCTGTTCTCCATTTCTAAAATTTTGTCGTTTAAAAAATGTTATATAAATAGATTATCTAGTATGTATCCTTTAGGGACTGGCTTATATTATGAAGCATAATTCCAAGGAGATTCACCTGAGTTGTTGCACACCTATTTCCTTTGATTGCTGAGTAGTATTCCATCATATGGATGTACTACAGTCGTTAAACCATTTATTCATTGAAGAACATTGGGTTGTTTCCAGTTCGGGGTTATTATGAATACAGCTTCTAGAATATTTGTGTATAAATTTTGTCTGAACATAAGTTGTGATTTCTCTGGGAGAAGAGTCAATTGCAGGGCATATAGTAGTTGCTTGTGAATTTTTTTAAGGAACTGACAAGAGATTTTCCAGAGTGACTATACCTTTTAACATTCCCACCAGCAACATTTAAATGATCCAGTTTCTCCACATTCTTCCCAGAATTTGGTGTTGTCTTTATTTTTGTTTTAGCCATTCTGGTAGATGTATGGTGATATTTTATTGTGGTTTTAACTAGCATTTAGCTAATAGCTAACGATGCTGAACATTTTCTCATGTGTTATTTGCTCTCTGCATATACTCATGGGTAAAATTCTTCTTCATGTCTTTTGTGGACCTGAATTGTTTATTTTGTACCTTGATGTTGGAGAGATACTAGTCTCTTGTTGGATATGTGGTTTGTGATTTTTTTCCCCAAGTCTGAACCTTGTCATTTTTTTTCATATTTTACCTGTCTTTTTACAGATACATCCCAGTAGGCATTTAACTGATTTCTCCATCTCCTTTCCTTTTTTTTTCTATTGAAGTATAGTTGATTTATACTTCAATAGAAGTATAAATGTGTTAATTTATTTATAAATAAATTAACAATGTTTATTTACAATGTGTTAATTTCTGGTGTCTGCAAAGTGACTCAATTATCCATATATATATTCTTTTTCATTATAGGTTTTTACAAGGTATTGAATATAGTTCCCTGTGCTATACAGTAGGACCTTGTTGTTTAACTATTTTGTATATAGTAGCTTGAATATGCTAATCTCAAACTCCTAGTTTATTCCTTCCCCCCCTTTCCCCTTTGGTAACCATAAGTAAGTTCATTTTCTATGTCTGTGAGTCTCTGTTTTGTAAATAAGTTCATTTGTATAATTTTTTAGATTCCACATATAAGTGATATTAAATGAAATTTGTCTTTGTCTGACTTACTTCACTTCATATGATAATCTCTAGGTCCATCCATGTTGCTGCAAATAGCATTATTTTGTTATTTTTTATGGCTGAGTAGTATTTCATTGTGTATATCTATATCTGTATATATCATACCACAACTTCTTTATCCAGTCATCTGTTGATGGACCTTTAGGTTGGTTCCATGTCTTGGCTATTGTAAATAATGTGTACCTGTCTTTTTAATCTTCTAAGCCAGGGTCTTTCTGGGAGATAAGTTTTTGTGTTTATTTTTCTATTTTGATGAGGCCAAATTTATCACTGATTCTTTATGTGGATCATTTTTTGGTCTGAAATCTAAGAACTCTTTGCCCTAAATCCCAATGATTTTCTCTCTTTTCTCCTCCTGAAAGATTTATGTTTTATGTGTAAGTTCATATTTTATATTTCTGTTTATGATCCATTTTGAGTTAATTTTTATAAAAGATGATAGGTTTAAGGAGAGCTTCATTTCTTTTTATCTCTATAAATGTCCAATTGCTGTAGCACCATTTGTTGAAAAGGCTACCTTTCCTTCACTGAGTTCCTTTTGTATCTTCATCAAAAATCTGTTTGGCATATTTGTGTGGTTTCTTTTCCAGGATTTCTATTCTATTTTATTGATCTATGTATCTATCCCTCCACCAATACAACACTGGCTTGATTTCTGTAGCTATATAGAAAGCCTTGACATCAAAGTGACTCCTTACATTTTATTCTTCTATTTCAAGATAGTTTTAGCTATACTAGGGCTCATGCCTTTCCATGTATATTTCAGAATAACTCTGTGTATATGTAAAAAAAAACTTGCTAGGATTTTAATAGAAATTGGATTAAACCTATAGATTAGTTTGGGAAGAACTGACATCTTTTGAGCCCTTTAATCCAAGAATATAGTGAATATCTCTATTTAGGTTTTATTTCTTTCAATAATGTTTTGTAACTTTCAGCATACAGATTCTACATATGTTTTGTTTAGTGTACACCTATATATTTAATTTCCTTTGGCGTCATTGTAAGTAGTATGGTATAATTAATGTCAATTTCCACATATTCACTATTACGATATAGAAACAGATTTTTGCATGTCAGGATCTTGCATCCCATGATTTTGTTGACCTCACTTATTAGTTCCTTAAGTTTTTTTTGTAGATCCCCTTATATTTTCTATGTAAGGAATCATGTTATTTGCAAATAAGGACAGTTATATTTTCTTTCCAATCTATGTGCCTTCTCTTTCCTCCCTTCCTCCTTCCCTCCCTTTAGTCTTTCCTTTTTGTTGTTGATATTTTTGTTTGCTTTTTTTGTTTGTTTTTGCCTTACAGCAGTGGCCAGAAGTTCCAATACTACATTGAATAAGCACAGTAATAATAGATACTCCTTCTGCATTACCAGTCTTATGGGGAAAGCACTGAGTCTTTCATCATTAAGTAAGATGTTAATTGCAGGGTTTTGTAGTTGCTCTTTATCACATTTATTACCTTCTATTCTTAACTTGTGGGAAGTGTTTGCAATATATGGGTGTTAGATTTTGTCAAATTGTTTTTCTGGGTCAATTTATATGATAATATGATTTTTCTTCTCTAGCCTCTTGGTATCCTGGATTACATTAATTGATTTTCAAGTGTTGAACCAGGCTTTTATACCTGGAATAAATCTGACTTGTTCACACTATGTAATTCGTCTTATACATTTGTATTCAATTTGCTAATATTTTGTTGTAGATTTTAAGTCTGCGTTCATGAGAGATATTGATCTGTAGCTTTCTTTTTTTGTTCTGTCTTTGGTTTTGGTATCAGGGCAATTACTGACCTCATAAAATGAGTTGAGGAGAAGTAGTATTTTTACTTGTCCAAATTTAGACACTATTCAATAATCCAGCCCCAACTGAAGGGACCCATACACTGTGGCATTTCATAAAATATAAAACTATACAGCAATGGGAATAAACGGGCCACAACTATACACAAAAATATACATTGGTCTCAAAAACATTGTTTTGAGCAAAGATGCCAGTCACAAAAGAGTATATTCTATACGACTCCATTTATAAAAAGAACGAAATAAGGGAAAATTAATCTATTATGTTAGAAGTCAGGATAATGGTTATCCTTTTGAGAATTAGTCCCTAAATAAAAGCATAAAGAGTGGCTTTCTGGGGTGCTATTCATGTTCTGTTTGTAGTTATACAGATGTGGGCTTGTGTGAATAGTTTGGTGAGCTGTGTAGTTACCTGCCCATTTATGCATGTTTGCTTTCCTTTAAAATAAAAAAGCAGCATCCATAACCCCATCACAAGCCCCACAGAGGAGCTCCCCTCTCGCACACCCCCTCTACTTTCTGTTGGAATTTCAAGGACCCCATGGTTTAACAGCCTCTTTGGTATCCAATGTATAATCCATTTGAAAAGTTTGAGAGCCCTTCACATTTTAGCAGAGAAGAAATGGGTCCGAAGGTAGTTCTGCTGACTACTTTCATTTGATGTGCGCTCTCTTGTGCCTACTTTGTACTTGAAGATGGTGCCATTACCTAGTATTCTTTATAACAATAGCCAGTTAATTAAAAATAATTTAGCCTGACAACATCTGTGATTGCAGATATCCTTTAATGTTCCCTACTTAAGATGGATAAATGAATAGACATTTATTAAATACATATTAGAAAATGAAAGCCTTGATTAGTAAAATACATTGAGAATCCAAGAATATCCTAGCTTCACAACAATATGCAGGAATGCTAGACGCCAGTGTTTAGTGGTACTGCCTCTTATTATATCAAAAGAACAAACAATTCACTGAAAACTACTTCCACCCAAGAAATTCAAAGTCCTTAACCCTTCCTATGTGTAGAAAGACCCCTGGCCCTTCTAAATGCCTCTGATAGTTTGTGAAACAGCAGACTACAAAAAGCCTGCCAAAAAAATTCATGGAACACTCAGAGAAGCAGGAACACTTCTTCGAACAGAATCAATTCACTCCAACATATAGTCACTATCAAGTTACCCTCACAAAAAAAAAGAGTTCCTATTGATCCACCCAGACCTACCACCCTTACCCTTCACTTCTCTATTTTATTTTACCATCTTCAGGAGAGAAAAATTGTTTAAAAAAAAAGTTACTAGATGATACCTTACATTTTCAGACTGATACATGCAAACTGTTATTTGAATATCACTGAAGAGATTAGCAGGATCCATGAGAAATCACCTGCAAAGTCATTAAAAACGCAGGTGCTAAGATCCCAGATTCACAGATTACGATGACACCCAAGATTCTGCCGTTTTAACCATCTTCCCAGGGAATTGTGATACACAGGACTTGGGAGACAGGGAAAGAGAGAGGAAGAGGGAGAGAGCTGGAACTAGGCTGAATAAATGAAAATTCCAACATTAAAGAGTATGTTTCCAAGAAAATAAAGCTTGCTACTTTTGAATACAAATGGTAATAACAAGTTGGTAAAAACAGTGCTGCTGTGTATCTGTAATATGAGGCCTGATTTCTACAGGTAAGATACCAGTAAATATCATCTACTTTCCTCATTTATTCATTCAATGACTATTTATTATACACCTTTGTGCCAGGCCTGAAGGATGCAATGGTGAACTATTCCTTAAAAAGCTGACAGTGTAATAGAAAAAAGAAAACAGGAAAATAAGTAGGCATGCTTTGGGCAGAATTGTGCTGTGTTGCTGATCTTATTTATCTTAGCCTTGTTTCTTTAGAACAAACCAAACGCTGCAAAGATCAAGAATCCCGGTCACAGAGAGTCTTGAGTGCAAACACCACCTGCATTACCCTGGACTCTGGCTCAAACTGTGTCCCTGGGGATGCTCTACACACTCCTTTTTCCCTCCATGGAATTGAGACTCTTCAAAATGACCACTCATCTTTGGGCCAAAACGGTTAAAACAAAAACCAGAAAACAGAAGTCCCCACACCTCACATGCAAGTCCTCCAGGTGATCCGGGGACCTCTCTTTCTGCTCACTTTCAAGAGTGTGGGGGCACCAGGGGTATAAATTAGGATCCTGAGATTTGCATATACAAACTACTATATACAAAATAGATAAACAACACGGTCCTACTGTATAGCACAGGGAACTATATTTAATATCTTGTAATAAATTATAATGGCAAAGAATTTAGAAAAGAATTTATACATAACCTATAATGGAATATAATCTGCAAAAAAATTGAATCACTATGCTGTACATCAAAAGCTAACACAATATTGTAAATCATCCTTAAAAAAAAAAAAAGAGTGCTGATAACCTACCCATCTCTCAAGGTCTGCAGCTTTTCTGGAATACAGTCCTTCCCATGCATCTCACTGTTTCCGAGTTACAGCGCCCCCTGTTGGACAGCTAGGTAATGCCTTACAAAGGGAGGGGAAAGCTACTCATGGTAATACTGTTTGTTTTCCAGCAACACCAAAGCTGCGTTCCAAAGCAAAACACAGCACTAACCTTCACTCTTTCCTTCATCTTAGGGTGACCTTCCTCCTTTTGCAGGGCCCATTCGCTCTCCAAGTTGGAGGCCAGTATTGATTGTCCCTCTCTTTTGAGGACCTGAATTTGTGTACCTAGTTAAGAGTCCTTCCAGTGTAGCTTTGAACCCTTTATTTACTTGGTTCCCTGAGCAAGCCACCGTGGTGAGCTTGTGCCAGCAAATTCTTGTTCCCACACTTCTAGCATCAGGCACTATTAGTTTCTTCAGTTCTCAGGATTAGATATAGGGTTGATCTGGCCCTGAACCAGGAGAGGGACCAGTGTGCTTGCCCAAGGTTTTGATGCTGTAGCAGCTGAGAAAAGGGAATTGTCATTTTATGTTCCTCATTCTTTTTATTTTGATTCTTACACTATTAGCATAGATTTTTTTTTTTAGTAGAAAAATAATTACAGAAGAGTGAAATTCACACAAAATTACAAATCATCCTCAGACTTTTGGCTAGGCAAATCAATCTATGCATGAGCATTCATTTAAATGTGTGTATATATATGTTCACGTGTCTGTGTGTATAATATGTATGTATATTTTAACAACTACATTTCAGAGTTCTTATTAACTTTAAAGCTATGTAATGTATCATAACATGTTTCCATTTTCAAAAATAATAGACCTACCATGAATTTTAAGACTATGTTGTATCTATTGAATAGATTTACCATATTTTACCCAACAGGGCCTCTAAGGATCGATATTTGGGGCTGTTCACAACTTTTCAAACAATCCTACGTATTTTAACCACATATCTGAGAGCTTGTGATAAACTCACTTCTACCTGCACCTGTGAATCTGTTCAGTCATTTCTTTAGGTTACTAAAGTAAAAAAAAAAAAAAAAAAAGATATATATATATATACAACTTCTTACTTTAATTAAAAAAAATTAAAGTCTTCACATAAACATTACAGGAAAGAAAGGCACTCTGGCAGAACAGATTTGGCCATAACTGAAGTCAAGTAATTATCTTGAACCATAATATTAAAGTTTCCTAAATTAATGCAGTTTGCCCCCCAAAAAATAAGAATTGGTTCTTGTTGCACATATAAGCATTTTTTATGGGAGCCATCATTATCGATAATTAGAATTTGATTATTTATAGAAAAGTAATAATGTAATTATAATCGCAGTGGCTACTATACACCTCACACTGCACTCATTTTTGAAAATATATATTTTTTTATATTACTTCTATTGCTCACCACCATAGATAAAAAGAAGAAAACTCGGCTGTACAGGTGGGGCAAGTGTATGTAGATGACACACAGACTTCTAGATGAAGGAGAAAGCCTAAGGAGGGAAAAAAATAATCAGGATTGACAGGAAATGTGTATGGATTGAGTTCGGTCTCAGATAATGGGACACATACTACCCAAGAATTTGCCCAGATTGCTGTGTGCTAGCCCCTAGATCAGTATCTTCCATCTCTTCCAACCACATGTGGAAAGGAAAGTGAGTTGGAATGGCCTGTTAGGGGATGTGGTTGCTATGGCAGGATGAGGGCATCAGCAAAGGTAAAAGGGTATTTAGAGCATTGTATTATTAAGATAAACCTGGACCACATACAATTTTGCACCAACTTATTTTTGAGAGCTAGTTTTGGCATTTTTCTTGCCACCTTCCACAATGCTGGGACTATCACAAGGCTAATACAGTATAACAAAGGATTTGTTAGCTAGAGGGATCTCCATCACCAGTGACTTCCCCTGGGTCTTCTGGAAATGACTAGGAGTTGGGGGAGCTAGAAGTCTGACAACTATTTTTACCATCTCTTCCCAGCTATAACTCTTCCGAGACAACATGAGAGCATATATTGGGCTGGGAAGCAGCTTAAATCCAATGAGAAGAACACCTGAATGACAGTTTTTTCAGTCTTTCTCACATCAATTATCCATACCTCAACACTCCAACTTGCACCACTATCTACTGTCTTAAACACATGGGAAGTTTGTTTCTTCTCCAGAGAAGTGCCAATTAGCAAACCCCAGGGGTTTTGTCATAAAGACCAAATTCCTCAACACCCTCCAGTGCCTTTTGTCTAACACACCCAGCATTTAAACCGTCCTACCTTCTGTTTCAGTGGAGTTAAACTCAGGTTACACTGAGGTCTCTCCTCTATCACAGTAGTTATGACTAAAGGAAATCTGACCTCACCATTTTGACAAGTATCCATCTTTGTTTCTTTCCACAATGCTGACTGTTAATGCTGTGACACATTTCAGATCCTACCCATCCTGATCTATAATATCAAATAGTTGTGATTTTGTCTAATAGGATTCCTGTCTTCCTGATAGTTTTGTTCTCCACTAATCATTCCATCTCCATTGCTTTACTCACTTCCCTGAATCTCTAACTTTTCATCCTTCCTGGCCTTAAAATGTGCCTGTAGATCTCTGCTCCATCTCCTCTGATGGGCCTGACAGTGGATAGGTTGTGTGTAGAACTATTTAAACAAACAATAGGAGACACACAAGGCTCTGAAATAGATAAGAAAGTCATCTCTAATTCTTATCAGCAAAAGAATAGGAATAAAATGATACAGGTTTTAATGATATTATTTTATTCTTATCCTTTTTGGCATTCCATTTTAGTTTTGAGACACTATTCTTTCATTTATATCCATCCATATCAACTCATCAACTACCAAATTTAAAATAATTATACTGTTTTTTCCCTCCAGAAAATATCTCATAATCCCTATTTATATCTATTGGTTCTTGAAATTAAAATAATGGAATGGTTGTAGACGTGAAGTTAGGTAGAAACTCTGAGGAGGTGGGTGGTTTAATCCTGTCCCCAGCTCTATTTGATTACCTATCTTACACAGAGCAATGCTGGAATTTTCTAGGCTCCAATCCTTTAACAACTTTTAGATTGCCTAAAGGAAACAAATGGTCTCTTGACTTAGCCAGGAAAATGATCCAACTCTCTCAAATTTAAACTACTTCCCATCTTGAGTTTATAGCATTTGCTCACTAACCAGGAGGTAAGGAGGTAACAATAGAATAATTTTTATTTCTCTTCATTAAGTAATAATATGGAGGAAGTTTAGTTATCAAGTCTTAATGATGTGCTACGTACTGAAAAGAACATATAATTTGGCTGTGAAATAATGGTATGAATTTCAGAGGCTACAAATTAATCCAGAAGCTATCGCCCTTCTCCTTCTCCCTTATCCTCCACCATGTTTGACTAATCAGCACTATTTATTGAGAAGCTACTCAATCTCCACACTGTGCTAAACAGTAATAAGAGACCCAAACTGCTATACCATCATTATACAACAAACAAAAACCAACAAGCTGCTTAAAATCTAGGCAGTGAGACAGAACTTTCAAGTGTAAAGCAATTAGCAAATAAAGCACTGTATATAAGTGAAAACTGTATGAAACATTTTATATTCCTCTTAAGTAAAAGATCCTAGCTTCTGTTAATGTAGAATAAAAGTACAAGAAATAGAACACATGTCCCTTAAAGAGCTCAGAAAAAAAGACAAATATGAATACATATATGAACATAGTATTTGCCAAGTAAATTGTGAAATTTCTAGAACACACAGTGAATAGGTTAACCAAGTGGATAGTAAATCAACAAGGAATCATAGTGAAGATGGAATCGTAGGTATTTTCAACATACTCCTTCTCATCTCCCACACTCAAAGGAAATCTTGGTAGCCATGAAACTTGGTAAAGAATTAGCATTTCTCACATCCATATGTGAGAGTTCCATATGACAGAGATAGATTAACTTGTATTTTTAAGACTGTTTTTTTAATTGCCTCGTAAGTGTGTATTGACTATTTCCAGTGGAATGCCAGAGAAAAATCAACCAGACAGTGCAGGCTGATGGGTGATTGATAATATGCCTCAGGTCAATTGCTCTTCCCTATATCTGTCCTGTACATACTAACTTCTCCAGGTGCACCTAAAATAGTACATGAAATATGAGACTGATTTCTCTTTTAATAACATAAGCCACTTTACAAAAAGATGATTAGTTTGGAAACCTGTAATAATGATCATCCTTATTTAAGTTAAGATTCAAGAGGCAATTCCTTAGATTCTAGAATGGACCTATAGTTCTTTAGACCAAAATAATTGGATATCTCAACCAAATCGCGACTAAGACAAATTCACCACATTTTCCATATATGATATAAATTCCTTCTATTATTGCTAGAACTCTAATCATATTAGTTTTTAACTCAGTTAATTTTAATTACCAGATACAAAATATATTTATTTATTTATTTATTTTTAATCTGGCAAATAATACAGGGCTTTAAAAATACTTTATTTCCAATTTTATCATAAACATTTTCAAAATAATCACTTTGCTAAAAAGCATGTCTCTTGCAAACTATGTTTTAACTACCTTAAAATTCCCACAGGTTAAAAGGTGACTTGAAGGGATAAACTGGGAGTTTGAGATCTGTAGATACTGACAGGTATATATAAAATAGATAAACAAGTTTATAGTGTATGGCATAGGGAAATATATTTGAGATCTTGTAGTAGCTCACAGTGAAAAAGAGTATGAGGATGAATGTGTGTATGTTCAAGTATGACTGAAAAACTGCTGTACACCAGAAATTGACACATTGTAAACTGACTGTAACTCAATAAAAAAAGAAAAGGTGACTTGAAACTGCAACTGTAAATGAGAAATGAATAAAAATGGATTTTAATTTCACTTGCCAAAAAGAACAGTCTTTCACTTGGTGTATATCGGAACTCTCAGAGGCATGAGACTATTGCTTCTTTTTACCATTACTAAAAATGGTGATAAGAAATCCCAATGAGAACCAGAATCTCAAATTCATATCATTCTAAAAAGTACAGGAAGAAGGATGGGGAGGAGGAGAAAGAGTAGAAGAAGAAATCAAAGTTGGGCTAAAAATTCCCTAGAACAGAGTTCCATTAATGACATTCTTTCCTCGCTGGCACAACAGGACAATACTTTAGATGTTTCTATGTTGTTGTTTGTTCAGAGTGGTTGGAGCAATTCAGTCTGACTGGCCAATTAACCCAGGCAGACATATTGGAGGGAGGTTCAGGGGAAGAATCTCATCTTACTCTTGTAAGAGCAACAAAGGGAAACGCTACCTGCCTGCCCACATCACTTCCTGGTGCCTATTTGTTTGGTCTTTTATTAGTTTTCAGTTTCTTCATTCAAGTTTGTTTTTGTCCTATGACCACGATGACCCCTCTTTCTCAACTGTCTTTCTCTTATATCCTTTTATGTAAGACTATGTTTGACAGGAAGGATCTCTGCTCTGTCAGCGTAACCTGCATTGTTGTTTGCATTGTTGTTTATGTGACTGTTTTCAAACACAGTATGAAAAGGTTAGCAGATTGTTCATTCTTCCTCAACTTCCCATTCAACCATCTGGCCATCTGAAATATATAGAAAACCTCTACCTTTCATACTCTTGGCTAAAAGTGAAACAAGACAGAGGATAAAATCCAAGCACTAAAATACCGTATTGATTTCTATTTGAGGTCAAAGCCCTCCCTATTTAATAAATATTCAGGATCATCCTTATTTAAGTAAGGATGGATTCAAGAGGCAGTTCCTTAGATTCTAGAAATTCTACCACTTTATGGATCTATAGTTCTTTAGACCAAGATAATTGGATATCTTAAACAAATAAATATTCTACATATTTAGTGCATTTGAGTAGTGTTTTGCACTCTCGATTTCAACTCTGTACCAATCCTACATTTGTCATGGCTTATGACCAAGATACCTTGAGATGATGGAATAAAACCACCTCAGGAATTTCTCAGAGAAAAGGTCCCCAACACCAGCAAACTTTTGCCTCTCTCATGAACAGTCAAGAATTATACTTCTCTCCTTCCACTGCCTATAGTTTATAGCTATCCCCAATTCTATTATGGTTATGGAAACACAGACATGGTTTTTAAGTTTCATTCTCTTGCTGTCTCTCTCAGCTTCTACATTATTAAAAAGTACATCTCCGTTTACCTTCTTCTTTTCTATTCTCTTTCATGTCTTTTGTGTCATCTAAAATGGACATCAGAAACAACATTTAACCAAGGGAAGATTAGGGTTCCAAAATCTAGAAGTCATGAAATGAAATAAGATATTTCAAGTACATAATTCCATTAACTTTTCAGGTATTTTGACGGTATCCAGAAACGACCCCCTTGAAATCCCAACAAAATTATTTTTCAAGGTCTATATTTTACTGTGGATAAATCCTTCTTTCCTTTGTTTCAACATTCAGAATATATTTTAAATTCCTCATTGAATTCTACTTTTTAAATTTAATTAACAGAATTATAAGAGTTCTATTTTCTACACATTTTCATGGCAAATGTACACTATTTCAGATACATTAAGGCTAAATAGTCTTCTGTGGAAAAGCCTCAGGGGAAACAAAACTGCCATTCGTAACTGTTTCTGCAAGGAAATGAATTCGGAGGTCCAAACAACTGATTTACAAATAAACATTTGGAAAGCTACCCATTGGTAAGTGGCAGACTTCTTTTAATCTGTATTTTCTGCATTCTAACATGTAATTCTGACAAGGTCATCCAACAGAATGATCCTAGAAAAAGTTTTTCCAAGTGGGCAAGATGCGGTCAGAAAACCCAGATAGCTGGTACCTGGACAGTGTTATGCACTGGAGAGATCTGAACCTTTCATTACTTAATTTGAACTCTAACTCACTCAAAAGAGCAGACTTACAGAACACGGTATCGAGTGCATCCAGAAGACCTCAAGCCTCCAACCTTACAAATGTAACTTAGTCTTCTAGTTTTCCCATCTATAACATAAGAAAAACAACCTGATGGAATGCTACAACAGTCTGATTATTACAACTAGAGGTGTACATATAGAATCTCTAATTACACCTAGATGTAAAATAAATGGCTACAAATGGAAGTATTATTAATGATTCAAAGCATTAACTAGAATCAGAAAGACTCAAGAGGAAAATCAAATTTATTCAACAAAAGACAAATATTAAGCCATACTATCTAGGTAGCACTGTAACAGGTATGATGAGGATATACAGGTTTGCAGAGAGGTTAGCGTGGCCTAAAGATTCTAAGTCTCAGACCGCAAACATATAATATGAACCAACTATGAACTGTGGATATACTTTGTCCCTTACAGTGTTTAAAAAATTGAATTAGTTGTCAACATTTAGAAACAGAAAATATTGCATGGGAATCCAAGTTTACAGATTCTCTTGAAAAGTGTGCCCTCATTTGTCTGTATGGCAATGATCAGGTGCCACTGAAAAGCAGTTGTCTTTTCATATGGGCTGCGAGCCCTCCATTTCACCACATTCTCCATCCAGGCTACTTCAGTGATTTACCGCCTGGAGTTTGCAATCCTTGTTTTGGATAGTGTGTTTAAAACAAACAAACAAACAAAACCCTAAAGAGTCTTTTACCACTATTTTCATAATAAAGTTTGAAATTACCAATTTATTTTAAACTTTTTGATAAACTAATGGATATCTCAAGAAATCAACAATTTAATGGGCACCTATCAGTGTAGGACTCTAAATTAGGGACTACAGTGCTATTTTTCAAAGTGTATAGACTACTGTTTAAAGTCTATGTTTCGTGTAATAATGATGGTTCACACCTACTGATGCGTAGGCCCAAGGCCTATTCTAAGCTTTAAACCTACATTAATTTATTTAACCTTCACAACTACCATATCTTTTGATATGGGTACCAGATTGTTTCCCATTTAGCACAGAAGGAAACTGAGGTAGTACCCCCAAGAAGTTAAAGCCTGAGGTCACACAGCTGGGAAATGACAGAGCCAGGACTCAGACCAGACAGTCTATCTCCAGGACTGATGCTCACAACTATCATGCAATACAGACCTTTCAGTATGGTCCATCCCCTTTCTGATAATTTGAAACACTTTGTGTATGTTTATATACATACATATAGGTAAACATGCACATATATACACACACAAAATATATATATATATAAATATGAATAAATGAACCATACACATATGATTATACTATTATTTTCTGTTGACAAAATACATATAGGCAATATTAGACTCCTTTAATTATTGTGATTTTTATAGAATGCTTTGA
This sequence comes from Camelus ferus, assembly GCF_009834535.1. NCBI lineage: Eukaryota > Metazoa > Chordata > Mammalia > Artiodactyla > Camelidae > Camelus > Camelus ferus. Next base: position 14,060,688 of record NC_045700.1, read on the forward strand.
TTTTTTTTTTTTGGCTAATCTTAACTACATTCTCCTCCAAATAAAATTTAGGATAGGTTTGTCAGGTCCACAAAAATTCATATTTGAATTTTTATTAAGATTACATTAAATTTATAGATTAATTTTGGGTGAATTATCATCAGTCTTCCTACCCAATCATAGAACAGGCTGATCGAGAAGATCTTTATGTAGTACAATTGACAGGGCTTGGTGATAGACTGGAAATGAGTGATGGAGGAAAGCAAGCTTGAAGATATCTTGTTTTTTAACAGATACTCCCCTGATCTTTTCAAGAACTATGATCTAGATATTTGGAAGCCCAAGAGCAGCCACTTGTTAGAGCAAGAAAATCATCTTTTCCATAAGATGAGCCATTTTCAGTGTAGAAAGGAATAGAAAACTCAAAGTTGCATATCCCGAGTTGTAATAAAAATTAAAGATGAGAATGAGTAACAGAGTAAGGAGTGTCATTAGGGAAAATAAGGAGAGACGGAAAGAAAATATGAAACACAAGAGAGGGAAAAAAATGCAAACTAACATTTACTGAGCACTTACTGTGTTCCAGGCCCTGTACTAAGTACTTTGTATATTTTCTTCAATAGCATCTTAAGACAAGTGGGTGATATTGTTTAAATTGTGTAGCCAAGAAAGGCAAAGTTCAGAAAAAATTACCTTTCCCACTTCTGCACAATCAGAAAATGTAAAGAGCAGAATTTAAATGAAGGTCCTTAAGTGCAACGTCCATGGTTATTGTACTCTGTATAGAATGTAAGAGGGTTCCTCCAGGGTCTTCTCCCCTGGTTTTTCAATGTTTCAAGATGCTCTGTGAGGTAGCTTTAACAGAAACAGCTATAATTGTATGCAGAAGAGGAAAAACTAAGATTACAAATTACACTACCTCCTATACAGCAGTTCTTTTAGATATAATATGCAATTATGTAGAGCAACAGAAACGAACATAATAAACTCTAAAAATAATTTAAGCAGTTCCATATAGTAGAGAATATTGCTGTGGATAAAAAGAGGATGCAATTTAAAAAATACTTTTACTCTGAGAAAGACACAGCTAAGAGAATGAAAAGACAAGCCACAGACTGGGAATAAATATTTGAATATCACATATCTAATAAAGGACTTACATCTAAAATATGCAAAAAAAGATTTATTAAATCTCAAGAAGAAAACAAACAACCCTGTTAAAAATGGGCAAAAGAACTGAACAGACACTTCACCAAAGAAGATAAACAGATGACAAATATGTACATAGAGAGATGCTCAGTATCATTTGTCATTAGGGAATTGCACATAAAACAACAAGATGTCACTACATGCCCATTAGAAGGGCTAAAATCTAAAAATAAACTAACTGCTGGTAAAGCATTCTTTTTCATTACTAATCAGAATGCAAACTAGTATAGACACTTTGGAAGACAGTTTTTCAGTTTCTTATAAAGGCAAATACAGACTTACCATATGTCCTACCAGTTGCACTCCTAGGTATTTACCCAACTTATTTGAATTTATGTCCACACAAAAATCTTCATGTGAATGCTTATACTAGTTTTACTCAAAATCACCAAAAGCTAGAAGCAACCAAGATGTTCTCCAAAGGATGAATAGATAAGTATGCTGTGATACATCCACAGAGAATGCTACTCAGCAATAAAATGGGATGAACTAGTAACTCATGCTACAAAATGGATGGATTTTAAGTGTATCTTGGGAAGTGAAAGAAGCCTATTTAAGAAGTCTACATACTCCATGATTCCATACCTCTGCCGTTCTGGAAAAGGCAAAAAAGAAAAAAAAGGAGACAATGATTGGAAAATGATTGGACAATGATTGGAGATAGCAAGTAGCTGGAGAGCAAGGCCATAGACTAGGTGAAGCATAGGGGGTTTTTAAGGGTGGTAAAATATTTTGCATGGTACTGTAGTGATGGATACATAACACTATGGCTATGTCAAAACTGATGGAACTTCACAGAGCAAAGAGTTAATGTATGCAAAATTTTAAGAGTTACTAGTAGGTTAGGGGATCTCAGGATGGAATGTATACTGTGACAAAAAAAAATCTGACTTTATTTTAAAAGTATGACATAACCTCACTGAACAGGGTGGGTTAAAAAGGCACTGAAATAAGTAACTATGGAAATGATTGGGAAGTATAAGATTAGAGAAAAAAGCAAGTGTATATAAGTACTAGACTCTCACTGATATTGTTGTTTCTCCAAAGGGATGTATGTTAACAATTCTGAAACCACTGTACATGTAAACCTGGAAAAAAAATAAGTAAATAAATAACCAGTGGTGGAACCCAGGTTTCTCACTGTCAGAGTGAAAGTTATAGAGAAGAAAAGGTTCTAGAGTGATCTACATGGTACAGTATTAGAGTTGGAAACAGCAGAATAAACTCACATTTGAATAATTAATATAGATACATAAAAATAGATATGGAAATAGTTACAGATATGTGTACATGCATGGGTTTGTATATCACATATATTTTCTAGATTTGTCTGCTGACAGGGACTAGAAGCAACAACACCTCAGTCATAACAAGCACACTCAGAACCCAGATCTTGGCTTCTATTCCCCAATAAAAGGAATGAGGGATCGTTGAAGAAATGGCTCATTCTAGGGCTAGGGCATGGAATATGTAAGATAAGCCGGAAGCATCTTACAGTGTCAGACAGTAAGGAAATGATCAAGAAGCAAAAGTGATGAGGAAATGTCAAAGGGACACAGGAGCTAACCTGTGTTTTAAGTGGACAAAACTAAAACTATTTGAGCAACAAGATAAAGTTGTATTGGATTATAATCCAAATATAAAATCAATATCCATGAGTTCATATAGATACAAAGGAGTGATTGAATAATAATTAAACAGGGAAAGAGAGATAAATCTCTGAATAAAATAATTTCAAATAATGTATATAGATACTTGCCCCTTGAGATGGAGTGTAACTACCTGTCTCTTGAGTGTAGGCTGTGCTTAGTAACTTGCTGCCAAGAATAAGGTGGGGGAAAGGAGGGAGAGGGGACAGCATTTTAAAGAGAAATCCAAAGCACTACCTTAGCCACATAATCAAAGTTAATATCGTCAATAATAAGTCAAGTTGATAGCACATGCCCTTGGTAGAGTGTGAACAGAATAGCAAATCACTTCTGAGCTTCCCCCAGCAAAACCCATAAATAACCCCAATGTAACCATGAGAAAAACATCAGACAAATCCAACTTGAGGGACATTCTACAAAATAACTAACTCTTCAAAACTGCCAAAGTCATCAAAAACAAGGAAAGCTTGAAAAAACTGTCACAGACCAGAAGAGAAGACATACGACTAAAATGTTATGCGGTATCATAAGTGAGATCCTGCAGCAGAAAAGAGGACATTGGGGAAAAACTAATGAAATAGAATAAATTACGGGGTTTAGTTAATAGTAACAGACTGATGTTGGTTCTTTAGCTATGACAAATGTATTACAGAGATGTGAAATGTTAACAAGAAGGAGAACTGGGTTGGGGTATATGGGAACTCTCTGTACTATCTCTGCAACTTGTCTGCAAATATAAAATCACTCCATAATGAAAATGAATTTTAAAAAGAAGAAAATTGCCTTGTAGTGCAGGATAACGTTCTGTTCTAATAAAGCTCCACAAGTGTTTGCTTTGATCATCCTGCTCCTGCATCTTCCTGACATCAGCACAGTCTGTTCCAGTTATTTCTCAACAGTGATGAATTTGGATGAATACTGCAGGATCTCTCCCTTTCTATTCACTTGGAGGACCTCTGTGTCTTACATGGTCCAAGCTTCATTTTCTCCTCACCAGCCCTCTAGCCTCCACATGGCTCTCACCTCCCTCCCTCTTTCCTTCCCCTTGTTTCCTTCCCCCTTTCCATTCTTCTTATATCTCAGTATTGAAGTGATTTTCTATAATATTTGATATAGACCTGGTACTTCCTTATATAGTTTCCAACCCTCTAACTTAGAGATGAGGAAACTGCATCCCAGAATGTGTAAATAACTTGCCCAAGTGTGCATGCCTGACCAAAGTGGAAAAGCCAGAATTTGTCTCTCCCTGCACACCCTCCTGCACCAGGACATCACTGTGTCTTTACTATGCCATGCTAGATTCTCCTTCTTCAAGCATGTAATGCAGCACGAAAAAAGAATTGCACTATTTGACTTTTAAAAGGGACCTGATCATTATTGGGAGGGAGAGTGTGTATGAGACAGAGTTGTCGGTGAAAGGAGGAACGTAATCAAAGCTTAAGTAAAGGCAACCTTGAGAAAACACAATCTTGATAAAATTGTTCTCTCCCAGTGAGTCAGTGGGATGGGGAGAGATCGGTAGACCTGGCACTTCTCACCATCTTCTCCCTCCACATAGGTGGCTCAAAAGGAGTACTCTGTTTCCTGCTCACTCAACAAACCCAAAAGCACTGAAGGTTCTAGTCACCAGCTCCTCCTGGAAAGGAGTGAGGAGAGCTTACCAATAGTCCTTGCTTTGCAGGCTGTGCCAACAAAGGGTAAAACACAGCCCTCTAACTTCACCAGAGCTCACCTGCTAAATAGCCTGAGAAACTCAAATGCTAAATGAGAACTCATTCAGACAAAGCTTTAAATTGATGCATTTAAAGAGACTGAATAAATTCTTTATGTTACAATCTGGCATGAGCTTTTAATATTAACTACTACATATTTTATAGACTGTATTTGTTGCCAAACACTAAAACAAACATTAAGATGCTTTTGCCTCAACTGGTACTATGAATGCTTCCAAAACAGTGGTATAAAAAGCCACATAAAACACATCATAATCACGGAAATCATCTGCATTAAACTCACATTTGCCATGAAAGTGGCACTTATTTTTCATCCACAAACAATTATATCTCAATTACTCACTCTCTGTTAGGGAACATTCATCAAAAACTCTCATTTAATTGATGTAAGGATACATTTTGCTCAGGGAGAAACAGAATCTCTAATTTGGATTAATTAAAGGGATAGGCATTCCGAATTAGTGAAAGGCTAATGTCTATTGTAGAAGTTTTGTTAGTTTCATATAGAAGAGTAACACAAACTGAGCTGACATTAGGGCAAAAAGGACCTAAAAGCGAATTGGTCTTTAGTGAATAGATAAGAGTAATGCTAAGGGATCTATATTTCCCATAATATGGAGAGCTTAAAAAGGTCTCTCATATAAGTAGTTTAAATGTACACTCTGTGTTTCCTGTTTGAATTTTGAATTTGCCTGGCAGGCCTTTTCTTTTTAACTATGCAGTTATAATAGGCATGTCTAAATTATTATATAATCAGAATTACTGGGTTTCAGACAAATGAACCTGTTTTCCAGGGAGGGAGTGCCTTAATTAAATCTCTATACATCAACCAATGTTAAATTATATGCAAAGTGTCTGTAGGCTGCAAACGTCAGTAGTATACCCATATATAAGAAAGGACTGAGGTTTACTAGCATGGAACTTTTTGTCTGTAGGTTTCCAAAATTTTTAACTCAGAAATTTCAACATAAACATATACTCTTAGAATCTAAAAAATAAAATAAAATAAAAAGGAATCATCTGAAATGTATTTTGCTGCAATGGAATGATTTTCAGAAGAAAAGGTACTCCATTTGTTCTCATATCCAGCCCCGTTATCATCCCCATATACTGCTGTTTATAATCTTCAGGAGGAAAAAGAAGATATTTTCCTTGGTTTAACACACCTGCATAGATGGTTTGGAAGAAGATTTCAGGAGATGAGAATGGCTTTCATCCCACCATGCTTTATGTCCACCAAGAAATAACCTGTCACTACACGGGCCATGGCAGCCAAGCTGTTCCCCCAGGAATGAATGGCAGGGGTAAGTCATGGAGACAGCAGGCTGTGTCTCTCTTTACTACAACTCAAGTAAAGCAGAAGAAGGAAAAACCAGGCACAACAATATGAAAGTAATAGTATAAGGTCTTGCTCTCAGTGACATGTAGAATGAGAAAACACTATTAATGCAGAGATTTCATCACAAAAATATAATGTAGGAATGGCAATGCCTTATGATAAACTAAACGATTATCCATTGCCATTTAATTAATTTATTTTTCTGATTTTGTTGTTGTTGTTGTTAGTGGCGGTACTGGGGGTCGAATCCAGAACCTCGTGCATGCTAAGCATGCACTCTACCATTGAGCTCTACCCCACCTCTCTGCTGTTTAATTTAAATGGCTTTTATCCTGTTAGAATGAAAGAGAGCTTATTTTGAGACCTCTTGTGATGCAGAGGAGGTCATTCCCTTTGCATTCCTGACCTGATTCCATTGGCCTTGCACATAGTATGGAATAGGGGAAGCCTAGGGAAGAAAAAAGGAAAAAAAAACTATGATTTCCCCAGGTCTCATAGAACGTTTTTTGACACCAGTCTCTGTTAGTAGATCTTACATTGATCTGCATCTTTCCAGATCTATAGATGGTCTACTTCTTACCCAGATACTGTCATGCAGTGTGTAACATGTACCACTGTGTAATAAAATCAGTGATGTGGGTATTAACTAAACTGTTAATCCAAGATATATATTATCCAAGATAATAACTGCTAAAAGCGGCAACCTGGATCTGTCTTGGCACCATGGTTACACCACCCAGTGGTACATGTTACATGCTCTGTGACAATGTCCAGCTGTCTAATAGAAAAAGTTAGGGTAACATTAAGAACAGGATGGTATAGGGAATAGCAACCATTAAGAACCAAGTTTTCAACATTCATTTTGTAAACATTTATTTGGCTCCTGCACTATACTTTTCCTAACATTTCTAGGATTTACTAATTAATAAAGGTAATAGCAATTTGACTACGCTATTCTCTTTCTAAAACCCAAATTAAGGATATGATAAAACGGTTAGTTGGAAGACACTTATTGAGGTAAATATGTTAATTATCTAGTTATTATGAAACTTTTTAAAATATTTAAAATATCAAATACTTGCTATAACTTCTAGTGTAACTAGTGCTTCTTTTTGAAAGTTCTCTCTAACATATAAGACAAAATTCACTCTTTCAGAAATCCTTGGTCCTCTGGAAGTAAACAACCAAGACGGCGGAAATTTTATTAGAAGCCTACAAATCCACTTGAGACCAGATTTATGATAGGGAGAAAAGTACCTCACATTTTTAAATGTCTAATATAGGGACTCTACTGGCTTATTATGGTAAGAATTTTATTCTTCTTAGTTTGATTTAGTACATTATAATTCATTTAATATATTTTTTCTTTGGTGTAGTTATATCTTTATTGATGTATTCATTATAACCCTTGTTTTCCAATAACTCAAAGAAGATTGTAAAATTGCCAAGATAACCTCCAATATCGCATTTATTGTTACCGATTATTTCTTTAACTTATAACATGAATGCAAGATGGTCCCTAGGAGTAAAGTTGTAACAACAGTGGAGCTGGCTATTCCTTGAGTATTTTTAAATGCTTTACATGTATTATCTCATTTAATTCCCATAACTCTAATATTAGAGAGTATTATCATCTCACGGATAAGGAAATGAGGTTCATAGAAATTTAGAAAATTTGTCCAAGATAACAACTGCTAAAAGTGGCAACCTGGAATATGAACAGAGGCAGTCTGATTTCAAAGCACACATTCCAAAGCACACAATTAACAAGTATGCAATATTGCCTCCCGAAATAGATGGTTTGTCTTTGGCTGACAAAATACGCATATGTCAAAATTTTCAAGTTCATCTGCTTTAAAGAAAACGGTAACCAGAGAAGCCGATCTCTTTATTTAACAAACTCAATCTCTAAATGTAGAATTTCAGATGTCATGGCGGGCAGATTGGGGAGATGTGAGTGGTCAGGTTGTACTTCTCTTACCCTCAAATGATTCCTATTTTATGAAAAAGGGAAGAGTTAGAAATTCGTGGATTAATATAGTATTTGAAGATTGCCAAGCAAGATGTTAGCAGGATGAGAATTTAGATTCTCAAGAATAGGGTAAAATTTCTCAAGGCTCTGCCAGAACACAACTGGCAGAACAGCTCAGAGTTGTCTGGAAGATGACTCCTTCTGGAAAGAAACCAGGAATTGTGGATAATGAAATGGCCTTTTTGGGTCCTAGTCCTTATTAAGTATTACCTTGCAGATGAGCAAACTTAATACCCCTGCAGCCTCAGCTTGCCTTACTCCTGAAAACAGCAACACATAAGGAGTATTGTTGAGCTTCTGGGCTAACACTGGTTCTGTCTTCTCCAAGTCCAATGCAGAGGACTTACCTGTTATTACTTTAGTAGAAACATTAGCCATTATCAACATAGGATGATGACAGTCATGCTGCTTTGGTCAAGGAAAAAGTCAGGATGGGTGGAAACACAGGAGGACCCAAAGTCCTACCTAGTTCAACTTTTCCTCAATACTGAAGACTTGAAGAATCTGCAAAGCCTGGGATAAAAGCCACTTCGATAGAAAAAAAGAGATGAGGTGTAGTGTTATGATAAGGGTTCAAGTTTAAGTTCCTCTGTGTGGTTTGGGGACAGATCTCTGGCTTGGTGACTGAGCCCCTCATTTATAAACCCCAGATGATAATTATTCAATATTCTGAGTACCTTTGGGTGGCTCAACCATCCTCAGTGTCAGAAAGGCCCAAAGATAGACTGTCACAATGACTCTCAATTCAAAAAGCCACAAGACCAGAAGGAGTCACCCTAACTCCCAGTCTCATGCCTCTCTCACCGGTAGCAATGGCTACCAGTTAGGCCAGCGGTTCTCAACTAGGGGCAATTTTGCTTCCCACAGAACATTTAGCAATATCTGGGGAATTTTTGATCGTAAGTGGAGCAGATGTTACTGACAGGTAGAGATCAGGGATGCTGTAAATATCCTACAATGCACAGTTCAGCCCTCAGCAAAGAATGATATGGTCCAACGTATCAATGGTGCCAAAGTTGAGAAACGTTGAGTTAAAGCAGATGAGATCGAGTGAGACCAAGGGCACATGGAAATCTTGAATCTACTGCTACTGACCGACAGAGTCTCAGGAGAAGATACAACAGATACATGGACTTTGATATCATCTGAACATTCTGTTTTTATTCACTTACCCAAGACTACCCTTCCAGATTTATTCCACAAACCCATTTCAAATTCTTTCTCAAATCTTTCCCCAAGATGGAGCTAGATAGGACACTTCCACCAATTGCTTTCTTCATCCATCCTTGGCTTTCCTGGCTTTTCTAATTGCTGATGACCCTTATACCAACAGCAGCAGAACTTGGACTCTATAACCACAGTGACCAGGAACAGGGCATGTGAACTGTGATCAATTTGTTGCTTTCTTTGCCCAGCTGGATCCCAGCTTCAGATGTGCCCTTAGCCTATTGTCCTCCAGTGGTCTCCACAACACAAGCTGCCTCCTTTGCTTATTTTGCTGATCAGGAAAAAATTTAACCCAGTACTTTAAATGCTCCAAATATTTGCCTGATAATCATAATCGCATTCCTTGGCAGTTACGTTTCCAAAATCTGTTGCAATTTACAAAACTATGTAGTTTATGCATACTTCATTACATATTGCTGTTATTCTAACACCACATATTTCCTTCTTTATCTTGTCCTATACTATCAATAATACGTATATGTGTTTCACAGCATTGTAGTTGACATTAAATAAGAATGTTTCACAATACTTAGAACACACACTTATCCACCCTGTGTAGGAGACAGTACTAAACACCAAAGTCATAATAACACATGAGATACTGCCTTTCCCTCGAGGCCCCTGCAGTCCAGCTGTAGATGGGATGTGTGGTGGAGAGTGGACAGGATAAGGAGGAGGGTGACGGGAGAGGATGAGAGGATAAATATATACAAAGGCAATGGTATGTTATAGGTCCAGTAAGCACAGCACAAAGCAAGCAGTCTTCCTGGGGCTGGGAAGGAGGGAGTGAGGACGAGGCAAAGCTTCAGAGAGGAGGTGAACTGCCTGTGAAGTAAGTGTAAATTGATGAGCGTTATCTACTAGGCAGGCAAAAATGAGGGGTCCAGGGCACTCCTGTGCGGGAAACAGTGAACTTTGAGTTAGAGGCTTAAAACAGCAGAGGACACTGAGTAACAACAAGTAGCTCCTTAGAGCTTGTGGGAACACGAGAGAGGAGGGAGAACACGAAAACGGGAGCCAGGAAATCTGAGCCATCAGCTTGAGTTTTGTAACAAACTTATCAGGGTTCAGTATGAGCTCAACCTGGGAAGCTCTGGACACATTAATGCCCTTATTTATAAAATAAGAATAATAACCCTTTCCTTGTTTAGTTGCTGTGGGAATTAGAGATCTCCCATAAAAGCATCTCGAGCTGTGTGGATTGTGGTGTGGTCAGTTAACAGTGGTAACGATGAGACAACGATGCGGCAGGAGGGCTGGTGGTGCTCTCCCTCACCTGAGTCCACCCCATGAACTATTCCTTTCTCCCACATTCTTCATCAAGATTATGACTGCCCATCAAGCACCAGTTCAAAGCTCACACCTTCATACAAGCTGGAGTAAGGTGCACCTTCTCAGATCTCCCAGAGCACACTCACACCTACATCCATCAAGGACTTAGTTTCCCGTGTCCTCCTTCTTCATCACAGGCAAAAGGAGAGGAGAAAAGAAGCCAGACAGTACACTTCTTTAAGACCAGCTCTGTGTCTGACACCTTTTGGTATCCTCATCTGTGCAACATATATTTATTATATATTCAATAAATATGGTTCAATTCACATGGTGACAGGGAAGAATTGGAAACCAGAATCCAGGAAGGTCCCTTTATAAAATAAAACTCTTTTCTACAAGGTTCTGATAGGGAATACAACAAAGATTACAGGCCTTCAGAGAGGTAGGAGTGTCTCCCCTCCTCTGTGGCTTGGAGACTTTGGGAGCGGCACTATCAGTGTAACACAAGATAATTACCACCTTCGGTTATGAGCTTCTGCAGTGCCAACATGGAGGTGACCACCACCTCGATGGGCAGAGTTCATCAGAAAAGGTCTGAATGGAAACCAGAAAGGTGCTATGGGAAGTGACAGGAACACAGTTCTCAGACAGCAGGAACAAGCACAAAAGCCAGGGTATGGCAAAGAGCTTGGCATGCTTTAGGCTCGGAAAGGAGACCAGTTTGGTTGGAGAATAGTCATGAGGGTGGGGTTGGGAGGAGAGAATGGGACATGGTAAGGTCACAGGGAAACACAGGGCCAGATAATGCAGGGTCATCAGAGGAAGGTTAAGGATCTGGGGTTGTTTTCTAAAAGCAATGTTAAGATCTAAGCCAGGCATACAAAATGATTAGAGTAACATTTTAAAACCACCACTCAGCTGGGGAGTGGAGAATTCATTGTGGTAATGCATGCTAGAAGCCAGGAGTCCTTTGAAGGTGCTGCCATAATTCACATGAAATGTGAGTGTTCAGGGAGTTTGTATGATGGTTGGTGGAGGTGGCGAGATTAGACTGGAGATACAGTTAGGAGGTAGAATGGTCAGGACTTTTGATGGACTGGATGATGGTTTGAAGAGAAGAGAGAAAAAGATAAATTTTAGGTTTTGGATTTGTAAAGAAGATGGTTGGCACTGACAGATGACTGGATAAAAAAGTTGTGGTATATTTATACAATGAAATACTACTCAGCCATAAAAAAGAGTAAAATAATGCCATTTGTAGTGACATGGATGGACCTAGGGATCGTCATTCTAAGTGAGGTAAACCAGAAAGAGAAAGAAAAATACAATATATCACTTATATGTGGAATCTAAAAAAAGAAGATGATCATCTAATGTCTAAAGATGTTAGGTGAGAGAATTGTAGCAGCAAGTATCAGAAGTTCTGATTTTAATGTAATAAGTGTACACTGTCTATTATACATCGACATGACAATATTGGGTAAAGAGCAACATCTGAGGATAGAGACCAAGGGACAGGTCTGAGTGTGAGGCTTAAGTCTGTTGGTGTTCAGTATCTGGTAATTAAATTCATGGTATTTATCAACATCACACAGCCGGAGTTACAAACCAGAGGCACTGAGCACCCCCATCCAAAAAATTATTTTTGGTGTGACCTCATATAGTCTTATTGCCCCATCATAAACATCCCTCCAAAGTATTTCTTGGGGAGGGGGAGTGGGCTTTGTTCTGGTATGTCTTTACATGGGACATGCTATCCCCAGTTACCAGTTTCAACAGCACATCTAACCATAGTTACTATGTTACCTCTCAACTTTGGAGGCAACTGGGTGTTTAAATGCTTCTGAGGGTATAAGGGATCCAAGTCCTCAGAGGTAATGGAGAAGAAGTCACTGGGATAAGGCCCTGAGCAACCGTAATTATTTGATAAAGAATATCACCACTTCCCCTCATCTTCCTCAAAGAGAAAAGAGTCCAGTGACATGTGAAAAATGAAAACATAATGCATTATTGATTGGATACTGAGTCATTTAATATCAAAGGAGACAGGGCTGCCTGAATGAGACAATATTGGGGCCCTCTCCTCCCACCCTTTTGCTCAAAGTGATAGGAGGTGTCTCTGCCAAAAGACAACCGGAAATAATGTTACCTTTTAGTTTGTTACACTTTTGTTGAAACAGTGCTTAGACCATGGCATCACCTGTCTTTCATGGTATACTGTATATGTCCATCAAATTCTAAAATCATTTTTGCTATTCTCTGTGGTACATATTTTTTATTTTCTCCTTCCAAACCATCCAACCTCCCTGACTGTTGTCTACAGAACCCCATCTTTATCTGGTTAACTACCTCCTCTCCTTCCTTCACTTAACCACATGTATCTTCAAGCACAACGGGTAAGGAACTGCCATAAGATGAAATCCTAGGCAACAAAAGTTGAGGGGAAATCTGTATAGGACTTTTCCTTAAAAAGAAACTCAAAGGAAGAAACTTCCCTCTGTCCTTTGAACATTGTCAGTTGTCAGGTCTGCATGCCAATTGTGGAACCGAAACAGCAAGTCTGAGAAAGACAAAGTGGGATGCTGCCAAGAGCCTGGGCCCTAGAACATGCTATTTGGGCACCAAATTAACTGAATTGAGGTGCTCTACCAAAGGGCTTTTCATTTTGTCAAATTACTATTGTTTTTCTGATTCTTCTAACAAAGTCAATTTGAATTTTCTGTTATTTTCTGTTACTTTTAACTAAAACCATCTTGATTAATAAAATCTTCATGTTACTTTAACTTACCCCAGATCTCAGAGGACCATAGCCATGCCAAGTGTTTATCACGAGATAATCATGTAGGATGGTTTGTGTGTGTGTGTGTGGTTCCTGTTTAAAAGGATGCAAGGGCAACTCTCACCTCACCTAATTCCCTTTTTAAGCCTCAGGAGTTTGTATGCAAAATGAGAATCTGGAGAAGAGTATCTCTAAGAAACACCTGAAATTTTGTGGTTGTGGAACTGTAGCACATCAAATGTACTTGTATCTTTCCTGTCTTCTCTGAAAAATGGTATAAGCCAATGAGGGCTACCCTTGGGAAGAATCCTTCCAGAAACCCAAGATATCCGTATTAAAGACAATACATGGCTTATGTAATTAGGTAACTAGGATGAAAAGAACTTTCACACCTCGACATCTGAAATTCCCAGGAATTCTTTGCTAAAATCTAATGCCACTAACAGAGGTCATTCACATGCCATTGGGCTTGTTGAAAAGAAAATTACCAATATACCAGGAAAATGTTTATCTATATGTAACATTTAAATACTAAAGAGTAAAAGTTTGGTATAGCCACTTTCTTGTCATTAGTCAAGAAAGACTTTTGAATTAAAAAGTTACCAGTAAATCAAAACCTTTAAAGACCAGCTATTATTAGCATTCATAAAAGTGGGTGGTACTAAATCAAGCTAATGAACAAATCTTTTGCTAAGATTTACCTTCAGTAACACCTGTCTGGCTAATAATATCTTATACTGGGATTATCCTGAAAGATGGCCCAGGGAGTGTACTATCATCTTCACTTTCATTTTTTCGTTTTCTCTCTTTTTTTTTTTAACCTAAAGACACAAACTTGGAAATTCCTTTCAAGGTCATAGAACTGGGTCCTTGTGATCCGGTCTTCATTCTCTTTGCCCTTAAGCTTTGCCCTCACAGCACAGTCACATTCTGAAAGATAACACTTCCAGCCCCCCATACGTATCTGCAGCCTCATTTCTCACCCCTCCTAGTCACGTGCACGCTATCATACAGGCAGTTTCCACTAAGTGATACTTTCATGACAGTTGCAATGCCTTGCTTCTTTATCTTATGCACATGTTTCCTCTGTGTCTGAAATATTTTCTTCCCTCTAGCAAGCTAACTCCTATGTAGAATTCTGGTGTAGGCTTTATGAATGCCCCCAAAAGCCTTGCATTGGCTTCATCTAGCACTTAGCGCTTCATATCGTAATTGTATTAACTTGTATCCAGGGCTGTGATCCTTAAAAATAAGCAGTGTCACCCTACTCACACTTTAATCTTCTTTCACTAAATGTTGGACAACTGAAACAATGCAAGAGTAAGTCCAAGTCTCTATCCATCACACCATACTGTGCTCACCAATCAACCAAAGTCAACATTTCTTGAGTCTGTCCTTTCACTTGATTTTATTTCCTTCAGAGGACATACATAAAGGAAAAAGTTTACCATAGTGGCTGTCTTGCATAGTCTCTCTGCCCTGATTCTTCCACTGTCTCAAAAAAAAAAAAAAAAAAATTAAAGAGCCCATCTATTAAGTGTAATAAGTATTTTCATGCTATTTACTTTCCATTAAAATAAAGTGGAGCCCATTTTTCTTTGGGCAAAATCCTGGAAACCAGAGTTGTGAGAAGCAATGTTTTTCAATTCAGCAGCAGTGATTCATCTTGGAAATTAAGGTTCCTGATGAGAAAGAGCCTCACTAAAGTGCCGGGAGTCAACAGTCCCCCTACATTACCCCATCCATTAAAATCAGCAGCTAGTGTCTGCTGAGGCTAACATGAGCCCCAGAACCAGAACACAGATTGTCTCTGTTTGGACACAGACTTTCCTTAACCCTAATGTAGAAAGACATTCATAATGTATAACCAATTTTTTACTTACAGAAACCACTCAGCCCCAAGAAGATTAGCATATCTGTTCTCACAAACCTTGAGGCCCCTTTGTTATCTCTGCAAATGCTGTTTACATATTTTAAAGTAAACCATTTAGTTCTGCTTAGATCAAGGAAGAAGCATGTTTCTGAACCCAAAAGTCAGGCTGTATCTCTTGAGAATTTGAATGAGTTCACAGCCTTCTTGGACTGTTCTTTCATTCAAAGAATCTTCACTAAGCATCTGCTAGGCACCAGATACTGGACCAGGCACTGGAATTACCAAAAATAAAAGACAGAGACCCTGTAAGAGTCTTTTAAAAGCTAGTGGAGAGACATATAAGGAAATAAATAATCATAACACAGAAGATGAATTGTTGTTAAGCAGGTGTAGAGAAAATTATATGAGAACATAAGTGATTAATTGAGACTATGACTGCTTACCTAGGGGAGTCTGAGAACTTTTGCTGAGGAAATTGTGTATGAGATTTCAAGTAAAAGTTTGGGTTTGTTAAAAGGACCATTGTGTGACAGGGTAGATGAGGCAAAGGAAACAGTGAGTCCCATAGCCTATGTAAGGCTATAACCGTATCATGGTATAACATCTCCTCAATTCAACTACAAGTACAGTTCATGCAGCCACCCCAGGTACTGTCCACTTTTTGTAGCACAGCACCCGGATGAGTAACTGACTGCATTTTTTATTGAATTAATCAGTCCTTTAGATGGCATTTAAACTCAATCTCCTTTTCCCCCTACTTTTCTGGTATAGGTTCATGACGAAATCTTGCAGATGTTACTACAATATTAGGAGATACTTTTCAGCTCCCTGGTGACTTCAAAATGAGTTTTTATCATCATTATAGTTAATAATAATTGCAAATAAAATTCTCAGCTTTTATGTCATAAAAATTGATTCTCACTCTACACCTCTATGAAAATGTCATATCCCTTAAAATTGCTACTAGACCAAATTATAATACAAAGCACTTACATAGCATTTTTGTTTTGGGAGATAATTTAAGTTTATTGCCCTTCTGTTAGTAGGAAGAGAAGCCTTAACAGGGTTAATTGCCTTCCCAAGGCCACACGATTCACTGTGGTACAAGGAAAGTGAGAATTCAAATTAAGGACAACCCTCTCAAGAAAACTCAACCAGTCTGCCTTACACTCTGTTCATAGGCAGTAGGGTAGGCTATGTGCATTTGATATTTCTTCCCAATAGTAACTGGAAAAACCAAACAAACAAAATTCTGAAGAATTTGCAAGTGATAAGCCGGTACAGTAGGTAAATTTCCTTAATTTCGAAGCTTATCACCCAGCTTAAATCTATTTCTGCTCTTGTAATACCATGCTGGGTCTGTCCATGGGAGGTCAGGTTTGAAAGGGTGATTAATTTTGTTTCAGTGGTGGTATACTGCTGCCAATAATATCCTACAAATGTGGCCTATATACAAGGGCTAAAGAACATTCATGAAGAGAAGGATAAAGTCTATAGTGATACTCTTGCCTACCATTGTTCTTCCAAGTTTCAGATGAAGCTGGAAAGAAGGGGGACACTTGTCCGGCACACCTTGTGCTTAGTGTGACTCTGGATCCCCTAGTTCCCAAAAGGTATTGATTCTCAGATGGCCTTACACCAAAATCGGAGAACAAAACTATTGAAAGCCAAACAAAATGTAAATACACATTTTTGAGACATTTGCTATGAATTTAAAAGGTAGAGAAAAGCCTCCAACCTGGTTACCTATTAAATAAGGTTTTATGTGATGTGGTCTGGTTTTTGTAGTTTTCTGGGGGGGAGGGGGCAGGTAATTAGGTTTATTTGTTTATTTAGTTTTTTTTTTTTTTTAATGGAGGTACTGGGGATTGAACCCAGGACATGCTAAGCATGTACACTAACCACTGAGCTATATACCTTCCCCCAAACAAGATTTTAAAAATTATCTAGCTCAGCTTAGAGCTGACAGATCTTAGCAATCATCTAATAATCAACAAACATATATTCCATGTCTACTGTGTGGGGAGCTTGGTGTCAAGTAAGCCCTGTAGCAGTAGAAGAGACAGAGCTGATTAGATCTGAGCTATCATAGAATTTATGTTATTAAATGACCCTGAGTATCATTCTGAAGTTCTTCAGACTCCATTTGTGATACCCAAATAATCAAATCTTACAGATAGATCACAGCACAAGTGTGTCTTATTTTGTAGCCCTTCAACTCAATGTTTCTGGAATTTTAATGTGCATCTGATCACCCAGAGAGCTTGTTAAAACACAGATTGCTGGGCCCTACTCCCAGAGTTTCTAAATGATTAGGTCTGGGCAGGGCCCAGGAATCTGCATTTCTCCCAGGTTCACACGGGATGCCGAGGCTGTTGGCCCAGAGACAACACTTTACGAAGCACTACCTCAGCTTATTTTTCTATGCTACATTTGTACAATTGTATCTTTTAAGTGACAGTTAGCAGTCTCTCATCACAAATTTATCATATAGAATGTCTTTACTACCTGACTAAAACAGAAATTTCTAAAAAATTATTAACAACTTATTTTTCCAAGAAACAAAATGAAGCAATAACAAATACTATTTAAAATCTTCGAAATTTACCTCAAAAATTATATCACAATAATTCTTCAAAGTAAAATTTGCCACTCAGACTCTATAAATGTCAAATAGAAAAAGAAACTTTCTATTGTATTAAGAAAAAAGCTAATAAAATACAAAAACTGGCCAATTATTATAACATTGTCACTCTTTACTAAAAATAAAATATAAATCTTCAATATTTCCCTTATAAAACAGTTTAGTTTATCATCATTTGAAATGAATCTATAATTCTTTAAAGATTAAATACTTGGTGATAAATTCAAATTATAAATGACTATAAATTGGTCATCAACAGAATTTCTAACTTACAGTCTTGTTTATTTTATCAGTTTGTGGTTCTTGTCTTAATGTATGAGGAATCTGTCTCAGAATAATTTTTTAAAAGGTGGACCATTTCTAAGAGAGGGGAAGAAAGTTTTCATACACACAATATCCTTCATTCTGATTTTTTGTAAGTCTTATTTTCTGGCTTCCTCAAACATCACCATTTAAGAGAACGGCCCCTTCTCCCAATGCTGAAAAGAGTCTGTTTCTTGCCAAGTGGAATGGTAGGGTTCACTGAATTCAGATGATAACTTTTTCTTTAGTGTGTCTAAGTCTGTGCTGGGATCACAATTTAATAAAATTTCTTTCTTTTTTTCCCTTATGACTAAAGACCTTAGAGTTAGGGCCAAAATAAATCTCTAAGACAAGATATAGTACAGAAGTCTGTTATAATCTTTGCACTCAGAATTTCACATAATAGTAAAATTAGAGGGGATGTTACATTTTGCATATTGTGATAACATAAAGAAGCAGAATTATTTTCTTATATGCTTTTTGTATTTTTAAATTTTTGTGGATGTAATTGGGATACTTAATTATGAAATACTCTTTAGGACTAAATTGCAACACAGCTCAAGTATCATCTGAAATACAGGTGTGGTGCCCATCCTTTATGTTAGGGGAGTGGAATTAACAACCACTGAGATGACACTTGGTACAATTCCAAGCCAGTCCTACCATGCCAGCTTATCACAATGTCACACTCCAAAATACCAATTTGCTAAGGACGGAAACCTGTTTCTAACCACCACACACCCTCAAGCCTATAGGTTTAACAAAACATATTTGTTATAAGATTTTCATTCTCTTGCACTCTATGTTCTGTTTCTTACACCACAATTTTAGATGGCGCTGTGGTTCAGAGGCAGTGAGGGGAAAAAGTTTGTATTCACACACCCTTTAATGTTACAATATGAAAGGCAATCAAACTTACCATGAAAAGTGTTTGGCTGTTTATAGAGGTTTTACTCCAAAGACAATGAAAATCCTAAAGAGTCCTTCAAACATATTTTATAAAAACTTGCAGCTACTCCAGCAGGAGTAAAAAGAAACTAAGACTTTAAACCTTGGGATCCTTTTCTACAGAGGACTAGGAACCTGGGTGTGAAGGTAGTGATGGAACAAACCCAGGTAGGTCTTGAAAAGAGAAAAAGGAAGGAGAGAGACTGACAAGAAAGAATCACGAGATGGGAAAAATAAAATAATACCGTGTACTATATTTACGTATTATAATAAAATACAATATATCTGATTCTTGATCCAGGAATCACCAACAACAGATAATTTTGCACAACTTCTAACTTCAAAAAAAGGGTGCAGGATTTCCTGTACTACCTTTAGGCATATATGGATGGTAGATTTATGTTAAATTATGAAAGAAATTTTTAAAACTCTCATATTTTTAGACAAAGTTCTAAATTTGCAATTCCACTGGGGGGGGGGGGAAAAAGCATACCAAGTCCAGAGATTTGACTGGAAGGTTTAATTTGCTTTCAGTGTAGCCAAGAGAAGCCAAAATAAGGAAGGAAAAAAACAAGTTTGCTGCCCAAGGTGGGGACATTTCTTCAGAAATTGAGTTTATAATAAGCCAAGATTAGATCTGTATTTAGTATTCCCAGATTGTCCTTAAAACTTTCCATTACAGGTCTCAGAATGAAAGATCCTTTTTTCAGAGTGCCGCTACCTTGACAGTAAGATTTGTAGTCATTTCAGGAAAAGGTTTATCGCTTTACAAGCTCCAAAATGAGAGAGGGTTTCATGAGTGCCTTGCATTCAACATTCCATCCAAAGTGATCTAAGAACATACCTGGAACAGTTGTTTGACTTCCTCTGCTCTGTTCTCTCCTATCAGTTTTGACTACAGGAACATACTTGCTCAAGCACATCAGGAAAAAAGTGTCAAGGACTGGTTGTGTTGGAGAATGGCCAGAATGACAAAAACAAATGTCAAGCCACCTGAATAATGTCGACCATTTTATCTCATTATGACCCCTCCTAATCCCTCCTTCTCCAATTCTGCTAACAACTACCACAAGTAGCCACCACTGGCAACAGTTGTTAAATTTGATCCATTGCAGATATCACTACTTTTTAAACTTCAAGTGGGGAAACACATACACATTGCACACACACCTTTTCTTTCTCCTCCTACACATGTTGGCCTTTAAAGCTAATTTTAGCCAATGCAATTCATTTTTGTTCATTCACATTGCATTCGTTTTAGCAGTAAACTATCAAGAGAAGAAACAGCCAGGATTTACTATACTGACAGTGGGGAACAATTCCCTAGAGATTTATTACAGGGAACTATGGGGGGAAAGTCCCCAGAGGCTTCAGAATGTCAAAACAGAGCAATTTACAAGTTATTAACTATCTGGATATTCCTAGAGCCCCAAAAGTGGGTCGGTCACTTATCATTATCTGCAGGCCAACCAGATTCCATAAGAGAGTTTTATTTAAAATTTTCAGATAGTAACTTTAAAACTGAGAGAAAAATTAACTCCAAAAAAAAAAAAATGCTTAAATCAAAATAAGATAGATTCCAAAAGTTCAAAGAGTCTTTTGAGTTCCAATATACCATAGCTTTCCAAAAACCTCTCCTCTTATGGTTTCTCCTTAGGTTGTTACTGCATTTTGTTCATAGGCTAATGCATTACCTAAATATAGATAGCCACTTTTAGTATAAATTCCAAAAGCCATAAATGTTTCATAATTGAGCACATAATTTGAAGTAAGAGAGCTTTCCCACTCATTCCTTTTTACTGTTGCAAATTGGAAAATACTCAAGTAATTACTCCCTTAATAGTTGAATGCTTGTAACTATATATACTTTATGAACATCACAGCATCTTTCGCTCCTTAAAGCAGTATCAAGGGTGTGGGGGTCGGGTAGCACAAAAGAACTTAACTTGTACAATTAACCAAATCACCCAGAGCTTTGGTTCAAGATTCCTTCATGGAGCCATTAATATAATACACTGCTAAGTGGTGGGTTGTCCAAATTTTATGATGCCTTTCATTTCAATTCAATGGCTGCAGTTAGAATGAAAAACCAGCATCTGCAAGATCAGCGAGATGATGCAAAACATTACCCTAGAAAGATCTTTTGTCTGCCTCCACAGTTTGTCTGAGGGCAGTCAATACCAGAACACCAATAGGGAAGTGATTTTTAGTCCCAGAAAGTAGCATTCATTTGTCCTTACTCAATAAATAAAAGGGCAAACAGAACACTTGATTTCTATGACCTCAAACACTCAAACAGAAAGCCACTAGCCATTTGATGGTTTTCTAAACATACTCAAAGGTAGATAGACAGATGGTAATTCTATCCCACTTTAGACTACAGCGCTATTTCCCACCAGAGTTTATACATCACAAGGTAGAATGTCATATATGTACTGTTTTGGCATTTTTTTTTTTTTGGTGATGGTATGCTTACATAATTGACATATGTGGGAATCTGACATGCAGAGAAAAACTTAAATCCTAAAGCCCAGCATTTTATTTCTAAACTTGGACACAGTGCAAAAAACCCAATGCTGAAAAATATTATGCTTTTGCAATTAGAGATGATGTAAATTATCTGCATAATTTGGGTTCTTCATGATTTCAGTTAACTCTATATATTTATTATGATGGGGGTCTCATTATGCATCACTTGATCTATCCTGGAGACCTCACTATTTTTAAAAATAATTGCAGAGGAAAACATTCAGTTTATGATCTATTTATCACTGGAGGACTCTGACAAAGGGAAGGTGAGTTCACAAGAAAGAGCATTGCCGAAAATTATATTCCTTTTGTAATTGCAGCCTATGCAGTATTTTCAACGGTCTGAAATATAACCCAAAAGTAATGTAATCATAAAAATCAGTCTCCTCAAATTTTGGAATATCAGTAAAAGATATGCAATTGCATGTAAATTAGAGATTGTAGTAACTAAAGTTGATCTATCAGGTTATCATGTTTTTTTTTTCCATAAAAGAGTTCCAGAGCAGCCCATTACTTTCCCCCGAGATGCAAAGTATTAACATAGATAATAATCTAATACAGATAAATGGCAAGATAAGTAAATCCTTCCATAGAAATCTGACTATTTATAAGTCTCCTTGTAAGAAAGAACATCCCAAATAAGAACAAGGAGAATGACATAAACATTACTTAATACTGAAACAAAACAGTAAAATTCTGAGCTTGGTCCTTTTCATTTAACCATGTGAGAAAAGCCTGAATTTAAAACAAGCACCTGAATTAAAGAGTGTCTCCAATCCCCCCCACTGTTTTTGAGTTAATGGTGGCACACATAAGAACATATGTTTTTAGCCTCCCCTTAAAGTCTTTCATACTCACTCACTATAGCCACTTGTGTATACCCACCAGTTCAACGCTCAAAATGAAGGATGTACTTTACTTTGGAAAGAATAAAAAGTCCCAAATCCATATGATAATGAAATACTATAATGAAATCTGTATTCAAATTAACATTATGTGTTTCCAGCAGCTTGCAAATTCTTCACCAGTTCCATCCATCAAGAAAATTGACACTGGTTAGAAACTCTTCTAGAAGCTCACTAAACTTTGTTTCTGAAATATACCACTTACTGATTCTCAGCCAAAAAAGCCAAAGTCATCAAGTAAAACAATTGTTTAGTGGAAACTACTCTCTCCAGTCTACATACATATGCAAACAGAACCAAACACTTTACTCTGATCCAACCTTCAATTCAAACTCGAACCAACTAGATATCTTCCCTGTCCAGTGCCATGCCTTACCAACGCACATGTGCTAGCTAAATGAATGAAGATACACGCACGGAAGCCGGCAGAAGAGAAAAAACCTGGGTCCTACCTTGATCGTTTTTGAGGGCTGACACTTGATGTGATGGGACACGCTGGCAGTTTGGTTCATGTTTCAGGACCCTGGATAGTGCACGGTCCCAGGTGGAGTTCCAGGATGAACTAGCAATCAGGTCTCCTTTACTGGACTTCAGCTGGGGCTGCTGCTGCTGCTGTTGCTTCTGCTGCCGCTGCTTCTGCTGCTTTCTCACTCCGGAGGCTGAAACGCTGTCAGATTAGAAGGATCTGTATCTCACTTAGCCCTAAATAAAGCATTCACTTGGTTCATCATTCTCAAAGCTCTTGGCGATATGAAATAGAAAGCTAAAGACTATTTCAATTCACTTGCACTGTACCTTTTCAGTACTGAGATGTGACAGCCTCACGGTACAGCCAATGATCTTGGCTCTCATTCTCCTTCCAAAGGGATGAATACCAGAAAACATACAGAGATCAATTGCAGTACCACAGTTTAAAGGGGCATTCTCAACTCCCCTGATTCTAACCAGTCTCTACTTTTTTCAGTGCAAAAAAAAAAAATCTTTCTCTGTATCCCTCTCCCTCTCTCTTGATTTTTTTTAACCATAATTCATTCTCATTCTGATACTAAATTTTATTCCTTACTGAGTATGCTTGCAATCAAAACTCCAGTAAATGCTGGGAAAGAACCTGTTGCCTGATTTAAGCTTGCAGGCTTTTATATTTTTAGAGTAAAGGATTGACATTCTCTCTCAATATTTAAGAAATTCTGCAGTAACAGTCAGCTAAGACAGAATCTTCTATACGTCTGTAAGTAGGAGAAAGCCTATGATATATAAAAAAAGTCTTCAAATACAATAGTTATTGGATGTTGTGACAAAGCAAGAAAATGGTTTATTTTTTCCTTTCTTTTTTATGTTTAAACATGTATTTCCTTGATGCCACATTTGTTTTTATTTCTTGGGACAAACTAGGAGTTGGCTCATGCCAGTCCAACTTCCCAAATAGTTATGTCTCTGCTCCAAAGAACACTGTAGGCAAAATAAATCATAAATAGTTATGAATAAAATTTCTGCAGAGTCACCAGTCCTGATTGTCACATCAGTGCTAAGATGAACTTACCCTATTTGGAAATGAGAGATCCAGTAGGCTTTACTTAATGGAAGACATTATTTTCCAGTATGTATTATAAAATATTAGATGTAGCCTAGGCTGAGTGTGTATGTCTCATGTATTTTTGAAAACCAACATTTTTTACTCATCAGAAATAAATCCTGCTGGTGAAATGCCAAGTTTATAAAATCGAACAGTGTGAAGCTTTCATGAAGCTCTACGAGCGGGCCAAGGACATTACAGATAAACTCTACCATGAGAAGGAATAAACTAGTAAGTTTTGTGACATAATTAAATTTATACATGATTTTAAAATATGTTTCTTATTTTAGAATAGAACAGAAAAGAGATCTAAACATTCTATACAGGACTCTCCTAATGCTTGAGAATACCTGAATTTCAGAGGGTGATAGTTCTGTCAGCATAGTGAAAGTAAGGATTAGACAGTATCAAGATCAGATATTCTGAGGCCAAAAAGGTTAATGGCAGGGGTATTAGAGGAATCAGTAAAATCATGGGCAAATGATGGAGCCAATGAGAAATACGCCAAAGCCATGTCCAAGAATCTGGGATAGACGAATCAAGGTGTCACACTGAGCATAACCAAAGGACTAAGAAATCTTGTGATTCATAGTTTAAAATTTTGAATCACAAGTATGACTTCCTTTGTGACTTAGACTATATTCTTATTGGACAGTGATGCTTTAAATAATCCATAGATTAAAGAAGAATTTATATTAAATTTTTTAAACATTTTGAATTTGAAAATAATTTTAAAATATATCAAGCTTGTGAGATGCAGCCAAGTCAGTATTTAAAAGGAATTGTGTGTATTAGAAATGTAAAAAGGCACAAAATTAACAACTAATAAGCTAAATGTTGATCTCAAGCATCATGAAAGAATGGTGGGGAAAAAAAAAGCTCAAATAAAGCATAGGTGAGAAAATAATAAAAAGAAGGGGAGATATTAATGAAGTAAAAAAAAAATACAAAATATATGACTCAGGAACAAACCCATGAACATTTTAACATGTAGTCAGCATTTGGATAATCTCTGAAAAAATAAATATCCTACACAAGTAGTGTTGACTCAGCTACTCTTTCTTAGATAAAACTTGGTAACTAGATATCTGAAGAACCCTCAAACCAAATTATCTAGGTAGTCCAGGGAGAATGGGGATGCGGGGATCCAGAAGAGCAACATGCAAGAGTTCAGAGTTCTTCATCCACATCAGAAAACTGTGCACTGTGGAAGGAACCATCAATACTCCAAGGATTCTTAATCAGGCACAGTGAGAGAGCCCACATTTACATGTCTACCACAAAGACAGCATGGTGGTTAAACAGCAACCACTGTAGTCCCATGAGACTTCACTCCTTTTCCGCAAGTCTTTGAAACTGTCTTCCATTTCTACTTAGATGGTGGTTAGGATGTAAGAAATACATTGGCATTGCCATCTATAGTTAAGTGGCCAGAATCCACCTAAAATCCATTCCCAGTGTTGCATTTTGCAAATAGAAGGAGAAAACTCACATTAAGAGAAAAAGATGACTAGTATACAACATATACACCCTTTCCATGTCTTACAGCCTCTCATAATATCAAACATGAAGTCCAAAGAAAAATCAATTGTTCAGAACAAAATATATGACCTAAGTCTCACTTGGGGTATTGTCTTCTCTTTCAGTTACAGTATCATTTTCATGAATTAAAACAAAATGAAAACCATAGTAATTTTTAAATAATTCTATTTCAAACATATAAATTTTTCATAATTCTGTGAAATCTGCTGTCTTAACATGTTCAATTGGAATTACAGAGAATATAATTTTTAATTAGCCAAAGGCTAGGAAATTTTAAGTATTATTTAATAAGGATAATAATTTCACATACAATTATTCTAATTGGGACATATTTGGTTAAATATGTTCAGTGTGAAAACAGCTTTAAAGTTTCATCAGAGTTTTTCACATGATAGGATTTTTTTAAATGTTTAAATCTACTCAGAAAACACTATACAGCAAATCACAGTGAACCAGAAATTTTAGGAAATATAATCCAAAGGATTAATTTCAGATTTAATCAACACTAGTGATAATCATATAAAAGCATGTAGGGTTCCACAGTTTGTGGGAAATTAGAAGTGAGTCCCTCCAACCTCCTCACAAAATAATAAGAAAGATGGCTGCTAATTTTAGAAAATATAACCCATGATGTTCCTTGAAACACTACTGCTTGATCTGGGAAACAGAAAGCTAGAACCGGCTTAAAGAAAATATCCCTTTAGAAAAAATATTACCATGTTGTCAAATAGACTCTGTTACCAACTGCTCTCTTTGTTTCAGGTCTTGTCTGCTCTGTTCCAAACCAGCTGGTCACAATGATGATCTACCAATTGCAAGTTTAAGCAAGCCTTAGTCAATGAGAATGATATCCAAAACGATGTTAGTCTGTTTCCTTGATAGTTGGATTCCACTACAGAAAATCCAAGTTCCTACATAACCATTAAGGAGACCTTCCACTGTGCATGTCCTAGACTTCTGCTTGACCTGTCCACTGAGTTATTTGCAATGCTTGTTAGATCTGAAGTGTAATTTCAAATTGTCGGCTTCATTGACTTGGAACTTAAGGCCCTCACCTAATTTCTGTCTGCTGCTTCTTTCTCCATAAATGGAATCTGCTTCTGACATCTGCTTATCTTTTGGATTATCCCCTGAATTCACCCAGGCTGATGTCAGTGGCCTCATTCTGGCCTTCACTGTCTTTAAGAATTGATCTTTCCTAGAAACCACATGTATCAGTCAAGATAGACAAGGTTATGCTGCAATAATAAATAACTTCAAAATCTCAGGGGCTTAAAATAACGAAGGTTTATTTCTCATGATGTTATGTACCAACAGTAGATTGCAGGGAGGCTCTTCCCATGTAAGAGAATTCAGGCTGATGGAGATCCCATCTTGATATGAGCTTCCACAATCAAGATGGCAAAAGGAGGAAAACGTGGCAAATCATGTTCCCATTTAAAGACTTCTGTCCAGTAATGGCACATATCACCTCTTCTTACATTCCATTGGCCAAAGCCAGTTCGTGGTAACACCTAGTTTAGGTAAAAGGGAAGTAAATCCCACTATGCGCCCAAAGAGATGTAGAATCAGAACAGAAGTGAACACCCCTAATGATGAAGACAACCTTTTTGCTGCTCTTTTCTCCATACTGCAGAGCCATACATGTATCTCTGCCAGCCAGCCTCAAGATGCCAGCGTGCTCATATTTAAGGCTCTACAGCCTATAACAAGTTCACTTGGAAGAGTTGTACATAGACAAAAGACCGGACTTCCTTATACTATGCATCCTGTTATCAACAGGGCTCTCACAGTATCTTTTCCTGGGTTCTTCAGGAGTAGGACACAGACCTATAATAATCTTTGCGGGAAAATACCACAGTTGAATGTGAGCTAAGTGGATTGATTTCACCCCTGCTGGTACATATAATCCTACAAAGGCCAGGGACTTTGGTAAGTGGCAGAGGAAGCAGGTCTGACTTCATGCAGAATACGTATGCAACCACTGTGCTACACCAATAGAAGACAGATGCTTTTATCCTTCTAAGCAATGTAACTCCACTAATACAACAAAATGCGAAACCCACAGTTTTCATTCTTTCAATAGGCATCATTTCAATGACTGAAAGAGCCCAACAATAGTACTATAAACTCCCAAGTAGCAATAAAATGCAAACTTATGGGGAAAAGTAACACAAATATCTAAACTCACTTTTATCTTAGATAGTCAACTACTGTATGACTCACTATTTACAAACTTCCTCTCTAGAATCATGTCACGTAATATTTCAACTAAACGAGATGTTGAAGGACCTTTGAAGGTGGCAATTTAGAAAGTCATGGACATATGTAAATCTCATCTGGGGAGCACTTGCCTTACTTTTTCAATTTATCTTCCAATTTAAATAATGTAGTATTTTATTCTCACTCACTCATGAGGTATTTCCTAAAGCCAGATAGATGTAAGGAGAGATTAGGATTGAAAAGTAAGTGAAGTTATTGTCCAGCCTATGCCAATCAAGTTCTCAAGATGCCTTCCTATTCCCACATCCAATAAGAACCAACTCAACAGCCATTAACGAGTGTGAATTATCCCTCATTGCATCTCCTTTTATTGGAGTTGGTTTCCTGATATTTTTTCACTCTTTACTTCTGGTTTCACCTCTTGGCCATCACCACAAACTCCTCAGCCTGGACATTTGGCTGATCCCTGACTTTCTTTCATAACTGCAATTTGTTCCTACCCTGAAGAGTACCTACTTTTAAGTACACCAGATATATATTATACATTATGCAAATGTAAGATCAATTGACTGACATTCCTGACAGATTTCATTACCTCTCCACCCTTCATCAACCAAAAAATAAACATGAACACCTCAGAAATTATTTCTTAACCAAAGTGGAGCTCCATACGGAAAGACACAACATTATCTCTGCTAACGTCATTCAGTCTAATGCTTTCATTTTTAATGGTGACATTTATGTTTTGTAGAATAATTCTCTTTGCAAAACTGCCAGCTGAAAATATGATCCAAACCCTAAATTTATAGAACACCAAAATAGATAGCCATGATTCCCTCATGAGAGATTTTTGGAGCTCTCCTCACCCCTAGTTCTTCAGTTGAAATAATTCAGCAAACAGGATCCCCCAAAGTGCCATAGAAATGTCCAGTTCAATACAAAGATGCTTCCATGAATACACGGAATACACAGAAATCAACAATGGAGGTAACTACTCACGTAAGCATAATAATTTCTGCTTTGCAATTGCTGACAAATGCCTTCAATAAATTCTCTCTATGACCAAAGTCATAAATCATTGTGAAGACAGAAATACACACAGCAAATCCACTACACTATAGTTCCCCAGACGCCCAGGAACAGACTACTTCATCTAGTTCAGCTATTAGTGACAGTAGTCCCCTAAGCCACACTACACTATTCTAAAGTTCCAGGATCTGACTATTAGGAAGTTTGACTACAGCTCCCTGGTCACCCATCCCTCTTGTTCTCAGTCCTTTCTGTTCTGAGGGCTGTCCTAACATGTGTGATCTGCAAGGAGTTCATATTTAAGACAGATAATCAATGGGCACAATAAAGCAATCATTATTATTTAGGAAACTGTGGCAGGTATTCAAACCTGGATCCCATGGCATGCCCCACACCTCCCAATCAAAAGTGTGTGAAACCACTGATTTGCAGGACATAGTCCTCTTTCTTTCACACTGTAAACACATAGTAAACAGAAATCTTCAACAGCAGAGAGAGCCCAGCTTGGGGGACTAAATTCTGTTTGCAACAAGAAAGAGGTGACCACAGCATTTTGTATGTTATATAAGAGAACAAAGCATTCATTTGGAAATTTTGTTCTATCTTGACAAAATCATTGTCTAGAAGACAAGTCTCCCAGAATAAAAACCCAAGCAGAAGCCTTAAAATGAGTTAAATGTAATCTTTGAGGATTGCAATTAAAGGACCCAAATTCAAATGTCTCCCCTTCCATCCTAGCCATTTGTGTCATTCCAGGAGGATCCTAAAATCAAAACTAAAAAGACTGCTCTTGAATTTCAGCAAAAAGATTGGAGAAATGACAATATTGTTCCTTCCCTGCCATTCCCAATCATTCCACATCCTTCCACGGTTGTCTCAAATGCTCCTTCCTCAACTTTTCCTCCTGATTTGCCCACATGAAGCTGACCTCTTCTTCCATACATTTTATCTTTGCCTCTTTTATAATATTAATCTATGTTCTGATTTTAGTAACTTCATTCTGTATTATTTTTAAGTCTATTAATTTGCCCATAAGTTCTCTGAGGGATAAGATTATGGCTCAAAATTTCGCACACACCATGAAATACTTTAGGGCATGTTATGTACATAGAAGATCAATAATTGCATGTTATAGTAATTAATTAATTATTATTGATCAAATAAAGTCTGTTCGTTAGGCTTAGCAATAAATAAGTCACATTTAAATTTGCTCAGAGCACTTCTGGTGGAATGGTAGAAAAGGCATCAGATTTCAGTGGGCCAAAGGGTGACTTAAGAGGTAAGAAAATAGACATGGGAAATATAAACCACTCTTAAGGAACTTAGCTGTGAAACGAAGAAATATATACTTGGACAAGATAATAGCATCATATAAATAAAAATTATTATTACTATTAAACTATGAAGTCTATAGAAACCACAATTTTTTCTTCTAAAATATTTCTAAAAATATTACCAAATCTTTCTATCCTCTGCCCCTAAAAAACACATCAGATATGAGTCAGCATGGGGACCAAACAGCAGATGTGGCACTGAGCTTATTAGAAAATGTAAGCAAAATACAGTGTCTGCAGTAACATAGACAAAGCAGGGAGCAAAACCAAGGAATCTGTGTTTTAGTCTGAATTTTGCAAAAAACCTTAAGTTCTCCAGTATTCTAGTTCTTGTTACATAAAAGTTTCTTGTAACTAGGTAGTAAGCCAGTTAAATATTCGTGTTAGTTCCTTTTGTGCTCCTGCGAATTAAACAATGCAATAATTTAGAATGAAAATATCCTAAAAAGGTGTCTCTCACAGAGGAATTTTTATTGAAGGACTTCCTGAACTCCAATAGTTTCCTGCGCAATGGTTAAAACATTTGTTGGTTGATTGAAAAAAATTTTGTGTACCTACTATGGTCTGAACAACATGCTGCACATTAGCAGTTCAAAAGTGAGCAATAATAATCCTCCTCCTTGAGCTCACATTCAAATATGAGGGAGACAAGTTCAAATGGTGGTGTCAAATATGGTGCCACTACCTCTGAGGTGACGTGGTCAAGGAAGGCTTCTGAGAAAACATAACACATGAGCCGTGTCATCAAAGGTGAGACATGGGCATTCACCAGGTAAAAAAATAGAAGGAAACGGGAAAATGATAAAGCAGCAATTATCCGAGGAAATCTAAGGGGACAGGGTTAAGGTTATTTGTGGCAAGATCATTCTTAATGAGGATGAGCTTTCTCTTTCCATTGAGACTATAAAGAAAAAAGCTCACATGAAGTCAGGTGCAGATCTGTCTGTGTATCAACGTGAGAACTTGAAGCACATGAACAGACTCTGTGCCCAAGAGGAGTCGGTATCTTTATAATCGGGTTATCTCTATTGAATCACCATGTTATATACCTGAAACTGCTATAATATTGTAAGTCAATTACACTGCGATCTCAAAAGAAAAAGAAAAAAAAAAGAAAAGAAATAGGCTGATTCTTTAGTTAGGAACTGAAGTAGAATGGAGATCTGTTTTTCAAAATAGAAAAAAAAAAAGTTGTAGTGGGGAAATAAGGGTTCAGCTGAAAAGGCTACAGTAGTAATTGCAGAGTGGTTTTGGATGCACACCAAGGCCAGCTTGGTAGAGGACCAGCACCCTGCTTGGCATGGGTTAAAGATCACCAGATCTCCAACTTCTCACTCCACTAGCACTGGTGGCCTGAAGTATCCACAGGACTCACTTACATGCTTAAAGCATTTTAATTCTCCTTTAATATATAAAAAAGGACAAACCCAGAAAAAGATAGCAAATTTAATCTATGCATTTAATTTTGCTCCCTCCAGAAGACCCACCAGATGAGTAGAGATATTTTTTAACTATAATTACTTTTCATAAAAATATGTTACTTTTGTTAATACACAATGGGTATGTTATTGTGACTCTTCAGTGAATTAATAAATATTACTTTTAAAATTTCTCAGTACTAATTTCCAAAACAAAAAACATCAAAAGATATGACCCATATAAACAATAGCTGTGTGTATTTCTCAGTTTAAAAAAAAAGTGTTAAGATTTAAGAGTTTTGTTCTTCAACCAAAATGTTTAAGAACCACTGGTTGAGGGTAAGGAAGGAAGTGGATATTAAGGTCATTAGTTTTCTGGGTTTTTTCTTAAATGTCAGGTGCTATGAAAGTGTATAGCCAACCACTTGTCCAGCCCCCTCATTTATAGATGAGAAAAATGAAATTCAGAGATGGTAATGCCGTTGCCCAAGATGATCCAGCAATTAGGGGCAAAGCCAGTTCAAGAGTCTGTGCCTGTCTCTGTCCTCTCACCTCAAGACCAAGGCTGCTCCTGTGTCATGCTGGCTTCTCAATCTCAGTTTTCCAACCAGCATAACTCTTTTTTTATGAACTAAACTTAAGGTGTATTTGTGTGCTTGTGTGTAAAATTTTATTTAAAATGGCAATCTTTTCCTTCCAGTTTTCACTGCTTAGAAAATTTGTTCTTATAAGTTTAGCAAGGACAAAACAGACCCCAGGAGCCCATTCCTCCTGGTTTATAGCTAAAGACACTAGATACAGACATACAAACAAAACCCACTTCCCTTTCTGGAATTTAGAATTGGAAAGTAGAAAAAATAGTCAGTGTCTACTGGGAACTTAAACCAGAAAAACTGAATCATTGGGACTGGGGCCAGGGCAACCACACCTGGGTGACACTTGCCAAAACCAAGAAAATGTGAACAGCAGCAGCAAAAAAGACAAGATATGCAGAGATACACAGAGGGGGTGAGCAGGCTCCCAACTCTCCCAATTTCTGATTCCAGGACCCTGTAAAGCCCAAGAATGCTTCTTTATTTTGGTTTCCATAAGATTCTCTTTGATTTGTCCATTTTGCTTTATCTACTTTGATTAGGTTTTCATTACTTGCAATCCAGCAACCTTGTGTGAGGACAAATGTGCACATTTACATACCCCTTACCTTGGTCCTGACGAAGGACAGCTTCGGAGTGGGTGGTGAGAGCAGGCAGAGCACCCGTGAGAGCAGCAGCTAAGACTCAGCACACTGCAGAGAGAACAGACACACATGTTTCCAACGGGCAACGTGCGCGGTCCCATCAGAGGTCTGGAACTTGGACCAAAAGTATAGTTGTCACTTTCACTGAAAAGCTGGATCGAGAGATATTAAGGACACATTATAAGGTCTTCATAAATAATTATTAAATTAAAAAACGAAAGCACAACCCACCTGGAAAGCTTCTTATCCAAAACTTCTTATTCAGTTGGTCTAAGGTGAGGCCCATATAAAGTATTATTTTTAAGAGACCCCCACCCCCACCTCCAGCTGATGTCAGTGTGGGACGGTGACAGTACACTAGGACCCCAGAGAAGGAACTCTGTAGCAAAAAAGCAATTTTACAGAAATTTCCAACTACTTTGTTGTAATTTTAGAATGGGAAAGTAAAAGGGATGCTTATACTAAAGACGAAAAGAGACATTTTCCTGGATAAATTCTGGACTGTTCCTCACAAGTTCCTTAAAGACTGGAGCAGTCAACTAGCAAGAGTATCAAATCAATGGGAAATCAGAAAGGGGAAAACACTGGAGGAACAGAAGCAAAAATAGCTGTGCTAGTGACCCAGGTAACATAGGGTAATAACGTTATTTTCATCCGGCTATGGCTGAAACATCAGTCACAATGTAATCCCCGTTATAGACTAATATTTATTGTTTCTGAAAGCTCTTTGTAAAGCATTATGTTAAATGTGCCAGAGAACAACAAGAGAATTAAATGGGATATGGCTCTCTGACTCTTCTTGGTTTACAGGGATGCAAACCCCAGTACATATAAAATTCTCTTTAAATAATAGGGTTCTAATATAGTAGCACCTTCTCAAATACAAGAGTTACACAAACAAAAAAAGGCGTAAGACTGTGGACAGTTGTTGGTATCATCTAAAAGCTCTGTCTTCATCCACATGAAGGTGTGGCCCTTAAGAGCCAATGACACACAGTGATTAAAATCTTTACTACCACCCATGATTTCATGGGTGCACACATCTATCAAAACCTATCAAATTGTACATCTGAAATATGTGTAGTTTACTGTACAGGAACCATACCATGATAGAGGTGTTAAAAATAAATCTTTACTACCACCCAGCCAGAGATATGAGAGGCCTCAGATTCAAGGAGAATCTCTTCACTTTCTTTGGCTTGCTGGCCAGAGTCTGCAGAACGATGCATACCCTGTAGTTCAGCTTTTATAGACTTAAGGGCACAGAAGATGGACGAGGTTCCAAGAAAGCCTCCAAACTCACTGATTCTTTATTTATGGGGCGTAGGAGATAGGGAACATTAAGTGAACTTAAAACAGCATGTTGTGATCAGATTTTCAGCAGTTCTGTGTCACTGCGAATGGCAAAAAAAAAAAAAAAAAAAAAAAAAGCCCTAATATCAATAATAGATGCCTGCCAGAGAACTCCAGTAAAGCTACAATGATTAAATAACACCAAGTAAGAAAGGCAAAGTCTAGAAGACACTTTCTCTCTTGCTCTGTCTCTCCCTCTGGCAAAATGCCCAGGCTCTTGGCTTTTCTTTGCTTCACTTCCATGTTTGCCAGCCTCCCCCCAGCTCCATAGAAATTTGTTCAAATGGCAGGGTAATTGAGCTCTTAAAGGAGCTACAAAAATTATTTCAAGTCTTTGAACTTCTCTCTGGACAAAACTAATAACTTTAAAGTTGATGAATCTATTCTTTGTGCCATTTAATATCCAGATGTGGACTCTTGCATTGATTAGAAGATGGGAGGAAATGAAATTAACTTCTATGGTGTCACAACTATGAATCAGTCTCTCTCCCAGCACTTTAGACACGTGACTTATTCTTATAGTAACTATACAAGATGTGCCAAAGAAAACTGCCCTCATTTTATAAATGTAGAAATTGAGACTCAGACAGGTTAATGTGCCTGAGGATTAGTAAATAGCAGAGCTGCTTAACACTGTAGTCAGTATTGAAACCGAGCTCTGCTTGGTACCAAAACCCCCTTTGTTACTCAGACTTTGTCATCAGTGAAT
This sequence comes from Camelus ferus, assembly GCF_009834535.1. Classification (NCBI taxonomy): domain Eukaryota; kingdom Metazoa; phylum Chordata; class Mammalia; order Artiodactyla; family Camelidae; genus Camelus; species Camelus ferus. Next base: position 14,095,527 of record NC_045700.1, read on the forward strand.
AGCAAATGAGAGTGAATTTCCCAGCATCACCTACTCCTCACCACTGTCTGGTAGCTAACATCTAAGAGGTCAATAAATGTTGGTTGAATGAATGCATAGGTAAATAAATGTTGTTGGAATGAATGTATAGGTGAATGTTGTGCAGGGGACTTTGATATTGAGACGTGACTCAGAGAAAACAGGTAAGTTGCAGGAAGAAGACAGCACAGACCATGGAGCAAAAGCTCTGAGACACCCATAAACCATTTAGCTTGAATGACAGCCCGCCTGACTGAGGTGCTGCACCATCACCTTGGCAGGTACCCTGTGGTTTGTCTCGGCTGTCTTTTTGCCTTTTGAGATGGCAGAAATGATGCTTTGAACTTGACAATCTGCTACCAATAAATAAGCAGTGGCTGAGAAATGTTGTAGCTACTCAACTATTATTGTTGGATTACAAAGTTTTAGAACAGATGTGATTGCAGTCAGTGTTTGCAATTTATCTAACAAGTACAGAGATACTACAGAGGGAGCTTGTGCTGAATGTTCCAGAGCATTTTAATCCACAAAGCTTAATTCCTACACTGCCCTCAGCACAGAGAAGCCTCTGCAACCCTGACATAGAGTCACAGGGGCAATTTATCCTGCCCCTTCTCTCAGTCTCTGGGAATTTTCTCCTACTCTTTCTTTAAGTCCTTCTGTCCCAATCCACTCAGATTAGGTGCCGGAGTGTTTTTCTCCATTCAAGAAGCAGTCAAAAATCTTAACAACAGGTGTCATGTCTCTTCCCTTTGTCTTAGCACTACTAGGTGCTGCCTTTGCCCAACGACCTCTTACTGCTCAGTGAGATGTAATTACCATAGGCAAAGCCATGGGGAGATGTCCTTCAAGTAGAGAAATATTTCAATATTGGAAAACTCATTATGGTGCATCCTGGCTGAATATCAGTCTTGTCTTTCCCAAAACTGGATACAGATTGAAACTAGCTATGTGGATCTATTCTCTTCTTCCTTTTCCTTTTTTGCTACTCTTCCTTTTCCAAAATTGAACTTCTTAATAGCATATCACTCATCTGTTCTCTATTTTACAGAGGCTGAAGTGCTTTTATACCATATAATCCTTGGACCAAGCAGTCTTCATAATGAACCAGTGTTGTGGGAACTGGAGGCACGAGGACCAATGAGGTCAGAGACTTGCACACAGGATAACCTCAGTGAGTATGTCACACACAGACTGGTCTTCATTCATCCTCTCCCTACCCTTGCAAAGAATTACCCTTTCAGCCACCTATAGAAATTGGCATAATTTTTAAAATAGAAATAAGGGATGTGGACCTACAGGAATGAGTTTAGAATCAGAATTAGAACTTAAGAAATTTCTTCCAAATACAAACAAGCTCATGGAGGATTTCAAATCTCAAAATTTTAGAAGTTTTAGAACATGATTATGGTTTGAAGAAATGATGATTGAGCACGTCCAAAAAACGAGTGAAACTTTGAGGAATATGCAGGTTATATAGCTATGTCCCAGGTCTCCCTTTCCAATCACAAGGACCAGCAGCAACATGCTAATTCCCCCATGACCAAAGGCAAACAGAAACAGAAAGAGGAGGCAAAATTTTTCATACTGAAAACTCTAAAACCTTAATCTCCCCCAGCTTCTGGTAATACCAGGACACTTTTGAAAGTGGTAAGTTTTGAGCAAATGGAAACTATACTTTCAAGAGCAGGAAATCTACCTCTGCGACAAAGCAAAAATATGTTAAAATAATAAAATACATTACATTGATTAAAGTCTACATTTCCTAGAATTATATCTTGACTCGATTTTGGTAACTATGCCCAATGTCCAATCCAGAGAGTATCCAACCCATTCTATTAATCAATTGAATAGTTCTACTATTTAATGTCAGATTTGGATTTAAAAGGAAGAAAGCAACCTCAACTAGCCTGATCATTACCAAGCCAGCTCAGGATAGATGTGGAGAAGGTGGTCATCTTCGTGTGCCAGGAAGAGTCATTCCAGGCAAATACTGATTCACCAGGCTTGGTCCCAGACACCCCTTGGTTTCAAAGTAAAACAAGTTATGCAATGAAGAGTCATCCTTTGGAGACTTTCTCTCTGCTCTTCTCTTTATAAACTACAAATGCACCTACTGTCTGGTATAATTTATTTAAAATATTTTTATCCATCTATCCCTTCATCTGAATACATAAGAGAGAGAGAGATCTGAAAAAAATATGCATCAAATTATGTCCTAGAAAACAGGACATGAAAGAGGGTAAGAACGAAAAGAAAGACTTTCTTTTATTTTTAAAATTTTTATGCAGGACTGGATTTGTTCACACTTTCAACAAATATGCACTAATTCTGTAATTTTCACAAAAGAAATCCAAATAAAGAAAGTCATTGCCCACACTACTGCAGTATTAGTGGCTTATCCATTGGCAAAAACCTTACTTTGCCTAAGATGATATTTTCATTGCTGCTCCTTCATACCACTCTCAAGAACTGTGAATTTGAATCCTATTCTGAATCAAAATATAAACAAAAAGAGCTGGAAATCACTTAGGGCAAACTCAATACTGGAGGAAAAGAAACGAGGTGATAAGTCACTTGTCAGTGACACATTCATTCATTCAGCCAACATCCTTTGAGTGTCTATTTTTTTTAAACATTTTTTATTGAGTTATAGTCATTTTACAATGTTGTGTCAAATTCCAGTGTAGAGCACAATTTTTCAGTTATACATGAACATACATATATTCATTGTCACATTTTTTTTCGCTGTGAGCTACCACAAGATCTTGTATATATTTCCCTGTGTTATACAGTATAATCTTGTTTATGTATTTTGCATATGCCTGTCAGTATCTACAAAATTTGAACTCCCAGTCTGTCTCTTCCCACCCTCAGCCCCCTTGGCAACCACAAGTTTGTATTCTATGTTTATGAGTCTGTTTCTGTTTTGTATTTATGTTCTTCTTTTTTTTTTAGATTCCACATATGAGCAATCTCATATGGTATTTTTGTTTCTCTTTCTGGCTTACTTCACTTAGAATGACATTCTCCAGGGACATCCATGTTGCTGCAAATGGCATTATGTTGTCATTTTTATTGCTGAATAGTATTCCATTATATAAATATACCACATGTTCTTTATCCAGTCATCTCTTGATGGACACTTAGGCTGTTTCCATGTCTTGGCTATTGTAAATTAATTTAATCAAAAATCAAGAGTGTGTTGCAGCTACAATTATTAGCTCCATACATATCTGCCCACACAGGACTCCTAGTACAAATTTATTTCATACCAACAATATGGCTGACCCAATTCTAAATATATTCATAGTCGTATCACATAATTTTAGACAGAAATTGATTGTCCCATTTCATGGACAATGAAATTGACACTCAGAAAAGTTAAGTGGTGACATTTTCAAACTCAGATCTTCAGCCTTCTAATCCAAGGCTCTTGCCAGTTTTATATTAGGCATTCTTCTTCTAAGGTTTATTCCAGGACAATAGAGACAATCAGAAGTTAAACTTTTCTTTTCTCCTAAATTTCTAGTTTAACACTTTTCTATTAAATCACAGTGATCAGTTTATCAATGTGGCTTGTTTATATCCTTAGTTTTAAATATTATATTAAACAGCTCAGAACTGTTTCCTTGATCAAGAGCTGATATACATTTGGGAAGTCTTATTACTTAAGCCATCTCTCATGGAAGAAAAAAAAAAGCTCATTAGAGGGAATTTTTCAATATTCTCTGATGTCTAATTAAAACAAGAATTAAAAATCATAAAACTGATTAAAGTTTATATGAAAGAAAATAACTTAACCTTTGGACTACTGGTATTTATCATTCTTGGTGACCTCTCAAGAAGAATAATTCTGGCCAAAAATACGACTGTGATGAAAAGTGTATTTGGATTGCTTTTTATGCTTCTTCACAAATCTTTCTAAAGACCTTGAACATTCTTTGGATGGAGGATACCATGACTTATGACACAGGTAAGTACAAAAGATATTTTGTTGAACTTGGAATGAAAAAAATACATTTTCTGTTTCAAGATTATAACTTCCTTATAGTTATATCTTATAGGGGTGCTATGGACTAAATTGTACTCCCACAAAATTCATATGTTGAATCCCTGATCCCTGACATGACTATTTAGAGATAGGGCCTAGAAGGAGGTAATTAAGGTTAAATGAGGTCATAAGGGTAGATCTCTGATACCATAGGACTGGTGTCCTTATAAGAAGAGACACCAGAAACATTGTTCTCACTCTGTCTACACTCGTACAAATAGGTCTCGTGAGAACACAGTGAGGTGGATGCTGCCTGCAAGCCAAGAGGAGAGGCCTCAGAATGAAACCTTGCCTGCATCTTGATCCTGGACTCTCCAGACCCCAGGACTATGAGAAAATAAATTTCTGTTGTTTGAACCATGCAGTCTATGGTATTTTGTTATGGTAGCGCAGGGATTCTAATACAAGGGATTCTGACTGTTCATTTACATGAACAGATCATTTTGAGCAGAACTATCTCTGGGTAGGGAAATTTAAAGTTGCTGTTCTTGGCATAAAGCTTTGTCCCAACTGATAACTAGTTATGAGAATGATAGTGTATCCTCTGATGGTTACACTTAATTAACATGGTGGGTTTCACTCCTTTGTACAGTACTTAGTCAGAATATACAATTTATGATAGCATCCCAAAGACTAGTTAAATTTCCTCATCTTAAACAAGCTTAGTTGACTGTCTACTTGGCCTTCCTTTCTACAGCATAAGAGCTTTTGCAGAAAAGAAAGAACAGCCACTCAGCCCACGGCCAAACGATTTCCCTCTTTTTCCCTCATGGCGAATATCAAGGCCCACTTTCCTGCCAGGGCTCCAGGCAACCTCAGAATCCATTTATACATGGCAGTCTTGGCAGCCCTTCCAACTGGCTGGAGTTAGCTTGTACAACAGAATTTAATTGCTACGCCTGAATATAACTAAGCCTGACATTTTTTATAGAGCCCTAGGCCCAGGTATGGGAGAAACTGGGTTGAACCTAAGACAAGTTATGCTAAAAGCAAGTAAGATCTAAAAACCCCATTGCTCATATTACTATATTTGAGAAGTGAGAAACAGTAATAATTTAGAACATACTGTGTTATCTAATAATTGCTTATCTCATAATAGTTATCCTCAGAATGCCTGTGGGCCAACCTTAAAGACTGGCTAATACAACTTGCATTTTCAACAGCCTTTTCCTTTGCCTGACAATTATAGAGGCCTGTTCTTCAATCTGGAATGCAGTCATGAAGCCTGGAGATGTGGCAGCTTCCAAAGCCCATGAAGCAACACACATAAGCACAAACGCCAATAAGCTAAGGATGGTGGAATAGAAACACGAGAGAAGCATAGATTCCCCAAGGTCATTATTAAACCCTCCTGCTCTGCACTATTAATGCCAAACTACTCATTATGTTTGGCAAATACACACTTAGGCTTTTTATCTATAGCTAACCAGGCTTTTTGTGCTTTGCAGTTGAACACATTCCTGACTAATACAATGGCTTTAAGTTTAATAAAATCACAAAACTTTAAATAAAACCAATATACCATGCTATAAATATTTCTTCATGAGAAATTTGAAAACCTTCCTAAGTATATAAAAACCTAGCTATTGTCCTCAGCTGAGGAACTTCTCTCTTCCTTCCTTTATCCTGGAGAAAGGCACCAATCCTCTTATACTGATAATGTGAACAATGATGTTAAGCTAGAGTCTTATAATTCTATTTGCTTTTATAATTCTATCTTCTTTGTTACTTGCTTGCTCACTATGTGCTTGCTGCTTGCTGCAATTCCTTTTTATGTTTAATAGTTTCTCTCTTTTCCCAATCCCCGTTGGCTGCCAGCACAGAGGAATTTCATCATATAAGCCATCTGGGTCCAGACCCTGTCCCAGTCCAAGATATGCTTGGCAATATACAACAAGGCCTGGATCAATCAGTGTGCAGAGTGTGGAAATCATCTGGTAAAGTGAGTACAGTACATTTTCCCTAAATACCTCCCAACAAGAAGCACCCTTATTGTCTTATTTTTACCAACTTATTGCCCACCCACACTTCTCCCTTAATGTCCTATAAACAGGTATACTTTAAAGGACCGTTGCGAAGGACCCTGATAGATTCTGATGACTGCCTGCATCTTCCTTTCCTCACTTCCAAATTTAACATAAGAATGCGAAACACTTTAATGCACTTAAAACCATCCATAATTACTCACATAGCTGTGTTTTGCGTCAGAAATACAACATACATGCATCATATTTTTAGTTTTTTCTAGAGGAAGAGATTTTTAGGGCAGAATCTATTGAAACAGATGTTATCAGATTTTCTTCAACAACAAAAAATGTTATGTGCTATTAAAATGTAAAGCAAAATTACTTTATATCATGAGTAGTCACCTCAGCGTACAGACCTATGATTTCCATCACTGATAGGATAATCAGAACACTTTGGACCACACTCTACTTTCAGCCAATCAGAACCCAGCAACGTTTGATTATTTGCAGGCTGTACCCACAGAGATGCTGACATATTTCAGCAATCACATTTTTTATCACTAAACTGAAAAATAGTTAGATATGGCTCTTGATAAGCAACATAAATCTATTATAAAGGAACAACTAGCAGACTCATTGCTATCCTAATCCCTCAAAAACACCTACAATTAGAAAAGAATATTCTGAGAGCAGAACATTGGAATCAGGCTGGGAGAAAAAAAAAGGTCTTGAAGACCATAACTTTCCCAGAGCTTTGTATCCATTCTTCTGTTCCAATGAATCCCAGCCTCCTTCCCTGAGGCTCACAGGATTCAAGACCCAACCCTTCTCAGTCTCTCCCTGTGTATGTTGGTCTCTCTCCAACAGCTGCTGGATTAAGAATCTGCTTCAAACCGTAGGGTATCTGAAACTATATTATGGGTCTCTTTTTTGGTTCTTGTCAGAAAGATGGCCATAGAGTTGTACAGTTATTTGGGTGAGGTGGGGGTGCAAAATCCAGTCAATAAAGAGACTACCTAAAAAATATCGAGTTCTGATGTGAACTACTTTCAACCTCAGCACAAGTGCAGGATTCTTGCATTGCTCCACAGGCAGCCTTCTTGTGCAGAAAGTCTCTCAATTTGGCTTCAACCATGTTTGCTTCCTGAACATTCATTCTACCTGGGGAATCACATGCATCCTTGCCTTGGCTAAACCCCAGAAGGACAGGCTTTTTTCTCTATCTGCTCTCTCCTTTCTCTGTCGTCACAGAGCTCAGCTCCGTCCTTCAGAATTCCTCCAAAATGCTAGCCACATATGACGTGTTCTTCCAAGAGCTCTTTTACCAAAAACCACACTGTGGACTCCACCCAGGGATTAAGAAGCTAACGTCTCCCCCTTGTAGGCACTCTCAGCCTCTACAAGTAGACTGTTGAGCCGCCCTCACTTGGATCAGGTAAATAATAGAGAGAAGGAAATTCTAAAGCTTCTTCAGCCATAGGAATTTCCTGCATTCTATCTTTCCATTATATATTTTCCTGTTTTAACATTGATGGAAAATGAGGATAAAAGTCCCAGGACTAGTCTGGTTCTTTCTTAGTAAGTCCTACATAGATGACTATAGCATTTCATTATCGCTCTCCACTCAAAGTTTCCAATGGAATTCTCAAACAAACAAATGTTCCACTTAAATGTTGCTATTTATTTAAAGAAGTTAAGAAATACATGCAGACTTAAAGCATTTTTTTAAATCTAGGTTTTGAATTTTATAACATTAATAACTTGAATGTTAAATTTAATTTGCTTAACAGTCTTTCTGATCTGCAAAATCACCTTCATGGGATGTTAAAAATAACTCAGCTGATCCTTGTCACTACTAGAAACTCCTGCTGCAGTGCCCCATCCACCAGATCAACTTGCCTAAAGCCTTGCTGCTATGAGCCCAGAATCGTCATGCTTTCTCAGACACTTACACAGTGATTTAGATTGCTAAATACCCACCACCATGCCCAGGCAAGGGGTAACCACAAAGCATTGAAAATTCCTCCCAGCCCATATGCTGCTGATTCCTTCCCCTTGCCAGCCCATCACAAGGACTCAGCTTGCCTTGTGGCAGAACCACAATAGTTTACAACAATAATTCCTCAAGTATGTGGGAAGCTGCAATACGGTAGATATAAAGTTTCTTTCTAAGAGGTCTTTCTCAAGAGAAAGAATTGACTTCCCAGATATTCTGATCTTTGTTTCAGGTTCTCAAATCCTTCTTCACAGAACCTACCTGGTTAAAATACTGATGTTCAAAGGTTTGGTTTACTATCTAGTCGCTTTACAGAGATGGGGAAAAGTAATTTGGCTAGAAATAGGAGCTTGAACCCCGAATTATGAGTGATAGAGAGACATGGAAATATATAAAACGTTGTGTCTTACTTTGATTCTAAGTCAGAAATAATAATGAATAACTGTATTCATTCAACCAACATTTGTTGGACACATTACTATATGCCAAGGGCTACATTAGTTTGAGGATCCAGAGATAGAGGGCTTCCAGAACAGTGAGGTGGCACAGACATGTATACAAACACGCCAGATGATTTATTGTGATGCTAACTTCTTGTTTTCTCACTTGGAGATTAAGTTGAAACAGTTTCCTCCATATTTCTACCTTTCTAAATGGAGTTGGGGACTTCCTGTGAATGGTACTCCCATGTCCCTCTCACAAGCAGAGGAAAACCTTAGTGGGAATTGATAAAACCACAAATTAAGAACCTGATGAAAGATTTACAGGTCCACACTATTGACCAAGAAAATGAAGTTGCCTTTCAGGGAATGGAGTCACATGTCTTTGAGATGCTCATAAGGACTTGGGAAATGGGCACTTGGATGAGTGGCTGTCATGAGACAGGTCATTCCTCAAGCAATCATTGGATTCCTGTATTATAATAGGGAGCACACAACAGAGACTGAATTAGTTTATACTCCTTCAAGCAAGGGCTTGGAGCCAGGTTGATCTGAATCAGAAAAATTAAGAAATTTGATGTGCTTTTGTACCTGCCTCTTAGGTAGGAAATTCACTTCTGCTGCTTAAATAAATGCAATAAGGGATAAGGGCCATCAAAGAAACATGTGTGGGGACAAAAAGGAAGATAGCCAATTTTCCTAGCGGAGTATGAAGGTGTGGCGAAAGAAAATAAAGGCATCATATCTCATACACTCTGTAAGTCTCTCTACTTATGAATGTTCATGTCCCATGATGGTACCATAGGCTCAACAGTACATTGGCAGGGTTGTGCTGTCTGTATAATATGAAAAGATAATTCTAAGTGAGGACAGAGTGACCTATAATGAGTTAAAGTGGTATCTTCTAAGATGATTATTTCATTTTATTAGTAGATCAATATATTTATTTTACAAATAGATTTTTCAATGTTTTATTCTAAACAAAGAGTAGTAAGTAATTATAATCAGGACTAATCACAGAAGCAGTCCAGGATACCTGATGTTCCTATAATAGCACAAAGTTAGTCATTACCTTCCCTGATTTCATGTGTGATTGACGATAGGTAGGTAGATAGACAGGTGTAGGTATAGGTACAGGCATAGATATAGATTTAGATGATAGATACATATATAGAAATAGACTTATGTATTATATTGAAATTAAAGGAATAGAATGCACTGTTCATATGTATATACATGCAATTGTATGTGCCTGCATGTTTGTTTTTGAAAAGGGTTAGAAAGAAAGAAAAGAAATTCACACAAGTGTTATCAGTGGTTCACTGCAGGAATGGGGAGTCCTCCATCTCTTTTTTCCTTTACTCTTTATACTTTTCATTACATTTTCTTCCATACTATTCAACAAACTGCAGTATGATTTTCTTCGAAGCTTTAGTTCTTTCATTACATTTCTTTCCTTTTTCCATCAACAATTTCACAATAGACATTATCTCATGATCAGACAAAAATGAAAGTTGTATTCCTTCAAAGAAATGGAAAGATATTCTGTGTTCTTGGACTGGAAGAATTAATGCTGTTAAAGTGTCCATACTACCCGAAGCAATCTACAGATTTAATGCAATCCCTATCAAAATAGTCTGTGACATTTTTCACAGAACTAGAATAAATAATCCTAAAATTTACATGAAATCATAACAGACTCCAAATTGCCAAAGCAATCTTGAAGGGGGAAAAAAAAATAGCTGAAGGTATCATGTGCCCTGACTTCAGACTATAGTACACAGCTACAGTAATCAAAACAGCATGGTACTGGCACAGAAACAGACACATAGCTCAATGGAACAAAGAGCCTAGAAATAGACCCATGCACTTAATTGTCAATTAATCTACAACAAAGGAGACAAGAATATACAATGGAAAAATGATACTCTCTTCAATCAGTGGTGCTGGGAAAACTGGACAGCTACATGTAAAATAATGAAATTAGAAAATTCTCTAACACCATATACAAAAATAAACACAAAAGGGATTAAAGACCTGAATGTAAGAGCTGAAACCATAAAAATCCTAGAAGAGAAAATAAGTAGAACACTTTGATATAAATTGCAGCAATATTTCTTTTAGATCTGTCTGCTAAGGCAAAAAAAAAAAAAAAGCAAAATTAAACAAACGGGACCTAATTAAACTTAAAAGGTTTTGCACAGCAAAGGAAACCGTCAACAAAATGAAACGACAACCTACTGAATGGGAGGAAATATTTGCAAATGATACGACTGACAATGGGTTAATATTCAAAATATATAAATAGCTCACACAAATCAATATACAAAAATTTTAAGTGGGCAGAAGACCTGAATAGACATTTTTCCAAAGAAGATGTACAGATGGCCAACAGGCATATGAAAAGATGCTCAACATCACTAATCAAGAGAGAAATACAAATCAAAGATACCTGTCATCTCACACTTGTCAGAATGGCTATCATCAAAAAGTTTAAAAATAACAAATGTTGGAGAGGGTGTGGAGAAAAGGGGACATAGTACATTGCTGGTGGGAATGTAAACTGGTGCAACCATTATGGAAAATAGTATGGGGGTTTCTCAAACAACTAAAAATAGAACTACTGTATGATCCAGCAATTTCACTGTTGGGTATACATCCTAAGAAAATGTAAACACTAATTCAGAAAGATACATGCACTTCAATGTTCATAGCACTATTATTTACAATAGCCAAGATATGGAAGCGACCTAAGTGTCCATTAACTGACGAATGGATGAAGAAGATGTGGTATATACATAACATAGAATATTAATCAGCCATAAAAAAGAATGAAATCCTGCCACTTGGAAAAACATGGATGAATCTAGAAGGTATCATGCTTAGTGAAATAAATCAGACAGAGAAAGGCAAAAACTCTGCTACCACTTATATGTGGAACATAAAAAAATAAAACAAATGATTGTATATAACAAAACAGAAACAGACTCATAGATATAGAGAACAAATTAGTGGTTACCAGTAGGTACAGGGAAGGGGAAGGGGCAAGATAGAGGTATGGAATTAAGAGATACAAACTACTACGTATAAAATAAATAAGCAACAAAGATATATTGTACAGCACAGGGAAATATAGCCATTATATTGTAATAACTTTAAGTGGAATATAGTCTATAAAAATATTGAACACTATGTCCTACACCAGAAACTAATTAATACTGTCAATCAAATATATTTCAACTTAAAATTTTTTAATAAAAATAAAAGTTGTATTTCTTTATATGTAATTTTGAGAGCAGACAGGAGGGGAGGGGAAGTTTACACTTTGATAGTCTACAGGCAGTGAGGATCCTAGAAATGTTACTTCTTGCAGAGTGAGCAGTTGGGACAAGTTATGGAACTCAGAAATCTCAGGGTCTGTGTAGTCTGTGTTAATTGTTAAGAACTGTCAAAATAGACAATACTTCTCATTATCGAAGATGTAGGGCTAAGTGTTCCAGCTCATCACCACCACAAGACTTCCTGCACTTGCTCTTCTCTTTCATTTCACCATGAGGTTGTCACTCAGCTTCTACTTATGTCAGAGGGTTCCACTGTGCTTTCAACTTCTCTGACTGCCCATGCTAAAGCCCTCCTTCCATCCTCACCCAGTCAATCCTCGCCATAATTCCTTGTATTGTCTTCCCCATAGTGAATACCACAATCTAAAATAATCTTATTTATTTACTCTCCTATCCGTGGTCTAACTATGCCCACTGAAGGGTGGTCTCTGCAGACTGAGGTTGTGTGTGATGTGCAGCGTGGCACCACCAGAGCCTGGGACACACTCTGCATGGTCAATATTCAAGATATTTGTGGAATGGAATGATGACAAAGGTTTGTTTTCTTTAATACCTTAATTAGGTATTTACCAGGTACCAAAACTCCCAAATATTTAGAAGCTCCCCATTCTATAGAGCCAGTGGATTAACTGATAATTCCCTATCTATTTATGTAACCAAATACCTCCTGGTCTCCCAACACAGGGTGCAAACACAGCTAAATCCCTCTTCTTTCCTAATTAATCCAACTGCCTCACAGGAGAAAAGTTCAATATCCTACTCCCTGGCTGTTGAAAAGAAATAATGAAAAAACACCAAACACTCAGAGGGATTTGCTAGTCAAATCATTTTCTTATCTACCTACCTCATTTTACGAAGACATATTATTTATACTTTTTTATTCTTTTACTTATAGGCATCTGTATAACCTAATATTCTTAGAAAACTTTGGGAAAATTAAATGTTATTAATTTCATTAAATCTCTCACTCAAATAATATTTTTGGGGTAATAGTTTATGTTTTTAAATGCTATACATATATTCTCATGTAAACCTTGGCACTGCTGATTTAGCTTAGTCATCTCATGAAAATAAACTAATATATCCTAACTACATTGGATCAACTAACATATAACCTAGTTGTCTAAGCTAGTTCTCATTTTCAACCAAATTCACCAATCAGACTATAATTTTTAATTCAAAATATGTTAATAATCACTTAGATGAATATTATAAAAACTACTGAGATAAATTAGGATAACATTATGAAAGAGAGATAAAAGTAATCTAATTGAAACTGTGTAAATCTAAAACAGTATTTCTAAGGAGGTTAACATGTACTTTATTATTTTCATAATAATGCAATATAATGAATTCCTAAATTTTAACTTACTTGGGAAGCAAAAAATATGACACAAGCATGGTATTTCTTTGATTATATGTATGTGTGGTCAACATATCTAATTCTGGAATGTAGCTTTTTAAAATAATTAAATATAAACTAAAGAAATAACTTCAAATTTTAAGCCTCCTAATCAAAGTTTTGGGGCATACTTTATGATAAAGAAAGGGATATACTACTAAAAACTAATGGATCCAACATCCAGCACATAAATTTATACCTTGTTAGTATGAGGTAGAAAATTTAAACCAAATCAGGAGTGCCTGCAATTGGAAGAAATATATGGTGTAATTTGATTTAAAAATAAAAAATCTTAACATTATACCAAACATGAAAGAAGTCATGAAATTTTATTAATTGGTGGATTTTGTTGAATATAACCTAAAAATTTTTCAAATTCTGGAACACATTCTAAATCATTTAAAAGTATCTCTAATTCTTTGGCTGATTGAAGGTCCTTTCCTTTCCAACAGATCATAAGAATTACAGATCATAAGTGTTGAAAAGAACTGAAAAGAAATGCTTGCTTCTAAAAATATGGGGAAAAGCCAGTTTTCATGTTCAGTGCTTCTTAGTTGTATCTCTTTTCTTTGCTCTTGCAGGACTCTGCCTGAAAGGGAGTACATTCTTTGACAATAGCTGAGGGGTAGAAGAGGGAAAATCACTAAAAGAATATTGTAATTAGCCCCACTATCCCACTCTACCATGTATGTGAAATAAGAAATCCCAATACAGCCTCAGATTCTTTCTCTCTAACAAGTTGATCAACCTTAACACAAACATATTTAAGGCATGGAAAGAATGAAAACCCTGTGGGTTCATGGTGCCTTACTTATTAAAGGAGCCTGCCCCTTAGACGCCTAGATTTTATTAACACCCAAGGCTGTGCATTTTTGTAAGGTTTGGGATGGGTGATGCAGGAAGAATATGCCTTTCTTTCTTTGTTTTTTCCTCCCTTTTTTTTTTTTTTTTTTTAGGTACAGTCAACTACAATGTGCCACTTTCTGGTATACAGCACAATGTCTCAGTCATGCATATACATACATATATTCTTTTTCATAAAAGCTTATTACAAGATATTGAACACAGTTCCCTGTGTTATACAGAAGAAACATTTTTAAAATCTGTTTATACACATAGTGGGTAACATGTGTAAATCTCAAACTCCCAAATTTATCCCTTCCCACCCCCTTTCCTTGCCTTTCTTTTATAAAGTAGAAGAAGCATTATTTTGAGAATAGGTAAGTTTTCAGGCAGATACATTTTAGAATAAAAAAATACATACATATGTGGAAATTAAGGATCTAGAAACTGATATTCTTAAAATTCTTTGTGTCCATAAGTAGCCATAATCAAGTTTAAAGACTGCTATATTAAAGCACCCATCACCTGACAGACCCAGAGTAAGGGCTTTAGAGTTGAAAAGGTAGGGATTTCCATCTCTGGTCTGGCTCTTGCCAGATACCATGATCTAGGGCAAGCAATCAAGTTTTATGCCTGGCGTAGTAGCCAATTAATACAATGTTAGTCCCTTTTCTTTATTCATCATTTACTACATCCAAAATTATTCAAAGAATGATATACAAGTACTTCTTTCAAAAGAAAACTCTCCTACACTCTCGGTGGGAATGTAAATTGGTGCAGCCAGTATGGAAAACAGTATGGAGGTTCCTTAAAAAAATAAAAATAGATTTACCATATGATCTAACAATTCCATTCCTGGGCATATAACCAGAAAATATAAAAACTGCAATTCAGAAAAATTCATAAACCCCAGTGTTCATAGCAGCATGATTTATGATGGCCAAAATATGGAAGCAACCCAAGTGCCCATTGACAGACGACTGGTTTAAGAAGATGTGGTGTGTATATGTGTGTGTGTGTGTGTGTGTGTGTGTGTGTGTGTGTGTATAATGAATATAACTCAGCCACAAAAAAAGAATGAAATAATGCCATTTGCAGCAACATGGATAAACCTAAAGAATACCATACTAAGTGAAGTAAGTTAGACAGAGAAAGGCAAATATCATATGAAATCACTTATATGTGAAATCTAAAAAATAACACAACTGAATTTATATACAAAACAGAAACAGACTCAAACACAGAAAATAAATTTATGGCTACCAAAGGGGAAAGGGAGGAGTGGAAGGAATAAATTGGGAGTATGGGATTAACAGATACAAACTATTATACATAAAAGAGATAAGCAACAAGGATTTACTGTATCACACAGGGAACTATATTCAACATCTTGAAATAGCCCATAATGGAAAGTAAGCTGAAAAAAAATATATATATATATACTTTCAGTCACTTTGAAAGTCACACAAAGTGAGTCACTTTGCTGTACACCTGAGACTAGCATAATATTATAAATCAACTATATTTCAATTTAAACAAGACTAAATAAATAAATACTTCTCTCAGAGGGTACAAAATGTGGAGAGACCACTAGATGTAGGAACAAAAAGTTAAAATAGAGTTGATTAGAGGCTATAAAAGAGGCACGTACAAAATACTACAGGAGTACAGAGCCAGAAGCCAGGAAGGCAGCCTTTCATATTCCATATGATTTAATCCAACTCGATGTAACAAATCATCACTGAGATCCTGCTTTCTGCTCAGCATTAAAGGGTCCAGTGGACCTTTCAGAGTGTAACCTTTGAACTCTGTCCTTTGGTACTTCATACCGTAGTTCAGAAGACAAGATTTACAGGAAAAACAATATTTAACAAATATTTATTGAATGCCTATTATGTGCCAAGAACTATACAAGGTAGACCATACATAGTCCTTTCCAGAGCTAACATACATAGTGGATGTTAATAAGTAAGAAATTAATCTACTAAAGGATTAATGCCACCCATTGATAAGGTGCCAAGAGGTAACAGAGAGGGTAAGTGCCGTGGGAGGTCATGGAGGAAAGAGGAAAGCATCCATCCCAGTCAGGTTGCCCTCAAACTCATCCTGAAGACCCAGGCAGTCCTCTCTAAATGTACTGAGTGTGAAAGAAGTCCTTTTGGTTTTTGTACATAATATAATTTAATATCTCTACTTTTCACTGAGACTATAAGTAATGCAATGGCCCCAATCTACCAAGGTAATGTATTTCACTTGTGATACACAAACCATTCATTTTATCAAATTTCACTGTGAACTCTGCTCATAGATGCTCACCACTTCACCATTTGACTGAAGGTGACTTTTTTTGATCAGATGTAGAATCACGTGAATTGATTAGGCTTAAGGAATACATTAAATACCAATCCCAAAGGAGAGTTCATAACAAAAGGCATCAAATATTACAGCTATTAAATATGACTCAAGATAATGGAGCTGACATGAGAGTATGGATCTTGATGTAATGCCTTTAATTTTCCTAAACAGAAGACATTTTTTATGATAACATGACGGAGCAGAGTACATTATGCCAGCCACGAGAATTCCAAGAAACTGTCACCCTGAAAAGAAATCTTCCACAGGGCATAGGGCTAAGAAATATTCTCCAATTTCACTAGCATTATTTATTTTTGACTTTGGGATTCTTGGAAATACTATCTTATTTACATGTCTGGTAATAGAATTCAGGAGACAGGTCATCTTTCCTTTCCTTTCTATCCACCATGCTGAACATGCCTCATGTCACCTTAAGCCCGCCTCATCCCCAGACTCTCTACATCTAGGAATAAAGAGGCGAGATACTTGAAACAGATCTGTGCACACAGCAGGGCTCCCCTACTTGTCTGCGACCCTGACAATTATTAACCTCTCTTAGCATCAACTTCTTGAACAATAACATGAGGACGATAGTATGGTCCATGAAGGATTATTATGAGAATGTCACTAAGTAGGTAATAACCACAAAGCATCTGGGAATCAATAAACAAAGTTATATAATTATTGTAACAGGAAGAATGAAGCAATTCTTTAAGTGAAGATAAAGGCATTGAATTTTGAGGGAACAACAGTCACTAACAGTCCTCAACTTTAAAGCCAATAGTTTAACTTTCTCAAATACAAAGGAGATCAGGTAAATGTATACAAGAGCTCTTCTAAAAAAAAAAAAAAAAATACAAACAAGTCCACTTAATCAAAAGATGATTTAAGAAGTTGTAATTTGTTTAATAGTCCATTCAGAAGTCCATAAAGCAGTGTCTACAGAGATCTGAGAGAAAGATAGGGGATTTAAGAATATCCTACCCAACTTCTTTTGTCTGGAAACATAAAGACAACAGATGTTCCTAAGCACACAAGAACTCAGAGAATGTAAGTCCTAGAAGCAAATATAGAGGTAAGATTACATAACTGTGGGAATTATGGTAACTGAGCAGACTACGATTGTTATAAATCTTGAAATTGTAAAAATATTAATATAACAATGGAAAACTGGGAAGAAAGGCCAAAAAAGGTGAAAAAATGTGAAAGTGTTCATTTTTCCATTTTTCACAGTAAAGAGTTAATTGGTAGAGTATAAAATTTAAACATAAAGTTTTCAAAAATATAATCATTGCAATTCTTACTGGGTTTCACATTCTTTTGTTTTAATAGAGAGAGATCTTGCAGTATTTAAGATAAATATATCTCTAGTGGTTAAAAAAATACTTATCTGAGTATTATATAAACAATCCTTATATTTATTTGTGCAATCCTTTCCGTTGGATTTCTTTTTCTTTTTCTTAAACACAGAGAGAGAATAAATATAATAATTTAATAAAAAAAGATATCCTGTTTAATAAATTTTACTCATATCGATCACGTATTCAACTGTATATTTACCTGTCTTCACCTTTATATTTAGAGTATTGTCTAGAAAGCTATTCATCTGATGTTAATGATGGTTATTTCTCTGTAGCAGGATTTTAAGTAATGTTTTAACTTTCTTTGTTATACTTGTCATTGTTTAAATTTTAAACAATGTGTCATTGTGAAAAAAAAAACCGGTAGTTATTTTTCTTCAAAAAATATCTTAAAAGTGGTTTCTTTTGGGAGTAGAACTTGGCTAGAGAATAGTTACTTTTTATATAATTCATTTAGTACCATTTGGAGTGTGTGTCTGTGTGCGTGCTCATGCAAAAAATTACTGATGTGTATTCTTTTATACAAAGTAAAAAGGAAGTAAGGAAGGAAAGAAGAGAGGGAGGGACAGATGGAGGAAGGAAAGAAGGGGAAAATATATTATACACAGTACAGTAATAAATTAATTTCTAATTTGTCTCACGTCCAAGGAGATATACATAATCTTAGAAGCACGGGAAATTCAGAGACTGTATCAGATACCTCTTATGGACCACTTTAGATTCTCCTCACCTCACTGATACCTGGGCTCCACTACTTCACAGAGGCACAGCCTTCATCACCTTGCTTCTTGCCCCTCCTGCCTCCCATCCCGTTTCTCTATTAAAATCTGTGATGACAGAACCACACCTAGTCTCCACATACACAATCCAAAATTGTGGAGAAATTAACTCCCTGTGGGGTACATTTTGACAAGTGGGATACAGAAGCCAGCAGATCAATTTTTTCTTCTTTCTCTCCAGGAGATGATCCTAAGACCTAGTTTCTTCTACGGAATTAAGCAGTCAGTTGCATTCAATGATTGTTATCTCCCCAAGGCATCCTAGAAAATGCTGACTCTCCTGCTCTGTCTCACTCCTTTATCTTTCATGCCCACCCTGCGGGATTAAACTCTCTAATAAAATGATAGACCTATTCACTCGATAATCATTTTCTTAGGGCTCTATTTTCTAGACAAACCAAGTAGGACAGAAATTCTATTTCTCTACATAATAATGTGAAAAATCTAACTCCACTAAAAGGTGGCAATGCACATTACAGAACATTTTTGAAAGATTTATTTCCCCCTTTAGGGGTTTGGACAAAGAACTAATGTCCCTCCTTGGGCAATGAGTATTTTGTGCATTGAGAGTGTGCACACACATCTGATAGAAAAGTTACATTTAGAAATTGGAGTCATAAAGAGACGTTCTGCATCTTACTCGCATGAGAATGCTTAAGCAGCCTGGGGTTGTGAAATTTGTCACACCCCTCCCATCTGGCTTGGGGTACCTCAGTTTCATCTCCGCTCCTCTCCCTTCTACTCCATCAGACTTGGAGTTCCAAAAGTGATAACCAATTGTCCTGGAAGAGTCTCCTCTCACCAACCTGCACCTTTATTCAACCTGTGTTCCAAAGGATTATGATGGGGGAATTAACTTGGAAGAGTGTTTTGAGTGAAGATCCTGGGGAGAATGACTTCAAGGGTAAGAAATGGGAGAGTTCAAAATGTGGATGGAGGCTCAGAAGAGAAAGCCTGTGACCAAAAAATTGGTTTTGCCAAAAAAAAAAAAAAAATTAAAGTGCATTTTGGAGAAGATCACTTTGTCTGAATCATGTGTATTATCTAGGGCATTTATAAAGCACACTAATGTCTTCAATACTGTAATATGAACTAGTTTTACAGTTATCCAGCAGGGAGAAATGTGACAAGGGAATGTCATATAAAACAGGAAAGTTTTGTGGTGAAGGAGGAAAAAATGTAGAAGATCATGAGCATTGACCCTGGGATGAAAGCCCACAGTTTTCCCAGTTGGAAATATCTGGAGAGAATGAAAGGCTGAGACTAGAGCTAAAAGTGAGGACTAGAAGATTTCATAAAAATTGACATAAGAGAAATTTTGTCACATCATATTTGGAAACTTTGCCTAATTCTGCTTTGGCTGCAAACAAATCCCAAATTGTGAATAGTTAAATTAAGAGCTATAAACCATTTTTTCAAAGAAAATCTTTTTTTTTTTTTTTGTACAAGGATTCACATAGAGCTACCACATATGTTTGTACAGGTTGTACATTGCAGGACACATAGCAATCTATGTGAATAGTGCCCCCCAGGAGATGTATACGGCCAGTCCCTACACTGTATGATGCAGCTGCCCTGCACTTAACAACTGAAACGCATCTAAAATTTGGGACTTTTTTCCTTATTTATTTCAAAGCATTTTATTTATAAACTTCTTTTAAACAGACAATGGATCTATTCTAACAGTAATACACATCATTCAGTGGAAGCACCTCGATTCTAGGGTTCATCTTTATTACCTTCTGCCCTGACTCTATACTACTTGAGATTCTTGACCTCCACATTGATTTTATGCTCTGTAGGATGTGGTTCTAAGGAGGATCTGCTGTCAGACTAGTAATTATTATAACTATTATTATAGCTCATGCTCCTTAAAGACAGGTTCTAGATAGGATTCATAGTTCCATAATCTACATTGTCTTATACATTGTAGGTACTCAGAGTATTAATTGAACGTGTGGTGAGAGGAATTAAATCTCCAATTTCCTTTGTGTCTTCCTTCCACAGCAACTGAGAAGGGATAATACCCAAAAGCAATATGTGAGCATCAACTCAAAATTTTCCTAAATAATAAAGTTTCTTCTTTCACCAATATTGCTTAAAGCAGCTGAAGAACTAAATGAGGTTTCTGAAATGAAGCTGAAGAGAATGTCTGGCAAACTAGTTCCTACTTTCTTAATCAGCAAGCCACAGTCTCATGGGCTGGTGCTGCCCTGAAGACCAAAGTTCTGATTGCATGCATTGGAGAAGCTAGTAACTGTGTCTGTGGGCATGGGGAAATGGTGAGAGAGAATCTGTGTGGGGTATCTTAGCCTGATTGCTGGGAGATGTCTCCAGGGGTGGGACCTAATTCCAGAAAGCTGCTCTTCCTCATATACCTCCTCTCAGAGTTGTGATGGATGCCTGTTATTTAAACTCTTGAAATGTGAGGAGAAAGTATCTAAAATGAGCATGATGAAATGCAGCCTTATTCAATTAGAAAGATGAAGCGTGATTTAGCCAGGCAGGATATAATTACATGGCTGGAGCATTTCCAGGATGTTGTGGATGGCACCCCAGCTGACTCTAGAAGAAATTCACTCAGACTGAACCTGGGCAGATGGTGTTTGTCATCCTCCTCCTCACAAGTGCTGCAGACCCCCATCTTACGGTGACCCTAACACTCCACACAGTCTCAGCTAATGCCCAAATGCCATTGCTATCACCTTGGCACATTTATTAAGCCATATCCACAAAACACAAAAATGCTGAACTCACACTCTTTTTTGACCTGCTGTGAGTAGGAATCAGACTGAGTGAGTAAATATGAAGACATATTGGAATCTATAAAAATCTATGTAAAATTTAAGTATTAGTTATTAATGTTAAAATTTTGTTCCTGTTAGTTGCTCTTACATAGATCAGATATATTCAGAATCCTCATTGAAAACATAAAAAGAGCTATATATTATAGACACAGCAATTTACTCTTCTTCAGAGAAAAGTTATGTCATAATTCTATCAATGTAAATCATTTTGCATTATTTTAAATAGGGTGATTATAAACTTAATTCATCGTAAAATTTATGTTTAAATGCCAAATACTTCAAATTTAAATCAGAATATTATTTATTTGGGGAAAAAGGACTCAAAAGACTTGATAGATTTGAGAGCAGCAGATATGAAATGAGAGTAACTGAGGTGTCAACTAAGGAGCAAACAAGGGGAACATGATGTTTGTAGGTTGACCAGTATTCCCAGGTGGGTCTCAAGAGCCTGTCCTGCAAAGGACACTGAACTGTGTAGAATCCCACTGACACATTTGAGACAAGTTTTACCCGGTCTTCCTTGTGCAACAACTCTTCTCACTCCTTTTGGAGATTAGACTTCCAACTTCTTTCGTCTACTTAGAATTTTGATCCCTGGCTCCCTTATACTCATTTCACGTATTATTTCTTTTAAGTTTACCCTAGTAATTCTCAAACTTCAGCTGCATCAGAATTACCTGGAGAACCTATTAAACCAGACTGCAGGACCACAGGGGTTTCTTTTTCAACAGGTCTGGGGAGATAGTAGGGAAAAGTTAAAAAAAAAAATCACTTGCTAGCAAACTCCCATTGACACTGCTGCTGCTGGTTCAGGACTCACACTTTCAGAACCACTGAGCTCCATTTTACTGGTTGTGGTGCTTAGGTTAGCACTAATTCTAACAGCCCTATAAGGTTAGATATTTTTAATCCCCAATTTATTAATGAAGAAACTGAGACTCATAAAAGTGTAATAGCTTACTTAAGGGCACACACCTAATTGGGATAAGCTAGGCGTCTCCTACACCAGTCTATGTTCTTTTAACTATGTCGTTTTTAGTTTCATTTGGAGTTCCCAAACTTAAGCCAGATCCTAACTATAATAGACTAAGAACCATCTATAAGAAGAGAGAGGAATCCTTATTATTTTTATGTCCCAACTTCTTAGCCCAGGAAGCTGCCTCAGTTTGTGGGTGAGAATACTGCCAGCTGCCGCTGCTTAAAACACATCTCCCTGGCACTGATGTCCCCTTCATCAGATTAGCCGTGTGACAAGCAATGAAAGAGAGCTATGCCAATCCCTCTCAGCACCTGCAACTCATTGTGGAACCAAACAGCTCAAGTCCAAGCGTTCCATTCAGAGAATACTATAAACAGACGATGCCTAATTTCTCAGGGGTCCCTAAGGCCCATATTCAACCTCCATTAAGAAAAATGAAGATTTATGCAAAAGCTGTCTAATGTTTTCCATATGGGAGAACACAGACCAAAAAAGAAATTCAGCTGCAGTCAGTAATAAGGTAGCCTTTGCCTTCCCAGACCGCAGAATTTTGGGGAGAGCATTGACCATTATTTGCATATGGAAGAAAACTCATAAAAGTTGTATTGCAATAAAAATCTACCTCAAAATTCTAGGAGATGTTTTAAACTATCCATAACCAAAGACAATCTTCATAACCCATAGTTATATATACTACATTAACGTAGCTGACCCTTTGAGTGAAGGCGTTAGAAATATTGGTATCACCTGCCATCCCCTAGCCAGCGTCGAGCAATTGCAAACTTCATTCTGTCCCAGCTGGAGCAAGTTAATCCCAAACACTTGTACTCAAGAAACTCTAGATCCCTGGGCTAAGGTTCACTAATGTAGTGTGATTGGTGAAACTTATCCAGTGAGAGAAATATTCAATCAGCATCTCTCAATTACAGAAGGTAGTGTTTACCGACATGATACACTCCTAAATGGCTTAGAGAATGTTTGCTCTGGATGTCGAATTTAGCATGCTTAATGTATCTGTGTCAAAATTGTGTGGCAGGTGACTCCTATCAAACTTATTACCCAGAGGAAGGGAGTTGCATAGAGGCAGAAAATTAGACATCTACTACAGACATCTTCAGTACACAAGGAGGAACTGATCTTGTTCCTAGCTGAGGACAGATGTAACCCTGCCATGCCAGCCACCCTCGAGGAACCCTGCCCAGAGAACCTCTAGTGATTCCTTTATTTCCATTGAGAGAGGATTGCCCACCCTCACTTATACCTAAAGAACCTCAATAGAAAGGACCTTGACTGCCCTCAAAGGAAGACTGTCCTCAATGGAAACAACCCAGCCTGCCAGGCTCATCCTCCACCCGACTAGTGAGAAAGAAACTCCTCCTAAACTTAATATTCTTCCCTTCAGACATGCCAGTTACCAGATGATCTACAAAGATGCTGGGGAAACTCACACCTACTTAAGGGTTGCTAAGTCTAGAGACATTGGATTAATGAGAAGACAAAGGGAGATTTAAAAAACTGCAGTGAGACTCCATCTTGAAAGATGGAAATCAGAGACAAACCATCAGAATAATGTAGCTGACCCAATTAATATGTCATATACCAGCTCAAACTGCTGCAGCCTCTGAATGCCCCTTTGCATGGGCATGAGATAGCAGATACTTATGGAGCTCAGATCAGTCAAGGTGAGCAGTATACCTCATATATGTCTGTCTAAGAAAGGGCAGTACAGAATATCATCTTGAAGTCACAGGAAATCACTCTTTGGTGAACAATCATATTCTAATCTAGATTCTAAATAAAGCTCCATTTGAGAGGAGGGTGTAGAGAGATTTAGGATGAACACAGTGCCCTTAGCAGTGTGGGAAATTTTAATGTTCAAAAACTGGGATAAAATCAGATATTCTGTTTTTTGAGTGTCCAAAAGTTGAAGCTACCAGACCCATGAAAGAAAAGTGAAGAAAAAGATGTTTGATGTTCAAGGACCCCAAATCTAAGGTAGAAAGAAAAGCCTGATTCACAGACTTAATCCACAATTATGTGGTTGACTTGGAACCAGGCTTCAGTGGCTGCAATGTGACCAGAAGTATCAAAGCAGAGGTTGTGCTGATCCAGGCACAATTACACAAGCCATCTGCTTTTCCAATGCTATTTCTCCCCTTTGTGGTTGGTCCTAGAGATAATGCTCTGAAAATGTCCTGTTCACTGAATAAGGTACATTCTGGCTAAGTCAGGCCCTAACCAAGGCTCTGGCCAAGGTGGGCTTTATCAGGCCAACAGCAGGACATAAGTATTCTACAGCACTGGGCAGCTCAAGAAAAGGTAACTGGCAGGTGTTGAATAGATATTTACTGGATGAATTATTTAAATCAAAGAGCCCAGGCAAAGGCACAAGGCAGATGCTCAACGGATATCTGTTGGGTGAATGGTAGTATTCAACAGTCAGTGGAATATGCAAGTAGGTAGTAGATATTGGGAATAATAAGACTGGAGGCTGAAGAAGGCACTACTAAAGAATTTATACTTTGTCCTAAGGATAGATGGGAGCCAGTGAATGGTATTCAGATGAGGTGTGAAATAATCCTATTTAAAGTGTTGAAAGATTGTTCTGGCTACTAGGAAATACATGAGCATAAAGGCAGGGGAAAATGCTGTAAAACGATTGCAATGATTGAGACTTGAGAAAAGGGAAGCAAGAGCAGGAATGGATCTTCTGTGATTAGATGGCAACTGATTCCTATAGTAAACTTGGGTTCTTAACTCAAAAGACTATTTCCTGAAAGTTTCAGTCTCTTCCTTCAGCAAATGCAGGGCTAACTGATCATGAGCCTCCACCAGTGTCACAGGCCCACATCAGGCTTTGTGTCACATGGGCCCCATTGATCACAGATTTATTGGCAATGGAAATGAATCTTAATTTAGTGACTATTCTGGAAACTGGGGGAAAGGAGAGAACGTTAACTAAGAAATGCCAATGTTTAGACTTCTTATTGAGTCCTTGGCTAAGGACAGACCTTCCCTGACTTTGCATTTCCCCACCCACCATAACCTAGTGAAATAAGTGACTCATTTAAGGCTCAGTTGTTGACTCAGAGTCTGCTTCATTCCCTAGCATCTGCTATAACCCCACCAGTATTGAAGCTCAATCAGCCAGGAAGAAGAAAATGCAATGTAATTGCAAATGTCATTTACAGCCTACAACATAGCTGCTTTAGTGGAAGCCCTAGTACCTAGGAAAACAAATTTCTCTCACCAATCCACTCATAGTCGTATAAAGAAGCCCTTAATATTCTTTCTTCTGTACCTCCTATCCCTGTCCTCCTTCCTTAGATAGTCCACATCCCTGTTCTGTTTTTATAATAATAATATTTATCCTTTAAGACCCAAGTGAAGTTTACTCTCAAATATGCCCTCCTCCAGACTGAGGGATGGCTCCCTCTGAATTTCTGCTGACTACCTCTTGGTACCTACTGAAAGAGAGAGCAAGTGTGAGATACTGAACAGGGAAATCATAGTTTTCAGAGTCATTTTCTGTTGGAGAGACAGTTAAGTAATCATGATGGGGTAGACAGAAAAATGCCCCCAACTAAAGATGCCCATATCTCAGTCCCCAGAACCTATGACCATGTATGTCACATGGCAAGAGGGAATGAGGTTGCAGGTGGAGTTAGGATTGCTAATAAACTGACCTTAAAATAAAGAGATTATCTTCGATTACTCAAATGGGCCCAGCATAATCACAAGGGTCCTTTAAAATGGAAGAGAGAGGCAGAAGAGGAGGTGAGAGCCAGAGAGAGATTTGAAGATGCTGCAGTGCTGGATTAGAAGAAGGGGCCATGAGCTAATGCATAAAAACAGCATATAGAAACTGACAAAGTCAAGGAGACAGTCTACCCCAGAGCCTTCAAAGAATGCAGCCCTGCTGACATCTTCATTTTAGTCCAGTGAGACCTATTCTGGACTTCTGTCCTTCAGTACCTTAAGTTAATAAATTTGTGTTGTTTTAAGCCACTCAGTTTGTGAAAATTTGTTACAGTAGCAAAAGGAAACTAATATATGTGATATCCAGTTTAATGCCTAACACCATTTAACTCAATTATTTTTCTAAAATAAAAAGTGAGTGTATATTGAGTAAACTATCACAAACCATTATTTTTTATACTTAGTGTTATCATACATAAATATGGCTGCATATTCTAAGTCAGTGAGAACTAGGGAAATGGAACAAACTGCACAGTTCTAGACCAATGAACATTAGCAAATCACACTGTCTCTGCTCTCGGCCAAAGAGAACTCTACTTTGCTCTCCCCAGTGAGTTTATTTTGCAGCATGTTATTCCGCCCACTGAGACCTCTTTTTACCGTTTACTTTATGCAATATACAACAGTTTTGACCCATAATGGTTTACAATGGTATACAAGTAATGGCACCAGGTCAGCCACACGTGTATGTACACACACACACACACACACACACACACACACAAAATGTCCCACTGGGGACTCTTTCAGGAAGTACTTTCTAGAAAATAGTCCAGAGAACTGATGCTAAGGAGTAGCAAGGAGAGGGGGTTTGGTGATACATTGACATTATGAAAACTATCAAAAATGCATCCATGACTTAGAAGAATTGACTATACATTTAATAGGTGAAAGAAAATATATCTAAAACACATTATTGTTTCAGAGAATTTGAAAAGAACAAAAAAACAAAAACAATTGCCCTTGTAAACTACTGAGAATGTAGTCCTTAAGGATTACACTATGAGAACCCATATAACAGAGAGGCTCAAGTCACTCTTCCAGGAAGACACCTCCAGGGCTGAGAATACCACTGGTAGGAGAGCGTAAGGAGTGCAGTGGTAAGTAGAGAGAAACCGGGCAATCCTGGAGCAGGGAAATGGGTTACTTAGCCAACCCAGAGGATGAGAGATGGCTTCCCAAAGGAGGAAAGGGTCAGCTGAATCTTGCAGAAGAGTAGGATGGGCCAGGCAGGGAAATACTAATAATCACACAGACAGAACACAATATATGAAGGTGTGAAGATAAGACCCTTTGATACTTTGAATATGCTGATTTTTACCGTTATTTGTATTTTGTAGCGTCACCTCAGTTCTCCCCAACTAAATTATTGCTGCAAAATCCATGCCGTTTACCCTTTTACAATGGTAAAACATGCTGAACATTTTGAGAGAAGAAATTGGGAAATTATTAGCTGATATTTGACCCGGTTTTCCATGATCTGACCCCGCTTTCGCTTTGGTGGCATTGCTGCCACTTCCCACTTCCCACTTTATGCTCCAGCAGCACCGCAAGGCAATGGTACCCTCTAGAAACGTCTTGTTATTTTGTGATTCTGTCTCTGCGCTTGCTGTTTCCTGTCTCGGGAATTTTCTTTCCTCTTTCCTCCCCCTTGTCTGCTGAGTGAGCCCCTATCCTTCCTTCAAAAGGAAGTTCACACCTGATCTGAGATGCCCTCTCCCTATTGCACTTTCTTTGTTCCTTTAACATGCAACCCTGCTTTTCATGTTGACAGCATTGCAGTATATTTCCTTTTATGTGGCCTCCCACCTCTGACTAGATTGGGACTCTTTTAGTTGGAGAACTGTTTGATGCAACATTATACCCTCAATACATGACATAGTCCCTAGCATTTAATTTGTTTGTTATTAATTATTATTTAGTTTGGTATTATTTAATAATTACTCAATAAATATCTTTGGAAGCTTTGCTATGTCCTAGGCACCAATCTAGGATGACATGAACTAAATAGACAAGGGCAGAGCTTACATATTAGTAGAGAAATAAAAAACAGCAAGAACCATTATAAATAACAACTTCAGATAGTGATGCACACTATGAAGAACAAAACAGGTATGATTATGTGTTGGCTGAACTGTATTATTGAATTCATGAGAAATTTCAACATGTAATTTGGCACTGAATTTCAGATGTCAAACTATAATTCTATATAAGCAACCCTTATTCATACCTCTATTCACTTCAAATTATTTAATTTCCAGAGAAAAATAAATATAGGACAACAATTTCAAACTAGAAAGAGTCTCGAATCATTCTTCCTTGTCTACCTGCTTGCCTCTGGTAAGACGAAAACAAAAGTGAAAAGTTAAGACAAATATGACACCAAAATGTTACATTACACAAACTAAATAGGCAATCAAGCAAAGAAAAGCTCAGGGATTAGTCGGTGAATGGAATAGTCATCAGCAGGTATTCATCTAGTGGGACAACTTAAATAGCTTTTAAGAAATTACCTTGAAAAAGATCTTGATTTAACAATGTCAAGAGAAACCTAGTCCTTCTTCAAATGCTCTTCTGAGGCATTCTAATATGCTGGTAGAAAAAAAAACAAGAACAAACTAAAGCATTAAAGGGAAATAGAGGAATATACTGGGAGCTTGCATTTTCAATATGGCCATTGTTTATGTCTACAGAAGCCTTATGGTGAACAGGAGACACCTTCCTAATATCTTCCATGGTGGTCTCATAAAGGATGCACTCTTTCTCTTTCAATGAAGAAGAGGTGGATCAGAAGTCAAGAGATACTAGTTCTTGTTGACACTGTCACTAACCAGCTATGTGGTCTTGGGTGAGTCACTTGACTTGAAACCTGTGTGGACCTCAGTTTCACCATTTGTAAACTGCCACCAGAAAATAATCTTTCCTTATCTAAGTGCCTGTGATTCTAAGACACTAAAAACTTGGTTTAAGGTAGAATGTTATCCCTGTCTGTTCAGGATAGAGTCAAATTCCAGGACTCTGATTTGCATATAACCTGTAGGCAAGGATTCCCAGGTTACTGAAGATTACCAATCAAGCTGTCTTGGACCAGTATGACCATCTTATTTGTGCACAGTAAAAGATCCAAAACTCAATGTCTCTTTATCTCAATGAGAATACAGGCAGTCCTCACTCTGTACCATAGTCCAGGACCCTAAAAGTGATTGTGAAGCTGATACTGTGCAAAGTGATCTTTAGTATGTAACAGTGAAAATTGTCATTGTTCTTCAGTCCTTGAAAAATTTTGTCAAAGATATTAAAAGCCTTATTACTTCCAGGTATAAATGTGTCAAGTGGTCAAAAATAGTAAAACTAGTATATATCTAGTACACTGTAATTTAAAACTATAGAGACATTGAGAATTAAAGCATTTTATTTCTTTGTAAAAAAAACTTATCAAGAGATATTTGAACAGTGCTTCCAGTCTTCCCATCATGTAACCTACAATTTGGAGTGGGCTTCTTTTCTATATCTTGGCAATTGTCATATACCCTTCAAAGTTTGGATAAGATTCTAACATTTTACCTTTTGAATTTTCAATATTATGAAATATCTCTGAGAGTTCCTTTCATTTGAAGTCTTTACTGGCATTACTTTCTCCAGGACATTTTCATCCTTTTTATCACAACCACTTTAGGTCAATAAGTTTACCTTCACTCAGTTTCCCTGGCTTCATAAGTGGTCTCTCAAATGATGGCAGTGACAACCATCCTCAGGTCAGCTCTTTGATCTATAACTCCACTTGTGTTCAATTTGAATCTCTCTTCCAGAATGATCCCTTTTTTCTTTAATGTACTTTCATCTTTGTTGGCCACTCTCTCTTTTGATTATCCATTTTTGTAAAATGGGATGTTAATTCATCAAGGGAGAGGAGACAAGGATGCAACACAACTATATGCATTGCTGTCTGTGCACAAACTAAATAATAGATGTGCAGGGACCAATCACCACAGACTTTGAAGGAGGTGAATAACTGGCCACTGACCATGATGTGCATCTGTCATATGCTTAGTGATTTGTGCTACCAGCAAAGTTTATTCCATGTGCAATTATTCACAGTTAATATGGTAGTTACTGTGGTAACTGAAATGTGAACAACATTTTCAAGACTGATTTTACTCAACAGTTGTGGAAACTGTAATCCATGTATATCAGAACTGTGAAAAGCAAGACCTTTACAGTCAAGAATAGTGGGTTTTTTTTTTCTTTCCTCTTACCAATCTAGATAGGGTCATCTCAAGAATTCTTTCTCTTTTTGGGGGGTGCTATCTTAAAGGGGATTGTTTCTTTACTTTCTTTTCCTGGTGATTCATCATTAGTGTAAAGAAATGCAATTGCATCCAAAGTAATAAAATACCTGGGAATAAATCTAACCAAGGAGATGAAAGACTTATACATGGATAACTATAAAACATTGATGAAGGAGATTAAAGAAGACTTTAAAAAATGGAAAGATATCCCATGCTCCTGGATTGGAAGAATCAATATTGTTAAAATGGTCATACTGCTCAAGGCAATCTACAGATTTAATGCAATCCCTATCAAAGCACCCAAGACATATTTCACAGAACTAGAACAAATCATAATAAAATTTATATGGAACCACAAAAGACCTAGAATTGCCAAAGCATTACTGAAGAAAAAGAAAGAGGCTGGAGGAATAACTCTCCCAGACTTCAGACAATACTATAGAGCTACAGTCATCAAGACAGCATGGTATTGGTACAAAAACAGACATATGAACCAATGGAACAGAATAGAGAGCCCAGAAATAAACCCACAAACTTTTGGTCAACTAATCTTTGACAAAGGAGACAAGAATATACAATGGAATAAAGACAGTCTCTTCAGCAAATAGAGTTAGGAAAACTGGACAGCAGCATGTAAATAACTGAAGCTAGAACACTCCCTTACACCACACACAAAAATAAACTCAAAATGGATCAAAGACTTAAACATAAGACAAGATACATTAAACCTCCTAGAAGAAAACATAGGCAAAATATTATCTCACATACATCTCAAAAATGTTCTACTAGGGCAGTCTACCCAAGCAATAGAAATAAAAGCAAGAATAAACAAATGGGACCTAATGAAACTTACAAGCTTCTGCACAGCAAAAGAAACCATAAGTAAAACAAAAGACAACCTACAGAATGGGAGAAAATTTTGCAAATGAAACTGACAAAGGCTTGATCTCCAGAATATATAAGCAGCTCACATGACTTAATAAGAAAAAAACAAACAACCCAATCCAAAAATGGGCAGAAGACCTAAATAAGCAATTCTCCAAGGAAGAAATACAAATGATCAACAGAACATGAAAAAATGCTCAATATCACTATTATCAGAGAAATGCAAATCAAAACTATGACGAGGTATGACCTCACACGAGACAGAATGGCCATCATTCAAAAGTCCTACAAATGGCAAATGCTGGAGAGGCTGTGGAGAAAAGGGAACCCTCCTACACTGCTGGTGGGAATGCAGTTTGGTACAGCCACTGTGGAAAACAGTATGGAGAGTCCTCAAAAGACTAGGAATAGACTTACCATATGACCCAGGAATCCCACTCCTGGGCATATATCCAGAAGGAACCCTACTTCAAAAAGACACCTGCACCCAAATGTTCACAGCAGCACTATTTACAATAGCCAAGACACGGAAGCAGCCTAAATGTCCATCGAGAGATGACTGGGTAAAGAAGATGTGGTATATTTATACAATGGAATACTATTCAGCCATAAAAACTGACAACATAACACCATTTGCAGCAACATGGATGTTCCTGGAGAATGTCATTCTAAGTGAAGTAAGCCAGAAAGAGAAAGAAAAATACCATATGAGATCGCTCATATGTGGAATCTAAAAAAAAAACAAAAACAAAAACATAAATACAAAACACAGACATAGAATACAAACTTGTGGTTGCCAGGGGGGTGGAGGATGGGAAGGGACAGATTGGGAGCTTGAAATTTGTAGATTTTGACAGGTATATGTAGAATAGATAAACTAGATTATACTGTATAGCACAGGGAAATATATACAAGATCTTGTGGTAGCTCACAGTGGAAAAGAATGCAACAATGAATATATGTATGTTCATGTGTAAGTGAAAAATTGTGCTCTACACTGGAAATTGACACAACATTGTAAATGACTATAACTCAATTTAAAAAATGTTTAAAAAAAGAATTCCTTCATTTATACATCTGTCTTATTATTTTTAATCATCTCTTTCCCCCCCCAACACTTTAAAGTTACCACAGAAAAATCTCTCTTCCAATTCTCATCTCCTCTTTTCCCTCACATTCTGCCAAACTAAAACAAGAACAAGAAATTATTTTGATCATATCTTATAAAAATAAAAGTAGAAGTAGAGAAATACCTGAGTCAAAGAAAAGTTATGTGATAACTATAAAAATAAGAAGTGTCTTTGACCTCTAAGCTCCTTGAAGATGTTCCTAAGTCCTTTTAGAATTCCTAAAACATGTACATCTATTTCCCAATTTCGTTTTAAATAAATTTACTCTTCTCAAAATCCAACACTGAAGATTTTTATATGTTTCAAATACACAATATTTCAGCTACTCTATGAACTCAGTGAATTCTTGTGGACAGGCCAGGGGACCTCATTGTTATTTATAACAATGTTATATTCACTAAATGTCAAAATTCAAGTTAAAAATGAGCTTTCAGAGTACAACCTATCAGAAAGTGGAGGACTTCTCTAAAATCACAATAGCAAGAGGGTATTTCTCTGCAGCAACAAGTTATATATTCCTCTGAGACACAAATAAGACCACATTTAATTTTACTGATTCTTTACATTTTAATTTTCCCTTTTCTCCCTTTAAAACTTTTTTTTTCCTCTCACTGTGATTTAGCTGAAGATGACAGCCTGTTTGCTCATCCCTGCATGTATAACCTCCTCTCCAAACTTTAGAAGGACATATTCCATACAGGAAAGAATCACTAGAAAAACTTTCAAAATGTTTATGAATCATATTTTAAATTTCCATTAAAAGCATATAATTTTGGCACGTGATTACATGGTGTCCTGGGAGAATAATTCTGTCCATATTGCCTATTTGAATATGCATTTGAGCGATCTATGAATTTGAGTGATAATGATATCTGAAGGCATCTCAGGCAAGGCATCTAAAGTCAAATTTCCAATTGGTTAATAGAGACTAGGATTCAAGAAGGCAGCCAGCAAACCTCCAGATCTTCAATTTTCTGAATCACTGAGTTCCCAGCCAACCTCATAATGATTCCAATCTGTCCTAATGATAACATGGGAAGAGGGGAAGTCCCAAACCATCATGAATCTAGAAAAATCCAGAAGAATGAAAGTAATCAGAGATTCTCCTAGGGCATTGAATTTGAGAAGAAGCGTGAGAAGAAAGAAATGTTACATCATGATTAGAGATGGGACAATTCTGGCTGGGAGGGGGGATATGTGAGTTAGAATAGAGCTAAGTAGGGGGAGTTTAATGAGTACTAGTAGGATCTCTCAGGTAGGATGGTTTCCCACTCCAGTGCTAAGACAAGACAAAAAGAACCACGCCAGTTTCACAGATTTAGAATAGCAACCATTCTGATTAGAAATAAGAATGTTAAAGTACTACCTGAACAAGCAGAATTAAACTCTGATGCTGGGGTTATGCGATCATTATCTTTTCAACACTAAATTTATCTGTCAGGTTTTAGACAGCTCTGGGAATTGGTGATGTGATCTCACCAAAGGATACCAGAGATCTCTAGGTGAATACCACCATGACCAAAACAGAACAGAAATCAGAGATACCCCTATTATTGTGCAAGGGAAGAGATGTGCTTTGAACTACTCTAGCTCCAGTCCCTGTGCTCACTCTCCCTTCCACTCTTCAACTATGCCCAGCCTAGACTGGAACCAGACCAATAACTCAAAGAAAATAATATTAAATTCTAAGCCACCAATCAATGATCTAACTACATTCCTCTCCAAGTCTACTTATCCCCCTTTTTTTTAAATTGCTAGTATGCTCACAAAAGGTTCCAAATTTGTACTTTATTTTCTCCTGAATTATTCATCATCTTTTTCTAGTATAGCTGGACTGTAACACATTAGAATTATATTTTTAATTCTTTCTCCTTATTTCCCATTTCCTCCAGGGAAAGGTGTTTCTCTTTAGCCTCTGAGCACACCTGCCAAGAAGAGCCTTCAGTGGTAAGAATAATCGTTTAATATGCTCTTCTAGAGAGAAACTTCAATTCCCCAGAAAATAAAATTCTACATCATAAGAAGCTACAGAGGACAGTGAAATCAGTTTGAACCAATTCCTAAAGCAAGAAGGGAAAAATGCCTTCACTAACTTGTTTTCATTCTTTATTTAATATTTATTACTAGATGCTAGTTTGAGGCACTCACATTCCATCTGGCAGTCAGTATACGAAGTTAGGGCATCAAATCCAGTGAGAACATCCATACTTTTTTATCTGTGATATTTGTTTAAATTGGTTCTGTTTCTGCATCTGGTGGCATGCTCTATTGGCAAGGGCAAGGACAATGATCACACTCATAAAATGCTAAGAATGCCCTTCAGTTCTTCCCCTCAATTCCCCTTCTTTATATATATGTATGTATCATGTGCAGATGCACCATATATGTATCATACACACACTTCTACATGTCTTCCAATAGCATCACTGATCCCAACATGTATTTAACAACAATGATATGTCTAATATCATACTGCATGGGATGTGGGGAGTATAAATGAAGTATAAGTGGTTCTTACAGGGCTTATAACCTAAAAGAGGAGAAAAGTAATATTTAAGAGTAGAAGACAGTAAGACATGTCCTCTGTATTAAAGAAACAAAAAACCTACAGTTGTCCTCCTGTGTGATTCCTTTACAACTTCTGACATTTCACTTCTGACAGTTCTGATTACCAAATGTGTGCAGAGATTTCCCTCACTAAGCAATTCTCAATGACACTAGCTGGGTGTCCTGCAGTTTAACTCAATTCTGATACTATCTACCTAGACATAGTTTTAAATCCCACAGGTTAAAGGTGCACTCCCCCCAAGACTACTCCCACCCTATTCCAGATGCCAAACACAAGTAGTAGTTCCCCAAGTTACCCACAATGTCTGTCCAACTTGGCTACAAATCAGATATTCCAATACCCCTTTCCTTGGGTTTAATTAATCTGCAAGAGTGGCTCACAGAACTCAGGGAAAGATTTGCCAGTTGTTTAAAAGATATGATAAAGTATCCAGATAAACAGCCAGATGAAGAGACACATAGAGCAAGGTGTGGGAGAATTCCAAGCACAGGAGCTGCTCTCCCTGTGGAGTTGGGATGAATCACCCTTCTCTTACATTGTTGTGTTCACAGACCTGGAAGCTCATTGAACCTCCTTTTGTTGGGATTTTATGGAGGCTTCCTCATGTTGTCATGGTCAGTTAATGACTCTGTTTCCAGCCCTTCTCCACTCTCTAGAGAAGTTGGGTCAGAGGGAGGAAGGGCTGAAAATCCCAAGCTTCTGCTCATGCCCTCATCTTTCTGGTGATAAGCCCCATCCAAGAGCCATCCAGGAGCCCACCCGGAGTTACCTCATTAGAACAGCAGATGATCCTAGTGCTCTTATCCTTCTATAAGAAATTCAGAAGGATTTTAGGAGCTCTAGGCCAGGAACTGGTAGCAGAGATCAACATATATTTTCATCTGTTATCTCACACCTTCAAATATTTATTAGTGATTAACTTGTCTAGATCTTAAAAGATTCATCTGCTAGATTTGGAGAGGAGACACAGAGTGAGATGTAGCTTGGTTTGCCCTACTAAGAGAAAAATGTGTTAGGAAGACCTATCTCCCATAAGACTGCTTTCATGAGAACAGTCTGAAGAATATCAAATCTTATTTGGCTCTTGTTTCATAGTACCCTGATACACAAAGAATTCTACTGGATGAAAGTTTTCAAATACTAAGCTAGCCAAACAAAAGACAGCCAGCAGTTTGTAACTTCTGAACTAAATAATTTTTTTTTTAATTTATAGTATACGAGGAACTGATATGAATAATTGGATTTTCTCTCTAAGTCCAGTTCACCAAGATTTGGGAATTCCAGTGGACTCGTAGTATATAGAATCTGGGATCACAGCTGAAAGCCACTTGGAGCCTTTATGTGTCATGTGTCAGTGTCTGTCTAATTCACCTTGTGCACCATGGTCCTTCCACATCAACTCTCTAGAGCCTGAGAAAGCACCAAGGAAACTGTGGAAATCAAAATATTTGAGAGTTTACTCTCAACTCTTTCTATGTGGTGTATGTTTTGAAGAGCTATTTCAAGCTTAGTGGCCTTCATCCCCCAAAACATGCATCTCTAGGCTTAGTCAATGAATGCTTAAAGGATTAGTTTGAATGTAACTAACTTCATTATTTATTTATACTAAGTTCAACTGGATAACATTTTTAAAGATTTAATACAGCAATCAAGACACACAAGTGACTTTTGTGTTTCTGCTCTGAAAAAGGAACAGAAGAACAGTTATTCTTTAATGAAGAGGAAATGGGTGGGTGGCTGGGAGGGCATTCTTTTATCCCAAATAGGTCCCAATATTTTTCCTT
Organism: Camelus ferus; assembly: GCF_009834535.1. Lineage (NCBI taxonomy): Eukaryota > Metazoa > Chordata > Mammalia > Artiodactyla > Camelidae > Camelus > Camelus ferus. The sequence continues at coordinate 14,132,285 of NC_045700.1, forward strand.
TGGGGGACCAGAAAATGATGACTAGCAAATTCTAAGATCATAGTTCTCAATGTTGGCTGTCCATTAAAATCACCTGAAGAGCTTTTTTAAAATAATCATGCCTTGGCTATACCAGTGGCAGAGAATTTTATTTAACTGGTCTGGGGTAGGGACCAGACATAACCATTCAGTTCAAAGCTCTCTAAGTGATTCCAATGCATGGTCAAAGTTGACAATCACTGCTATTCTAAGAGGACACTTTTGAGAGATCATTTTTCAATATGCCCCTCAAACACCTTATAAGTAGCCTTCTAAGGCCCTTCCATTCCTGTAGCTAGGTTCATTTTTTATTGCTTTCCTCCAAGGGGAAAAAATTTTTTTTCCACTCCTGAGCACTCTAACAATCTCTTAGATGCGAGCCTCCCTTGGTTCAAGTTTCAGAAAAGGCCTACAGGGCCTGCAAAACTTCATCATCATTCTTCAAGTGAGGCAACACATTTCTTATGCAAGTGAGTTAATCTAAATAACAATCATTAGCCACAAATGTGACAACCACTGTAAACAGTGTACTTTCTTTTATCTTGGTGTTTTCAATGATATCTTCAGGAAAGAAAAACTTAACTCTTGATTTTGCATTTCTTGGCAACTGGTGATCTGTGGCCTGAAACGCCAAACAATAGTCTTCTGGGGGCTCTGTTAAACTTTGTTCTAAACTTTACATAGCTAATTAGAAATGTTCAAGGGCCATCATTCTGAACCACTTAGTTGATGAGAAATGCATGCTTAATGGGCAGCCTCAAAGATAATTTAATGAATCTAGAAGGAAAGCCAAGCAAATTGATTATTATGCAATGACTTGCAAGAGCTCCTTGCGACCAGCTTGTAAATAGCAGAGCACAAAGGTAACAGGACATGGATGTTGGCAGCTCAGGTTATTAATGAGGACACCAATTGTGCTAATGATCAAGCAGGATTTTTGAAAATTTAATCTTTCGAGATTAGAGAAAAATATTCCAATGTAATACCATTTGAATGGTAATTTGAAATTTTTTACTTAACTTCCATGAGCTATTTAAACATCTTTGGAAAGGCTAAGGGACGAGAGTTAGGAGCTATTGGTTTCTTTGGCTGAGATTTGAAAGGCATCCCTCCCCTAAAAATTCTGTGGCCTCCACATCTAAGGTGATTATATTAATTAGTGGTGGTTGAGCCAAGTAACATCTAAATCAGTGTAGCATGGTTTGTTGTTGTTGTTGTTGTTGTTGTTGTTGTTGTTTAATTTAATCAATCATGGTTTTGCATTAGGAACAGGGAGGGAAAAAAACAAAATATCATCTTGAGAATTTGTTACGATGGGTAATTCTTTACACTGCTTTAATAACCCCCAGATTACTGGGCTCAGATTCCAGCTATATCGTCTTCCATCCTCATGTAGTCAAGAGAAGGGAAGGGTAATAGATATCACTTAGACCTAGAGGAGACAGACTTTGTTTAAAACTAAACTCAACTCTTCCCAGTCCTTATCTTTCTTTGTCCCCTTCAACACTTCCTGTGTGCACACATTTCCATACTGTTTTACATCAGGTTCAGATTGGTAAGTCCCACCCGCACAGTTTCTGATTCAGTAGATGATGGGAGAGATCCAGTAATTTGTATTTCTAACAAGTTCCCAGGTGATGATGTTGGTCCAGAGACCACAATTTGAGAATCCATGCCCCAGATGTTCATTTATTCTTGACAGACACGGCAACTTGCTACTATGGTCCGAACATGCCCTATGCCTTTAGACTACAGGTTTACCACACTCCAGAAACCCAGCATTAACAAGGAAAGGCTCCTGACACTTTCACTTCATTCACAGACTCCGTCCTAAAACGTTCCCTTCAGCTCATCTTACACTGCATTTACCGACATGTTCCTAATTTGCTGTCTCATGGTGCTTGGCACTGAAACAATTCCAAAGGTCTGAGCTCTGGGCTTCTCTCCTGTCTGGACATCTCTAATTATACTGCTTGCAGTGCCTGTGAGCAACATTTCATCTGGCCCAACCGAGGCCCTGGTGTCTTTCATCTTGACACAGGTCTTTGGGGTGTGTGACTGTAAAATGATACACCCTTTTATAGTATATGCTAGAAAACAGAATAATAGAAGAATGCCAGCATGAGGAAAGACACTAAATTATAAAGGTACTATTACAAATTATAAAAATAAAGATGCTAAATTTTTTTATTTTGTATTATTGTTCTTACTTAATAATGAAGTAGAAGTTACCTAGTTGCTAGCAGAAAATAAGTGTCCAGAGATATGTTTAGACCAGGGGTTGGGAAATTACTGCCCACAGACCAAATGCAGCCCACTACCTGCTTTCCTATGGCCCATGAGCCATGGGTCATCTTTTCGTTGTTAAATGGTTAAAAAAAATTTAAAAAGGAATTCTATTTCATGACATATGAAAATTATAGGAAATTCAAATTTTAGTGTCTGTCAATAAAATTTATTGGCACCAAAAAAAAAAATTCATCTGCCAAAATTCTCATTCCTTCTGGATTTAATAGGAATTCTAAAAGGTTTGATCTGTTTATGGACTTCAATAGGGTCCCTATTCCACAGCACTATCCTAATGTCCCATGGATGGTCTGCTGCTGAGGGATGAGGTCCTAATCTTAGTTCTGACCCATTTCTGCCTCTCCATATCATGTGGATTCCCTCCACTCTCTGGGGGTAAAATGAGAGATAAAAGCAGTGTAATATTCCTATCACTGATCTCTTCAAGAAGGCATATTGCTCTTTTAAATAAAAGGCACCCGTTCCCTCTTCCCACAGAACTACCACACCATCAGTGAAGTCAGGCTTCCGTCTTCTAGTGATCCCAGCATGCTTCAAACTCTTACTAACTGCCCTCTACCTGCTGCCTCTACAGCTCTTAACAGCCCGGTTCCAGGCCCTCTCAGGAGAGCCCACCATGGGAATTCAGCATTCAGATTAAGGTGATTTAATTCTTAATAATTCTTGGGCCTGAGCACTTTTATACTCACTGACTTTGTTCGGGTCACTTTTATTATTTCCAAAGTAATAAAAGGCTACCCTTCAAAATGGTCCCTTGCCATCTTGTTAGAATCCCCACCCAGGCAGATGATACAGTTATGCCTTAAACTGTGGCCGCAGAAGGGGAGGATCCCAGTGTGCACTGGACTTCTGCACTGAAGCAGTAGCATCGTCTGCTACTACAGCCCCAATGAGTGCCCTTGTGAGTGGGCATAGGAATTTGGAGGTAAAATTGAAATCGTATGGGAATAACAAAAGGAATTTAAGGAAACAATATCCCTATTCTTTTGTTTCCCCAGGGACTTATTTTCAGTCATTTATGTGAAGAACCACAGCTGTGTCTCTTGATACACAGAACCTCCTCTAGCCCCACCAGTCAGTCTCTTGATTTCTCTCCCTGTCATGGTTCAGACTCTATCTTGTGGACTATTCCAATTGCTCCTAATCAACATGCCTGACTTTGGTGTCCACCCACGCCCAGCTCCTCTCCACTTCCCTACCCTTAATGCTACCCCTAGAGTGATTATTCTAAAATAAGAGTACTCGGATCGGGAGCTCATTGCTTGTGAACTTTTTAGACAAAATGTAAGTCCATTGGCATTTTATAGGCAGCCCGTCACAACCCGGTAGTATCCTCGCTTGCAAGCCCCATGTCCTGCCAACACCACAGTTCCGTGACACCTCATCAGCCACTCCAGGCTTTCAGCTTCACCTTATCCTAGCCTTCCCTTGCTCTCTGTACCAAGCCCCTTGACCTTTAAATGCCTCCAATGCAAAATGGCATTCCCACATGGGGCTCCCCATGGGCCCCTATGCAGTTTCACCAGTCTGAAACAGCCTTCCCCAACTTCTCACCTGGATAATTCCTAAATCATATTCATCTTTGAATTATATCTTATAATTTCTCAGGCAAGTTTTGCACAAGCACAGAAATAGGGACGAAGACAAAGTGGATACATATTAATAATGATAAATCTAGTTTTGGCTAGAGTTCACAATCTATTTGCTTCATTAGCACAAATTTTTTTTGCTTGATAAAAACAAGCTTTATAGTTATATGCATTTCCCTTATTCAGTGCTAGTTGTAAAATCACCCTCTCCTAACACTAACTCTGGATTCAAGTAAGCTTATGGAGGATTTTATCAAACAATACTTATTATTACAATAATTTCTGATGCATCTCCCTTGGGAGAAAACTCCTTGAGATCTGGGTAAAGATACGAAACGCATATCAAGTATGGTTTTGAGAATTGGGAGGTTCTCAAATGCCAGATTAAGGATTTTGGATTGGTGGAAAAATTTAGGTAAATTTAGCTGGAATAAAAGTGGCTAGTTGCTTTAACAGAATGCAAGCATCTAAGCCCACAACAATTATACCCAGGGAACTAAAATAACATGCAAAACTGATCACAAAAACACATATTTAATGTAATCTTTGAGGAATGATGGGATAATAAGGTGCCAGTAGCCCATAGGTAAGTAATTGCTGTCCTGGTTTTCACAGATGGAAAAGGGTGTCTCCAGGGGTTAGGGGGACAGTTTAATGCAATGCCTGATTATCCCTACGAGACTTCTGCTCAAAGGACAGTTATCACCAGGCATCATCACAGGTTCACAAAGAACAAGCTATGCTGAACTAAGCTGATGCATCCTTTAGAAAAAGTCAACCCATCAAGAAAAATAACATATACTTAACACAATTGGGTTGCAGATTGACATTTCTCACTTGTCCCTAAAATCCTCAGGCATGGGTTAATAAGACTTTTTTCCTGAACTCTAATACAGCTTTTGGTAATTAACACTGGTATTGCAAAAAGCTCAGCAACCTTAACTCTCCCCTTAAAAACATAAGTTCACATATTAACTCATTATCATTTAATAATTTACACAATTACTTTATAGTAACTTATAATTCATTACTAACATCTATTTACAATATGAACTTATTGGCATGAGAACACGCTTTCTTACATTTGGGTTTTAAATGTCTGGAATTCTCCTATCTAAAACCACATTTTTATGAGCACAAAATATTCCACAAGTTATCTGGGGAGTAGAGAAGGTGCTAAAAAATTAAAATTAAGTATGCCCTTAGTAAGAAAGGTCTTGATCAAAGCTGGATATTGATGATGCTTGTCTTCTGTAGTGGCTGTCCTCATGTCCCACATAATTTTTCCCCCTCCTTTCATTCCCAGCAGCCACTTACAACACACTCCCAAATGTCCTCATGATTTCCTCACCCCCTCCCAAACCCAGCTAGCTAAATCAGCCCATAGAAAGAAATCTGAAATTATTTTTTTATGCCCAGTGAACCTGAAATCTTGCCAGGTTCTTTGGAGATAGCTTCTGCCTTCCTTCAAAAACTTTGCAGCCTATATTGGAATTTATCACATTTCACCAATTTCACATTTTTTCACATTATAATATCTTTAATATCTACATACACCTTACCATAAATAATATTGTAGTTTTCATAAATTATGGTAAATATAAGCAATGTAGACACACTACATAGAGAGAGAAGTGATTAATTTTGTCTGAAAGGTATGTAGAGGAGATGGTAGAGTAACAAAAGTGGAAGAGGAAAGAGCAAAAAAAGACTTCCAAGAATAATGGTGTTATCTAAGCTTTAACTTTAATGGGGAGGAAGGGAAGTGGCAAGAGGGAAGCCACTGCCCTTGTGAATGTATTTGAAATTCCAGGATAGGATTTGGCAATTGATGACATTTTTTCCATGACTCCTGAAATCCATTCACAAAAAACTATGTAGGCTGCAATATATTTACTCAAATATAGATAAGACAAGTCTGCTACCTTGGCCTACTTGAGCCACTGATTGTTAAGAAAGCCAAAGCTACTAGCATGTGAGGCAGAACTATCAACAATAATAAAAATAAAAGCAAAGAAAGAGTTAAGAACAAATTTGCATATTAAGTTGCAAGTTTATTATATGCATTTCTTGCCATCGATTAATAACTATTAGTAATAATGGCTGTGAAGGCCTACTATGCACCAAGTATTTTATGTACATTGTTTCAGTTGTCACAACATTATAGATAGCTTTATCTCTATTTTAAAGATAAGTTAACTCAGAGAGGTTAAGTCTCTTACCCAATATCACACAGCTATGAAGTAGAGAAGCAAGAACTTAATACCTTTAATCAGAATTTGGGCTTGTTTCTTAACCTCCTGATGCCTGTCTTTTTCCTCTTACTCAAAATATTTTTTAAGGTCTTTCTGTTGGAAGTTCAGTAGAGTGCACTGCCCTTAAAGGAAAACTCTCAAGGATATTGTCCTGTCTCTGTAGGGCCATGCTGAGCTGAAAGCACCTTCATCATAACCTGAAGTAATGGCTATCCAGGATCATTATTCTGTGGGTGCAATGTGGCCACTCTCAACACAGCAGTTCTTTTTGTTTCAGGCTATTTTTTCCAACTCATTAGTTTCAGTGAAATATGCCTGTTGATTCACAAATTCACCTTCCCTGCCTTGTAGAAATTTAATGAGATCTAGGACAGCTAGATAACCAACTGCTTACCTCTCCCTTTGACCTACCAGAAGGCAAAATATAGGGTCAATCTTACAAGGTAGTACTATAAAGCGTTATCTAGAGGACCCCTCTTCAAAAGCATCTCTCTGTTTCATATCCACCAGCCCCCAGGAATTATCAGTGATTTCTCATCATAGAGCACTTACCATATTGCACTTCAATTGCATCTTGGCTTAACGGTCTTCCCATGAGAGAGTTAGCCCCGTCAGTACAGAGATAGAGACTCTTGTCTTTGTGGTCCCAAAGCCTAGTCAGGCAATGTCTGACCCACAGAAGACACTCATTCAACATGTGTAGAATGAAGAATGAGTGAGTGGATGAGTAAATGCATTCAAGCATTCAGTCTTGAACGAGCATCTCCAATAAACTATGCAACTGGTCTGACAATGGAGGACGATGAGGAATAGGACAACTTGAGCTCCTGCCCTCTTGGGGCCTGCATTTTAAATGGGCTAAATAGATAGGAAGCAAATAAGTAAACAAATCCTACATTTTTAAATAATAATAGTGGCTTATATTAATATAACACTTACTATGTTCCAAATGAGAACATATTCAGGCAGACTACAATTTGAGGCAAAGCCTAATTAAAGGGAATTCTGAAGACACATGGCCTTCAGGCAGAAGAAGATGATCACAGAGGAAAAGTTTGAAATACAGGAAGAAATAGAGCAAAGAAGTGATACAAATGTAGATAAATCTAAATGAATGTTGACATAAATCAATAATGATGAAATGTTATGATGCCCAAAGTCAAATAAGACATAAAGTACACAGCAATGACAACAAAAAAAAGAAGTAAATAGCTTTGGAAAGTAGCACATTCCATCCTATTCACTAGATCCATTTCTCCCCACGAGAGAAGAGGATATTAGAAAGGTTCTAGAGGTGAAGAGAACTGAAAGGATGAGGCGTGAAAAATAAACCTGAGAAGTGTCACAAAAAGACACCCTAAAAATCATCTAGACCAAAGCCTTCATCTTACAGGGTGGGAAAGTGAGGGCCAGAGAGGAAAAAACAAAAGCAGGTTAGTCTCCTAGTGGCTTAGTCTGAGGGGACAGGGGGGTATAGTGCTCACAGTTCCTATCTTGCATTTGGACCCAGAGCCAGTGACCCTAAAGTCACTCTGACAACACTTCAGTCAAACGCATCATTTACTTTCAAAATTTCAGAGAGTTCAACTCCAAAAGCGGGGCTCTTACTTAATCTGCTCCGTTCTTCCAGCTTTCAGCTCTCATCTGTACAAGCAAAAGGTGCAAATTTCTAATAAAGCTGTGGCTTACAGGATGCTTATTTTACGTCTTTATTTTATGTCTCCTGGGTGTCATACAAGATGCTTAGCCCCACAGGGAGAGAATCACAAGAGAAATGACTCAACTTTTCAAAAACTTCCTACCTTCACTTCACTCCCTTCCCCAAAACTGGCTCAATTTCCCCCCAACAATATTGAATACACACCAACAGCAACTCTGCACATTATATTTCACACGAAAACTGAATCTTGTTCCTTCAATTCCAGCTTTCTAAACTTTTCAAAAATATATATTCAACATTAAGCAGCCATATCTGGGGAAGTGGCTCCTTTAACTTTAGAAGAAGAAATAAATTGAACATTTTCTTAACCTTTAAAGCATGTCAAGGGCATAAATCAAAATACACCAAATTGCCTGCAGGCGAAAAGAACACTTCTTTAACACAAATGCCTTGGCAACTCTGTAGGCAAGAGGTCATTTTCTTCAGAAATGTTCAGAATGGGTATATTTTCTTTAAAGTGTTTTACCAAAAAAAAAAAAAAAAAAACCCAAAAAACTTACCTTTCATGCTGGGTGGCTGACAATTCAAGGTCTGAGAAAAACAAAATAAAAATGGTACCAAGAAAAGGTTATTTTAGAGATTCCCTACATTGCTAAACTCTTAGAAAATAAAAGTGGCAATGCACTCTTAGCAGCATTTGGAACATTGAACATTGCCTTGCTCTTAGAAAGTAGCTCCAATTTATTTTTCATCATTTGATTTTTAGGCACTTTTGACAGCAGTAGCTCCGGTACTCATACAGACATACAGACCATCTGTCTCTGAACACACAGTGGATAAACTCCCAGTTTAGAGCAAATAGTTCCTCCTCCTATGATTTCTTTAGAATCATAGGTCACAGATGAAACAGAGATAAGTATATACTGACTTAATGGCTTCAATTTGTACATAAGGAAATAAACAGGTGAAAAGATTTTTTCCAGGTCATGGTCTCAGCTAGCCAAGGACCCCAAGCTAGGACCTGGGTTTCTTGAGACTCAGTGTGATGGTCTTTTACACCATTACCATTTGGGTTCCAATTTCTTGAAAATTATACTCACACATTAGGGCAAACTCCTTCTGTTTTTAAGGCACAATACTCACTTCTTTCTTTTATCCATCCTCCCCTTTATTTTTCTCATTTAGCACGTGGTTTGTAAAAACTTTTCTGTGCTCTTTTCACATACCAAGATTCTTGACTAGACTTTGCTACAATTTTATTTTAAAATAAGAAAAAGAAAATTACCTTTGGAGAAGAAATTTAACTAAGAGAATAGGATAGGAATGATGGAAAATAAAATGAATATATGCGACTACATTTTTGCTACAGTAAAAAACTCTCAGAGCCAAATGGCAGCAGCTTCTCTATAACAAGTTTAGTATAAAGATACAGCCTCATCCTAAATAGCTTTCAGACTCAGCTGTGGAGCAGGGACCTTCTCCTTAATAAAGGACGGTTGAGGTTGAATATATTTAAGTTGCCGTTACCTCAGGACACAAAAAGTGGTACATTAGGCTCATTATATCGTAGGGAAAAAAAGTGATTAAAGCAGTTTCCATAAAACAAGACAATCCAAATGTGAGATAAAGGTGATTAAATGATGTCTCTAAGTCAGACACTAAAATATGTTACTGCTGTGGGTATTACTCTTTGCAGTTGGCAGTGATGTGTGATAACTCAAGACCGTTCCATGCAATGATTTTTTTGTGGCTTTGGACACTTGTGCAAGGATTTCTAGTTAATTTAGTCAGGATTTTATTGGAACCAGTTCCCAAGTGGGAAAAGAAAGAGGCCATTTTAATCTAGTGTTCCACTCCAAGGGTTATCATACTTCAAACTGACATTAGTGGAAATCTGGAAATTTTAAGACTGCATCTTTACCTAAGTAAGCCTAAAACCCAAGAGAGTAAAAAATGAATAATTTTTTTGAAAAATCTTTCCCTTTAAATATCTAGATAACTGAAGCAAGGAATATCAGAAGTTAAATTAGTTAGACAATTGCTTCCACTTTCTATTTAACTTGGCTGTGTGGACATGTCCTAAGTGTAGTTTATGGTCCATGCAAATATCTTAATATTCTAATACTCATGTGTGTCCTAGTAACAGTATTTTTAAAATTACAACCACCCTTAAGACATTCATATATACTCAACTCATGAAAGGAGTTGAGATGTCATGAAAAGAGCCCTATCAGTGGGAATCAATAGCCCTTGTTCTGGTTTTGGCTCTGTTATCATTAGCTCTGTGATGACATTAAACTCTTTTCACTACATTATGCTGCAATAGCATATAACCCCAAAATCTCAATGGCTTAACAACAAAGGTTCATTTCCTGCTTGTGCTTTATGTCAGATGAGGGTTGAGCACAGCTCTGTTCCATGTCTTCAAATGCAATAATTATTTCTTAGTATCTTAGAATTTATATGATATATAATGACATTATAAAATTCTATTATGAATTCAGTGTATTAATTTACCACTTCACTCATCATGGAATGCTTCATACATTGTGCAAGATATAAATTATTCTTCCTGAAAAATGTGCTTGATGAGAACACAAATCCAGGAACATGTTTTATCAACTCCACAGACTCACAGAGGCCAATGATGTGCGTTTCAGGAACCACAAATCTACTTAATGTTTTCTCCACAAGCAAGAGCAAACGTTACCCATAGAGAAGTAATTTACCCAACATTACACTGTTTTATGGTGGAACATGCTCCTGGATCCTGACCCATAGTTGGTCTCTCTTTCCATGCAGTAAGACCACACTGCACTCGGCCATATACAAAAAAATTCATAATGATTATCAAGAATTATTTTGAAACATATTAAATTGCCAATAGTTGACCATTTCTGACCTTCAAAAACCTCAATTGGGTATAGTCCAACTTAATACTGCAGTTATTTCCCCAGTGTGTTTTGGAATTTAGATCATTTCTCCTTGAGTCATACTTTCTAACATGTGAACAGTATTACACATGATTTTGGTGATTTATGTGATTTATTTGTATGGTACCCATAAATAAGTTTAAATAACATTGAATCATGTTAGTTTGTTGGGATACAATTCTGAAATTGGGAGTGCTAAGAGAATCAGTATTATATATGGTCATGTATACCAATTTTCCCATGGAGGCAGGTTCCTGATTGTAATTTCTTATGTAAAATCAATACAGAATTAGAAATGACATTATTTGTATCAACTTTCTTACCATTCTTTTGAAGCACTGTGTTAGTGGACTTAGCTGGGCCTAGATCACTCACCCAATTAACACTCACTCACTGCTAACCAGATAAAATGTACCTTTACTATCCCACCTTAACTACTTTATTTCATGTTTGTTCATTCTTCAGAAAATAATGAAACAATTTGCTGCAAAGTTGAGGGAAGTATAAGTCTACCCACTTAGGAAGAGATATCAGTGTCTATTATTTTTTAATTGCTATGAGAGACTCAGGAAAAAGCAGGATGACCAAAGATGTATGAAGGTGTACTAACTCAACATTCATGTAACAAACAGTAATAAAATAAATAGTCCTGGAGTGGGAATTACTGCAATTACTTTTCAAACTTTCTGATTATGTTAATGGTAAAGTCTCAGTTTCATGCTCTTCTGCTTGTCACATTATTCTAATATTGACCAACACTCACCAGAAGAAAGCAAGCTTTATCCTAAGAGGTTCTGTGGGCAACATGGTTAGAATATAATAGTGTCATTTCATTTATTTTTTATAATTACTGTTTATCTGTGCCAAACAGTACTGATTTAATACTTATATAACATTTCTTTAGAGTACATTTATTTAAATTAAAAAGGCAAGTCAAATTAAAAAACATATTAAATAAGTAACATTTCAGGTGGTACAGAAATTACTGAAGTTTGATAAAATTTGGAGTTTACAGGAGTTTAGTGGGCAGGAACCAAGAGTGCTAGAAGCCCTACAATACATGCAACATATCTACCCCAAAACAATGTTCCACTAGACATGTATATAAGTGAATCCTATGTTTCATCTTTGTAAACTTTTTAGAAGTAAAATTCATAACTTTAATTATATAGCCTAATACACTTTTGCAAATGGATATACCTGTGGAACAATTACCTAGAACAATACATAGAACATGGCCACTATCAGAAATTTCCTTTGCATTCCCCAAGTCCCCCTTTTCTCTCAGAGTTAATCACTCTTCTGACTTCTCCCACCACAGATTAGTTTTGCCTCTTGTGAACTCCACATAAATGAAATTACTTATTAGACACTCTTTTATGATTGGCTCCTTTAGTTCTATACTATGCCTGTGAGATTCATCCATATTATTGTATGCAGTGGCGGTTTATAAATTTTTATTGCTATAGTATATTCTATGTATAAGTATACCATAAGTTACTATAAATTACCAGTCCAGAAGTAATGGACATTACTTGTTTTCATCTAGGACTGCTAGGAACATTCCTTTAAATGTCCTCTGTAAACATATATTCTACTTTTTGTTGAGTATATATATCTAGGAGTAGAACTTTTGGGTTATAGAGTAAGCATATGTTCAGCCTTAGTAAACCTTGCCACATAATTTTCCAAGATGATTTTATCAGTTTACAGTCCCATCAGCAGTACGTGAGAATTCCATCACACTATATCCTTACTTGATATTGTTAGGTTTGGTTTTTTTTTAAATTGTTTTTATGAGTAGAAACATCTAATTTTAAGCATCTGAGCTTACATGCTATTTGATTATAAACACTAGTATTTTTGCAAGAGTTTAATAGTAACTTTTTTTCAGGAATTCAATTATTACATAAACGTAGAGAACACTATTTTGTATTGTATTTTAAGCTTTGCCAAGAGATGTTCATTCTATCAGAAAATCATATTATTGATGGTAACATCATTCATGGCCCTTGAGTCTGTAATAAAACCAACATATTCATATCAGTTTGCATTGTAATTGCAATATTTACAATGATTCCATGTAGAAAAAAATAACTATATATGGAAACACTAGTTCTAAAAAACATATTATACCAGGTGGACTTAACAGATATAGAGAGAGCTTTCCAACAAAAGCAAGAGAATAGACATTCTTTTCAAGTGTACATGAAACATTCTCTAGGACAGATCACATGCTAGGCCACACACAAAAAAGTCTCAATAAATTTTAAAAGATTGGTATCATACCAAGCATTCCAACCATAATGGGATGAGACCAGAAATGAACTACAACAACAACAACAAAAAAAATCACAAACATGTGGAAGTTAAACAATAGGCTAATAAACAAGTGATGACTCACTGAAGAAATCAAAGGCAGAATCAAAAATACCTGGACAAAGGAAAATGGAAACACAGCAATCCAAGATCTATGGAATGCAGCAAAAGCAGTCATAAGCGGGACATCTGTTGTGATACAAGCCAACTTCAGGAAACAAGAAAAATCTCAAACAACCTAAACTTGCATCTAATGGAATTAGAAAAAGAACAAAGCCCAAAGTTAGTAGAAGAAAAAAATAAAGATCAGAGCAGAAATAAATGAAACAGAGACTAAAAAATAACAAAAGAAAAGATCAATGAAATTAAGAACTGGTTCTTTGAAAAGATATACAAAATTGATAAACCTTTAGCCAGACTCATCAAGAAAAAAAGAGAGGGCCCAAATCAGTACAATCAGAAATAAAAGAGGAAAAGTTACATTTGACACCACAGGAATACAAAGAATCCTGAGTTTGCTACAAACAATTATATGCCAATAAAATGAACAACCTAGAAGAAATGGACAAGTTTCTAGAAATGTACAATGTCCCAATACTAAATCAGGAAGAAAGAGAAAATATGAACAGACCAATTACCAGTAATAAACTGTAATAATTAATTTAAAAAACTCCCAACAAACAAAAGTCCAGGATGAAGAATGTTTCACAGCTGTCGATGAATAAATTCTACAAAATATTTAAAGAAGAGTTATTGTCTATTCTTCTCAAATTATTTCAAAGAATTGAAGAGGAAAGAATGCTTCAAACTCATTTTACTAGGCCAGCATCATCTCGTACCAGAGTCAGACAAAGACATCACACACACACAAAAAGTAAAAATTCTCAACAGAATATTAGCAAATTGATCCAACAATACATTAAAAAGATCATACACCATGATCAAGTGGGATTTATCCCAGGGATGCAAGGATGGTTCAGTATCCATAAATCAATCAATATGATAAACCACATTAACAAACTGAAAAATAAAAATTATATGATCAACTCAACAGATGCAGAAAATACTTTTGACAAAATTCAACATCCATTTATGATAAAAACTATCAACAAAGTGGGTATACAGGGAACATATCTCAAGATAATAAAGGTCATATGTGACAAGCCCACAGCTAGCATCATGCTGAACAATGAAAAGCTGAAAGCATTTCCTCTAAGATGCAAACTAAGATAAGGATGCTTACTCCACTTTTATTCAGTATAGTATTGGAAGTCCTAGCCACAGCACTCAGACAAAAATAAATAAATAAAAGGAATCCAAACAGGAAAGGAAGAAGTAAAATTGTCACTGTTTGCAGATACAGAAAATCCTAAAGATACCACCAAAAACTATTAGAACTAATTAATGAATTCAGTAAACTTGCAGGATACAAAATTAATATACAGTAGTCAGTTACATTTCTACACATTAACAATGACCTATTAGAAAATGAAATTAAGAAAATCTCACAACTTTATCAAAAGGAATAAAACACTTGGGAAAAAATCTAAGTAAGGAGGTAAAAGACTTGTACTCAGAAAATGGTAAGACATTAATGAAAGAAATTGAAGATTACAAACAAATGGAAAGATATACTGTGCTCATGGGTTGGAGTAATTAATATTCTTAAAAATGACCACATTCCCCAAGGCATTCTGTAGATTCAATACAATTTCTATCAAAACACCAATGGCACTTTTTCACAAAACTTAAAAAAAAAAAAATTCTAAAACTTATATTGAAACAAAACAAAAAAAACCCTCAGATTGCCAAAACAACCTTGAGAAAGATGTACAAAGTTGAAAGTATCATGCTGACTGATTTTAAACTATACTACAAAACTACAGTAATCAAAACAGTATAATACTGGCACAAAAATAGACATATAGGTCAATGGAACCAAATGTAGCCTGAAAATAAACCCATACTTATATAGTTAGTTAATCTATAGCAATGGAGACAAGAATATACAATGGGGAAAAGATGGCCTCTGCATTAAGTGGTGTTGGAAAAACTGGACAGCTACATGCAAAAGAATAAAACTGGACTACTATCTCACACCATACACAAAAATAAACTCAAAGTGGATTAAAGACATAACTGTAAGACCTGAAACCATAAAACTCCTAGAAGAAAATGTAGGCAGTATGCTCTTGGACATCAATCATAGCGATCTTTTTTTTGGATATATCTCCTTAGGTAAGGGCAGTAAAAGCAAAAATGAACAAATGGCACCACATCAGACTAAGAAGCTTTTGCACAGAAAAGAAAACACATATGGCCAATAGACACATAAAAAGATGCTCAAAACCACTAATCATTAGAGAAACGCAAATCAAAACCACAATGAGGTATCACCTCATGCCTGTCACAATGGCAGGCATCAAAAATACAATACCAAGTGTTGAAGAGGCTGTGGAGCAATTGGTGGGAATGTAAGTTGGTGTTATCACTATGAAAAACATTATGGTGGTTCCTCAAAAAAATTAAATATAGAACTACCATAAGATATACCAATTCCACTTCTGGACATTTTTCTGAAGAAAATAAAAATGCTAATTTGAAAAGATATATGTACCCCTATGTTTACTGAAGCACTGTTTACAATAGCCAACATATGTAAGCAACCTAAGTGTCCATGGATAGATGAATGGATAAAGAAAATATTATATATATACACACACAAACACACACACACACATATATATACAGACACGTATATATACACTCATATGTTGGAATATCACTCAGCCATAAAAAAAGAATGAAATCTTACTATTTGTAACATCATGGATGGACCTAGAGGGCATTATGCTAAGTGAAATAAGTCAAACAGAGAAAGACAAATACCATATGATTTCACTTACATGTGAAATCTGAAAAACAAACGAACAAACATAACAACACAGAAACAGAGTCAGAGATACAGAAATTGAACAGATGATTGTTAGAGGGGAAAGAGGATGAAGGATGAGTGAAATATGTGAGGAAGTTTAAGTACAAACTTTCAGCTTCAAAACAACTGAGTCACAGAGATGAAATGTACAGCATGAGAAATATAGTAAATTATATTGTATAATTTTGTATGGTGACAGATGGCAACTAGACTAATCATGGTGATCATTTTGCAATGTACAGAAATATGAAATCACTATGTTGTGTACCTGGAAGTAACATAGTGTTGCAGGTCAATTATACCGAAATTTAAAAAAAAGAAAGAAAGAAAAGAAAAAAATGACTATAGAAATGACTATTCGTTAGTGTACTAATGTCTATTCCTGTGCATGCCTGAGCATTTAAAGACTGGAATACATATTATTTCATCATAAATCCTTTTTCTTTTATTGTTTTTTTATATTATAGTTAGGACATTATAATGATATTTTTAGTTAGAGTGTATTTATGTTGTTATATACACACATTTATATATATTTATATTTCAGTGAATAGGATTTCACAAAATATTTCTTACAAAAATGGTGTATTTGGTTTGATAGGGTTGAAAACTACTACTCCAACCAAAGAAACTGCCCTCTTTGAACAGCAAATCATTTGAGGGTAATGAAATGTGAGGGGAGAAAACTGGGATGTTCAAGGGAATCCTGTAAATCAATGTTTTTTGGAAGGAAAAAAATCCATTCTATTGCTTGCTCACAACACCCAGCCACTTCATCCATTTTCAGGTCTCAGTCATCCTCTGCTTACCATCCTTTCCTTATCATTCATCCAATAGAACACATAGCGCTGTGTGGAAAGGAGTTTCACTACCTCCTCCAAAACCAGGAATAATTGTCACCCTTGCCCACTCACCAATCTGACTTGAAACACCTGTTTTAAACACTCACTCTCATGCTGCCAAAATGGTATCTTTTTAGAAATAGCATTTTATAAAAGTAGGAACTTGCACTATTGTAATCTCGGGACTTGTTCCATGAGATCAGAGATAGAGGTGATATGAAGCCCTTAAAGCTCCTACATGACTCTTCACCAGTAACAACTTTGTCAAAACACTTTCTCTTTAAAAAAAAATGCTAAATATTCTTAGCTGGCTTTAAATAGCTATGCCCATGGAAAGTCTGCCTGGTGTAACATAGACAATACAGGCTGCAGGAAAATCTGTTGGTCCTAGAAAGTGACCAGTGAGCTGAAACCCTGGGGGAAACGCCACTAATTTGGTTATCATGGCTGGGTGATGTTCATGCAGGTATATATAGGTAAATAGTGGAAATACGGAAACCTAGCCTGGAAATTTCCAACAAGAGAGAGAAAGAGAGATGATGAGGAATATAAGCAAAACCGATGTTACAGCAGCAGAAGCTGATTCATCATTTGAAGTCATGTGATTTTCTTCATACACAAAATCTCAGTTTACCACAAACCTTCAATTTACCAGAAACTTCTCTGTATTTGATTTGAGAGAAAAGAATCTGAATTTCTCACAAAATAAACAAACCCCCCAAAAAAGGAAAAATTTGCAGAGAGATTTTCTGCCCGTGGTAAGAATGAAGAAATCAAGAGGCATGCTTATCAACTTCATACATAATACAAAATTAGGAGCAAGAGCTAAAACACTATCTAACAAAATTAGGATTCAAAGTGGTCCAGACAAGCTGAAATTCTGGACTAGTGTTTCTCAACACTGACTGCATGCTGTCAGCAGCTGAGGAGTTTTAAAAGTTCAGCCATGCTTGGGACCTATCCTCAGAGGTTCTAATTTAATTGGTCTTGGTCAAGGCCCAGGCATTAATAATTTTTAAATGCTCCCCAGGTCACTCTAAAGCACAGTCAGGTTGAGACCATGGCCTTAGATCATGCCAAGTTTCACTCTAATAAAGGGTCAGAAGCCATGATAGTCAGCAGTGGTGGGCAGATGACTGAGAAACAAGTGACACGGTGCAGACCTAACTGCTGTCTGAGGATAGAAAAGATGGAAAATTCAAAACAAGACATAGCACAGGGAAATATACACAAAATGTTATGATAACTCAACAGAGAAAAAAATGTGACAATGAGTGTGTATATGTCGATGAATGACTGAAAAATTGTGCTGAACACTGGAATTTGACACAACATTGTAAAATGATTATAAATCAATAAAAAATGTTAAAAAAAAATACATAGCTAAAATCCACAAGTAATAGTAACGGATAGCATCGTTGAGGGTTTGCTACCTGTCAGGCACTGAGCTGAGTTGCATGAGAATAATAAGTTCACCATGTATAAAAAGAAAGATGAATAGAAGAAGGGAGAGATAGATAGACAGACAGACAGACACACAGATAGATGAACATGCATGGAAAATTTGGTGAAGATGCCCAAGAAAGTAGATGATGGCTACCTCTGGAATGTGGGGTTAAAGGAAGACTTATTTTTACTATATAATTGAATACTCACTTGAACTTTTTTTTTTTCATTTTCACTAAGAGCATATGGCATTGTCATAATCTTTTTTAAAATATTATTTAAATGATTGCAATTTCTGATCTTGATGAGAACTGTTTTTTCCCCACTTTTCCCCTACTCAAACCATCTATTGCCCCACCTTCTGATAAAAATAATCACGATTTTTTTGGATGCTCCCTTTTGTTCACTCTCTACACACACCTAAACTGAGCTCTATTAATTAGCAATAGAACCCAATACTTTTAACTGACACTGGGACTGGTACTTGCTGAAGGTCAGGCAAGTCCAGGCCAACTGGCAACATTTTGCTAGAGAAAACTGCAATTTGGGAGTGCACTGCCTGGGGTATAGCCATAGATACACTTGGGGCTTTGCAGTTATGCTGTGTATACTTGGGGTTAGTGGATGAGCTAGAAAGAAGCCTGTGACTGCTCTGAGGAAAGATGATAGGAATAAAATAGAATCTGCATTAGCTTGCAAGCCCTCCTCTTTTTGTTGCTCCCTTGGGTTTCCAAAGCTCTGCAGAACTTTTAGTTCTCCACTCTATTGATCAGATCTGCCTTTGATGCTCTCTTTAAACATACATTCCCAGAAATGTGGGGGGTAATAGGGGTGCAAGAGAAGGTGACTACCTAGAGTCTTCCCTCCCATCCTTACATGCTTAATCCGCCATTCAGAAGCACCCCTTGCTCCAATCATCTGCCAGCAAGACAGCACTTCCCTTTCATACAGAGGAAAAACACATCAACCCAAGGAAGATGAATGCCTGGGATCCATTGCTAATGTTTGTGTGTAGTTGTCTAATTGTAGGCTACTGTATAATCATCAGGCCACCCAAGATGGCTGTTCTCTTGCTTTCTGTACATCCCCTGCTCTGCCCGCCCCCGCCTCAACCACACCCTATTCACCTGACTGATCTTCCCTCTTAATCATAGTCTAATCAGTAAATGCCTACATACTTACCCCCAGCACTCATTAGAGTAACTGCTCTAATCTTTAGATCAGAGCTATCTCTACTATGATAGTTTATCAAAGGGGTGTGCCACTCTGCTGGTTTTCCTGGTAACGAATGAACCCATCTGACATCAATTCTCTCTGTAACTGGTCACCTCCCTCTCCCGCAGGAGCAAAGACTACTGCCATGGCCTGCCTGCTGTCTTCCCCACGTGGCACGGTGTCACTCCAGGACCTCTCCTCAGACATGTAAACTACCCCTATTCATTAAACCATGGATGTCTCTGTCACTGACTCTGGACTCTTTCTTGGGTCTTGAGGCTGGGCAAGTCCAGGGCTTACAACGCTGAAGAGTGCAGCCCAACAGCTACCCACTCCACCCACAAAAGAAGGAAGCTTAGAAGGATAGAGTCAACTGTTAGCTGTATTCTATCTTTGGATGGTGCTCATATTTAGGAAAATATTAGCCTTCCTGATGCTAGCTAATATATTCTCAACTTCAGCCTACTTGAAAGCAGTGGCCTATAAAATCTAGACCCAGAAGACAGAAATAATGTAGATGGCCATGCAATCCTGGCACCAAACATCATCATACAAAATGGCTTTCTGTATGCATCAATCAGACAATCAATTTCTCTTCTCAAATGTCCACTTGACCTGGAGACTTAGAAATTCAAATCATTGCAGTGTGCTCATTGCCATAATAAAGTGTGATGTTGTATTCCAAGTACTGAATGTTCTTGTTATACGTAACTAGAGGATTTTATAGGTGCATGCTCAGATTTATCTGAGTGCAAAGTGTAATACATAACACTGCAGAAATATGGAAGCTGCCTTAGGACCCTAACTTTATATTCTACTAGGAAAACGTAAAAGAAAAATCAAGTTCCTGCCTTCAAATAAGAAATCTTAATATTTTTCAAGTTTTGTTTTCAAAAACACAGTTTATAATTTCTATTTTTAAAAAATCTGAGATGGAATCATTTTAATGACTTGACTAGAAGGGTGACAGTTTACTGGAGACGAGTAATTTAGGAAAATAAATTTTATCCTTGAGAAAACAAGTATCAATGAATCCTTGTTTTTGCATTTTAACAAAATTGTGTTTAAGCTTCTCTAAAAGAGAAATCATTACCAATCAAATGGATTTTGGTTTCCAAATTTTATTAGAAGTTATCATCCTTTTCTGTGCATCCTCTGACCCAAAGGAGAAAGAGAAAGCTAAAATGGGATCAAAGGGGAAATTACATCTTGATTTACAACTCATATTTTCTGACCAGACTTACAAATCCAGCTAAAGTGTTTAATCAATATACAGCACTTAAAAATGATGTCAGTTATAGAATGCTTTCACCTGAAAGTAGTGATTAAGCTAACTTCTTGTTAAAAAATAAAGTAAAAAAAATGTTTCTCTTTAGCATGTATTTTCTCTAAATTAAATCTAATACCCAAGACACTGCATCAGATTTAACTTGCTTCTCTAGCTTTTATTGAAGAGGAAGTATAAAAGAATAAATATTCAAAAGTAGCTGCCTAAGTATTTACAGGCAGATTTCTGGGACTTTGAATGGACAGTTCAAGGACCTCTGTCCTTGCATTGAGAAGCCCATATTTCATTTGGACTTCCTGAAGGTAACCAAAGGCTGCTGGGAATATCTGAGTAAGTTTCGAGGTATAAGGTACTGAAGCAGAAGTGTCCAGTTTTCTCTATAGTGATGTTTAGAAATTAGTCCTCTTTAGTTCAGAAATAGAAAACTACGATGTTTGGCCTAAGTCAATAAGATGATGAAGAGTACAAATGAATTAAAAATGAGCCAGGTCATTAAATCTTGAAGTATCAGCTGTAAGGTCACCTCTGGAAGTTGAAAGCTGTCAGTGAGGATAGCTAGAAGGAACCACAGCTTTGAATAGTCAGAAGCAAGTATACCAGGCAGATGGCTCTAATGAGAAAAACTGTAAATAGTTTCTACAAGCACTTAGATTAATTTATAGATGATTCAGCCACAAGTAGTTACTAGGGGAACTTGGTGATATTTTTTAGATCAGCAGCAGTAGTTGTGCCAGCTGTTTGGCATGTGAGTTTTTCATTTAATCCTCACAAAAGCTCTGTGAGCAGGTATTCTTATCTTTAGTTTATAAATTAGGAGGAAAAGCTGAAAAGGCTGAGTAAATTGTACTAGGTTAACCATGTGTGATGGAGCTGGATTTGAACCCAAACTGATCTGATTGCAGAGCCCATGAGCTTCCTTTAAGCTGGGATGTCTCTCAAGGACAAAAGACATCTCTGACACACAAAATACTTCTTGTGGTCACTATCAGATATGTAATGATCTATTGCCACTGTAATGCCACCACAACAAAAACTTTAAATCCTTGCTGGCATAAAATAATAAATATGTTCTTGTCCACTGGTCTATGGGTCAGCTGAGAAGCTCTGCTGCTCTTGGCTGAGTCTGGCCAATGGAACCTAGTCTCGCTTGTAAGTCTATGGTCAGCTGGAGACTGGCTAGTCTGGAATGTTCTCAGCTAGGATGATTGTCACTCTTCCACAAAGTCATTTGTCCTCAAGTAAGCTAGCCTGGACTTGCTTTTCATGACAAAGATTGTTCTATAAAGAGAATGGAAGCAGGCAAGGCCTCTGGGGACCTAGGTTCAGAGCTGGCACACTGATGCTTCCACAATATTTTATTGGACAATGCAAGTCAAAAAGTCAATCCAGAGTCAAGAGATGAGGAAACAGATGTTACTTCTTCTTAAGGCAGGACTGCAAAATCATGTTATAAAGGGCATTTACAGTGGGGAGGATATAACTCAGTGGTAAGAGAGCATGCTTAGCATGCATAAGATCCTCGGTTCAATCCCCACTACCTCCATAAATAAATACATAAATAAACAAACAAACAAACTTAATTACCTCGCTTTTCCAAAAAAAGATAAAAAATTAAAAGAAAGAAAGAAAACAAAGGGTATATACAGGAAAGGTAAATAATTGGAACCATTTTTTTCAATCAATCTACCACAGCAATGCAGAGATGAACAAGCAGTGAAGATCAAGACTGGTCTCTCACCCTTTATTTACTCAGTCAACAAATATTAATTGATCCCTCTCCTGGTTCAGGCTCCTTATAGGTACTAAGAACTCCAGGGATGAATAAAACAGATAAAAATTCCTTCCCAAATTAAACTTACATTTCAATGAGGGATATAGGCAACCTGCAAAATAAATAATTAAAATAACTAGTGTGTGTGTGTGTATAATATAATATATAACTATATACATAATATATATATATAAATATAACTAGTATAATATATATAGTGTGCTAAGTCTGCCATTAAAAAAAAATTACAGAACTCTATTTTCTCACAATTCTGGAGGCTGGGAGTCCAAGATTTAAATGTGGCATGTTGGGTTTCTCCTGAGGTTTCTCTCCCTGGCTTTCAGATGGCTATCATTCTCCTATTTGCTCACAATGCCTGTTCTCTATGTGTGTGCCTCCCTGGTATCTCTTCCTTGATTCTCAAAAGGACACTAGACATGCTGGTTTGGATTAGGGCCCCAGTGTTATGACCTTATTTAACCTTAATGACCTCTTTAAAGGCCTTATCTCCAAATACAGTCATGTTGTGCATTAGGTCTGCAACATATGAATTTTGGAGAGACACAATTCAGTCCATAATAGTATGTTAGAAAATAAAAATAACAAAGTAAAAAAAAAAAAAAAAAAGGCAGGAAGCAATATAAACTGCTGGGTTGGGGTAACATTTTAGATAGAATAGGCAGAGTAGTCCTCACTAAGAATGTGACATTTGAATAGTGCAGCTAATCATGTTAACATTAGAGGGAGAACATTTCAGGCAGAGGGAACCATAATTTAAAGAGCTTCAAAAAGGTCCAGGGCAGTACCTGCGGTTGTAGAGAGGCAAGGCTGGAGAGGTCTTATAGAGAGACAATGGAGACAATGACTGACAATGGAGAAAGTTAGAGAGCAGAGGTGGAGAGGTAAAGTGGTCTAGATTGGACAGACCATAGACCTTAGACTTTGGCTTTTACTCAGAGATGTAATGAGAAACTACTGTAGGCTCATGAGCAGATTTCCATGACTTAATTCACACTTTTAACAGGGTTTTCTGACTGCTTTTATTGTTGAGAATAACCCAGGTTATCAGTTTGGTGGAGTGGTTAGGAGGTGATATGGTACCAATGAGGATGGTGAAAACTGGTTGAGTTCTGGTTAAGTTTGGAATCTAGAGGCTACAGGATAGCCTGACAGATCAAGTGTGGACCATGACAGAAAGAGAGATGACAAAGATGATGCTAAGAGTTTTGGCCTGAGTAATTTGGAAGAATGGAATTACCATTAACAAAGAGAGGGAAGACTATAAAAGGGCCACAGGAAGAATCCTTTTTATTTGCTTATTTATTTGTTTCTATTTGACTGATTGGTTGGTAAGACTATCAAGAGCTCAATTTTGGACATTTAACTTTAAGATGGCTGTGTAAGGAATCTGCAAAACCAACCCTAGCTTCAAAAATACTGTATATAAAATAGGCAAATAACAAACACCTACTGTATAGCACAAGGAACTATATTTAATTTCTTGTAATAAGCTGTAATGGAAAAGAATCTGAAAAAATATGTATGTATGTATTGGTATAACTGAATCACTTTGCTGTATGTCTGAAACTAACATTGTAAATTGACTACACTTCAGTAAAAAATAAGAGTTAAGAAAATTCACAGGAAGAACAAACAGAATGCCAAATATAGTTATACTAATAGCTAGGATTTACTACAGCAAAAGGATACAAAATAAATTCAGCAAAAGGAAAAGGTACACAGAGTGAGTTTGCAGGAAGCCAAGCACACTTTTCCAAGAGTCCTCTCCAATAGAAACACAGGACAGGCTCAATTCCTATAGCAACAAGTTGTGGCAACATAGGCAAAATGTGCGGATGAGGAAAGCTCTTTAGAGACTTGGTGCCCAGCATTTTTACTGCAGGCTGGCCACATAGGCATCCTCTGCCTAGCATTCACCAAAATCCCACACTTCAGAAGGAAAGTCCATGTTCAGCATAAGCCACACTGTTTGCACAATTTAGATACAGTGAGCCACTCTTATCAGTTAACTGTTGACTGGGAATACTCTGAGGGTCAAATTCTCAGATGCCAGCCAACAACTCAACTTGCAGACAAACTTTTCTAAGGATAGCAGCCTCAGGCTTGTGATGTTAACTCCATTCTCAGACCCCTTTTCTGTACAATGCCCTTTGGACATCTTAGTGTAGATGTCAAGAAGGCAGAGGTCTATATACATTTTGAATTCAGAGGAAAATTCTGGGCTGAAGATACAAATTTTGGAATCATCAGCATAAAGATGGTATTTAAAGTAATGAGACAAGACAAGGTTCCCTAGGGAGTAAAAGACCATAAAGGTCAGTGAACTGAATTCAGGGCTATCCAACACTTAGAGGTCGGAGAGATAAGAAGAAACAAGAGTGGGGGGAGAAAGAAAAGAAAACAAACAAACCAAGAAGGAATAAGTAGAAGTAGAAAGGTAAGAGGAGAAGCAGGACCCTGAGCCACCCTGGAAGCAACATGAGAAAAGTATCTGATAAACTACAACTGAACTAGGGTAAGAAATGATGATTGGTTGCATTTTGGTATTTATCAACAATCCATACGATTTATTCAGAAATATTTTGGACATACTTACCCCATACCACTGGCTTTTTAACTTCCCTACAGGGCCCTATACAAAGTCTGGAAGATGACAGATGGTCCATGAGAATCAGCAGAGCAAGCACAATCTCAGCACCATTCACTCTATCGCCATCAACCAGCCCTCACTGAGCACTTAGCAAAGGCAGTCACAGAGAAGTGAGACTTGGGAGAATGTAGGACCAAGTGGGAAAGAGCTATCAGCATGTGAGGGAAGAACAGTCTAGCCAGATGGAGAAGGAAGAAACACGATGCAAGCTACTGAATGACCTAATGCATGTAAATTGTTTAGCCTGGTGCCTGGCCCTATAAATGCCACTGTGTTTGTCATCAGCAGCAGCAGCGGTGGCATTACCCCCGACTGAGCTCATTACAGCAAACCTCACAAAAAGAGAAGTGAATCACCATATGATTTAGACATTCAAGATTTTCAAGAACCAGTAGGGCCTTCTTATTCCAGATCAAATCTCCTAAATATCCTACACTTATTCTAATATCCCTGAAATTACTTCTAACATTTCCTTTGACAGCAGTGGATTTCCCTTTTCTGTCCTTATTCTTCCCCACTTCTAAAGTCCCAGCTCTATTCGTACATTGACCTGATTAGGATTTGTTCTTTGGACAATTTAAAATAACACAAGAGCTTCCTTAAATGTTGTGCCCTCTCTCACTCAATTCATTCTAATCTCAATCTCAACTGGGACTCAACTAATGCTTAATTAGTGCTCAGTTAATGGTAGGTGTTAGGATGATGAATGAAAGCACTAACTAAAGAACTGGGACTATCCACTGGGGTTGTTTTTTCCTTCCTTCTACCTCTGTCTCCTCTTTCCTTCTCTCCTTCTCCTCCTCCTCCTCCTCTCCTTCTTCTTCTTTTTGTTAATAAGGATTTGTCCAGCATTGACCTTGAGCAATCAGGTCAACCAAGAATCACTATAAACAATGACATATTTTAGAACAATTATCTTGAAATTGTGGGTTGCAACTCATTAGTGGATTATAACATCTTTTTAATGATTTATTAATGTAATAGAATAGAGTAGTTTACACTTGGCTAGTCTAGTAGAGACATGAAAAGATAAAAAAATAAAATATCACAGTGCATTTTACATAGTAAGAGTAAAAATTGTTTCTTGAAGTTTTGTTTCTGTGCGTGTGTGTGTACCAGATAGCAAGGGAAAATGTATTTCCAGTTTGATCATGGCCCAAAACATTTCAGAAACACACTCTAGCGAAACTGCAACATATGATATTTTGTAATGCAGAAGACCATTGTCTTTATAATCAATCTAAACTGAAGTCACAAAGAAATAATAAACATACAAAATAAATGCACCTTCTGTGATTTTCACACAGGTTCCAGAAGCTGCAGAAAGCCCCACTGTATGAGGTCTCATCCAGCTGATGCCAACCAATTCAGAACTGTGCAGGAAACTTCAAAATGCATAATTTGTTCATTTTATTATCTGGATCAGAGATGGTAAATACTTTCAATCCATAACAATAGGCTTAGCATTTTTATTCAAACCTCAGTGGATTCTCACAAATTTTAGAAGCATTTGGGGACATCTTGGGCATGATTATTACATTGTCTGTCTGGAAACACAATCTGAGGTTTAGAAGGAGACATATGCCAAATAGAATTCCCTAACAGGAGGCTCACTGGATATAAATTTTGCCAATCAGACTTTGTACAGTATCAAGCAGACACAAAAGCCTCTAGGAAGCCAGAGGCTGGTTATAGTATCTAGGAAAGATCACAGAGTTCCAGACCAAATGTCCAGGTACTATTCCTCCAAAGACTTGCTTCCTGGAAGCCTGAGAGTCATCTAACCTCAAAGTTTACAAACTGCAGTCCAGGTCCAAATGAGGACTGCTGTCTTATCTTACTGTGTAGCTGACACAGTGATTTATTAAGTTGGAGGCAATATTTTTAAAGTGGGTAATTTTACATAGAATCTATATACCTGGCTTCTCTTGAAAAATTCAGAATATATGGCAGCCAGCTGACATTTCATTATGGCAGTAAGTAGCCGGGTCTCAATAGCAGCTGCATTTTGTGTGTGTGTGTGTGTGTGTGTGCAGGCAAACCTTCTCCAGGTGCTCAGTGTCAGCATATGCACCTACACCTGCTTCAGTCACTTGTTTTACCTAATTGCCTGGTCCCATGAACAATTTAATTTACCATTTATAATCTAACAACATGTATCTAGAGCAGATCATTTGGAAACAGAGATGGGGACTCTCAGCGGGGTGAAGCCTGGAAGCTAATTTAGTCAACAGTATTTACATTTGCCCTGTTTCTTGTCCTAAGCACATGCTTCCCTGTTCATTACAGTTGCTCAGTAAATGATTTGTTGATGGGTGTTTTACAGATGAACACAGTGTGTAGTGCACAGTAATGAAAATCAGAAAGTCAAGTGTCTGGCAAAGAGGAGCTTTGGCAAATATCTTAATAGTCCCCTTCTCACTCAAATACTTCCATCGCCTATGAGCTTAAATTTTCATGCCAGTTCTCCGTAAGTTCAAAAATTCCAGATGTGCAATTATTTTTAGGCTCTATAGTTCAAAGATAGTCAAGGAGCCCAAGTTACAATGCTAGAAGAGTTTTGCCTTCATCATCAATGTCTCCCAAATGCCCCACTGGTCCTTCTGAACTGGAAGCTTTTATTCATGCTCTTCAGTCTAGAAGTCACTTCCATTATTCCCACATTCGGTTCAAATCCTGCCTCATCCACATTGCTTTGTAGTCTTGAAGCCTCTGCTGACTCTTCTCTGGGTTATGACAGCTCTTCCTGCTTTTTCTACTCTTAGGTGGAGAGGGGGCACTTAGCATAAAATCTCTTTCTTGATTGTTCTTTCTGCAATAATCCATCAAATAACTATTATTTTAACATTTGTAAGACAGTGCATAATCACTGTCAAGTTTACAGTGTGTATAAACTCCAGTACTTAACTTTATGGAAGTGACACTCAACTATGTGTAACACCCAATATTCCCCCAGTTGCAAGTTCAAAATTGAGCACATATAGGTTCTAAGAAAATGCCTATTAAATAAACCATTGAACAGACAAAATGAATGGGTAAATGAGCAAATGAGTAAATAAACAGATAAACTGGTGAACAATGCATTTCTCTGTCCTTTGGACTGTCCACATAATTTAGTTTTTGGAATTCTACATTTGCACCATGATGTGCCAGGCCACATGCACAACCATGAACCGCTCCAAATCTGAGTGTGCTGCCATGCTGCTCTGTTTCTGTGGCTTCCATGGTAACAAGAAAAGATCTAGAACAAGCAAAGAAATGGATGGGAAAGCATGGAGAATCAATAATCCATAGACTGTTTCCAGGTCCAGAATCTGCTGTAAGGGGATGCATTTGACTCTAAATTCCATGTAGGTGGCTAACTGACCCACTTTAAACTCAGTTTCCTCATCTACAGAGTAACAAGGATGTATTACATCCAATTTCAGAATTCTTCAAGTAGTAACTTATTATGATCTTATTTAGACTTAGCACTAGGGATAGGCTTTATTTGACGTTTAAAGCAACAAAAAGAAATTATAAATCCCAATTTACAAAAAAGAAAAAGAAAATTTTCACTGCCATGTTTTGTTCTTGTTCATGTTGCTTTGAGTTTTTCCCTATAGTTAATTTGATCCACAGTGATAATAAAAATCAGAAAAGGCGATTTTGCTTAAGTTACAAATAGAAAATGACAGTTATTCTCTTTTTCATCTTCCTTGATCTGATCAGTCAGGACAAGAGCTTGCTGCTGCTTGAACTGAATTTGGTGGACTTGATTGAAAATGTAAAAAAATGTATATGCTTTTGTTTTTATTTATGTAATCCATGCCTTGCTCAGGGGAAGTTAACAAAAGTTCTAGAAACTATCCTAGAATAATATGCATTATTTCACAAGAGAAAGAGATAAAGTAGAGATTCTTAGCCATTAACATGTTTCAGAATCACTTGGAGGACTTGTTAGCACATGGAGTACTGGGTCCCACCCCCACAGAATTCTTGATTCAATAGTTCTGGGTGGGACCAGATAAACGGATTTATAACAAATTCCCTGCTGAGGCTGATGTCAGTGACCAACGGACCACCCTTGACAACCACTGTTGTATAATATAATACTTTCCTATTTATTAGCTATTATATATAATTCCAAAAGACAAGGTTAGGATGCATCAGCAAAAATTACCAAAATTACAGTACAGTCCAACAGAGTCCAATATAACTAAAATTTAACTTGTCCAACAATAAAATTAAGTCTAGCTTTCATACAGTGGGAGCCTCCCAGAACTTGCAGACAGGATGGCCACCACGTAGGACTCCAAAAATTTAAAAGACAAATCAAAAGACCTCTAAAGTTGTTACATCTCTAAGCGCCTATGAAATTTTGAATAAATGAATGGATGAATAAATGGAGTCAGAAAAAGTGTATTTTGTGGGTTTTATGCAGCAAATTTATACTTTAGCTCATACTTCCTCTGAATTAACTTGAGTTTGATCTTTTTTTGCAATTGTTGTTTTTAATGTATTTCAAAAATTGAGCCTCTGTGTGCTTCACATTCACAGATTTAAAATGATGACAGAGCAAGAGAACTATGTTTGGAAGAAGCTTCCTTTTATCCAGCCATCACACACTTCAAATAAGCAGGGAGTTTTAAAAAGTCTTCACTCCCTCTAGTCTGTATCTCAACCGACAAAAAATAAAAAATTTAAATGAGAGAAAATCAATTATTGATCTGCATTCTTTTTTCACGGACATTTTTTGTGCACTTACACTGTGCTAGCGTTTGCTTGGATTTCAAACGTAAGCATCATATTAATTGATTTTGCTTTATTGAAATAAAATTGGAAAATTAACGAGCTCTACTTTAACCCTATATCTTTCAGAAAATAGACAAGTTGTCTCACAATGTAACTCTCTTTTGAAATGTTCTGTCCTTTCATGTTTGGAGAAAACATAAGCCTTTTCAAGAAAGCCTTTTAGAAGATGTCTCTAGCAAGGAGGGGCTTTGGCAGATTCCTAAATACCTAAATTACAGATTTATAAACTTGTCTTGAGGACCACCTGTCTATTGGAGGCACTCATCAATTGATTTTTTCCCCCAGTGTTTTTTTTTTTACCAAATATTCACTGTCATACTCCATGTGTATTTTAAGGGAAGAGAGAAAAAGAAAGCAGAGGAGCATGGCTGGATTGCAGGCGTGGATGTAAATCCAGGAGTTCCCCTGTTGCCACCTTTTAATTTTCACTGGCTACAGAGAGAGGAGTTAGGCTAAAGGACAATGTCAGACTCAAAACATTGATGGGACAATATGATATGCAATTGAAATTCACCTTTAATACACTGGAAAAATTAATTAGAGCCTGTAGCAGGAGGAAAATCAATGACATATAAGTGAAAAACTAAAGGAGATTGTGGGGTAATGAAGCCATGAAATAATGCAGTGATAAGAAAAAGCAAGGGGAAAAAATTTACAAAAAGCTGCTTCTGGAACTAAGATTTGCAATTTCATATATTATATGTACATGCATTTACATGTATGACTGCACATATATACGCATACATTATATATTGCCAAAATATTTCAAAGTAATTTACATAGATCATTACACTTCATCTCTAAGTAGATCAACGTCATTCTCCAAAAACGAGTAATTCCCTTCCTAACTATAGTACTATTCTCACACCTAAAAGAATAAACAATAATTACCTAATAGTATCTGATATACTTTTCTCCAACTTAAAAGATCTGGGAATTTTTAATGGTAGAGGTCCTGTCTATAAGTGATATAGAAGATACTTCTTTAAAGTTTATTTAATAAATTTAGTTGATAATAGTTGGGTATAATGAAAAATGTTCTGGTCTGGCCTAAGACATTTTCAGCTTAGTACTCCAAGTCTAAATTGTATTTTAAAATAAATTTATAAAACACAAAAGTGGTCACTGGACATTTTTGGTCAATCACTTATGTTATTTTTTTCATAAAGTTTTTTTTAATTTTTATAAATGTAAAGACTTGTATGTTTACATTTTGTCGATGGTGATAATTGGTATTACCAAGCATTTATCAGAACAGTAGAATGAGAGTTTCCAAGAGACCCTACAATCAACAACCTTGGAAAAAATTCCTCATCTTAGAAGAACATAACTATAAGCCTATAACTAGGCACAAAAATAAAGTTGATGGGGAGAAAAAAGGTAGGAATATGGGTAGACAAAGAAAACAACAGAAAACATATGTAATGACAATGAGAATAAAGAAATCAACCTTGTTGCTGCTAAAAATTTTGAGGAAGTTGGAAAACAATGAAAAATTCAGGAAGCAATCAATTAAAAAAGAAATATACAAATAATATTTCTGGGTTATTATTTAAAATAATTTAGCTATACAATTATGCATAAAGAAAATGTGGCAACTTGTAACATAGAACCTACGAAAAAGTTTTATGGTCTTTCTTTTCCCTATTCTCCATGCAAAATATCACTGTCCATTATTTTTCTATGTGTTCGTGTTTTCAATAGACAATACAGGGTTTGAGACCATCTTAAATAGCATTGTGCTTCTCACAAACCTAGCAGTATTATGCTTTTCACATAGTAGGGACTCAATAAATATTTGTCTTTCCCATTGATGAGGATAGAAACCTAATTTTTGATTTTGTGATACCAAAGCTAGGCTACAAATACAATATCCCAGGAGTCCTTGGAAGTGTTAACTTTTCTTTTTGAGAATTTCTGAGTTGTAAAAGCAAATGAGCTCCTTATCTTTATGCAATTGGGAAGAGATGGTAAATGCAGGCTCACAGTAGCCCAAGATTGCATTGGCATGTCCCCAGCTCTAAACAATGACAAAAAGTACATTAACCACAAGATCAAGATGCCTAATCAATTTGCAAACACATGGAAGGGCTCAGAATGATGGGTAATAACCAGCATGACTTTTTGACCAACAAATCATGTTAGACCAATTCAATTGCCTCCTCTGACAGAGTAGCAGACCTTGTATGCAGGGAGGAAGGGACAGGCATAATATATTTTGACTTCAGGGAGGCTTCTGACTCTGTTCCACATGACATGCTCATCAACAAGGTAGGAAAATATGGCTTGCTGTCAGAGATGGATTAAATTGATTAGAGCAGTGGCTAATTGGGAAGAGAAGGAAAATCACCGACTGCATGAAAACATAAGTACAAGGCCAAATATGCTGCTATGTTGGGTCTGGATAAATTCAAGGGCAAATGAGTAGAGCAGGTAGAGCAGAACACAGTTCGATGGCAGAATCCTTGCCCATAAATACAGAAGCTCATGTCTTTTAACGTTTCTTCCAACTCTTTGGATATTAACAAGTGTATGAATGGACACTATGTGACCGTACTCAGAGGAAAGTCTTTAGTTTAGATTAAAATTTTGTGTCTTCAAAATATACTTTTAAAATGAAAAAAAAAAACAGTTATAATCATTTTCTATTAAGCTAATAAGAGTAAGTCTCCATCAAGGATAAATTTGACAGATCTCCCCAGATATGACAGATTGAGAATAAGAAAATAAGATAACTAAATTTCAAAGGGAAGAAATAGGAGAGAAAGCTTGGAGGACATCAGATGGCTAAGGACAGAGCAATAGGGGCTTCTAATCATCCTGATTATAGTCAGATTTGACCTAAAGTTAATTTTTTCTACTTAGCATATTGGTTAGGATCTGATCCTAATTTTAGTATTTAAAGGTCAATCAATACTTTGAAAGTATCAGATCAACTGAAAGAACCACCACTGCTACAAAAATCTGATCAGGAACTGGGGAATCATTTATTACAACGTATCAGCCAACAAGCAAGTCATTACTAAACACCAAGTATGTGTCCATCTCTGCTAGACACAGTCACTGTCCTCAAAGACCTAGGGCACAAAAGGGAACAATAACACCTATAAAAGATAAAACATATATTCTAATCTCTCCTCTCTCCAGCATCTATGGTTTCTAGCTCTCAACTTGAGCCTTTCTCCATTTAAAAATATCCTACACCCTTTTGTCTAAAAAACTTTCACCTGATTGTGGCCCATGTAATGATTTTAAACGATGTCTAAAAATTCTTTGAGATTCCTCCTTTGAAAAGCTGGAGACTAATTTCTCTCCTCTTAACTGGGGGTTGGACTGAGACTTCTATCAATATGGCAAATATGCCAGTATGTCACTTTGGGGAAAAGGTTGTAAAAGGCCCCCCAAAAAATCATTCATAAGGAAAAATATTGATATACTTGACAGTAATAATATTTAAAATGTCTAGGTATTAAAACATATCATAAATATAGTGAAAAATACAAGCCGCAGGATGTGAGATGTTTTTAACTGTCTCACTATCAAAGGACTTGTATCCAGATTACATAAGGAACTACAAATTGATAAGAAAAACTTAGACAAATTAATAAAGACAGTGGGCTGAAGTCTTAACTGGGTATATCACAGAAGAGAGACAGTCCAAATGGTTGATAAACAAATAAGATCAACTTCTTTAGTTACCAGGAAAATGCAAATGAAAATTACAGAGAACTACAACCATATATGCATCAAACTGGCTAAAACAAAAAGCTGAGAAAGCCTAGTGTTGGTGACAATGTGAAGCATTATCTGCTAAAGCTAAAAAACAGGCACAAACTATGACTCAGCAATTTCACTCTCAGGTACGAATACCATAGAAACCATGGACACTTAGGTACCAGGATACAAGTACAATATCTTTAATAGCAGCATAGATTTTATAGTCAAAACCTAAGAAAAATTATTTCAGCAGCAATAATGTTATATTTATAAAATATATAAATGAAAAATAAGCAAACTAAAACAATGTGTCTCAACTTGGACAAATCGTATAAATATAACATTGAATGAAAAAAGCACAATACAAAAAAAGTATATAGTATAATATAATAGTTTACTTATGTTAAGTTAACAAAACACAAACTAAGCAAAAATGTTAAGGGATGCATTTATTGGTGCTAAAATTATAAAGCAAAGCAAGAAAATGATTACCATAAAATTCAGCATAGTAGTTACCGCTAGCAGGTAGAGAGAGGTGGAGACATTCCAGAATGAACATATGGGGAACTTCTGGAATGCTGGCAATGTTTTACTTCTTGACCTGCATGGTGGGCCTCAGGTTTCATCCTGATTATAATTCATCCCATTACATTATTTATGTTTTATGCACTTTTTCTGTGTTATATTTAAAAATAAAAGTTACAGAAAGACAGCGAATTTGCATAACAGCCCTACAAACAAGCTTCAATTCCCACAACTTGACAGTAATTGGTCCCTGAATTTTTCTCAAAAATCTCATAACACAGTTGGAAAGACATTCATATTATGTTTTTCTGCTTCATTCAGTTGCAAATATTCATTAAATAAATATTAGGTGAGTGCCTACTATGTGACAGATACTGCTCTAGGCATTTAGAAATACAGAAGAGAAACAAAATAAAAACTAAAACCCCTGTCCTCTATCATGGAACTTATATTCTAGTTTAAGTTTAAATAGAGAATTATACTAGCAGTATGATTATAAGAATAAAAAGAACCTAGCCTCAGAAAAGACTGCATCCAGGGATTCAAATAGCATAACAATTCTGAGTCTCAACCTTTCTATCTCTCACTTGGATTAAACTTTATTCTCTTAAACCCTTCTATAAGTTAGGGGACATAACCATAACTTACCTTTGCAGTCCTATTCCTTCACCTTGTTCTCCAAGGGGAAAAAAAGATCATCTGCCTCCCACTGTCTATGTATAAAAAATATTCCAAGGAAGAGCTCTGATTGGCCACTTTAGAATTATTATTTCATCCATGAGCCAATCACTGAGACCAAGATAATGGTGCAGTCTGACTGGCCAAGCTTGGATCTTATACCCAATCCTGTGATGGGAGAAACTTGGTATTTTAACTGGTAGCCCTATTGAAATAGCATGGTATAGAGGAGATGAATATCCAAAAGAAATAGTGCTGCAGTTAGAACTGAGTAAGTAGTGCTGGGTTGATGAAAACACTCTCCCACAAGTAGGCATTATACAGATTAGGCTCTTATAAGGGCAACCACGGAAAACAACATAAATAAAGCACTGCAGGATCACAGAGAAAGAAACAGTTATTTCTAACCAAAGAACCAAGGAAAGTATCTCAGATTTGCACCCACTCGTCCTCACCCTACAGAGCCAGAGCTCAAACCCACCCCTGAAGGAATCAAGCTAATACATCTTACCCTGAATTAAAGAAACACGGATCTCAGAAGGGCATGAAGGTGACACTGGATGTCCTCACACACTCTGAATAGTACGGGTGTTGGCAGAATCCACATTAGTAGTATATTCGAGGAAGGGAGCCCCATCATCTGTCTCAGGGAGCAGCCCCAAGGTTTAATCGTCCTTAACAGCTCTGCCAGTATTAAAGACTGCTTTCCTTATCCAAGTTGAGATCATATGAGTTTATAAAACAGTCAATAAAGAACAATGAGCAACCCAGGGAGAGGAAACTGGAGAGCAGAGAAGCGCTCTGAGTTTAAGCTCTCTGTCCCCAACTCAAGATTTCAGAAAGCCCTTCCTCATGCCTCACAAATGGCCAAATGAGTGTCTAACAATAATGTCCTGCTCTACCTCTGACGGGCTACCCTGAAGTGGAAGAGCTTTCTCCTGGAATTTTGGACTATGATTTTAAGAAATGGTTAGAAAATGAAGTTACCTCCTTCAGACTCTGTGTTTGAACCTTCATTCATTCACCATATTCTAGAATCAATCTTCTACTTATGATTATAAATTTAAAATAGGCCCCTATATTACCCCCTCTTCTCCTCACACTGCAATAAAATTCTCTACGATTGATTACACTTCTGTGATAAAACTTTTTTTTTAATTGAAGTATATACTCAGTTATAATGTGTTAACTTCTGGTGTACAGCATAATGTCCCAGTCATGCATATCCATACATATACTGTGACAGAACTTCAATATATGCACATTCTGACACCAGCCTTGTCCTCAGGAAGCCTTAAAGGTGACTAATTCCATACCCAGCCTGCCACCCCCCGTGACTCTGCTGTGCATGTACACACATCTCTTTCCTCAGTCCCACTGCTGGATTAAAAACCCTTTGGAGTAAGAGACTCTCCTTCTCATCTTTGATTTCTTAAACTCATAATATAATCTTGGGCCCATAACATAATGCTTTATGGAAAGCAGACAATTGATAAATGGTTAATTGATAACTTTCAAAAACTTACACTAAAGAATGAGCAATTCTGCCACCACTTATCTCTCTAGTATCCATATGAATCAGAGAAAACTTTTACAGATCTGGTGATAACTGCACTGTGGGAACAGGTAACAAGAATTGGGGTCCAAAAGAGAGTGGAGCTCGTTAAAAAGAGACAGGCACATAGTCATTAAAGAGTATGAAATACAGTATCAGACATCTCTGAGTTCAAATCTTAGCAAGCTCTTTAAGTTCTTTGACTCTCAGTTTCCTGTTTATGAGATAAGGTACGATATCCTTTTATCCAGGTTATCATGGGGATTAAGTAAAATGATGTATGTTAAAACAATAAACCTGCATACAAATGTCTTTAATAAACTGTGATGTGTGTTGTATCTATAAATTGTACTTTGAGCTCCCAGTCATCCTTTGTGATAGAAACCTAATCTCAGCTAGTTTGTGGTCTCTGTTCTTTTCATAGGGTTACCTCTAATTTGGGGAACCTTTCATGTAGTTCCAAGGTGCAGGGTTGTGTAGGAGCATCTGTTTCGCTGGAACACACTGATGTAGCTGGACCTTAGCCATCAGGTCACTGCGGACACCCTCCCATCTTCACAACTCCTTAACTCTGTGGGCTCTCTGCTAATTCTGTGCCCCACTGAGAAAGGAACATATGTGAGAATGTCTGTGGCTCTGTCCTCCATGAAGGACATTGCCTAGAAGCCATTTCTTTTCTGAAGTACTGTTGCCTAAAGAAAACACAGAACCTTTCCAATTGGTAGGGTTTTATCCCCCTCCGAGTTTCTGTCAGAGGAACGGTAAGCAAGGTCATCATCTCTCTGGGACCCACCAAACTCTGCTCTCAGTGTCTCTCCTGTTCCTACCCTCTCCCCAACCAGAGAAATGTTCTCGTTATATGAGAAGAGTCCTACTCTTCTCAAAGCCCACTTCTTCTGAATATTCTGCCTTTATCTCAAGTCCTCCCGGATTCCCTAAAGCCAGGAAGACTCCCTTTTTTCTTCATTCTGCTCTGTCCTTCCCTCTTGGGGTTGGAGGAGTTGAAGGAGGGACACAGGGATACAGGTAGAATGAAAGCACAGGAAAAATAGTGGGAGGAAAATCCATCCAACAAGTGACACTGTCATTATTAACTCAACAGCAGATGGGGAGGGACAGAATACTTCAGGAACTTTAATCCACTTGTTATTTTCTGGGTCCTGTCCCCATAGTCCTTGAGGAAGGATGCCCCAAATTGGAAACCCTATTTATATAAGATCACTGTGCCAAAGTCACAGTTGTTACACAGCTGAAGAAGAACACAGAGTTTTCCAGAAAGAAGAAAGCATGGTAGACTGTAAGTAGAGTGTGCCCTCCAAGCACTCCTATCTCTGCTCTACTTTTCAGTCTTCATTCTCATATCCTGGAAACTCCCTTTCTTCTTTCATCTAGACGTTTGTTTTCTCCATCCTCCACAGAGATCCTTACAGATCTTCCCTCCTCAGAGTACCACATGGCAGGAGGTTCCACCTGCTACTTTCTTGACCACAAATCCCATTCTCTTGGTAATTCAACTTATCCTCATATCCAAACTGAAGGCTTTAGTGACTCAACACTCCAAAGGATATTTGAATTCTAAAGGATTATAAAGGAAGGAATTCATAGTAGTGACTAGCAGATAGACAGCTATGCTTTTTGACGATAGGAGAACCCTTCTTAAAGCTTCTTAAGTAAGGAATACCTAATGACTACAGAATACACATCCTTTCTAAGAACATCATTTACAAAAATGGCCAATATTGGAACACAATGCAAGTCTCACCAGATTTTAAAGGAATGAAATCATACATATTATAATTACAACCATGTTGTAATTAAATTAGATATCAATAACAAAAAAATAACTAGCAAAAATACTATGTATTTTGGGTATTTAAAGACCTGTAGTTATACCAATATGTCAAAAAAGAAATCTTAATCCAAAAAATTTAAATGTGCTTTTACCCAATAGTAACAAAAAAAAGGCACTACATTGCAAAATTTGTAGGCTACAGATAAAGCAGCAATTGGAGGGAAATTTACAGAATACAGACATAAATGCATATACTAGAAAATAATAATGTATGAAATTAGCATGCATTCATCTGATCCAGATTCTTCTTCAGAGAAGGCCTTGCTGTCCAGCTGTGTGCAGGTCAGCAGACAATCTTCAGCTATAAGTTCCTGCAGGTCTGCCTCAGCTGCAGAGAGCCACTTACCCTAAGGCCATGCCCACATCTAATAACTAAGTAAAGAAGGCGTTTAACAGCCCAGCCCCATGTTGAAAACCCAATGATATATTCAAAGACTATACTCTGATGGCCAGTATTTGCTCCAGAGCTCTCCACCCAGTCAGCTCAGGCTAATAGCACCTGTATCACAGCTAGGCTTCTCCTCCTGCTTTTAATTCTGCTTCTTCCCATCTCTCACTACAAACTTCATCTCAGTGTATGTATGAATCAAGAGAATCCAATCCGTGATACCATCTCAAAAAATTAGAAAAAGTGCAGCACACTAAACCGATGAACGTTATAGAAAAACATAATGAACACAGGACTAGATATTACTGATGAAAGCAAGCTTACAATAGAGATGATTGACAATCTTTTTAAAAGATGAATAAAAAGTTATAAATCACCAGTAAGACTTACAGGAAAAATTTGAGAAAAAGCATGATTAGCCAAAACAAAGAATGAGGAAGAGGTATCACCCCAGATGCTAGGGACATTAAATGGATAACATGAGGATATTAAATCACCTTTATGTCAATATTTTTTTAATTGCAACAAAAGTACACAGTTCAAGAAAAAGATAGCTTATTCAAACAAAATCAAGAAGAATTTGAAAGCCCAATAGCCATTCAAGTGAATGAATCAGTAGTTTTTAAAATTTCCCACAAAAACTCAAAGCCCAAACAAATGATTCACCATGGAAATCTACCATTAAAAAAAAAAAAATTTAAAGGTTACATAGTAAGTATAGAAAATTAAAAAATATAGAAAAGAAGGGAATACTTCTCACTTCATTTTATAGGACCAGCATAGATTTTCTATCAAAGCACAAGAACAGTGAAAGAATAAAAGTCAAAAAAAGAATTTCTATAAATTAATAAGAAATAGACCATCCAGTTTTTCTTAAAAGGGCAAAAGGGTTGAATAGTCACTTATATAAAAAGTCCAAATTGTCAGCATACATGACACACATAGTTTAATGTATTATCAGGAAAATAAAACTTAAAACTATAATTAAATAACATTACACACTCACTGACTTGGCGAAGGGTAAAAAGTCTGACACTATCAAATGCTGGTAAGGATTTCGAGAAAAGGAACATACTAAACATGGTTAATGGAATGGAAAACATTCAGCATTATCTAGTAAATTAAAGATATGTGACCTATGACCCAGCAATTCCATTCCCAGGAATATACCCTATAGAAACTCCTATGTATGTATACCGGGATACTTGAACAGACATGTTCATAGAGACATTATTCATAGTAGGTCTAAACTGGAAACAAGTCAGATGCTTAGAGAAAAATGGATTGGTTAATCATTGTATATTCATGGAATAAAATACAGTAGCAAAAAATGAACTATAGCTGCACCAAACGTTACGGATGAATCTCATAAACATAATATTGAGTAAAAAAATTAAGACATAAATATATGTGTGTATATTTATATATATTTGCCTTAATTATTTTTACTTTATTTATATATATACAGACACATACACACACACACACATATATATATACACACAACATGATTCTATTCTAAAACTGAAAAACAGGAAAAATTAAACTATATTATTTAGTCATTTGTCCACAGATGATTATGTAATTTTTCTACATTTATAGTGTATATCACAGCTTTAAAAAGCAGTGACAATAAAATAAATAAAAGTTAAATAAATAAAATTAATGGTTGCAACAACTTTTTAGAAAAGTTTTAAAAAGGAGGAATACATCAAAACATTACATCAGACCCCTTAAACTTACACAATGTTAGGTAGCAATTATGTCCCAATAAAGCTGGGGAAAACCACAAATAACTTAAACAAATAAATAACATTAAGAAGATAAAAATACTTCAATGCCCACTTCAAAATAATAAAAGCATTTAATTTTTCAAAAGGGAGAAAGACAGATTAACAGTGCAGAAGATGGAGCCTATTGTTTTAAAAGAAATATAGATTTAAACTTAATTAAAAGGGATCAGTATTTAAAGAGGAATTTAAAATACAGGAGAATAAGAGAATGAATAACAGTATGTGATCTTTAAGAAAACAAAAAGTCATGAAATCAGAACACAAGCGTAAAAGAAAAAAGAAGAAAAGAATGGATGCAGATGAAAGCAATTTTGTAAATGACTGGCCAGTCATCTGATAGCTCCATTTCTTCTGTGAGGTAGAAAGTGAGATTGTACTCCAAAAGCTAGCCTCCTTGGCAAAAGGAAGCTTACAGTACTTTTCCTCTCTCCTGCTCCAGCTTGCTGGGTTGAAACTTCTTGTTGCTGCAAAGCCAAGAGCAGCAGTTATGCAAATGATGCCCAGCACAGATGCCAGTGTGTCCACCAATGCCAGTATTATGGGCATCCTAGCACTGCCAAGAGCTCAGGAGCTGTCTCCTGTAGGTGTCAAAGCTGCATGCACTAAAGCTGCGGGGAGACTGTTGAACTCAAAGCCCACAAAGATTTTATCGTCCCTGTTAAAATTATCGAGCTCATCAAGTCCAACCCATGGGAACAGAGCCAGCGAGTGTCCAAAGTTTGGGCAACAATCTGTGTATACTTCAATTCTTTCTTTGGGATGTATCTGTTGTGGGAAGCTCCAAGAACAGTGTTAGTCAAAATATAATGTGTAGTGTGTGACCCAGTAGAACATGAAGGGACCTCTGATTCTACATTGTTAATAAGCTCCCAGGTGACCTCAGTGTTGCTGGTCCCCAAACCACAGTGTTAGTAGCAAGGTCCTAAGAACTTCACATTAAAAGGCCTAGAAGGCTCAATGTCTCTGTCCACGTGACATTTCAAAACATGCCTGAATTACTGGCAAATGAAACTTACATTCAAGCTGGGACACTCTTCAAGACTACCTACCCAAGTGAATGATTAGCACGTCTGTCACTTAGAACTAAATGAGCACCCTTGATGTATCCCACTACGTGGGCTGCAGACAATAAGTGGGTATTGTCTCTACCCTTGTTGAATTTATTTTTGACTCAGTGAGAGGCAGCAAGACATTCCAAAAGTAACAAGAATACCAGGGACACTCAGACTAAAAATAGAGCATTCAACTAGACACAGTCCCGTGGAACTGTACATGAGTTCTTTTTCTTTTTCACTTACTGACATGTTATCAAATTCCTTGGCATACCTTGAATAAATTTTATGGACTAGAAATCACAGCTATTCTGTATGTATTGGCTCCTGTTATGGGTAGTTAACTAAAGGAAAAGTTATTCTGCTAATAAGCCACGGTAATATAACATACCTATGGAGTTTATATCCTTCACTGACATGATGATTCTTTACAACTCTTAGTACATTCCAAAGCCACTTTCAAAATACTTTCAAAAATACTCCTTCTCTTAAGAGGAAAAGCAAGGCTCTTCCAAATTGAGAAGATGAACAACTGATGATATTCAATTTGGGATTCATTCTACTTTATTTTGGCAAATCAAAAGGTGTTCACCAAACTAAATGAAAATAGACCTCCTGAGCAAAGTTTTAAATTTCGTATCTAGAGAAAGAGTCCTACAGGTATCCAGGATCAACAGGTAAACCACAAAAGAACCAAATTCTAGCTGAATGCAAGCTGCCCTTACGCAAAATGAAAATAAAAGACAGTGTAGAATTTTAGGTTGAACGTTAACTAAAAATATTCATTCAAATTTTCATTTGTATGGAAAGGCCACAGATTTTTTTATTTTTAGATATATAAGGATGTAAAAACTCTAATACCCAAATATCCTTTCTGAAAAAATTATTGAAAGATGCAGACTCTTTGGCCCATATTAGACCCAAAGTGTCATCTGCCTGCTGTTTCTCAGACTTCTCCTTTGTCTGTGGAGCTGAAAGAAATAAAGGAAGACCTGAATAAACTAATATATGCCCAAGTCTTAGATGTGAAAGCTAAGTATTATCAAAATGTCAACTAATTCCTCCAAACAATGTATATGTCTAGTGCAACAAACTAAATAATCCAGGGGGGTTTTACTTGTTTACTTGCTTATTTTCATTTTAGTTTTGTATGGGAAGGAGAAAGAATTGATACAGTAAATTTTAGAGTTCATCTGAAAGAACAGACAAACTTCTTTAAACTAAAGACAAACTGCTGAAAGAAACCAGAGAAAAATGACATTTTATTTTCAAAGGAAAATTAATTTAAGTAATAGAAGATTTCTCATCAGAAACCAGATGAGAAGGATGTGGCTCAACATTTTTTAGGAGCTGAAAGAAAAGAATTGTCAACTCAAGTTCATACCCACTGAAAATAACCTTCAAAAACAAAGAGAAAATCAAGACATCATTAGGTAAAACAAAACTAAGAGAATTTGCTACCAGCAACCTACACTAAAAGAATGGCTAAAGCAAGATTTCTAAATAAAAAAGGAAACAATAAAAGAAGTAAACTTGGAAGGAAGGACAGAATATGCAGAAATATGAGTAAATATAATAAGCTTTTCTTTTCCTGAGTTTTCTAAATTGTTGACAACTGAAACAAAATGATAACACTGTCTCATGTAGTTCTGAATGTGCATAAAAGAAATATTTAGAACAATTATATTATAAATAAGGGGAAGTAAAAGGGTGTCTGTACTCTACTTGAACTGGTAAAATAATAACACACATAGATTGTGATAAATGATGTATATATAATGTAATACCTACAGCAGCAACTAAAAATGTTGTATAAAGTGATACACTAAAAATCACTTACTTAAACAAATCAAAGTAGCATTCTAAAAAATGTTCAAGTAACCTACAGGAAAGTAGGAAAAATAAAACAGAGAGGTAAAAAATAGAAAACAAAATAAATAAATAAATAAAATGGCAGATGTAAAGCCCTAACTTATAAATAATTCCATTAAATATAAATGGCCCAAATACATCAATTTGGGCAGGTTGCATTAAAAAACTTGATACAAGTGTACGTTTTCTACAAGAAACACACTTTAAATATAATGATACAGGCAGGAAGAAAGTAAATACATGGGAAAAGATACATTAGGCAAACAAAGGAAAGCAGGAATAAAGTAGACTTTAGAGGGAGGAAAATTACCAGAAACAGAGAGGGACATATATAAAATGATAAAAAGTTCAATACACCAAGAAGACCCAGCAATCATAGATGCATAAATCACCAAACAACAGAGCTGCAAAATATGTGAAGCAAATACTGAAAAAACTGAAAG
Source organism: Camelus ferus (assembly GCF_009834535.1). NCBI lineage: Eukaryota > Metazoa > Chordata > Mammalia > Artiodactyla > Camelidae > Camelus > Camelus ferus. The sequence goes on from NC_045700.1 coordinate 14,176,203, forward strand.
GAAAAATAGGAAAATCAACAATTATAGTTGGAGACTTCAACAACTCTCTTTAACAACTGATTTAACATCTAGACAGAAAATAAGCAAGGATATGGAGGAACTCATGTAACCATCAATCAATAGCACCTAACTGATATTTATAAAACATTTCATCCACAGAATACACATTTTTTTCAAATGCCCATGGAATATATATCAATACAGACCATATCCTGGCCATAAAACAAACTTCAATAATTTTTTTAAAATTAAATCATGCAGAGTGTTTTCTCTGACTACAATGGAATGACACTAGAAATCACTAGTAGGAAGACAGAGAAATCTCCAAATAATTGGAAACTAAACAAGACATTTCTAAATAATTCATGGAACAAAGAGGAAGTCTTAAGGAAAATCAAAAAATACATTTAACTGAATGTATATGAAAATGCAAAATATCAAAACTTCTGGAATACAGGTAAAGCAGTGCTGAGGGAAATACAGCATTAAAAGCAAACATTAGAAAAGAAAAAAGTTTCAAATCAATAATATAAACTCTTACCTTAATAAATAGAAAAGAAAAAGCAAACACAAAGCAAGCAGAAGAAAAGAAATAATGAAAATAAGAGCAGAAATCAATTAAATTGAAAACACAAAAGAGGAAATCAATGAAACAAAAAATTGATTATTTAAAGATCAATCAAATTGAAAAATCTCTAGCAATAGTAACAAAGGAAAAAGGCGAGAAGACAGATTACCAATACCAGGAATGAAGCAAGGGACATCACTACTAACCCTGCAGACATCAAAAGAATAGGAAAATACTGTGAACAATTGTAGACACATAAATCTGATGATTAGATAAAATGGATCAATTTCTTGAAAAACACAAACTACCACAACTCATCAATATGAAATGGATAATTTGAATAGCCCTATAACTTTTAAGGAAATTAAAAATTTAATTAAAAGCACCCCAATAAAAGAAATCTCCAGGTCCATATATTTTCAATGGAAAATTCAAACCAAATGTTTAATGAAGAATTAACACCAACTCTGCACAATTAATTCCAGAAAAGAGGAACACTTTCCTATTCATTTTATGAAGACAGCATTAGATACCAAATACAATAAGGACAGTACAGAAAAGTGAAGACAAATATCCCTCACATACATATTCACATATATATAAATGAAAAATCTTTAACAAAATATTTGCAAATAGAATTCTGCAACATAGGACCAGTAAGGTTTAGTCCATAGATGCATGGATGATTCAATATTTGAAAATCAATTGGTGTAATGCACCATATCAACAGACTAAAGAAGAAGAATCATATGGTCATACTGATTGATACAGTAAAAGCATTTAGCAAAATCTAACATCCATTAATGACACAAAAAGAAAAGAAAAGAAAAGAAATAGAGAACTTCCTCAACTTGATAATGAGCATCTACAAAAAACCTACAACTAACATTGTACATAATGGTGAAAGACTGAATTCTTTTCCCCTAGATCAGGAACAAGGCAGGGATGTCTGTTCTCATCACTCTTACTCAGTGGAGTGCTGCAAGTTCTAGCCAGGGCATTAAGGCCGGGAAAGAACTATAAAGCACAGACTCTTGAAATGAAAAAGTAAAATTGTGCCTATTTGCAGAAAACATAATTGCCTACCTAGAAAATACCAAAGAATCTTTCCCAAAAAACCTTCTAGAACTAATAAATGAGTTCAGCAAGGTTATAGGATACAAGAGCAACACACAAGAATCAACTGCATTTCTATTCAGTAATGATGAACATGTAGCAAACAAAATTCAAAGGACAATACCAGTTAGAATCATTTAAAAATAATTATTTAATATGTATGTATATGCATGACTGGGACATTGTACTGTACACCAGAAATTGCTATATTGTAACTGAATGTACTTCAATTTAAAATAATTATTATTATTATTTAGATTTAAATCTATCAAACATGTGTAAGACTTACAGATTAAAAACTACAGACTGCTAATGAAAAAAACCTAAAAACATAAATCCAACATGGAGAAACATGGTTATGGATTAGAAGATTTAATAAAGCAAAGATGTCAATTCTCCTCAAATTGACATATAGGTTTAATGCAATTCCAATAAAAATCTTAACAAGATTTTCATAGATATGGGCAAGATTATTTTACAATTTATATGGCACAGCAAAGGAATTAGAAGAGCTAACACAAATATGACAAATAAGAATAAAGTGGCAATAGTCAGTATACTTGGTTTCAATACTTATTATACAGTTCTAATTGTCAAGACTACCTGGTGTTGATGGAGGGATAGACACATTGATCACTGAAACGGAACAGAGAACTCAGAAAATGATCCACACAAACATGCCCAGTCGATTTTTGACAAAGATACAAAAGCAATTTAATGGAAGGATAGCCTTTTCAACAAATGATACTGGAACAATTGAATATCAAAGCTAAAACATGTACCTCACCTTAAGTATCACATCTTATATAAAAACTAATTCAAAATGGATCATAGACTTAAATATAAAATTCAAAACTAAAAAAAAATTTTTTTCAAGAGAACATGAGGACTTCCTCAGGATGTTCAGGATCTGGGGCTAGTTCTTAGACTTGATATCAAAATCACAACTGATAAAAGGAAGAATTGATAAATTGGGACTTCATCAAATTAAAAAAAAAAAGCATTTGCTCTGGAAAGGATCTTGTTAAGAGGACGAAAAGATGAGCTACAAAATAGGAGAAAATATTTATAAATGACACATCTGATGAAGAACTAGAATATATAAAAAGAACTCTCAGAACTCAACCAAAAAAGCAAACTATCCAATGGAAAAAAAAAATGGGCAAAAGACCAAAATACATGAAGGTACGTCTGACCACAGAGGATGTACAGATGGAAAACAAGCACATGAGAAGATGCTCAACATCATCAGTCATCCAGTAAGAGCAAGTTGAAACCACAATGAGATCTCTCTATATACCTATCGGAATGGCTAAAACAAAAAATAATGATGAACTAAAGGCTAGTGAGTATATGTAGAAATGGAATTACTCAGACATTGTTGGTAAAAATAAAAAAATGATAAAACCGCTATGAAAATAAGTTTGGCAGCTTCTTAAAAGGAAAAAAAAAATCCAGAAAACAAAAAAACTACCATAGAACATTACAATTGTACTCTTGGGTATTTATCCCAGAGACGTGGAGACATCTGTTCATGCAAAAACCTGTACACAAATGTTCATAGCAGCTGTACTTGTTTCCAAACTGGAAACAATTGAAATGTCCTTGAACGGGTGAAAAGTTAACCAGACTGTGTTACATTCATACCATAAAATACAATAATTTAGCAGAAAAAATGAACAAACTATTGATACATATTTCTTTTCTAGAACAAATTCTAGAGAACTATGCTGAGTTAAAAAAAAAAAAACCTAATCCCAAAAGTTACATACTATAGAATTCCATTTAAATAACATTCTTAAAACCACAAAATTGTAGAAATACAGAACAGATTATTGATGGCCAGGAGTCAAGGAGGGAACTGGAGTGAGAAGGAAGTGAATGTGGCTATAAAATGGTAATAGGAGATCCTTGTGGTGATGGAAATGTTCTGTGTTTCAACTAATTCAGTGTCCACATCCTGGTTGTGACGTTGTACTGTCAGTTAGCTGGCAAATAACAAAGGGAGCCTTGAATCCAGATACATTAGTTTTTTAGAGATCAGGCTATTTCTAATTTATTTTGCGTCATTAGCAGTGAAAACACATATTTCTTGGATCAGAGGAGAAAAGTGGAGAAAGCATCCCAAGAAGAGAAAACAGCATCAGTATTACAGACCTGTTTGGGGGATAAGTAGAACAATTTCACTAGAGAAGAAAATTTAGAGAAAAATGGATTTGAAGTACGTTGGGCACGGGGTGACATCAGAGGAAGGAGTCCATAGATAGTGGACTAATGAGGTAGCCTTCTCCTAACAGGAGTGAGGAACTTAAAAGTTTTTGAGGAGGAAATTATTCAATATACAGTCAACCCTCAGTATCCAGTGGGGATTGGTTCCAGGACTCCCTCCACTCCCCATACCAAAATCCATGGATGCTCAAGTCCATCATATAAATGGCATAGTACAGTCGCCCCCACTCCCCTCCTGCAACTGTGGGTTCCACATCTGAGGATTCAACCGACCATTTAACCAGATACAGAAGCTGTGACTATGGCAGGCTGACTTTAAATAATGTTTCAGAAAAAGCAGCCAGGCATGTTGTTCTCTGGTGTACCTTTGACCTTTTATAAGACTATTCTTGGGGAAATGGTGGACAGAGCAAGAATGCTCATCTCTTCAGGGTGGCATGAAATACCAGGAATCAGAGGGCTGAGCACGAAGTATTTGAAGGCAGAATAAAGGCAGTTGCCTTCTCCAATCAATCCTCCAGAATTCTGCAAACAAATATTTCTAAAATGAAAACCTGATCCCATTGTTCACCTATGTAAAACCCTGCAATGGTGCCATATAGACTATGAAACAAAACCCAAACTCTTGATCAGTGCTTGCAAGGCCTTGGGCAACCCAGCCCCTCTGGGCCCTGTGCCCAGGGCCCTGGAACACAAACTCTTGTCTCCTGTCTCCCTCTGAAAGGACTGTCCTCACCTGCAGTGGGCCGCAGAAGCAGTGGGGCATGAGAAAACCTACGAGGCAGAAAGAAGATTGATGGGGACAGGGAAGGAAAAGTCTCTTTTATTTCACTTTACCTCCTGTTCTCTGAAGGGGAAACTTCACTCCTGACAGCTTTCTGCACGGAAGTCAAGTGGCTGACCACTGCTTAAGGTCTATTTAGAATGTCTTTTTTTCCTTCCCATTTTCTCTCTCTCTACCTCTCCTGTGGTCCACCCCATTCCTTCCTTCCTTTCTCCTTGCCTGGTGCTCTTCCTTCTTTTCTGCTCCTTCCTTCTCTCCTGTCAGCAGGCTTATCCCCCCATCTTTCTTTAACAAATACCTTATTTCCCTTGGCCCACCATAATTCAGTTAGTCTCCATGTTATGCCCTTTTCTCCCCAGCTCTCCACATTCTGAAAGTTCATGAGACCACCCGCACTGCCACTGCTGAGATACCACAAAACACAAAGTGAACAAAATTATCAACCCAATTTCCTGAAAGTGTGGGTTCATGGAGAACTGTTAACCACCATTTTCTATTCTTTATTCCTTTCCTTGAGATGATTTGAAATCTGCAGTTATGGATAAGATTTGTGCCCCTTCCTTTTTTTTATTTGCTAGTATGGAACACATGGTCACAAATCTTTACATCATCATTTCTAGGTAATCCCCAATACTCTTCCTTCTTAAAATTTTCACACATATTCAGGCTTCCTCTAGGGGGAGATTTCATAACCTTCTACTCAAGGACACACTCAAAACTTTCGTAATAGTTGTCAAACCTGCCCCTCCACTGGGTTGATTACCAATGCCTTCTGATACACAAACCACATAAAACTTCTGTACTGTTGGTTTCAGCAAGAGAAATACTACTTCATGATGCACTGTTTTGAGCTGTCATGGAACAACTTCTATTGAACTACATGCTACCACTGAGGGGGATGCTGAAAAACCTGCGCCTCTCTTTGAAAATGTTGGCAATGACTAAACGTTAGCAACGATAGCTAAAGAGGTCCTTCTCAGGATTCACGAGTCGTAGGTAGGTCACTGGAGTCTCAGAACCAGAAATAGCAGGCTTTTTCTGCCTTTGCTTAAGTTTCATTTTATGGGCACCATAACATTTGCAACAGATTATGTTTCTCTTTTGTTTTGGTAAATTTGCTGGTAAATTTACAACCAAACTTGAGGTTCATCTCCAAAAGTGGAATAGTGTCTTATGACATTTATTATGTGTTATCAGAGTTTCTCTCCATGTATCTTGTTTTTTATTTCATTTTCCCTTTGTTGCCACTTCCTCAACTTTAAAAAAAAAAATCACCCTCTTGTATGCATGAAGATAGAAAGGCAGAGATAAAATTTCTCAAATCACTTTCTAAAATGATTTGGAGGCATAAGTAAATCAATAATGCTTTTCATAACAACATCAATAATACTACAATAATATGCTTTTTTCTCATGCTTCCTTTAGAGTTTGTAATTGAACCTCTGAAAAACTGTTCAAGACTCAATCCACCCCATTCTCAGGTTGTTCCAGATAAGATATGGTCTCTGTCCCCCCAAAATCCTTACACCCCAACTTAAAGGGGAAAAAAAAGGTTAAAGACCTAGAAATCGACCTACAGCTATCCAATAATTTAAGTCACATGTCTCATGGTACAATGGTAGGATCTGTGGAAGTTGTAGAAGACAGTGTCATCATGTGAAGCTAGAGCAGTAGATGGTTTCATGGAGATGAGACAAAATGAACCTTGTAGAGTGGCTGGAATTTGCATTCCAATGACCCCTTTTCTGTTGTCTGTTTTATTTTGTTTTTCCTCTTCATTATGCAACTTCGAATATAAAGCCCTTCAACTTTGGGGGGAATTACAAGTGATAAGAACTTCCATGACCCAGCAGCAATGCCTCAGGAAAACACCATGCAAATCATCAGAGAAAGAATCAGTATAAGTGAGGATTCTTTGACCTACTTCCCTTAGGAAGAAAGCTTTATTTCAGAGTCACCTCTGAATTAAGTGTGGAGGTTTGCTTTTTACCTAAAAATCTACTCTCACTGGCTCTCCACTGTTGCTTTTCAGTCCTGGCTGAGTGAGAAGAGAGCCTTGGCTAGGGAGACAGTGTGTCCAAAAGTAATGCAGTGCCAGAAGAAATAAGAGTGACTATGGGTACTAAATCTGTGGGAAAGGGAGGAATCAAAGAGGGCATCGAGACTCCAAGTCTGAGCTATCACGTGAGAGAAGAGCTTGGGTAGCCCTCGGCAGAATCAGAGAAGTCAGGAGAAGCAAAGGTCCGTGGCCATGCACCACTGACACTAATAGCAAGTGGCACCAAATCTGGGGGAAAAAAGTGCATGGCTTCTAAGGTGAGCCCTTTGCTCACTCTCCCTCCATGGATGACAGTTGTTCTCTGTGCACTCGACAGCAGCTTCAGCCAGGAACGCCCAAACAATGTAATCCATCACTGCCACTCCTGGAAAGTCGCTGCCCTGGGGAGCAGAGAAGTCTGACCCCATGAGGCAGCGATGAGTTAGCAAAGGAGACGGCTTGCCTGGAGCTGCGGCTGCCTTCCACTCTTGGGCCACCTGCATTCATTCTGACAGCAGGTACTGGTCCTGAATTAGAATGCCTCTGAGAGCACCCTGTCAGGAGGGCAGCAACTACAGATACAGAGCATCCGGGAGGAGAACCTAGGCTCTAGGCAGAAGCAAGGCTTTAGCAAACTCAAGGCCTCCAAGTGTTAATAAAGGTCAGTAGCTATCAAAAAAAAAAAAAAAAAAAAAAAAAATCCATGCAAATAACCATGGCCAAGCCGTTAAACATGTTCTTTAGATTAATGCTGCCAAACCAAACCAGAAAGGCATTCCGTGGCTCTGCATAGAGGCAGCATGCTGGGAGGAAATCAAACTAAAAAGCAGAACAGCCTGGCAAGGAATTAGCCTCTGCTTGGTTCAGGAGTCTATTTTTCCCCGTGACAGTGGAAGGGTGAGAACTGCCCTCCTGGCAGAGACAAAGGCTGTCAGCTACAGCCTCTCCCCTTCCTCCTGCCCCTCTTCTTGATAGCTTCTCTTCCACCCAAGGCTCTACTTGACCTGGGGAGAGACTCAGCCAGCAGTTCAAGGCAGCCAGGGTTAAATTCCCCTACAAAGGAAACTGGGCCAATGCCTAGACACAGCTTTTAGAGATAATATGAGGTGAGGACTTGCTCTGAGTGCCAGATGCAAGCACAGCCAGCCTGAAAGATACAGGTACTTTGGGCACATTTATCATTTGATAGTTTTTCAAACCAATATTCTTTAAATATTTATTCAATATGTACTTGGTAAACAAGGAAAAAAATGGTTGTCTATTATACAAATTGCATTGCTATTTTAAATTTAGAATATAAATTAGATTCTACCTAGAAATTTTTTCAGAACATGAGAAACAGAAAAACATATCCTCCTTTATTTCATTTCTACCTGAAAACATTTGGCAAAACCTTTCCTGCTTCCCTACCGTTCTTATTTTTTTCCTTAATAAATCCTCAAATAATGAAACTATTGATGGTTTAAAATTATACCCTGACTACTGAAGACTGTCAGTTGGGAGGCTACAGATTATTGGCACTGCCTGAACTGAAGAATTTGAACAAAAGCACATGAAGACCGAAGGTAGCTGATGGTGTGTGATTAAACCAAATTTTCCTGTAGTGTCAGGGTTACAGTCAGAACCATGTAAACCAAGTTACTTATAAGTAAATTAACTTGGAAGCAGAGAAGAGGAGCTTGAGAGAGAAAGTTGTTCTGCAGAGAAAAACTAAGAAAATGAGACAAATATAAACAGAAAGCCTGAGATAGGGGCTCCCAAAAGCCCATGAAAGATGGGAGGAGCAGTCTCAGTTACTGACTTGCCACTTCCTACCCCTCTGTAGCCTTTTCTGTTCTTAAAACCATCACCTCCTTCACCTTGGACCAGTTTGAGTAGGCTTTAGTCATTTATAACCAGCAAAAAGAGTTAAGGCCAATTGGCGGCGGGGTGCATGTCTGGAGGCATCTTGCATGAGGGAGCTAAAGCATCAGTTCAAGGAAAAGGGTTGTCTGATGGGTCTCCTAAGTCTTTGGAATATATCAAAGGGTTCAGCAATATAGCAATATTTATGGAACAGCTACTGAGCACTGTGTGCTGGATAGCACTCAGAGACGTGCAGCTCCTTCAGGCCAGTGATGCCGAAGCCCAGGTGTTCTACCTATCAATAATCAGTAATAATCAGAGAAGAAGAGTTTGCTCCCGGTGGTCCTGAGGCTGACAGAAAGACTTTAGAGAGTAGGGCTGCAAGATCACACCATGGCCAAAGTGAAAGTCATGCTGGATGGTGTGCCAAGGCTGAACACAATTTAATGAGGTTCCAGAACAGTGCCCTCAGAAGATGAATGGGAAAGGCAGTTCAGTTTCGGTGGGGTGCTCAGTCTTTCTCAACTGGCTGTTACATTCAGGTAATAAGAAAAAGCTGGAAAAATTACCCAAGCTACTGTCTAGTATCAAAACCCTGTAAATGTCACATCTAAATGCTATCTCTTCTGGAGCACTAATTACACTATCCTCCAGGGCATTAATGTCAATGTCTATAAGGAAATAGACTAATGTAGTCATTGGCAAATACGTATGTAAATTAAATATGTTCAGTGTGATCAAGAGGAAAGGTACTCTCAGTGGTGTGGGAATGAAGGCATATTGAAGTCGTAACCACCAGCCTTTGGACGGTTCAGAGGGTCTTCCTGCAAGAGACAGGACAACTAAACATTCCCTTCTGAGTTCAACAGGCCTTACTGTTGTATTAACTCAAAGGAGAACAAGTAAAATCTCACTTAGGCTCTATAAATGGGATCACTGATATTTTGTCATGTTCAGTCTCTTACCCAAAACACAAACAAAACTTTGGTAGCTGTTCAACGTGAGAAAAACAGTTGCAGTGTGTTATCAAATCCTATGAGAGACAAAAGCTTCAGATTAATCTATAATACAAGCTGGCTTCTATCTTAGTGAATTAGGCCCAAGAATTAAAAAATATTTCTGAAGGTCAAGAATGATTTCACTATATCAAAGCATGAGGTGTTTCCACTGAATTGGGCATTGGTGATGAAAAAGGTGTCTTCTGTGTCCTGTATCTTTGTTTATCTCTTGATCCAGTTAACTCTTGGGGCAGGAAGAGGGGAAGGAACGAGACTGTTAAACTTTGCATATAAAAGGTATACCTTCACAAATGTGTAACTTCATTTCCAATACAGCACTTTATAAGCTAAATAGCCTACCCCCATCTCAACCTTTAACAAGCAGTCTGCCTTTAATATTTGGAAACCAAAATTACTTTCTATTTTAATCGATGAAAAGCCAGCTTTAACTTATAAATGGATTTTATTTCCAGAATTCTTTATAAACCTGCTGAAAATGGATGTTTATAATGGAAGCCCACTTGGTTCTCTGTAAAGCTAATTCTGGCTGGATAATTCCCTTCGGGAAGCAGCGAGCATTGTTCTCCTCAGCTCTTGTATAATTAATACCAAGATACAAATATACTCCTATCTATTTCAGGGGGAGCAGAGTGAGAAAGAGAGAAGGGGAGATGATACTAGTGTCAAATGAATTCTCTAATACATTTCCCCACTAGGGGGAAAGATAAATTAAATGTGCAATAAAAATTTAATAGCGAACAGCGATTGCACTATAGGAACCCTGATAGAAATAAGCATAATGGCCTAATAAATTTTCTTGGGTGAGGAATGATTATTTGGAGCTTTAAGCTTTGACAATTCTTGTAAATCTTATCTGTTTGTTAGCAATTAATAATATTAAATTGCTTCACATCTCCCTAGATAAACATCAGGAATCTTTCAAATCACTGTTAAAGAAATGCATAATCCAGCACACAGTACTGCAGAATTTTCTAAAATTTCTAAGAGGCATTTAATAGCACTGTTTCAAGGAGAAATAAAAGCAATTTAATCTTTACTGCTGATATAAATACATCAACAAATATTTGTTAAACCTACTTTGTGCTTAGCAGAGACAGCTAGCTTCCCATCAAAATCCATTTTTGCCTTCCAGAGTACAGACTTTCGTCTGGAAAGTGTCTGCTCAGGAAAGGACTACATCCCCAGTCTCCTGCGCCTTTGATGTGGTCATACAACTCAACTCTCCAATAACACTGACTGGAAGTTATGCTCGAATTTGTGAGCCAAGTTTTCAGAATGGGATGTGGTTCAGCTAAGGTTTTTGATCTTCTGCAAGCTTGATGTAGGAGGCAACAAAATTCTGGAGAGGGAGGAAATAGATAGTGAAAGTTTCTGGCCCTGAATTCACATATTTATAAACAGGAATACCAGGTTTGGCTGAATGAGTAAGATGTAAGTTAGACTGCATTTAAGCTATTATATGTCTGTGGATCTACTTGTTACAGCATTTTGGTCCAGCCTAACTAATACAACAACACTTTAGTAGACTTTATGAGACCCATAAAGAAGTGAAAAATACTGTACTTCTTACAAAAAGTAACTTTACTACGGTTAAAGAGACAAAGAATACAGGCCAAAAAAGTAAAATAACACAAAGACATGTAACAATATAATATTTTAAGAGATGCCAGAGGACAGTCCAAGAGTAAATTAACAAACAGTTGTTGTCAGCACTAGATGCTAGGAGTTCAAAGGAGAAAAGATAAATATTTATTTTAAATACAGTCATGCAAAATTGGTGGGTTCTGCCTGGTGAGAGCTACAGTTCACGATATACTACTAACAATAATAAAATCATTTGTAATGGGTTTGCTTTTCTGGGAAATTCTCTACTTAGATAGGTCAATCTAAAATTCCAATTATCCACAACCGTTCTGGTGTGTTGTGGGCATCATTTTCACTGGTTCCAGGATCTCCGATTTGCCTAGGGTTGTAAGCTTGTATTTTCTGTCAATGCCTACTTTGACCTGACTAGTCCACTAATATTCTTATATTTTGTGTTGTTTCCTTAAAACAACACCTGATGATCAATCTGATCCTATACTATAAAAGCATTTCTATCATTAGTCAGAAAGTAAATTTATAAATTCTAGCTAAAAGTGATTCAGTTCAAATTCTAGCCCAAATTAGAAGAGTTTCATAAATAAGCAAGATGTATTCATGTGATTTTTTAACAACTCTTTTTTGAGTGTTACTATTTGTTAAACATTAAAGATGTGATGATGAGCAAAACAGTGTGGCCCATTTTCTTTTGGCCCTTATTTCTAATTAGGCTTCCTATGAAGGATGATGACATCGTATCATATAGAGAAAGAACTAGATATACTAAGTCTGTAAGCCTGGAGATGATTCAGTGGTGAATAGATAATTGACTTCAAAGATTTAAGGGCTTTTCCTATGGAAGAGGGATTCAATTTATTCTTCATGGTTTCTGTCAACTGATGTATATCAAGCAATTAGAACTATGCCTGGCACCTAGTAGGAACTCAAAAAGTATTTTCTGAATAAATGAATGAATGGAAGTCAGTCTAAGCTAGGGAACTTGACTCAGTTCCAAATCTTTCTCATTTGCCACATGACGAATGGTGGTGAACTCTGTTGCCTACTTGCTGTGAGCCTTTGAAAAAAATAAGTTAACTTCTCTGAGAACCAGGAGTAGGGTGAAAGCAATAGGTATGTCACCATATTTGGGCTTGATATAAAGAAGCGATTTCCACTTAGGCTGCTTCCATGTCTTGGCTATTGTAAATAGTGCTGCTATGAGTATTGGGGTGTATGTATCTTTTCAAATTAGTTTCCTCCAGATATATGCCCAAAAGTGGAATTGCTCAATCAAGTAAGTCTATTTTCAGTTTTTTGCAGAATCTCCATACTGTTTTCCATATTGGCTACACCAAACTACATTCCCACCAACAGTATATGAGAGTTCCCTTTTCTCCATGCCGTCTCCAGAATTTACTGTTTGTGAACTTTTTAATGTCCACAACCTAAATGTCCATCAGCAGATGAATGGATAAAGAAGTTGTGGTATATATACAATGGAATACTACTCAGCCATAAAAAAGAATAAAACAATGCCATTTGCAGCAACATGGATAGACCTGGAGATTGTCATACTAAGTGAAGTAAGCCAGAGATAGAAAGAAAAATACCATATGATATCACTTATATGTGGAACCTTAAAAAATGACTCAAATGAACTTATTTACAAAACAGAGACAGACTCACAGACATAGAAAACAAACATGGTTACTGGGGGAAAGTGGAGAGGTGTAGAGGGATAAACTGGGAGTTTGGGATTTGCAGATACTAACTACTAAATACAAAATAGATAAACAACAAGGTCCTACCGTATAGCACAGGGAACTATATTCAATACCTTGTAGTGGCCTTTAATGAAAAAGAATATAAAAAGGAATATATATATAACTGAATCACTATACTGTACACCAGAAATTAACACACCATTGTAAACTGAGTATACTTCATTTAAAAAAAGAAAGAAAGAAGCAATTTCCAAAGATGAGAGTGCTCAAATACAAGTGGTCTTACTTTCCAAAGGGAATTAGTTACTGGTGATTTTCATGCATGGTAAACTTGGATAGAGATTTTCTGCAGGAAATTCAACATTCAGATGTTCAAAGTTCTTGGGCAAGGACTCAAGATACTATCAGCTCTTCAGTGGAAACCTGGGGTGTTTGGGAACAAGCAGAATCATGACCCAGGATAGCTCGGAGAATACACAGGGAGACAAGTTACACCCTGTCGATAGTCCATAGCCTGAGACTAGACTATCTGACATGGTTAATGAATTTAACTAAAGGGGAGGGATCTCATTGGAAGCTTGGTCCTGTAAAGTGGGTTGACCATGGAAGCTGTGTGCTTGGGACACATAGCTACCAAAGACTCATCCCTGAGCCCTGGGTACAAGGACTATTTGTCCATAAAAGACCCAGTATGTTTGTTTGGGAGGGGAAAGCCTGGCCTTCAGCAGTCCTGTTTGAACCACTTGACCCTGAAGCTGGGAATTTGACTTACTTCTATGCCCTATTAGACAGAGGTAGAAGTGAAGGGTCTTCTAAAATACTTCTCAACTCTGTGAATTTGAGAAGGCTACTCTGACCTTCAGTCTCATCAGTAACATGAGGATAACAACAGGGGGCTAAGGTGGCTGTGAGAATTAAATAGCATAATTGGTTCTGAGCACATAGCTTGCTTCCTGATCTATGTTAGGTTTCTGCCTAATCAATGTGCTTCTCCTCTTTTTCCTTCTAGTCTTGAAATTATATAACTCTTTCTCCTGGGGAAGCTTCAAAGTCTTCTCATTTTCATTTGCTGTTGTGAAACTTTAATTCATCTTCTGAGGAAATCAAATGGTAATTACAGATCCATAGCACTGAAATGTGTCATTAGCCCAGATCAAAGTACATCTCCTTAAACTACAATAAAGGCAATGCGCCCTTCAGAGTCACAGTCATCCACTCTGGCCGTTTTGTAAGCCATCTATTTTTGTCCCTGCCTGCTGACATTACCTACATTAAGAAGCAATGCATTCTGGAAGTTCACTGACATTTGGAGGGTCTTCTCTAAACTGCACCTGAACACCTCGAGCTAATGTAGCATCCTAGAAATGCAAATACATATTTTTACATTCATTTAAGAATATAACAGAAAACCTGAGACTGCCATGTGTTCCTTCCTTCATCCAGAAAATCTTTCATTAAACAAGTACATTTCCCTTCTGACTAGGAGTCACCAAGCTTGCGTTGAATTAAAAATATGTTGGCATTACAATAATCAAAGCAGAACCAACTCTGCCCTTCAGTCTTCAAGGTCCTTTCAAACCAAACAAAATATGGCCCCAGACACATCTCTCTCAAATAATGCAGTCCCATGGGAACAGGAGTAAAAAGTCCTAATGCATTTTCAATTTACAAACCAACTTTTCCTATATTTAGATCAGTCAATTTACATCTGAGTCCAAAAATTCAAGAGGATGTGACATCTCTCCTCCCCAGCACAATTTTATTTTTCAAAGAATCTTGTTCTCAAAAATTCTTATCCATGTCTCAGAAATAGGCACTTTAGTTGTTATATTTCCAGACACATAATTTTTTTTTAATTTTCATACTTGCAAACAGTCTGATTCACTTTGCTAGTGTGTGGTTTTGCTTTTTAAAGGTCTGTCTAGGATGCATGCAACAAAATCAAGCAAACACACTGTTGCCCAATATTGGAAAAATGGTCATTAATGCTTATAATATCTTTTCAGGCCACTTAAAATCAAAATCATACATTACAATCCTTCCAAGACTATTAAATCTGAGTTTGTTTTTATGTTTATCTATTTGGTTTGATTTCATTTTATAATAATTCCCTGATATCTGGGTAAGTCATTTGTCTTCAATACACTTTAATATGAATTAGATTTTTTTTTTCTTTATAGGTAGACAGTCACATAAGGACAAGGCAGAGTTGGGGCCAAAAAATATTAAAAGGCTTGGAAAATGTCCTAGAATAAGTACAGAGCATCAGGGGGAGATACGGTGTTTAAAAGCATGGTTGAAGGAAAGAAGATGATCTGCTTTAAAAAATATATTTTATTTTTCCACATTGGCGATCAGAAGTGACCCAAGTACTAAGCACCAGAGAGAGAGTTTTTAAAAGTGTGTAACAGGATATTTCAGAATTAGAGTTTTGGAGTGTGGTTCACAGTAAGCAGCTAGTTCAAGACTTCAGGCAATTTTCATTTGGAAATCAGAGTCATTTCTGAAGTCCTACTGAAATGTAGTCCTTCATTTCCTGAGAAATAACTGATTTGCCTGGAAAGCTAATATACGGGAATTGAAAAAGGCAGATTTCTTTTTTTTTTTTTTTTTTTTTGCATGAAATCTTGTCAAAGTCAATCCCATGAGCACCTGTAATTTTTCTTTCTGGTTGGGACTACACCTCAAAACTCCTCACGCTCTGTTGAAGTCTTGGTTGAAAGGAATTTGACAATATTAGGGCATATGAGAGCCCTACCTCGCTGGGCCACGGAACACAATGAATCAAGGAAGCAGGGAAGTGAGATACCAGGTAGGACAAGGAAGTCTTACTGAGCTACAGCCCTGGGGACAGATATTGGTAGAAAGGCACGCCATTCTTCAAGACTTGGCAAATGGGGAAATGGAAAGTTAGGGATTTGAAGAAGGAGGTTGGAACATAACTGGGGCAGGATTTAAGCCTGGGTCATCTTAACTTAAATGCTGAGTTCCTTCACCAACATCATAGTATCTCTATGTTTTGTGACTTAGTTACCTGATACATAACACTATGAAGGTGACCCCACCCATTCAGGCCAATTGAAGAGAGAAGGGCTTTCCAGAAAGGCTTAGAAGCCTAAACAATAGATGCCCATCAATAGAGAACAAATGCTGATAAAGAAAGTGGGCATTAAGAAGACAGAGGATAAGGAAATAGACATTAAACACATCTGGAGATTAAAAACTGGCTTTGGAAAAGACTTCTGCAGAACACCAGCAGGCACCTTAAGACATTGCCTTAGATTTATAGAGACTTGCAGAAATAGACAGAGGTGACAAGTCCAAATGACCATCATTGTTACTATTATTTTTTTTCTTGTTACTTCTTCCTTTTATTGTATCTTGCCTGGCAGGATGAGAAATATGGGTGCATGGTTGTCACACAGGACTATGGAATGTGTGATTGATGGAAAGACACCACAAGCATAGCTAAAGGTGCAGATATTCTTTATGAACTGGCATATGTAAACTGATGGAGATAGTTACACTGACAGAGAGCAACACAGCATGCTCCCAAATGTGGGAACAATCACCCTGCATTTGCAAGTCTCCTGCGTAGGTGCGGGTTCTGCACCATGCACGGTGTGAACATTTCACCAAGTGCAAGGAACTCACAACTGCCACTCACATGGTGTTGGTCGGGTATTGGGGCAGGAGATTTGTTATAGTCTCCTGTATAAAACCCATACTCTTATTTCCGTGTTCTTCATGTGGAGATTCTTGTTCAGTCTGCCTGTTCACCACATGCAAGGAATTGCTACAAACTCACCCCAGTGTGTATTTGATGGGTGGATCCAAGATCTTTTTCGAATGTACAGTATCTCTTAAAAGAGGTCCAAGGAACAGGCTTGCTTTAGGTCTGTTCCTGAAGAGGACATGATGTACATGTTCATTCTAAATAGCTAAAGCTGGGGTCTCCAAACCTGGCTAGTTTGGAAATGGTGACTTTTGGGAAATGTTCTGTTTGAAGATATCATTAGAAGGTTCATCCAATTTCACTTCGATTGCTTTCAGGCCTTGGCTGATTTTTAATGTCCCCAGCTGATCTAAGCAAGCTGGCAAGTGGAGGCCTAATTACAGCATCTACTTTTGACCACCATAAAAGATGCAGCAGCATCCAGAGCTAATAAAAGAGCCCTAGACCATGGCTCCCAGTCTTTTCAGGTTATTAGGACCTTTATTTAACACTGAGAAGAAACTCTGCATGACGGAAAAATACGTATAATGAAAACAAAACTCTGAATTCAGTAGCACTCTTAAATTAATTTGTTGGATTAAAAAGCATTCATGTGCATATTGATAAACACTGCATGTGTGAGACATGTTATGTATTTAAGCTATAGTAATGCTTCATGTATATATGTATTTCTGGGGTCTGTGGCTAAAGCTTAAAAATCATTCTACTTGATTAGGACCCCAAAGACCCAGGTTCTAATCCTGGCATTGATGCTATAAGCAAAGAAGTTCAGTAGCTTCACAGCTCTGGAATGACTCCCCTTTCTATAAATAAAATAAGGCTATTGGACTGGTTAATATTTGTCCAGTTTTTTCTAAAGTTTCCCATGTGCCTCACCTGGGGTGCTTATTGAAAAGTGAACCTGTCTAGACTCATTTCAGTCTTGGATGGAGAATCTCTAAGGGAGGGACCCAGAATACTTCACTTGTGGAGAGTTCCTCCAGTGACACTGACATATCCTAAGATTTGAGAGCCATTTTGTCCAGTAGTTTTAAGATTCTTTCTATCCTTGACATCACATGAAGACAAGGACAGAGCAACTATTCACCCCAACCAACTATACAAAAAAGGTAAATTCAAACAATTTGGCCTGTATGGGTTAGATCACCTTCATAGTGCTTTATATCAGGCAGCTGAGTCATAAAACACTGAGATAAAATAACATTGGTGAAGCAGCTCAACATTTTGAGTGAAGAAGACACAGATTCAAATCCTTAGTTATGTTCCAATCCTCTTCCTTCCTGAAATCCCTGAGCTTCCATTTCCCTCTTGGTCAAGAGTGTATGATGATGACAATGTCTATACCTTAAGAGCATGATGGCAAAAGTTTCTATTGAAAAGAGCTTAGGAAAGACAACCTGATAGGAAGTGCAGGGTTGAGGGGTGAGAAATGGGTAAGGTCTTGAAACTTCATTAGCCTCTCAAGGTCCATTAGAGGTGGCTTTGCCAGAAGTTGGGGTGGGGAGGAACTGATGGAGGTTTATTAGCTCTACTCACATGAGTATTATGAGGATTAATAAGAAAATATAGATTTTACACAGCAGGGTATCTGACACAGGAAAAAAGAGATCAATGAATGTTCTCATTACTAAGTTGGGTTCAGTGAAATTGCTGGAATTCTGTTCTTTTTGGCTGTCAAAAATGGCAATCCCATATGGTTTCCATGTGACATAATTTAATGTTGTAATCCCAATATGACACAATCAGTCCATTTCTCCCAAATTATTCAGAACCTTTCTAAGTATGAAAAAGTGAGTGGTATCACTGACAATACAATGGTTTGTTTTTTTCTTTCCCACTGACTTTTTTTATTTTAATGAAAATTCACAAGTCTTCACCTCAAGTCACACTACAATCATTTTTCTGAGTAATGATATGATAATAAGTGAAGAAGCAGGTGGGAGTTTTGAGAGAAGACACCCAAGAGGAAGTCAGATGAGGGATTTTTATGCCTTGTTCTATCATTATAACAGGCTGTCTGTCTTGTAGAGCACACCCTGTTTCAGTGACTTTAATTATGACCCAAAGCTCTCCTGATCAGATGTTAATGTGGCTCACAGACTCTATTCAGTGCTTAAAAAGTCACGGAATCTCTGCCTGTTGGTAACGGATGGCTCTGCATTTCCTTCCCTCAGAGGCCGTCTTATAAACAAGATCTAGTCATATGGGGCATAAAAATAATTAATGGACTTATCTGAGCTATTAATACTAGGTTACTAACCAGATGAGATATCAATCTAATTTAATTTGCTAATTTCACATTCATGTTTTATCTAATAGCTAAAGTAATGAATAAATCATTTTGGCTCTCATATGTTTATACTTTATGTTTTTAAATTTCATGGGTGTGTATGTCTTGATTTTTTTTTCTGTAAGTTCTCATAGAATAGACAGTTGGAGAGTTTTCTAAGTGGGAGAATGTATAGGGTAAGATTTCCCAAGCAATAACCACTCTCATCAAACGTCTCACCCAGCAAACATAACATTTGCCACTTTCTGAGTCCAAATACTCAGGATATCACAGAAGAATGTGAGAACCAAGACAGAGAAATATAAGCCTAAGTATTTTATTAGAATCCCAGAACTACAAAGAGTCCAGGTTTGGCTAAACGCATCCATGATCATTACTATTGGTCAATAATAACCCATTAACTCAAGCATTATAGCTCCTGAGTGAGAGAGAAAAGTGGAGGGAAAAAGTCTTATTTTTAAATTAGATTTGGTAAGAGTTCTCTTGTGTATTTCATGTTTATTTTGTTGTTGTTTTTTGTTTAGTTAAAACAGGATGAAGGAAAGAGAGAATTTTTTATCTGGACTTTTCTCTGACTCGATCTCTGGGTCAGACCTTGAGAACCCCTATGAGACTACTTCTTTGTATCTCAGTGTCATGTAAGTCAGAAAAGAATGTTGAGCTGAGAACTAAGACTAACAGATATGGGACAGTGATTGTAGCTCTTAACTTTCCTTTGATTTGATTCAGCTTGACACATCTAAGCAACATGATACGGTAAAGAGAATGAGAGGAAACAAATAAAATAAAACCACGTTCCAATTCTGGTTCAGCTTCTGACAAGAGATTGGAAAATCTAGCGAAAACAAACCCTGAAAAGAGCAGGAGTAGCACACTCTAGCCAGGCCAATGCTGACCGAAAATCATACAGACAGTGAGGTGAAAATCTTGGCACCTCTGGAGACTGAAACGGAGATGCACTGAGGATGGTCTTACAGAGAGCGTAGGGCTTAAGTTCTTCCCTGGTAGAAGAGAACTCAAGAGGCTAGAGTAGCAGTAAGTGAACTACACCCAGAAGGCCAAGTCCAATCACACTCATTCAAGATTTGGGTTTTGTTTTTTGTTTTTTTTTTCAGCTCAACTGAGATATAAGTGACAAATAAAACTGTAAAATATTTAAACGGTGCAACATCATAATTTGATATACATGTGCATTGTGAAAGGATTTCCACCACAAGTTAATTAACATGTCCATCAACGAACATATTTACCCTCCCTTTTTTTTAAATGAGAACACAAGTTCTACTGTCACCAAATTTCAATTATACAACACGGTATTATCCACTATAGTCTCCATGTTACACATGAGATTATGAAACCTTATTCATCTTATAACTCAAAGTTTGTACCTATTTACCAGACTCTCCCTATTTCCGCCACCTCCTGGCCCCTGGAAACCACCATTCCACTCTCTGCTTCTATGATTTTGACTAGTTTGGGTTTTTCTTGTTTTTGTTTTTTTAAGATTCCACAGGTGATAACCTCCACAATTCGGCTTTCTCTTTCCAATAGTTCACTGGTAGTGTATAGAAATGCAACCGATTTTTTATACAATGATTCTGTAATCTGTAACTTTACTGAAAGTGTTTATTAGTTCTAATGTTTTTTGTTGGAGTCTTTAGGGTTTTCTATATATAAAAACATGTCATTTCTAAACAAAGATCATTTTACTTCTTCCTTTCCAATTTAGATGCCTTTTCTTTCTTTTTCTTGCCTAATCGTTCTGGCTAGGACTTCCAGTATTATGTTGAATAAAAGTGGTGAGAATGGGTATCTTTGTCTTGTTTCTGATCTTAGAGGAAAAGCTTTCAGCTTTTCACCATTGAGTATAATATAATCCGGGGGTTTGTCATATATGGCCTTTATTATGTTAAGGTACTTATGTACTATACTTAGTTTGTTGAGAGGTTTTATCATGAAAGAATGCTGACTTTTTTCAGATGCTTTTTCTGCCTCTATTGAGATGCTCATATGATTTTACACTTCATTTTATTTATGTGGAATATAACATATTGATTTGCGAGTGCTGAACCATCCTTACATCACATCTCTGGAATAAATCCTTCTTGATCATAGTGTATTGCAACAGTCTTTTACATGCTTTTAAATTTGTTTTGCTAATATTCCGTTGACTACTTTTATATCTATGTTCATCAGGGATACTGGTCTGTTGTTTTCTTTTCTTCTGATGTCCTTGCTTGGTTTTAGTATCAGAGTAATTCTGGTCTCATAAAATGAGTTTGAAAGTGTTCCCTCATCTTCTGATTTTTGGAAGACATTGAGAAGAACTGGTATTAATTATTTAAATGTTTGCTAGAATTCAGCATTAAATTCCTTCTGTTCTGGAATTTTCCTTGTTGGGAGGTCTTGGACTATTGATTCAATTTCCCCATTGGTCTATTCAGATTTTCTGTTTCTTCATGATTTAGTCTTGGTAGATTGTATGTTTCTTGAAATTTATCCATTTATTCTAGGTTATCTAATTGATTGGTTTATAATTGTTCCAGTAGTTTCTTGTGATCCTTAGAATTTCTGTTCTAAGTTCTAATATCTTCTCATTCATTTCTGATTTTATTTGTCTTTTCTCTTCTTTCTTAATTTGTCTAGCTAAAGTTGTCAATTTCCCTTACCTTTTTGAGTTTTTCATTTCTATTTTATTTATGTCTGCTCTGATCTTTTTTATTTTCTTTCTTCTGCTAACTTTGGGCTTAGTTTGCTTCTTTTCCAATTTCTTGAAGTATAAAGATAGGTTGTTTATTTGAGACTTCTTTTTCCATGTAAAGTATGTATTCAGACTGCTTTCAGGGAAGGACCAAGAGATGGACATTTTTACCTGCTCTATCTGCATTGAGCCCTGGGGGAGAGCCACTATGAGAGCTCAAGCCCCCATTAAGAACTAACTATGCTTCAATTTAAAAAAAAAAAAAAGTCTTGTGGGTCTTGTGATGCAAGATCCATTGGCTTCCAGAGTGAGGAACCCATCCCTCAAGTGTCAGCATTAAAAGTTAGTCAGCACTAGATGTGTGATCCAAATCCTTCACTCTTCAGGGAGAAGCTGGGATTTAGGGGTTCCCTCTTGACTGTATGGTGCTGTGCTAGGGTTGGGATTGTCTTCAGCCTCTCTTACCTGTCTTGATGTGGATATTTTCTCATTCTTCAGATATATAGGAGACATTCATCTTGTTTCTGGATTTCCTTCAGAAGGAGTTGCTTCAAGGGTAACAATACATTCAGTGCACCCATGAAAGGAGGGAAGTTCAGGAACCTCCTATGTCACCTTCCTGATCCCTCCCTCCACACCCATTTATTTGCATGTGGTCTACGGTTGTTTTCATTCAAACAGCAGGAATGAA
This sequence comes from Camelus ferus, assembly GCF_009834535.1. Classification (NCBI taxonomy): domain Eukaryota; kingdom Metazoa; phylum Chordata; class Mammalia; order Artiodactyla; family Camelidae; genus Camelus; species Camelus ferus. Next base: position 14,198,525 of record NC_045700.1, read on the forward strand.
TTAAGTAGTTGCAACAAAGAACAGATGGCCCACAAAGCTGCAGATATTTACTATCTGACCCATTACAGACAACATTTGCTGATCTCTGGTAGACAGTAATCCAAGAGGAAGGGAAGAATATCACAACAAAAGCAGGAAATAAGCATACACATCAGAGGACAGAGAGGACAGCAATCTGCTCCAAACAGGATACCCTGCAAGTAAGGAGTAGGGGGAAAGTTAGAAAGCCCACGTTAAAAGTATAAAAAGTCTTGATTCCCAGATCAGAGTTTTCACTTTTTACTTAGGTAGGGGGAAAAAAGCCATTTGAAAGATCTTTCACTAGTATTATAAGGGTGTTATTTCAATTAAGCAGCTTTTTAAGATAGCTTTAAGATATATCTTAAAGATAACTTATAACTTTAAGATTTTAAGATAAACTAAATAGGAAATCCCACCCCTCTACCAAAAAAAAAAAAAAAAAAAAAAAAAAACTACCTTCAGGATGCATCAGAGAAGACTAAAAATGGGCCGACTCAGGTAAAATCTAAGATTCCCTTATACCCTATTCCAGTTCAAAGATTGCCTCTTCTCCATAAAAGTGAACCGTTTATCAATATTTTTTCTGAAGTAAACCGTTCAAATTTTCTTAGTCTGAGCATTTTTCCTTTTATATCTTGTTTTTTCTACTTTTTACCCCTTAACTTATTGAGCATAGCTCTACCAGCTTGGATCAATTTTTTTTTTTAACTTTTTGGGATTTTTTTTTTTTTTTTTGGATCAATTCTTAAAGCTTCAGAAGGAGACATCTGTTGCTGAAGCTGGATCTGCTGCTCAGCAGAAGCTTGTAAGTTAATAACAGGATCCTATCACCGAATAATAACTGTTACTTTCCTCCTAATATCCCCGAAGCATTATTAAACGTGGCACTTATAGCCACTTATACGCAATTTAGTTCTGTAAAAGGTCATCTGCAAGTACAGTACTTTAAAATATGCCACAAGGAGCTGTGGGATTATACGCTGAACCATTCGTTTCCCAGCATAAGGCTGACATCAAACTCTCCCATTTTAAATTTGGCCACTCTCTCTTAAAAATGGTAATGGAAACTTCTTTAGTATATGTTCATTCACAGTAGAAAACATCCTATCTCTCCCAGTTTTCTAAATGTTTTGAGCATTCCATGGACTTAGGAATGCTAACAAATCAAATGCTGAAGCAAGTGAGGGTTAGCTTCAACAAGTCTTCCTACTCTTTCCCGGGAACTGAAAGATACCAAGGGTCTTCATGCTTCCCCTAGACTATCCACAAACCCCTACTCTAACTACACTTTAGCTTCCTCTTCTCAACAGTATCTTATGCTCTGGATTTTATCCAATTTCCGCCCCTCCCAAAATATCAACATGTCAAGGAAGTTCCAGATTAAGATGGTGGATTAAAAACACAAACCTAATTTTACGCCCTCCATATTTTCAACTTGGGCTGCTTTAACAAAATATCATAGACAAATGGTTTAAAAGCAGAAATTTATTGCTCACAGTTCTGGAGGCTGGTAAGTCCAAGGTCAAGATTCCATTCTTGATGATGGTTCCCTTCCTGGCTTGCAGTCACCTACCCTCTCACTGCATCCTCACATAGTGGAGAAAGGAAGGTTCTGGTCTCTCTTCTTCTCATAAGGACACTAATCCCATCATGAGGTCCCACCTTAAGGTTTCACTGAAACCCAGTTATCTCCCAAAGGCCCCACCTTCAAATATCATAATATTGGAGGATCAGGGCTTCAACATACGGATTTAATGGGGACACAAACATTAAGCTCATAACATTCAGCTCCAGGCCATCCAAAATTCATGTCCTTACGTGCAAAATACATTCATTCTATGCCAACAGCCCAAACTTCTTAACTAGCATCAATTCTAAAGTCTAACGTCCAAAGTCTCATCTAAGTATCATCTAGGTTAAACAGGTGAGACTCAAGGTCTAATTCTTCCTGAGCCAAAATTCCTCTTCAGCTGTGAACCTATGTAACCAGATAAGTTATGTGCTTCCAAAGCACAGTGGTAGGGCAGACACAGAACAGACATTCCCCTTCTAAAAAGGAGAGATTGGAAAGAAGAAAGAAGTGATGGCTACCAATCAAGTCCAAAACCTAGCAAGACAAACACTATAAGACCTTAAGGCTTGAGAATAATCTTGTTTGGTTCAACGATCTGCCTTTCAGACCTGCTGTTCCACAGAGGTCTCACCTCTGTGGCTCTTCTGAATGGGAAAGGCACCCCCAAGGCTCTGATGACCCCTGTCTGGGTTGTTGAAACTGAGGCAATGTCCTCCCACTTTGTAACAAAGGAGGCATCCTCCTTGATGATCTCTGCATTGTCTCTGGAGTCATTCGTCCCTTGCCTTGGAGAATAGGGCTTGTTCACAGCCAAACAAGTCTATGGTCTAGTCCTGTAGGATCTAAGTCTGACAGACCGTAAGAGCAAAGACCAAGATTTTCTAAGAAACTCTCCTCAAGATGTCAACATAGAAACCCTGCCTGAGTTACACCCTGCCAGCCTATAGATTAGCCACAGAAAGCATGAGAATGGAAGGAAAGCACGCCTGCTGAATGCTGACTACTGAGACTGCCAGCCTTGGGACCCCATTCAGTCCTGAAGTACAACAACTGGACGCCTCTAGGCCGGAAATTAGAAGATTCTTCTGCAAAGAACATGAGAGCCCCCTGACACCAAATAAAAATCTAAAACTACCAACTGTTGGGGGTTCTCTTGCAAATAGCTCATCCAGATCACTCTGTATTGAAGTTCTAAGAAAAGCCTAAGCTACACTCTCAGAGCTACTGATAGATTTTTACACCTTGATCCTTAGTCATGAGCAGACAATTCTGGATTACTTGAGACCTAGGGAAAGCCTCTAACATAAAAAATAGAGAACACAATCAAACAAAAAAATAGAAAGGAATAAGAGGAATGGAGAAGAAACACTGAGATAAGAATACACAAAATGATTTTTTTTTTAAGTATCAGTGGAGTAATAGTAGAAGATATTCCATCCATGAAGCAAGAATAGGATATTCTAAGAAAGAAAATTCAGAGAATGAATTAAAACAACTGTTACAAATTAAAAGCATGCTTGGAATCAAAAGTTTTTTTTTTTATTTTTTAGAGAATAAAATATACCCTTGAAGAAATCACCAGGAAATAGGAAATATAAGAAATCAAAAAGTACAATCCAGAAGAAAAAATTAAAATTAAAAGAGTTCCTGAAAGAGCAGAGAGAAAAAGGACAGGGGGAATCATGGAAAAAGTAGTTCTAAGAAAATTCTCAAAACTTAAGGACAGTTTCTTGGTTAAGAAGTCTTACAAGAATCCAGCAAAATAGACAGTAAGGGACCAAGGCCTAATATTGTGACAATTCACTTTATTGGTATGTTGAGGGGCAGGTTGCTGGTTTATTAAATTAGGAGTATGTAGATTATGACTGGCAGAGTAAGGAGGCACAAGCCACCTACATGCCCTGAGCATCCAAGTTCCCATCTCAGGAAGTGAAAACCCAGGGGCTGTTTTGATTTAAGACAGTTCTATACACTCACACAAAGGACATTAAGTCACAAAATTTATTACTTACAGATCCCAGAAAGATGAGGTGGGAAGCAATGAGCCATGGAAAGGGGAATCCTTCATCCAGGTCATGAGAGCAAGCAGGAGATAGCAGGGTAGCAAGCACCTATTATTTATAAGGTGGTTGGGGCAGAGGGCATTAACTTTTTGTGGGCTCAATTCTACGTGGTTATTTTAAAAGAGGTCCTAGGAAAAGCAAGGTGGGAATCCTATGATCAGGTCCTTTCTAAGTGTCCAGATTCTGAGTGTGAGCAGGATTGTCATACATATATGTAAAATGCCTAGCCAGCAACTCGAAATAGCTATTTTCTCATTACCATTTGGAGACATTAGAAGATACTTAAGTCCCCCAGTTAGAAGGGAAAAAAAATCTTCCAATTTCTAAAAAACCAACACTGGAAACTGTATCAATGCCTTCGCAATTCTGAGGAAAAACAATTTCCAACAGAGAATTCCATAACCAGACTGACTACGATCAAGAATAAGAATACGTTGAAAATATTTTCAAATGAATAAGTTCTCAAGCTATTAACCTCCTATACATTTCTTTTGTAGAAAGCTACTGGGAGATACCTTCCCCCCAAATGAAGAAATAAACTTAAAAGAATATTTAATAGGACATAAGAAAAAAAGAGAGACAACACAGGAGAGAAGCAAAGAGAACCACCAGGATGATGGTGAAGAGCGGTCCCAGTACAACTGCTGTGCACCGTATGTAGAGTAACCAATCCAGATTGAAGCAAGTTCAAAAATTTGTGGCCAGGAAGAGCACAGGGCCCCGTATCTACAGCCAGTTTTTCCTCCAGAGTGAAGTGTTAAGCATACTAAAATTAAGGAACGATCACTTTTATTGGTGGCATCCATCATGGTGACAGTGTACGGCTAAGACTCAATGACAAGACAATAAAGAAATATGCTCCCATCAGAATGCTTACATCAAAGCCTGTTGTCTCTGCTTTAATCAATGTCCTGGCAAGAGCTATTGCCTTCCTATAAGCTACAATGCAGAAAAAAACACAGAGCTGCCTAAATAAAAGGCATTCTCCTATGTGCCTAGTTGCTTATACATACATGGAATATTTCTGAAGGATTCCTTATGAACTGGTAGCTGTATTTGCCTCCAGGAAAAGGAACTGGGTGGCTAGAGGGGAGAAGCTGACGGAAGACTTACTTTTTACAATTTACCCTTTGATCTTTTTAAAGATTATAAAATGTTCTTGCATTATATTATACAATGATTAGATAATTAAAGTCAAATATATTTCCTACTAATTGTGATAAGTACATATACTTTTGATTCACTGATTTTACTTGCGAGAATTTACCTAACCAAGATGACATGCGTAGGTGATTATTCACTGAAACATTGCTGGTAATGTCAAAAACTGGCCACATTAACCATAACCATCAATAGGGCAACAGTGAAATAAATGAAAGTATTATATAAATATAAGTAATCTCAATAAAGTTCAATAAATTAAATGAATTTAACCCTAATTTCCAACAAACATATGAGAAGATGCTTAATGACACTATAATTGGGGAAATATAGAGTAAAATACCAGTGAAAGATACACACATATCTATTAGATTGACAAAGTATGATAATATAAAATGTTGATTATGATGTAGGGAAACAGGAAAGCTCAAGCAGTGATTTGCCAGTCTTTTGTCAGAATCTCTGTATCCTCACATTTCCAACCCAGGCTGTCTACTCTTCCTCAATATATGCTGTCAAAGGGCTACTCGTCCTTCCATACTCCCCAGAAACCATCTAACAGTCACTCTTCCAAGAAACCTCCCTGGTGGATACAAGGTACCATCCTTACTCTGGCCACATTTACAGCCCAGAATCCCAATCCCTGTTGCTCAGGCTGCTTTCTTGATCCTCTGGTGTGGGATCTTTCAGTTCCTCTCATCTTTTTTCATTAGTGAAATCTGCTGCATTAGGTCCACTAAGTCTTGGGGTTTCACTTGTCCTCCTTCAACGCTTGTTGCCCTATGACTTTGATCCTGCACATCATGCTCATTGCTTACATATTATAGCTGCAGGCTGGTGGGCAGACAACATGGTTTTGGGGAGATGGTGTGCGAAAGAGAAAGAAGGCAGAGATCTAATGTTTAGTGAGCATTAACTAAATGCTCACAAATCTATACAATTTATTTTTTTATTCTTAAGAAAATCTTTGAAAGGAAGGCAATATGATTTCCCCATTTTCCCCATGAGGAAACAGTTCTTTTTTCCTTTTTCTTTTTCTTTTTCTTTTCTTAAAATTGTGTGTTTGTTTTAATTTGTTTTGCTGTTGTTGTTGTTGCTGGGGTTTTTTTAAGTTTTTTTTTTTATTTTTTATTTTGTGTGAGGAGACTGAGGAGGTTCTAAGCAGACAACACTTCTCAGCATTTCAAGAGACAGTACTTAGAAACCAGTAAAACACTTTTGCAGTTAGATATGACCTACATAACCTGACCCCTATCCCTAGCCCTCTTACCTCCATGACTTTTCTTCTCACTTCTCTTCTCATCCTAAATGCAGCCAGCAGCCCTGGCCATCTTGGTTTCCTCACACATTCCAGACAAGCAGACATTCTCCGGACCTTTGCACATGCTGCTTCCTCTGCTCTGAATGCCTTTCCCCACAGTGACTCACTCTCTCACCTTTTTCAGATCTTTGTTCAAATCTTTCCTCAATGATAACCACTCAACTTAAAACTATAATCCCCTGTCACAGTCCTCCATATCCCTCTTGCCTTTTTATTTTTCTTCATTTTTCTTGCCTTTTTATTTTCTTCATTTGATAGGCTAAATATTTTATTTATTTGTATACTCTCTGTCTTCTCCACCAGAATGTAAATTCCATAGGACAGGGACTTTTATCTATTAATATTTACCAAATGAAATAAAATGAATGAATAAAGTTTAGGAAAATTTGAGTTAGGCAAAGTTATTCAGATTTTCTAGCTGCAGGAGAAAGTGCCTCTGGTATTCCTGTGGGTATTTTCAAGCACCAATAGAATCTAGCATGTATAATTGCCCAAATTTATGTGGACATATAGCCATCTTTTCATAGAGCAGATTGCAGGGACTTGTGCTTAAGTGGGAATGGATTTGTAAGAGCAGGGAAAGGGGGAGGACCCTCAAATGCAATGTGTCTGAAGTGAAGTGTGAGAAAACCATTCATTCATTCAGTTATTTGTTCAGAAACTATGTATCAAGTGCACCTGATGAGCCTTGAGCCCTGCCAGGCAAGGGAACAGAGCACAGATCAAAAGCAGCTGGAGTCCCAGCTCTCAGAGAGCTCACATCCTCTACTGACCTCTCCAACTTTGCAAGCTGCTTTTAATCCTATAAAACACAGAGAAAACAATGTTCCCAGCCTGTGTCACTCTCCTTTTAAGCCTTTTATTTCTGATTAGAAGATAGAGAAATACAATTAATCCCTGGGTGAAGATGCCACATGCATATTTGTGAAGTAATAGAAGTTATGGATTTCCCACCTCCTCTGATTTCATCCTTTCAAGATCTGCACCATCATCAACATCCCACCATCCAGAAGGTACGACTGAGAATCCCAGAGGACCACCCTCAACAGAATTGTACTCTTTTATTATATCTTCCTTTGCAGCAAGGGAGATGACCATAATGAAGAAGAAAAGGGGCTGGCTAGAACACTAATTGGCAAGAGGTTGCTTTCTCATCTCCAGGAGCCAGTAAATATAAATGAATAAATAATTTTATCCTTAAAAAGGTCTTGTCTTCCTGATAAACAGAACAGGGCCACAGTATATTGTGCACTGAGTTTCGGTGCCTAAAATATCCTTCTGAAAATTACTTGTCATGGCAATAGGCAAGCATCACCCCTGAAGCCAGCAGCCTGAAGCAGATAGACTGTTTCAATTATCTAATTTCCACAATGAATGAACCCTGCTTATAGGAAATCCATAGGTGGTTGGCGGTAGTAAATGGTGGCTGTGACATGTTGGGAGTTGGTAGATTTACATTCTTTCTCAAAACACAGAGCAGGATTGTAATTTTCTGTAAACATTCACAGAAATGAAAGGAGGAAGAGCAGGAGGAAGGGAAGAACTCATAAAATGTCCCCTTTGTCCGAGCTCCAGGGACATACCTTTTCTTTGCAAATTGTCCTCCCTCCCTCTCTCTGTCTAGTTCAGACAGTGCTGCATGTAGGTGTGGACCCTTTTGTGGTATATTGTCTAACTGCATCTCTCTCTTCGCACTGTTATTCTTAGAGTGCTTTAAAAGTGTTAAGCATATGGCCAGAAAATGTCTTAACATTCAATGGAAATGCTATTTCACAAAGTAAATTTCTCCCCCACCCAGATAGATGTCCTTGATTAAACCAGGAAGGAGGCAGCCTTGTGACTGATGCATTCCCATCCTTCAAGTCACCTCCCAGGAATGTATTATTCACTAATATGGTCCTTCTTTGCTCCTTCCCACCCTCCCTATCCCAAATAGGGCTGATATGGCTCTAAATGTACCTCCCTTTCTCATATCCCAGTCCCCATCCCCTATTCTCACCAACCTCTACATATCCTGTCTGTAGTTGTTTTAGGGAAGACATTTTAAAGAAGACTACCAAGAAACTTGGCTTTCCCAAAGTAATGGATCTTGATGATGGAAGTTAAGTCACCAAGAGCATTTATGTGTTGTGCTGATGTTGGATTTTTTTTTTTTTTTTTTGGCCGCTCCTGAGGGTAAAGAACAAAGCCATGACTTCAGTCAAACTGCGTGCAGTCAACCTTTCCAATCAAACCTAGTTCTTAGTATGACTCTCAGACCCGAAGAAAATTGCCACAAATTCATCCTACACTTTCACGTAGATTCTCAATGCTTTCAGAGGTTGACTACAGTAAAAAAAAAAACAAAAACAAAACAAAAACAAAAACAAAAACAAAAACAAAAACAAAAAAAATTCCCTTCACTGATTTTTTGCCTAATATATCACATTTCCTTTTCTATGGAGTTTTTTTAAAAAGAAGAATTTAATTTCACTGTAGTATCTTTTCGGGTGGTGCTGACATTGATTGCATTGGTTTGTTTTCAAAGTAATGCTCGCTGAATACCCAAAATGAGCAGGGACTTAGACAATCTGTTATGCATCACTTTGATATACTTGTTTGGCAAAGTTCAGTTTACAAAGCTAAACTCAGAAAATATTTTCTTCTGAATACATTGGAAGAACACACAGGAAAACAGTTTTCCAAAGCCCATTGGCTGGTGGACACTCCATACATCTTCAGAAAGTCTAGAGCCATACTATCTCCCCTAAAAGTCTGGAGACAGATAAGAGATGCTCTCATGATCAATGTTTTAACTTCTGGCCTTGTGAGAATTTCTGATCAGTCTCCTCTTTTCAATCTCTGTTCAAGGAACATCTGCCTTCAGTTCAATAGTTTAAATCAAATGACCAAATCAGTAAATGTTTATTTTGTAAATTGGCAAAGGGAAAGACAGAAGTAGGCTCAACCTTTCACTACTATTTTGTTTACTGTGATAGAAAATGCCACCAGATAAATTAGAGCCAGGGACCTTTTTCCTAACAGACACACAACATTCATTAATGAGAGGCCAAGGAGTGTTTTGTTTAAAAAAATGAAAAAGGCATTGAAGTAACATTCTTGAATGTTCTGTGTCATTGCCCTTTGCCTCATGATGAGTTAAGATGATGATGAATTTTTTTTGCAACAAAATCAGTGTATTTTGTGTTGTAGGTTTTAAACACACTGAGGTATTTGCAAGACACTTCAGGGATAAATAGAATCAGGCTTTTCTAGAGGGTCAGCTTCAAATGAGAAGTGTAAAGAGTCAAGGGCAGGACAATTTCAATTTTCACAAGATTTGGAATGAGAATTCTATGGAAAAAGGATTTTTCTTGACTTCCAACAACAGGAGGGTAAGAGGAATGTCAGAGGAATGCATAATTGATATATGCATCACACTTCCATTTGTACTTATATTCTCAAAAAGTATTACTTACATTCCTAAATTTTATGACTTCAGGGAATCCCAAAAGCCTGACTTCCTGTAAGTTGCAACAACCATATTATTTTCAATGCAGATTAATTTATAAATCTTTCTACTTGGACTTTTGTTCATATAAGCCAAGACAAGAAGCTGAGTGAGGCTTGAACTGACTCTCATGGTGCTGTAGAGTTACAACTATTCCTCAGAGGGGTCTATCAAGATGCTACAGCTTTAAAAATATAAGAACTGTCAAAAGGGTGGGGACAATCTGGAATCAGATTCTGAGCAACTGGTAGGAGGTCAGGTTCCAAGGGTTTGGCTTGGATCAAGAGAGTGAGCAGATGAAGGATGAGCGCAGGAACCATGCCTCCCAGGGCCAACATGGTGAAACCAGTGAATACAAAGACCAGGCAAGGCTGTGCCCATAAATGTGAGGGCTGAAATCAGGCATCCAATACAGTGGTTTAAAAATGAGGTTAGAAATCAACTACAAGAAAAAAACTGCAAAAACTGCAAATATATGAAGGCTACTAAATAACCAATGGATCACTGAAGAAATCAAAGAGGAAATCAAAAAATACTTTGAGACAAATGAAAATGAAAACATAATTATCCACAACCTCTGGGATGCAACAAAAGCAGTTGTAAGAGGGAGGTTTATAGCAATACAAACCTACCTCAGGAAACAAGAAAAATCTCAAATAAATAGCCTAACCTTACACCTAAAGCAGTGAGAGAAAGAAGAACAAACAAAACCCAAAGTTAGTAGAAGAAAAGAAATCATAAAGATCAGAGCAGAAATAAATGAAATAGGGACTAAAAAAAATAGAAAAGATCAATGAAACTAAAATCTGGTTCTTTGAAAAAGATAAATAAAATTGATAAACCTTTAGTCATACTCATCAGGAAAAAAGGGTTAAGGGCCCAAATTAATAAAATCAGAAATGAAAAAAGAGAAGTCACAACTGACACCACAGAAATACAAGGGATCATAAGAGGCTACTATGAGCAACTATACACCAACAAAAAGGACAACCTAGAAAAAATGGACAATTTCTTAGAAAGGTACAATTTGCCAAGACTGAATATTTGCAAATGAAGTGGCTGGCAAGGGACTAAGTTTCCAACTATACAAACAGCTCCTACAGCTTAATATTGGGGGAAAGAAAAAAACACGCAACCCAATCAAAAAATAAGCATAAGACCTAAACAGACATCTCACCACAGAAGACATCCAGATGGTCACCAAGCACATGAAAAGATGCTCAACACCACTAATTGTTAGAGAAATGCAAATTAAAACTACAATGGGATATCACATCACACCAGTCAGAATGGACATCATTTAAAAGTCCACAATGATAAATGCTGGAGAGGGTGTGGAGAAAAAGGAATCCTCCTAGACTGCTGGTGGGAATGTAAATTGGTGCAGCCACTATGGAGGACAGTATGGAGATTTCCTCAAAAAACTAAAAATAGACTTATAATATGATCCAACAATCCCACTCCTGGGCTTATATCCAGAGGAAAATACAATTTGAAAAGACATATGCACCCCAATTTTCATAGCAGCACTATTTACAACAGCCAAGACATGGAAACAACCTAAATGTCCATTGACAGATGACTGGATAAAGTAGATATGGTATATGTATACAATGGAATACTACTCAGCCTTAAAAAGAATAAAATAATGCCATTTGCAGCAACATGATGGACCTGGAGATAGTCATACTAAGTGAAAAAAAGTAGAAAGAGAAAGAAAAATACCATAAGATACTGCTTATATGTGGAATCTTAAAAAAAGGACACAAATGAACTTATCTACAATACAGAAACAGACTCACAGACATAGTCAAAAATCTTATAGTTACCAGGGGAGGCGGGTGGGAAGGGGTAAATTTGGGAGTTCAAAATTTGCAATTATTAACTGCTAAATATAAAAACAGGTAAAAAACAAATTTCTTCTGTATAGCATAGAGAACTATATTCAGTATCATCTAATAACCTTTAATGAAAAAGAATACAAAAATGAGTACGTGTATGTACACGTATGACAAAGACATTATGCTGTACACCAAAAACTGACACAGTGTAACTGACTATACTTTAGTTAAAAATAAGCAAATAAACAAATATTTTTGAAAAAAAAAGCAGAGTGTTTCCTATAGCCTGCCAGCTCTCCTGAATGTAAGTCCTGCTGGTTTTCAAAGCCAGGTATTCTGAGGTTTCCTCTTCCTTGTCAGGACCCTGGGGTTGGGGAGTCCAACATGGGCTCAGACCCCTGGCCCCTTAGGGAGAACCTCTGTGGTTTTGCTTATCCTCCCATTTGTGGGTCACCTACCCCTGGAGTGTGGGTCCTGACTATACTGCATTTCTGCCCATCCTACCCATTTTGTTGTGGCTCTGTCTTCATATTTTTAGCTCTGGGAGTTATTTTCTGGTAGTCTTCAGGGTGTTCTCATAGACAGTTGCCCTATAAACAGATGTAATTTTGATGTGCCTGTTGGGGGAGATGAGTTAGGGTCCTTCCTACTCTGCCATCTTAGCCCCCTCCCCTATGAGTGTCTATTTCTATCTCTGAATCAGAGAATTCCCAAGTAACCAACTTTAAAGTGAGACAGGAAGGATGAGAAGATGTGAGACAAAGAGCAGGTGGAAGAGAGTAGGGCAGAGGTGAGAAGGCATGAGCAGGGCTGTGAAGGGGACAAGAGCTCTCTGGGTCCAGGGACCTGATGAAAGACCAGCAGAGCCAGAGAACAGTAAGGACAGGGAGATCATGGCCATGAGATGAGGGACCTGCAGGGCACTGGGGCTGTGGTAAGGATTTGGAATTATGCCAAGACAAAGTGAAAACCACTGAAAGGTTTCAACCAGGGGAGTAAATCGTTTAGATTGACATTTGTTTAAAAAGCTCACTTTGGCTTCCTAAATTGCAGCAGATTGAAAGTGGAAGCAAAAAGAGTGGTTAGGAGGTTTCTGCAATGGTCAGACGAAAGCTGACAGTGGCTTGGACTGCGGAAGGGCAGTGGGGATAGAGAGAAACTAGAGAGAGCTCTTTTTTCAGCTGCCCTCTGTTGTGGCAGATAGATGACGCCCACCCAACCCCCACTTCCAGTACCCACATGGGTGCCTACTCCAATTGCTGACACCTAGTTCCAGCTAATGGGTCCGTCGATATCAGAGTGAAGGACTCAATACCACCCTAGCAGTGACTTGGACTGGTTAGTAATCCTCAGCTAGGAAAGGTTTTCATAACCAAGATTCATCTGAAAACTATCCTGTTAGGTTAAAAGGCTACTAACGGTGAGCAAAGCAAAAGCATTGTGCTTGCTGCTAATTTTTCTGCATTCATTTTGGCAGAATATGTCTGAAAAACGAACGCCAAACACGCTGGAACTGACCTAACCACAGGAAAAGCAATGCTGCTTAGTTGAAAATCTGCAAGAAACTAGTGATTTATTATTAATGTCACCATGGGCACTGAAGGCTTTGATATGGATGCTGGAGATACCTGCCTGCTTTCAACCAGGCAATACAATCTCACATACCCTTTTCTCCTGTCCAAGAGCATTTAATTCAAGGGGAAGAAGCTTTTTCAGCAGTTTGCCCTCCAGACCAGTTTTGAGTGCAGAAATCAAATCATTTCAAAGGGGATGTGGGATTTGCTCTCAGCACAATGTGGAAAACCACAAGGTTTAGCAGAAACAGGGCCTGAAAAGGAAATGAGAGCTTCTAAGCAGGACTGCCAGGCACATCCTGTGTCATTTAAATATGAAACTCAACTTTGCTGTCCAACTCTAAAGTTTGCAATTCTTTATCTTCCCTTACCTCTAGGTGCCCCAAAAGGCAGAAAACCATTTAGGACCTTGACTCCTGTTTCCAGTTCTTGGCCAGACACAGAATTATGTACAGTTAACATCAGATTAAGTATCTCAGCTGAATGCTGAGAACCTCTCAAAGACTCACTGACAAAGCAGGGTTGGGGTGGGAAGGAAGGGAGGCAGAGCTGTGCACTCCCAGCTTTGTAGATGAGACTAGAGAGTGCATAACTGGGAAAACAGGGACACAGCACCCTCCTCATCCTGCCAAAACTTCATGCCAGTAACTTCATTTAATAATCTCACATGTCATTTGCTAAGTCTTCCCTCTGCCACAGGGAATATTTATTCCTACAAAATGGACATAAGAGTTGCTCTCTGTATCGATTCCCTGTATTGGCAGTGTGACATTCATTCATTCACTACTGAATCAGCAAATATTTAAATGCCAGACACTGGGCTCCTTAGACAAGTTACTTAACCTCTCTGAGCACCAGAAGTCTCACATTTATAATGAGGCTCATAATCCAATTGCAAGATTTTTAACAATTAAGTGAGATATTTTTAAAACACTGAGCAGTATCTGGCAATTAGTACCTGCTCCATTTTTCTTTTCTTTTGTCTTGCACCTGCTCCTGTCACTCCCTCAATGTGGTCTTTCTTGTTGCTGAACTTATGCCCAGCCCTTGGAGTTACCAGAGGAGGTTCTGTCATGAATATTTCAGAGCCAACTCTGTGCTCATGGGAAAAGAAATAGGAAGCTTTTGCAGTTCTTAGGAGTCAAGGTCATGGAACTTGATTGGTCTGGTAACCACTCTCGCATGATGGGAGGCATTTATTTCCCTTCTCTCTGCTGATGCCATGATGATTTCTAAGGTACAGCCTTTGAGAAGTCAGGTGAATCTAGTTCTTACCCTGTGGGCCCCAATATTAGGCATCTTCTTTCTGTGCTCTTGGAGGGAAGTGTTCCTTTAGCTGATCTCTGAATTTCCTGTTAAGGCACAGAGCTTGGCTCAGCTCTGCTCTGCTCTGCTGCTGCGGCAGAGGCTCTGAAAAGTCTCAGGAGTGTCTTGTTATTTGAAAAGGTACCACAGAGTATTAAGAAAGGACGACCACACAGCAATTGAGAAAAATAAAATATTCATCAAAGGACACTACTGAGAAAGAAACAGCACAGTCAAATTCATGAAAACGCCATTGTAATGGAGGAACAAAATTAATCATGCAATAGTGTTATAATTCCTGAGCCTCAAAGCCAACAAAAAATAATTGAGGAAAAAAATGAAAAAAAAATCTACAGCGTACATGGAGAGAATGCATGACTGGAGGGTGATTGAAACATAATAAATAACAAGGTTCAAATAATGCAAATGCTGGCTGGAATTCTCTCATTTACTTAGGAAGACAAAACTTAACGTTTTGCTGTTGTTAATGCAAATAGCCGTATCTTGTTTGGATAGATTTGATGAGAGGATTAGTGAAGAAGGAAGAAATGAAACCCAAGAGCAAAAGGCTGGCAAAAGAAGAATGGGGTAGCCTCAGCTGCAAAATTCTGCAGACTTTGTAGCCTATATTTTCCCAAGTAGAGTGCATAGCAAGTCCATTTTTAAAAATTCTATCTCACTGCAGTGATCATTGAAAAAATCTTACTCTCTAAGGGCCTGCATTCTAGAGACAAGTGCCTGGGAAGGAGTGGCTCAAACTAAAGGAGTGGCAACTGTTTACTGAGCACCTACTCTCTACAAGGCTGTACGCCAGGCACTTGACCTACACTACCGCCCTCAAGCCACCGATGTGAATGAATTGAAGAAGCAGTAAAGCAAGCAGGCAGGAGAAACTGCCAAAGTATCAGGAACCCCGGGTTGTAATCCTACCCCTGTGAAAAATCCCTGCCTGCTATTAGGCAAGCCACACACTCCATCTGTGCCTCAGTTACCCGATCTACTAAATGGGGATAGTCATCCTTGCTGGTTTGTGAGAAGACCAAATAAGATAGGAAAGAGTGCAAAACAAAAGTAACACAAGTGCCAAGAGTCTTTATTGTTTTATTTTGTTTTTGGAACCCTTTGAAATTGGTGTACTGATTGAAGGAATAAATGAATAATCTAAACCTATCAAGAGATGCCTCAGCCCTATTGCTACAGGTTTTTGCAGGGGCTAGGGGATTGTATTTCTCCTGCTTCGATGACTGATGTGACCTTGCAGGGCTCCTCATTATTCATACCATGCTCTAATTAGGATACTCCTGAAATGAAGGGGATGTTAAGCAAGCAGTTTTGTTATTTCCTCCCCTCCACCTTCAGGAATCTTGGAGTCTCTCCAGATGTTTAAAGAGACTGGATTTGTGGAATAAGCCTCTCATCTTTTTCTCAAACTCCAGCAACACCCAAGGGCTCTCACATCTTTAGATTTCAGAAATTGATAGTAGCCACACTATCTTTCTTCTGCATTCTTCCTCTTCAATAAAACCCACATCCACTTTCCCCTCTCTTTTCAAGCACTCTATGGAAGTACATCTGTGTGAATCCTCACAGGTATTTGTCAATGAGAGATGGAGAGGGAGGTCTTAAATAATCTGACATCACTGTTTGGGTAATTCAAAGTAAGCAACATAAATGACATGGTTTTCATCTTTTCATAGAGTCTGAGTGATCTGCATTCCTAATGGACCTCACCAATTGCCCAGTTCAACATCCTGTATGTGTAGGTCCTACGGGGCTCAAAACTGGCCTGTTATCTGGACCTGATAAATGTATCACTTGTCTCCACTTTATTCTCTTTTCAAAATCAGGAGTCCTCCGCCTGGGTGACAAGGAACATGGCAAGGGAAGGGCCTAACTAAGGACTGCTGGGAGAAGTGGTGGAAGTCCCTGAAAAACCTGTGTTAGAAACCCAGAGACAGGGACGCCCACCAGGTATAAAGGATGGTTTCCATGCTCCCCAAACCAACTCTTTGAGGAACAGAAAATGAAATGTATGTGACCTTAACGATAAATGTATGTATTTAAGCTAACATAACCAAAGACATAAGATCTAAGGCATGTGATCTAGAACCCAGGGGATCAGAAAGAATCAGGGAAATGAGGTGCAGTGCATCCACAGGTGCCAAGAAATGCTGATGTTAAAGTGCATAAGCAAATTAGAGATCTAAGCATTATTCCTTATTTCATCTCTATTTTATGACTTAATTTAATATTTAAAAACTAAAGTCTGCAAGAAGAGAAGCATTTAACAAAATGTAAAGGATTTCGTACACACACCATATATTCTAGACAACAGCTAGTCCCAAAAGCACATACAAATATGATTTATAATCACCTAAAATCTAGCATTGACAGAAACATAAAAATAAGGAATATAATATAGCAAACAAAAAGAAAATAAAGACTACTCTTCAGGATTATACCAGGAGGAAGAAAGAAGAACACTTAAAATATGATGATATCGAGTCAATTTTAGAAAGCATAACTTCTTTGAAATAAGAGGGTATATAAAAGATAAATTTAAAAGAAGTATATGTGGATTATAATAATATTAAAAGAAATTAAAATATAAAAAGAAATATGAAATGAATACTAAGCTGACATCTCAGTAAAGAAATGGAAAATATAATAAAACTATCAAGGAAATGAAAACAAGTTATAAGGGGTAAAAAGTAGAATTGATTCTGCTAAAAACATCCAGGGACATTAGGGACAAGCTTTAGATAACTCAAGTGAGAAAAATAAAATTGGAAAAATCTTTTATAATAATTACGAGGAGAGTGATAAACACAGAGCATACGGAGATCCAATATAGGTATAATAGGTCATCTTGAAGTAAAATCAGAACAGTGGAAGAAAAGATATTCAAAGATACAGTAAAAGAGAGATTTTTTTCCCCAAACTAAAAAAAAAAATCTGAATTTATATTTTCTTTACGAGAAATTTTCTTCTGCCATGTCTTGGAACAATTTTCTTTCACTGTGTGTGTGTGCATGTGTGTAAAATGTTCCAGGAAAATGACCTAGATAATTAACAGTGATATATATACTTTTAAATACATTATCAAACTTCAAAGATTAAAGAAAGATTCCAAAGAGTGGGATAGGGTCCATGGGGGAGGGGGTAAAATTCGATCTGTTCAAAAGTAAAATTTTTTTCAGTTTTCTATAGTGATGTTCAATGCTAAAAGAAATGAAAATCATTTAAATATCTGTAACTAAAGGCATTTATATCTATAACTGAAGGCATATAAAGGTCTTGGATGCTAACACACAAAGCTGATACCATTGGTTACCTCTGAATAAGGTACTGAGATTGGGAAGATGGTCAAAAACTTTGAGTTTCTGTAGTTTTAATTTTTACAGTAGAATATGAAAATAATATTAACGACAATGACCACAACAATAATAATGATGGTGAAGCAACTGCTACAATTAACAGGGCAAGACAGGAATGACCCAAGAAGATACATCTGACTAAGTCGATTTTCAAGTAGAAAAAAAAGCAGACATTCAAAAATAGAACTAAGCCACTTCATGAAATAATTTTGATAAACAGAATGACTGGAGAAGCTGTGATTTTTTAAAAAATAATTGTAATAAGCTACAAATCCATTATAAAAGTGATAGACAACTGTGAAAATTATTATTCTAGAACAGAATTACATGTAAACTTTGACAAGGTAATGGAGAGAAACTAGCTCTTTTCACTGAATTGTACTCAGAGACATTTGTCAGATGAGCTCTTACTTATGTAACATTGATCAATGTGAACCGTGTCTAGGAATTAAAATTATGAAAAAGAAATAAATACAGTACAGAATTGATTGCTTTCTCAGATCAGGATCTTCCAGAAAGATTGAAGAAATGTTCAACATTAACTAAAATACAGAACAAAGCAATAGAAAGCCACTGTAGTTTTATGCATGGTGTGGCAAATTATATTATTGTTAAGAGTATTCATTCTTCTGCATCCCCCGCCTGTATATACTAAACCATTTCATTAATGCAGGATTTGATCAAGTGACTTTTTTTAGCTCAATGTTACCACACTTGACACAATTAGGGGCCTTTAACAAGACTGTGAGGTTGAGGATCTTCTTTCTAGGCTCTGCCACTGCTATTAGAAGAATAGCAAGTAGCTAATCATCCTTGTCTGTAGCTCCAGAAGTAAAAATAAAACAGGAGCTCAGCGACTGAAAAGATACATCACAGACTAGGAGAAAAAATTTTAAAACACTTATCTGATACAGGGCTTGTATTCAGAATATACAAAGAGCTCTTAACATTCAATAATAAGAAAATAACCCAATTTTAAAATGAGCAAAAGATCTGAACAAACACCTCAAGAAGAAATACAGATGGCAAATAAACACACACAAAAGATGATTCTCAACATCATTTGTCATTAGGAAACTGAAAATTAAAACAACAATGGATACCTCTACATACCTATTAAAATAACTAAGATTCAAAAAAACAAACAATACCAAATATTGGCAAGGATACAAAGCATTAGGAATACAATTAATTGCAAGTAGACATACAAAATGCTCAAGCCACTTTGGATGGAAGTTTGGCAGTTTCTTATAAACATAGTCTCACCACACAGTCCAGCAAGTGTGCTCCTGGTTGTTTACTCAGATGAGCTGAATACATGTCTACACAAAGTCCCACACACAAAAGTTTATAGTGGTTTTATTCGTAATCACCAAAAACTGGAAACAATCAAGATGTGCTTCAATAGGTGAATACGTAAAGAAACTGTAGTATATTATACAATGGAATACTACTCAGTGATAAAAAGTAACTGGCTTTCTCTGCTTAGCAATATGCATTTAAGGTTCCTCCTGTAACCTTGAATGCATATTGCTAAGAAAGCCAGTCTAACAAAGCTACATACTATAGCATTCCAATTATATGACATCCTGGAAAGGGCAAAACTACAAACAGAGTAAAAAGTTCAGGTGATGCTACAGAGAGAAAAGGAGGGATGAACTGAAGAAGCACAGATCATTTTTCTGGCAACCATAAGTCTATCCTATGTCTGTGAGTCTGCTTCTGTTTTATATATAAAGTTCATTTGTCTTTTTTTTTTTTTTTTAGATTCCAGATATGAATGGTATTATATGGTATTTTTCTTTCTCTTTCTGGCTTACTTCACTTAGAATGACATTCTCCTGGTAAAGATAGGCTTCCTTAATCAATAAATATTCCAGTAGGCATTTCAACAGATAAGAACTTTTTAAAACATGACTCCAATGGCACTGTCATGAAATTACCAGTAACTCCTTACAATATTTTAAAATCTACTTAAAGGTGAATTTTTCTGAATATTTAAAAATATTTGAAAGTTGATTTGTTTGAATAAGAATTCAAACAAGGTCAATACATCACATTTAGATTATGTGTATTGTAAGTCTCAATTTGAAAATTGTTGTATATTAATACAACAGTTTTCCTTTTTCTTCTATTTATTATTTTGAAAAAATAAATCATTTGCCTTATAGAATATCTATATTTGGCTGATTAAGTTATCTTGATGTCATTTAGCATGACCTCCATCCCCCATATTTTTTCTCTAACTAGGAGTTAGATCTAGAAGCATGATTAGATATGAGTTATTTCTTTTATCAACAATACTTTATAATGTTTCTGTACACTTCTATTGCCTTGCATCAAAAGAAAAATCATGTCCTGTTTGCCCTTCCTTTAGTGATGAAAAGATTAATTAGTGGATTCGGGTCATGTCAGCCTGATCCATCTATTATTAAGTTTCACATCTAATGTTTCTTATCCAATGGTTTTAGAAACTATTGATGACCATCATCTAGATCCATTAAGGTTGTAAATGTGGTTTTCTATTTCTATCATTTCTTCTCATTTTTTAGCTATGTCTTTCAAAAAAAAGAAAGAAAGAAAAAAAAAAAAAAACCCCTTCCCCTCACTAATTACTTTCCTGCCCTGAAATACATTTCATGTAAGAAAGATGATTTCCTCTCTCATCTGAAATACAAATTATCTGAATCTGGGAGATATTGTAACCACTTTCTGCCAGTGGATGAGGGACGTGGATTCAGGAAGTATAGCATGGGAATTTCTTCAGCATGCAACTCCCTTCCCAATACAATTAGTTGAGCACCAAATGCTTCATGCCAACCCTCCTCAGATTCAACCCCTGAGTCATCCTCTTGAGGGCTTTTGCCAGGTCTTCACCTGGAGAATACCTAGATACTAGCTCTGCCAAACAGGCTGGGTATGGACCAGTGTACTAGGAAGACGACAGTGACACTGCTTTCTCCTTTGGTATTATTGGTTAGCTTTGCTTGTCTTCTAGGCAACTTTTTATTGCAAGGGACTAAAAGCAACATGGGGTAACCCAGCTGGCACATTTTCACTTATCATGCTTTTTTTCCTCTGTACTTCTTGGAATACATGTTAGAGCTGGTAAAATAGAAATGCAATAATCTTTAAAAATCAGGCCAAGACTTTTGTTAGTACCTTCTTTCCCTTTGCTATTTGCTTCTGTATAAAACCAAAAACAATACCACTGAAGAACTCTTCTTGAGTCTGAAAAAGCAAAATTTCCCTTCATCATAGTTCATAGGAAATATCGTTTATTTGTCAGTCCCTTGCTATAAACTACACCTCTGCCAAGTGCTTTAAAATACATAATTTAATTCTGACATCACAAAAACCCTGCAAGATTGCTTAATAAATAACTAAATGCCTATTATCATTCAGAGCACTAAGTGGTGGGGCCAATATTGTAATCTAAATCAGTATTATTTCAAGGTTTGTATTCTTTCCTCTGTTTCTCACCACCAGAAACATTTACTGAATACTTTCCTGGTGTCCAAGACAGTGTCCAAGGTGCTGGAGAAACAGAGTAATATGGTGGTCCTGTAGTCTACAACATTGCTATTGCTACTCAAAGTGTGGTCTAAGATTCAATCAGCAAAGACATCACCTGGGAGGTTGGCATCTATGAAGAATTGTCTTGTAGGTAACTTTATGAGGGACTAGAAACAACCTGTGGTAATCCACCTGGCACATTTTCATTTGGTGTGATTTTTTTCTCTGAACCTCTTGGAATCTATGAAGAACCCAGGATTTTTCCCCAAACTAAATCAGAATATGTATTTTAACAAGATACCCAGCTGTCTCCTATTCTATATATCAGGTATACATAAGATATAGTATGTTTGAGATGCACTAATAAAGAAATTTTAACTTAGTTGTGAAAATAGCTCACAACCATTTAAAAAGAAAACTACACAAAATGGCCAGAGATGAGTAGACAGTGCGGGTTGCAAGAAGTCAGCACTACTGGGATACACTGGAGCTAGGAAGTGCATAGCACAGGTCCAAGAAAGACTGCTTGGAGTTTGGAGGAGGTAGAGCTCAAATTGAGTCATGCAAAATGCTATGACTCAGTATTTGGAATATTTCCTTACAATAGAGTCATATAACAGAACATGCGGAGATTGTTCTGCATAGAAAGACTGTGACAATGAAGGCATTGGGGTAATAAGCATTTATGAAATGTATCAGAAGCAGGGTTGACTGTGGCCAAGATCACCACTCGTTAGAGTCTCAAAGAAAAAGTAGAGGCTGTGGTTTTATCTCTGTTTTCCTAGGATCTCACCCAGAGTCTGGCACTTTGTTGGTATGGGGTATTTGTTGAATGAAATTCTTAAAAATTATGCTTCCTTACTGAATTAAATTATATGTTCCTAACCTAACAGTTGTTGATATTTTCTAAATTAATATGTTGGGAATGGTGTTACACTGAGGAGAGGCTCAGTCATTGTTGAAAACCTTGGCTGGTGTGTCTACATGACACAGTGATGAACTTCAAAAGACCACATATACAGAATTAATTTCTTTAAGTACTGTGCAGAGATCAGAAAACTATATAAGCATTTTATTTCATGAATGGATATATTATGGCCAATATTTAGGAGTATTCCCTTAGAATAGAGAAATAACACAGAATTACTTGATGAAAGATTTATAAACATTTTAAAGCTTTGACTCACACTGCCAAATTGATTTCCAAAAATGATATTCCCTTCAGCAATACCTGATCTGGAAAACTGCTTAGAAAGAAGAAGGTACAGAGGAGTGGGTTAACTGATAAATAACAAATAATTGCTTCTATGTTGAGTTATTATCATCTTTCAGAAAAATGTAATGGTAACTTTACATATTATATCTCTAATCCTCACTGTGGCTTTTACATGTTTGCCATTTTACTGATAAGGACACTAAGGCTGAGAGGGGCTTAAGAGCTGTCCCCAAAGTCACATAGCTATTAAATGTTGGAGCCAGAATTTGAAACCAGATCTCTTAGTCATCAAGATCTATATTCTTTCCTATGCCAAAATTTCTGTCTGGCTATCTTTTGCTGCAGAACAAATTACCCCAAAATCCAGTGGTTTTAAGTGGCCACTCTTATTATATCTTATAATCTTGTGGACCAGAAATTTGGCCAAGGGTTGGCTGGACAACACTTTTCCTCTGCATGACATTAGCTGGGGCAGTTCACGTCGAGGTAAAGTATCCACTTCAGAGATAGCTCATTCACACAACTGCAAGTTAGTGCTGGTCACTGGCTGGAAGCTCAGAGATGGCTGTCAGTTGTTGGCTTTAGGTCTCTTCTACAGGGACTTCTGCACTGGGATAATTGAGTTTTCTCACAGCATGCATACTGGGTTCCAAGAGTAAATATTCCAAAAAAAAAGGAAGTAGAAGTTCATAGTCTCTTAAGACCTGGGCCTTAAAACTGGCACAGAATCATTTCTACCAGATTCAGTCGTTCACAGCAGTCACGGAGTCCACCCAGATTTAAAGGAAAGACATATAAACACAGACCCCTACATAAGTGTCAAACAGTTAGCACTCATCTTTAATTTATCATATTTCCTGAAATAGGATGCTGAAAATTCAAGTTTATGCATCATATATAATTATTCCAAAATAGTTCACAGACACTAATACTTCTAAGAAAGTTTTCACCACTATAAGACCTTTCATTCTATTCTATTTTCTGTAACCATGTGCATGAATTATTTTGAGAAAAATATATTTTCTTAATATTTTACTATAAAGTCTTTATTCATATCAAAAACAAGTAGTGGTCAGAAAAAATGCTGACTCATGGAAAGGGTGCTATTTGCGCTTTTTCTGTTTTCTCTCCTTTGCTATGTGACCTGGCTGTTAAGTTACCAGCAGGAAGCTGCAATTTGAGGAGCAGCAACTCTCTGAATTCAAGACATGGTTTCCAGGATGATAGTAGTTAGATAAATACTGCTTTTTCTTCAATAAAGCCCTGCAAAGGAGTGTGCTTCAGTAGATAACTACTGAAGAGAGCCCCAGTTTTCCCAATTACAGGATAAAACTGGCCTGAGCTCATCAATGTCTTTAATCTAGTTAGAATTCAAATGAAGTTTCCATTTTGCAAATCCATGCAGAACTCATTCTAAGCCAACACAGGTGTATCTGGCTCGCTGACAACTACAAGCATTGCTGATATATTTCCACTCCATTAAAAATTCCCCTTCCTCCTACATCTGTGATGAGATCCTGCACTCATGGTTGGCTGAGTGCGCTAGATTCAGGAGTTAACCAAAGCACCACATTCATTTTCCAGTTTTAACACATATGGAAATCCAACATAATTCCCACATATCCGCCTAATTTAATACCTACTCTCCTGATCTAAATAAATCTCCCTTGGAGATTCTCCTGAAAATCCAGGCTGTCTCTTTTGCCCTCTGCTCAGCTAAGTCTAAGGATTCTGAAAGTGAGGCTAACTCGGGAAAACAGCCACAGAGTGAATGGATGAAAAAACACAGAATTGGCCTTCAGTAAAAGTGCAACAGAAATTCCTTTTATGACTCTATCTCCATATGAATGGCAAACACATACAGGATGGATGTATGAAGGTACATCTGACCCAAAATGTCACACTCTAGATGCAAGATCTATAAATTAAGGCCGATCTGCTGTTCCCGACATTCTTACAGAAAACGAGTGTTCTGAATAATATATGCACATTTGAAAATATATTCATAGAGGGATTGCTAGACCCTGCTAGACCAGAAGCTATCACTGTGGATTTGGATTTGGATTTGGATTGCTGGTGACGGTACTAAGAATAAGCCAGGGATCAGCTTCAATTGCCTAGGTTTTGCGAGATTTTATTTATCTCAGATTCTAACCATTTCTCACCTTGCCTATGCCTGCTTCACCCTGGCACACTAAATAAGATGAAAAACATCCTTTAATTCCTTCTACCCTCTGCACAGTATGCTAAAACTTGGGCAAAAGGTTAATCAAGTTCTCTCTCCATCATGAAGTTATGAAAGTTTACGCCACCACCTACCTTTCCAACATTAAAAAGAAACGTAATATAGGATGTCCAAATGATGCTCTCTTGAGCTACTTTATATTTTCCGAAAGATGGCTTCTGTGGAGAGCAGTAACTGTTTTATAGTGCAATTCAGAGAAGAATAAAGAACTAATTCAGGCTTTGTTTTATTTAGCTTCAAAATTAAAGCACTGGAACTCATCACCTAAAGGATTTCATGTAACATTATACCTGAATATACTCTCAGAGAGGCTCTTTACCACCACTGAATGCTCAAATAGTAACAATATATTACTTCACAATGTATAATATATAAAATGACATAAGTCTTCTTATGATGTAAATATTAGCAATTAATAAATAATGAAAACAAAAATACTTATACATGTGTAACTATGTATCTGATTAAAAGCTAGTGTAGTGTAATAAAATGAGCACAAGCCCACATACCCTTTGACCTAATTTTTCTTTTTTTTTCAGAATATACCTTTTTACAAGCCCAAATTTTCTAGAACATAAAGCCTGAGGCAAAATAGACATTTAATGTTTTCTCAGGGATACAATCCCAAGGAAGCTGGAACAGAGACAAAAGGAAATGAGATGAAGGAGGGAAAGCACGTACAAAATGGTGATTTACGAATCTGGCCACTGCACAGCCTTAGCCGAAAGCACACCTGGTCGCTCAGTCACACCACACATCTCCGGAGAGGGCACATGGAAACACTACATCTGGCAGCAGCCCATCAGGTGGAGGAAAGGAAAATAATTTACCCACCAGCTCCCTAATATCTTTTGTTTGGCATTGATCAAGGCTTCCTTTTGGGGCCTGTAAGAATATAGTTAACGCCAGGTGAACCAAGAGGTCACCCAGCATCATCCACACAAAACCACAGCCAAGCTAATCCAACGAGGTACGTAAACTTGAAACAGCACAATTGTAAGGAAATACTTGTATGTGTGCTTAAAGGACATTATAGTAGCATTATTTTTATAAAGAAAAATTTATAAAGACTGAATATCCATTATTAGGATAATAGTTAAATCTATTATGGTATACCCATATAATAGATGGATTGAAAAGTATGAGGCAGATCTACATCTACTTACTCAAAAATATATCCAGGGCTTATTAAATGAAAAAAAGTCACAGAATTATACATATAGCACAATCCACTTTAATGCAAAAAGGAAAAGATCTATATGAGGTTACAACCACATCCATATCCATATCTACTATACATGATATTAAATATATAATATGTACAACACAAATAGAAAAATGGTTAGTAAGATACACATCAAAAATGTTTGTGGCTATATTATCCCGCAATTCCATTCCTGGGCATATATCCAGAGGAAAATATAATTCAAAAAGACACATGCACCCCGACGTTCACAACAGCACTATTTACAGTAGCCAAGACAAGGAAGCAACCTAAATGTCCATCGACAGGTGACTGGATAAAGAAGTTGTGGAATATATATACAATGGAATACTACTCAGCCATAAAAAAGAACAAAATAATGCCATTTGCAGCAACATGGATGAACCTGGAGATCATCATTCTAAGTGAAGTAAGCCAGAAAGAGAAAGAAAAATACTATATGATATCACTTCTATGTGGAATCTTAGGGAAAAAAGACACAAATTAACTTATTTACAAAACAGAAACAGATACACAGACATAGAGGAAAAACTTATGGTTACCAGAGGGTAAAGGCTGTGGGAAGTGATAAATTAGGAGTTTGAAATTTGCAGATACTAACTACTATGTATAAAATAGAGAAACAAGTTTCTACTGCATAGCACATGGAATTATATTCAGTATCTTGTAGTAACCTATAATGAAAACAAATATATTTATGTATATGTATGACTGAAACATTATGCTGTACAGCATAAATTGACACAACATTGTAAACTGATGATACTTCAATAAAAAAGAATGCAAGAAAAAAAGTTAAAACTATAAAAAAAATGTTTGTGGCTACAACTAAGGAGAGAATGTGAATGTGGAGCACCCTCTGTAGGGGGATTTCACATTTATTCTAATTATTCTTATATAATTTTTAAAAATTAAGTTAATAAATAATTTAAAGGAAGAAAGGGAAAGGGTGGAGAGAGTGATGGAAGAGGGTAGAACACAGGATTGGAATCCAGACTGCACTACATCTGAATTCTTGGAGGGGCATCGATCCCAACCAAGCCATGTGTTTCCTCTAGAAGTCTGCCTATCCTAATACTGCTGTGATTTTTAAACTCTTTTGTTTTTGAAAAGTTTGGATGATATGTTTTTATATAATGATATGCATGAGAAATCCACTGATGAAACAGAGTCTGAATGACTTTTGATGAAATTTACAGTCTGAAAGAATGCCCCCAACAAATCATCATGAAAACAAGATACTGGAGAGTTTATGAGGGAAACAGAGAAAGAGTGTGCAGACAAATTTCAGTTGTCTCACACCAGACAGAACAAGCCCTCTCAGTTGAATGTGGTCTCAGGTAAAGAGGGCAGAAAAAGACAAGATAAGCAAAAGAGCAGAATGAGCTAATGACTGCTGAGAGGGTTGAAGAGTTTGTTGAAGCAATCTAGGTGAAAAAATGCTTTATAAGTGCATCCTAAGTGACAGCAATGAGAAAACTTACAACCATCCTCAGTCTAACATGCAGTAGAGGGAATTAAGACCTCCCTTGAATAGTGAGGGACTGACCTCATTTTTTCCAGTGCCTTTTAACTAGACAAATAAAGGAAATAAATCTCTGCAACTGGTAAATAAAAGATCTTATTCTGAAGTAGCTCAGACTAAATGTGATAATTTAAGTCAACAGAGTTAGTGATGTGAACATATTCCAAGTTGTTTTCTATGTCTTCTGAGTCATTAACTTTTTCAAAGGTCATTCAATTTTAAGGCAGAGGTAGACCTGAAAGACTATCTTACAAATTTCTTACTTCTAAAATGGAAAACAAAACACAGGTACAGAGAGTGGTGGAATGCAGTATCACTCAACTGGAGGGGTCAGAAGACTTGAGTGTGATCCCAGCTCTCTCCTGATGACCTGTGTTACCTTTACAAAGTGGCTTACCTCCCCTCGAACTCCACCACCTCCTCTGTAAAGTGAACTCTTCAAAATATGATCTACCTCTGAATTCCCTGCAATATTGATACTGTTGTGAATTACTTCTTTAAGGGAAATAGGAAAACATTTTTTGAGCTATAGACAAGCAACCATAGCCTTCCATTTTACATGTAGATTACCTGGGCCTACAAACACTGAATTATTTGTCTGAGCTCTTGTAGGAAAAATTGGCATAAAGAAGTTTGAGAAATTGCATCCTTTCCAAAAATAAATATAGCTTTTTTATTTTTAAAATGTTATACATGCTCATTTTTAAAACTAAAATGTTTTTTAAAAAAATCACAAGCAAATCATCTAAAATCTTAATCATCTAGAAATACTATGGAAGAAATTTGGAGAAAATGTATCCCTAAATAACTCCCTTTCTCTCATACTGTCTTCAACAACCCCCTCTCTCATTGGAGGGAATAAGTATCAAGAAAAATCTAATTACAATTTTTTCTTTGCCAAACATACTACTGGTACCCAGAGTCTGAATATTGCTGAGACATATGAAGAAAAATGCTATAAATGAAGCCTTCTGGAGGGGAAGTTTCAAAACTCAATCCTTTTCTTTATGATTGAAAAATACAAAAACCTATTGGGTTGATCCAGTAAGTCCAAGACCACTGTAAAGAAATTATTATAGGGATAGGAAAAAACAATCCCTCAGTGGGAATTTCCAGGCACCAGGAAAATAGGGCTTATGATTGGTGGATACTGAAATCCACCAAACCTGACTTACTCCTGAGTGTCTTTGGGGGTCCAGGTGGAGAGGGTATCCAGAGTTGAGACAGTGGAAAGGAAGATCTTCCCACACTCATCAGCAGACCACATGTGCTTGCTTGAAGGAGTCAGGTCTAGGGCCAGAAGCAGTGACCAGAACTAGAAGCTCAGACTTGGTCACAGCAGGCTTGATGGGAACCATGATGTGCTCCAGCTGTGGATCTGACAGTGTCAGCCATCCAGAAAAGAAAAATTCTGCAACCCTCAAGTCTTTGGCTTGGTAACAGATGACCTTGACTAAAGGAATCAGTTTTTAGTGGCATCTGAGGTAGTCTCCAGCTTCAGGGGAACACAGCTGAGATCTGGCTCCAGCTGTGAGCCAAAAGTAATCTGAACTGAATCCTATGAGTGGAAAAAAGAACTTTAGTAACTTACTGAGACCATGATGGGGGAGGGAGCCCTAGTAAGAGAAAAGTACGTTTTCCATTAGTGGCAAACTGGAGACTTGGGCTTTTTACTTTGAGAATTTAGAAGAAGGTGTAACATCTTATTTTGAACAAGCTCATAAAATGGGTCTTATCAATCGCGTATATGTCATGTGTATACTTTTAAATAAACGGTAGCATATTATACATGCTGTTGGACAGCCAATTTTTTCATTCAATTTTATATTGTCACTGTCATGCTATGTTAATTAATGTAGACTGACATGCTTATTAATCACTGCATACCATTCTAAAATAAATATATGAGCCATTCTTATTTAACTGTTTCCTTATTAAAGGACAATGAACTTGAATCTTCTTACTTTTCTTGCCAATGTTACAAGCAACATTCAATCATTAACGATCATTCAATGATAAGAAAATACATACGTACATACATATATACATACATACATACATACAATTAGTTGGCACTCTTCCCTAATGAAAGTACCACATGTTCATTATTAAAAACTTGCGAAATAAAGAAAAATAAATAGGATATCATCCATTGGGAAAAAAAAAAAACATCAGAAGGACCCTGTTCACAGGATAACTGCTACCAGGGATATCCAGAAAACATTTAGAATGAGTCTAATTGCGACATGTCACTAAAAATAAACAAATGTTATCCATCCTAAATATCACAGAAGTTCTCACAGCATTCTTTTTTATTCTGTAATTACCCGCTCTAAATTGATTAAAAATGTTTCTCACTTAAGCATTCAGATCAACATGTCAAGGAAGCAGAGTATATTCAAGTGATAGGAATGGGTTGCTCTGTACTCAGGTAGAGAAAAAAAATCCCAAGTTTCTAGGAGAATCTTTAAGGCCATCAATTCATTCATTCAATAAATATACACTATAGGAGAAGTATGACAATAAATAAATCAGCAAATAAAATACCAGATACTGAAAGTTCTACAGAGAAATGTGCTAAGATAGTATATGTCAGGGAAGGCCCCTGACAGGAGATGGGACCTGAACTGAGGACACAGAGAGATGGAGTACGATCTTTCAAGGTCTAGAGTAGGAGCATTCAGGTAAAGGGAGCAAGGTGGCCAGAATGGTTGGAGAAGATGAGACAGAGAGTGCCAGGGGTTGAGGTGGTAGGGACTACAGGAGCCAGATCAGGCAAGGCCACGTAGGGTGAAAGGGGTTGGATTAAATTCTTGGCGTAATGTCAGGCCACTGGAGAGTCTGAGCAGGGGAATTAAAGGATTGGGTTTACATTTTTAATTGATCACTCCAGCTGTTGAGTTGAGAAATGATTCTAGAAGAGCAACAACTGAGATCATTTCTGGCAGTGACTTAGAAGACAGATAATGGCAGGCAGAGTTAGACTGATAGAAGTCCAGTTGCAGACTTAAGAAGCAAATTCAACACTTATGGGATTAGATACCTAGGTTATGAAGGTCTGGATTCTATACTGACTTAAGGTGATTCCCTAATCTACCTCGGCTAGAACTGGATTGTTTGTTTTAAATCTGCAGAACAAAAATTGCATAATAATTTTACTATATATTATTTTGCCAAGTTTAGTAAATCCTTGGCAAGAATTTTTTGCTCAGTTTTTCAGTGTCCAACAAGTTCTTTCTTCAAGTATATATATTTTCCTAAGTGTTCAAATAATCTTTTCAGACAATTAATTTCAAAGATGATTCTCATTCCAAGCATACTGGCCAATGTACTTAAATCCTCAGTTTTTAAAAAAAAAAAATGCATAAAATATCAAAAGCCTTTTTGGAAGTGATATTTTGCCACTTACAGATGCAATTTCAATAAATAAATCATCTGCAGTTATCACTGATATAACAAATATAAAAATATATAAAATCCATGACTCTGTCAGGATGTCCCTTGAGAATGTCATGTGCATAGGGCAAATCAATTGAAAAGGGAAGGAGATCTGTTAAAAGACGATAGGTATTTTCAAAGTTTTAGTTCTACCATAAAACTTCTTTACACATACACACACACACAATATGATAAATTCTATAAAATTCTATAAACAATGGCTAAAAACTAATGGGCCCCAACAGATATGATATGACATTATGCCAGCCATTTGCAGATTCAGATTTGACATTATTTTTATTGACTTTATGATGGTATACCTAAAGGGAAAATAGACTATTTTCCTGTCTCCAAAGACATCAAACACTGAAATTAGCAGTGTGTGATTTATCTTTGGGTCCTATATTTCATACCAATGGGGAAGATCCAATATTATCTTTGCATGGACGGCTCTGCACAGGCAATAAAGAAGTACCATTTCATTGAGAAAGCACATTTTCCAGGCAGCTGTTGCTTTTTTGTGTTTCACCCCTTCAATAAGCCAGGGGACAAGAAGAACACAAAACCAAGATCACTGAGAGCCAAATCAAAGAGTAAACTTAATTGGACCTCAACTCTATGACACCCAAAATGCAATATTCTCTGAAGATGGAAATTCTTGACTAGCCTCATGTTTAAAAAAATTACCCTAATAAATTTATGCCATCATAAAATCGTCTGAGCTCAGCTAAAACAGTTTTATGGATATAGTTAGAGGGCATTATTTTAAAGTTATGCTGGAGGCAAAATGACAGTGGCGAAGGCCATGCATACAAGAAATTATGTCCTGATCTCTTTGTGCTGATACTAGTTCTGGTATCTTTATTTTTTTAATGCTCAGATTCTGATACTAAATCCATTTTCAATTATTTCATTAAGAAAAGAACAAAATTCCATTTCATGTACAGTTTTTTTTTCTTTGAGTGCCTTAGCTCCCAAAAGGCAATAATATTGTAAAATATTTATTCCATTAGTTTTAGGTAATTGAAATGCCAAGAGCTAAGCGCTTAATCTCTGCCGGCAGGGAAAGCTGCCTGCTGTCACTTTTTATTAAGTCTTTTTCTGCAGCTTTTTGCATAGTCAATAACAGTGTCTGAACCCAAGAAAAGATATAGAGTAACATTTAAACAGCAGTCTGTGATAAGGTAATGTTTACATTCAGGATAATATGAAAATGTCCGCTCTAGAGTTGCAAAGATTTTTCTCTAGGTTAACTAATTAGAATGTTTATTAGCTGCATTCATTATTCTGACAGGCCCAGAGATTTCTAAACATTATTAACTTCTTAAGCACCATATTCCCTAAAGAGCTTGTGTCTGCTAGAATCTGGACAGGTGGATTTGAGCAGCACTTGGTATTTATCTTCCCATGCCCACAACAGTACAAAAACAGAATACAGAGCATTTGTCCTTAGTGCCTTCAGGGCACAGAGAGGGCCTCATGACTTCCCTCATCATTTTTATGGTACCCTTCACAACTCTGGCTGGTTAACATACAGCCTTCTTAGCTGGACTTGGATCAGTGACTTATCATCGTGGTAAACGGACAGCAAACAAATCTGTCTTTAGTAGCACTAACTGGAAAGGAAAAGGAGTATTTCTGCCACAAGGGATGGTGAACACACAGGCAGGATTTATAGCCTCCTCTTTACCTGAGACACCACATGGCAAGAGGTGAACCCCCAGGAAATCCTGAGTCATAAAATATGAGGATCCTCTATCTTTGATTTGAGCAATATTCAGCCTGTGTTTTCTGCCGTTGATGGGTGTTTATTATTCTCAACATCATCATAACTTGAGCCTGAAATGTACAGTTATACTAATTTTTAAAGCCTTTCACCAATATATCATAATACAGGAAAAAGTACATGGACTTTAGGGTCAAAATTATCTGAGTTTAAGATTTGCATTCCCTAGGTACCAACAGTTTGACCTGAGTCGTGTTAACCTCTCCGAGCTTCAATTTTATCATCTATAAGGTAAGGGTAGTTTCTATCTCACAGAGCTGTTACTGACAGGCTTGAGAGAGACGAAAGGCAGTGTAGATCAATGTTCCAACCATGGACTCAGAGGTCAGACCTGGCTTTGATTCCTGGATGGACTGCTCACTAAGTTTATGGCCTTGGACAAGGTGCATGGCCCGTCCAAATCCCTACTGATTCATGTGTAATGTACAAATAATCATAGTATCCACTGCATGGGATGAGAGACATTATGGCAAGAATTACCTTTTCAATGATTCCATAATCTAGGAACCAGGGATAGAGCAGGAAATTAAAAAGACAATAATCTCTGCCCATGGAGCTTACACTGTAGTTGGGGAAGCCTGACAACAAACAAAATGAATGAATAAACTTATATCACTATGTAAGAAAGTAGTAAGTTCTATGGAGAAAAATATAACAAAGGAGAAATTTAATGTAAAGAGTTTAGCTCAGTGCCTGGCACTTGAGAAGCACCAAATGTAGGCTGTCATTTCTCAATCTACAGTAAACACTTCCCAAAATGTTATCATTTCTTTCCTTTCCTGTATCTGAGTCCCACCAAAGCTCTCACGTGGCAGGAAGAAGTTGAAGCCAAACCTACACCAACAGGGACTGAGTCTTTTCAGGGCTCTTTGTGGGCAGCTATATCCATGGGCCACTTAAAAACACAAGAACAAGAAATGGTCTTTCATTTCGATTCACAATGAGGCTTAAAATGCAAATGCCTTGTTGAGGAAACATTCTTAGGGAGGGTGAGTTGCTTTAAAGGAATAAGTTGTAAACAAATGAACACAATGAAAGTCCATTAGTTGTTCCCTATTTTGAGAGTAGGGAAAGAAGAAAAATTAACAGTAGCAGGTATCTCATCCAATCTGAAGACTAAGTCTTTTTAGAAACCGATGGGCTGTGAGCTCTCCACGGTCTACAGGACAAGAACAGGACATATTCATTAGGGATTTTGTTCAGGGAGGCAGGGTAGTGCTGAGAAAAGAGGGAAGAATTTGTGGACAGCTTTAATGAAAGAGAGGTAGCTTCTGAAATGGAAAGAACTACTTTCAGAAAAGCTCTGAGAAACCTACAAAAGAAAGGCTTCCTTGGGACCAAGAAGACACAGCCCAGGGCAAACACTGTCTTTACACTGTGGAGAATACAGTATGATGAGATCAGCTGTAAGGCACTCATGAATGGCAAGTTTGGCCAAGGTGTGGGCATCTTGGTACAGCTCCATGGTAAAGCATTAATGGGGCTGAGCAGAAACAAACCAGGAACCAGAAATAACTGGAGGGTATTTTTCAGGAAGAGCTATGTTTTGCGAAATGGAACTTGAGTAAGATTATGAACGTACCATGACTATTTTTTTAAGTAGAAACTGGTACTTTTTTCCCCAAAATACATCTTGGTACTTTATAGCTCAGCCTTATTTCAAAAACAAAAACAAAAACAAAAACAAAAACAAAAACAAAAACAAAAAACAAAACAAAACAAAAAAACTTCTTAAAAAACTATGAAGATTTCTTTCTCTGTAGCAATGACTTATGAAGACATCAGCTGAATTCTCTGCATTTGTCTTCTATAAACCATGACCAGCTTCACTTGTTTCTTAAAGGACAATCCCCACCACGACCACCACCACCACACATATACACACAAGTCTTTATTTCATGAGATACATAAAGACAAGGATTAGGTTCCCCCAGATACAAGGACATGGAAACTAAGACCGCCCATTCAGTGCTGATGGGTTAAGTCAGTGCTGCTGGAGAGAATACAGCTTCCTTATTACTCCCATGTAGTGGAAGCTGAATTATCATACTTTCCTATTTCCTCCTTATCCCCTCATTCCTTCAGGTCATCAGTGATGATGGAGTTTGGGAGAAATGGCAAAAAAGCATGCAGAGTTGGGGCCCTTTCTCTCTCCTATCTCTCTGGAATGAGATGCATTCCTCTCTGCTCCAGTTGTAGAAGGAGGCCTTGCCTGGTCCATCTGATCCCAGAGTTTGGTTTTAGGAGTCCCTCTGCCTTATACACCAGCCCTTCCTCTCCCTCTCCTTCTTTATCGGGAGGCTGTCTACCTATGGACAGCATGTGCTCACTATGATTCTCCTCCAGGCAATAAATCACAAGGCCAGGCCTTCTCCAGCATTGCTGGAGGAGTGAATTCAAACTCCTGCTTCTAGAACACTGAGCAGGGAGTCACCAAAAAGGTACAGAGAAATGAACAAAAAGGAGCAAAGACAAGTAGGTTCCAAAGTTATATAGGAAAACAAAGGACCTGGAAGAGCCTAAGTATTTTGAAAGAGATGAACAATTTTAGAGACCTCATATTACTTGTTTTCAATATTGACATAAAGCTATAGTAGTCATAAGGGTGTGGTGTCGGCATAAAGATAGAATCATCAATCAATGCAACAGAATATTGTCCCCAGAGGTAGACTCACACATATACTGTTTTTAACAAAAGTGCAAAGTAAATCAATGGATTAAAAAATAGTTGTTCAACAAACTGCTGGAATAACTGAGCATTCAAAAGTGAGAAACAAAAGAAAAGAAAGGAAAAGAAGAAAAGGGAAGTGAAGGGAAGGAAAAGAAAAGAAGAAATACAAAAGTATCTGTTACCTTGGGTTAGGCAAAGGTTTTTTTTTTAGGCCACAGAATGCATGAACACACACACACACACACACACACACACACACACACACAATACACTTACCAAAATTAAAAATGCCTGCTATTCAAATAACTCTCTTAAAATTTTTAAAAATCCAACTGAAAACAAATAAACAAACAAAAAAACAAGCTATAGACCAGGATATATTTGCAAAATACAAATCTGAAAAGGACCTTGCATCCAAAAATATATAAAGAACTCTCAAAATTCAATCCAATAAAACAATCCAATTTGAACAAACAATCCAATAAAAATAATCAAATAATTTGAACAAATACTTCATCAAAGAAGAGATATGGATGACAAAAAAAAGTACATGAAAAGATGCTTAATATTTATAAACACTAGAGAAATGTACCTTCCTCAGTTTTGTGATAAACTTAAAACTGGCTTAAAAAAAAAACACTTTTTAAAAGTGAAAAGAAGATTTCAAGGGAAGTAAAGGAACCACAAGTAAGACTCAGTGATTGGCTGTGCCACCATGGCAAGTTTCTAAACTAAATAAAATGGGAGAGGACACAGCGTAAGTAGGTAGATTTCTTCCCCTGGATATGATAGGAGCATACTACTCAAAACAACATCCTGCTTAAAAATTTTTTTCCCAGTTGAGTTTACTTTATTTACAGGTAGTAGACTCAAGAAAACCTTCATTAATTGAGTAGCTTCCCATTAAAACTAAAATCTAGATTTCTTTCATCAATAGAATGGTAATGTAATTTATTTTTCAAACAAAGTGATTCTGAGAGTGAAAGTGCTACTATTGATCATGACTTTGGGATAAGAGAGACACCCTGGGACTGTCCCAGGGGAACTGGGACTTCCAGTTGCCCTTCTCAGTAACCACTGAGTCTCTGCCGCGGATTTGCAGATTTGGGCAGCAACAAGTACTGTGTTCTGGAAACAAAGCTTTGCCTGGAATCACTACTATCAGGGCTGGGGATTGGCTTGCTTTGTGAATGTGGTGGAGATGAGACCAGTGCTGGTAATCATCAGTGTCCTAGCAACTTGGGGCCTTTTAAAAGTGAGGCTCATCAGGGATTCGGCATTGGATAACTCATCTTCCCAGCTCCTGAAGCAGTCATAATCATTTCAGTGAAAGCTGCTGAAAGAACCTCAATCTACCCCCAAAGACCACCTTTGGCTAAAAATGAGTAAAATAAGAAATGGGGAACAACTCTGATTTCATTAGACTTTTAATTTACAAGGGCAAGCAAATTTGATTTCTGACTTTAATTCCTTTGCACTTGAACTTGCAAAGCAATTTAATTGTTGGACTAATTTCTCCCCAGGAATTTGATAATGGAAGGGTGTTTATATTCAATTTGGATCATTCTTATGTTCTTGACATTTTATTATTGGGAGTACCTTAATGTTGTCATTTAATTTTATTGTAGTATCTCAGGTGGGCTATATTGGAAAATATGGCTAGACATAATTTGGAAAGGAA
Source organism: Camelus ferus (assembly GCF_009834535.1). Taxonomy (NCBI): domain Eukaryota; kingdom Metazoa; phylum Chordata; class Mammalia; order Artiodactyla; family Camelidae; genus Camelus; species Camelus ferus. The sequence goes on from NC_045700.1 coordinate 14,235,554, forward strand.
AATAGAACTGGGAATGAATGTATATCCTTAAGCATAGTGTGGCCTCAGAGTTCATTTAATTAATATACTCTTCTGCCTCCTTTCAAAGTCTTCCAGGGGAAAAAATCTACACGGCTCACCAGGGACCCCAGGAAGGTAGCCAAAAGAACTGTTGGTTTGGAGTCGGGGAATGACTTTGAAGGTAGACTTTCTTTTACACAACCACCGCCTCCCTGGGGAGGATGTCCATACCCTGGCCTTTTCCTTCCACAGGGAAAAAAAAAAGTTAGCATCACACATCTATTTTCTCTCTACCCTCTTCCTCACTCTTCTCAGGAGAGGCAGAAAAAGTCACCTGGAGAGAGTCTTTTACCTGTGGATCTCATCTGGGAGGTCCATTTACACTCCTGCACATGTGAGATATGGCCTCTGCCCTTCCCTCTGCACCCAGACAGTGGGAGGCGGTGACCTAGGAGAGCACACCTGCTCTTCAGACTCCAAGTACCCTCAGCTATGCTGACCACGGATAAGTTAGCAAACACATTTTGTTGCTCCATCTGCACTCTCTTTTGTCTAATTTCTCTGTTGGTTCAGAAACCTAGTAAAGAAAAAGCAGGGTTATTTATTGGATCCCTCTAGAAACCCTGACAGACAGCTCATACCAAGCACCTAGCAGAATATCTGGACGCACAGTTGATATTTGTTGATGAGAGTTCTCAGCACAAAGCACATCAGAGAGACAATGGTTCCCACGTCAGAGTAATTCTTGACTGAAGATACTGACATATGTAAAGAAATGTGTCAGTCATAGGTGGTGGTGGTGGATGGGGATTAATGTACCAAAGAATGTAGATTAGAAAAAAAGACAAAGAGGTAAGTTCTTACTTAAGCTCTGTCAGGAGAGAAAGAGTCAGCCTGTAGGATTTGACAAGCAATTTCAGTGTGCCTGGGAGGCCCTCAAGCAATCGGTTGCTTACTTACTTTTTTTTACTAATACAAGGAGTTAAGGTTTGTTATAGAATTATTGAAAAACTCAGATAATAAAAACAAAAAAGAAACCAATGGCCTGAAATCTGCAAACCCACAGAGACTCATTACTAATATTTTAGTGCGTATCTTTGTACTATTTATTTTGCAGTTAAATACATACGATCATATACAGAATTTTCACCTAAATAGGATCATAAATTCTATATTTGCTCATCCTTTGACCAGACGTATTATAACAATCTTCACATCATTGGTGAATGTACTACTATGTCATATTTTTAAGTGATTGTAAATATTACATGATTTAGATGTATAATAATGTAGTTCATCGATCTTCTATTTTTGACGTACAGCCATTTCTAAATTTTCTCTAGTAAAACAAAACCACAAAGAACATAACTATGCATATTCTTTATGCATACATCCAGTATTTTTATTGATTATTTTCAGATACATTGTCTCACTTGACTCTCATAAAAACCCCATGAGATAGTGTTCTCTTGGTTTTAAAGCAGATAAAATGTAGGTTGGTTAATGGGTCACATCACTAGTAAGGGAAAGAACAGGAGCTGGAACTGGTCGTTTTTTTCCCCCAAAGCTGGGCACAACCACATTGTGGAATTCCACTTTGGCTTTAAGACATGTTACGCTTTGTCCCAGGCAGTTTGTTCTTTTTGGTGCTCCTATAAACCAGATTTACTTTCTAATTTATTTTACAGTTAGTAATTGTTGTTATATAATAAAGTATTGAAATCTTTTATAATTATAGTTATGTAATTATATTAAGTATTGAAATCTTTTGAACTCTTATTATGTCCAATAGCTGGTTTTAGTTGATTGTATTACGTTTTTCAGACAGCCATTCCATCTCTTCATATTTCCTGTAAGTTATAACTTCATCCTTTCTAATTTTCATTCTTCTTTTATTTACTGTTATTTTCACAACTATTTGCATAAACTAGCATTTCCAAAACCATGCTAAATAGTAAAGATGACATTAGGAAGTGTCACTTTATTTCATCTGACTTCATGTAATCCACTGTGTCTTTGAAGAACCAGGACCTGGTGTTCACTTGAGAGCCAACCTCCAGCCTTCTCATGTTAAGCAAGGATAAATTTATTCCTAAAGATTAAGATTTGTTATTTAAATCAGAGTTAAATTTTATCAAATGCATATTTGGCAACTATGAAAATAGTGTTTTCCCCTTTCATCTACTATTATCATGAATTGTATTAACAGATTTCCTAACGTTGTACCATACTTGCTTTCCTAGAAGAAATTCTACTTAGTCATGGTGAATTATTCATTGAATATACTGCTGCATTTATATGCCTAATATATTATTGAAGACATTTGCTTCATATATAAATGAGAAATTACTCAAGAGTTTTTTGTTTGTTTTTGTCCTGTGCCATCTCTTTCAAATTTTGGTCACAAGGCTTACACTATCCATGTAAAAATAAAGTTATTGCAAAAGTCTTTTTATTTCGTGCTCTGTAAAGTTTAAACAGTATCAGCATCATGTATCTCTTGAAGGACCATAAAACACTAATGAAACCATCTAGGCTGACACTGTTCCTGGGGCTAATTCTTCAGACAATCTTTGGATTTATTTTAGAGTTATTTATATATTGATAACTTCTAACTTCCTATATACCAATTTTTGGTAATTTGTCAAAATATTATATATTTTAATGAGATTTTCAAAATTAATAGCCTAGACTTCTAAAAATTACTTTTGTACAATTGATTTGATTTGTTTATATTGTCATTGCTAATTCTGTGTGCATTTTTAATCCAATTAGATTACATAGTCTTTTGTCTATATTATTGTTTTTTACAAAATAAGCTTGTAGAATTTTTTTAACCTTTTTTTATTGAATTATAGTCAGTTTACAATGTTGTGTCAAATTCCAGTGTAGAGCACAATTTTTCAGTTATACATGAACATACATTCATTGTCACATTCTCTTTCGCTGTGAGCTACCACAAGATCCTGTATATATTTCCCTGTGCGACACAGTACAATCTTGTTTATCTATTCTACATTTTGAAATACCAGTCTGTCCCTTCCCACCCCCTGCCCCCTTGGCAACCACAAGTTTGTATTCTATGCCTATGAGTCTCTTTCTGTTTTGTATTTATGTTTTGTTTTGTTTTTTTTAGATTCCACATATGAGCAATCTCATACGGTATTTTTCTTTCTCTTTCTGGCTTACTTCACTTAGAATGACATTCTCCAGGAACATCCATATTGCTGCAAATGGTGTTATGTTGTCGGTTTTTATGGCTGAGTAGTATTCCATTGTATAAATATACCACATCTTCTTTATCCAGTCATCTGTTGATGGACATTTAGGCTGTTTCCATGTCTTGGCTATTGTAAATAGTGCTGCTATGATACTGTTTTCTACCTTATAAAATTGCCTTTTAATCTTTCTTCTTCTTTCTCCCTATTTCTTTATATTTTTGAAATGAAAATTTTTTTAACTAGTTAATTTGTTTTCCTTCTTCATAAGGAATTTTTAGTGTTTTGTAAATGTGCATAAGTACTGTAGTCCTAAATTCTTGCATGCTTGTGTATTCTTTTTTGTTGCTTTCCAATGAATGATGATTTGGCAAGGAGAGAATTTGGGGGCATAACCTTTTCCACAGAACTTCAATAATCATTGCTTTATTATCTTCTGGCATCTAACATTACAAAAGTCCATGGGCTATTCAGCTTTTTCTTTTCCTTTTTAAATAAATACCTGTTTTAGCTGTTGGTTAGTTGATTGTTATTGTCTTAATGTCATGATACGTTTAGAATTTCTTCTTCATCTTTGAAATTCAACACTTCCATTTTTAATTAAGTTTCCTTTGTATCCATGAACTCTTTCCATATGTAGTTCATCCATCATTTTTCACCAGGCTGGTTATTGTTATTCCCACCCACATCTTGTGTGGAGACAAAAGCTGCTTCCTAAGCTTGTTGGGGGCTGGAAGTTAAATCTTGAGCACTGGTGAAGTCCCTGGATAAGCGTCCTTCTGTGGACACCCTAGATCATCAGCCAGCCAGTCAGAATCACATTTTGAGGACAAATTTGCCAGAAAAATTGACAGTTAATTACATCCACAGGTCAGTCCTTCTAAAATATTCAAATAAGAAAAGAACAAGTGTGAGATAATTCTCAACTCAGCCTCACAGTTTATCTTTACACAAGATTCTGGGTACCAGGAGGACAATGATAGAGGTTCCCATGATTAACAGGTTCATCTAGATAATCTCTCTATCTTAAAGTCAACCGTGCCATATAACAGGATATAACCATGCTACCAAGTGCTCATTATAATCACAGGTCTTGGGGATTAAATCATGGAATCTTGAAGTCCATTTTTAGAATTCTGCCTCCTATAAGAACATCTCTTACTATACCCAGATGCCACCCAAGCACTTAAGGGTCACCAGGAAAAGAGAACATTTTCACAAATTACCCACTTCGGGCCTAACCTGTCAAATATAATTACTAATCAACAGCCAGTGTGCCCTATGTTCTAATCAGCAAAAGAGCACAATAAGACCAGATCCTTTCATCAAAAATATTGTAGATGATTGCCTACCTTTTTTATTGAAGTATAGTTGGTTTACAATGTTGTGTTAATTCCTGGTGTACAGAATAGTGATTCAGTTATATATATAGTTCATATTCTTTTTGATTATGGGCTTTTCTTATTCTTTTTGATTATAGGCTATTACAAGGTAATAAATATAGCTCCCTGTGCTATACCTTGTTTATATATAGTATTTTTTACCTATTTTATATATAGTAGTTAGTATCTGGAAATCTCGAACTCCCACTTTATCCCTCCACCTCCCCTACTTACCCCCCGGTAACCATAAATTTGTTTTCTATGCCTGTGAGTCTGCATCTGTTTTGTAAATAAGTTCATTTGTGTCGTTTTTTTTAGATTCTAAATATAAGTGATATCATATGGCATTTTTCTTTCTCTGTCTGACTACTTTACTTAGGATGACAATCTCCAGGTCCATCCATGTTACTGTAAATGGCATTATTTTCTTTTTATGGCTGAATAGTATTCCATTATATATATATACCACAACTTCTTTACCCAGTCATCTGTCAAGGGACATTTAGGTTGTTTCCATGTCTTGGCTATTGTATATAGTGCTGCTATGAACATTGGAATACAAGTATCTTTTCAAATTAGAGTTCTCTCTAGATATATGTCCAGGAGTTGGATTGCTGGATTATAGGGAAGACTATTTTCAGTTTTTTAAGAACTCTTCATACTGTTTTCCATATTGGCTGTACAAAACCACATGTCTACCAACAGTGTAGGAGGGTTCCCTTTTACCCACAGCCTCTCCATCATTTATCATTTGTGAACTTTTTAATGATGGTCATTCTGACTGGTGTGAGATGATATCTCATTGTAGTTTTTATTCGCATTTCTCTGATAATTAGTGACACCGAGAATTTTTTCATGTATCTATTGGCCATTTGTATCTCTTCATTGGAGAATTATTTGTTTAGGTCTTTTGCCCATTTTTGGATTGGATTGCTTATTTTTTGTTGTTGTTACTGAGTTGTATAAGCTATTTGTATATTCTGGAAATTAAGCCCATGTCAGTCACATTGCTTGCAAATATTTTCTCCCAACCATAGGCTGTCTTGTTTTGCTTATGGTTTCCTTTTCTGTGCAAAAGCTTGTAAGTTTAATTAGGTCCCATCTGTTTATTTTTGCTTTTATTTCTATTGTCTCTGTAGACTGCCCTAGGAGAACACTGCTAAGTTGTATGTCAGAGAATGTTTTGCCTATGGTCACTACTAGGAGGTTTATAGTGTCTTGTATTATGTTGAAGTCTTTAAGCTATTTTGAGTTTATTTTCTATATAGGGAGTATTCTAAGTTCACTGATTTACATGCAGCTGTCCAGCTTTCCCAACACCACTTGCCAAAGAGACTGTCTTTTCTCCATTATATATTTTTGCCTGCTTTGTTGAAGATTAATTGACCATAGGTGTGTGGTTTATTTCTCGGCTCTCTATTCTGTTCCATTGATCCATATGTTTGTTTTTGTGCCAGTACCATGCTGTTTTGATTACTGTAGCTCCGTAGTATTGTCTGAAGTCTGGGAGGGTTAATTCTCCAGCTTCATTCTTTTTCTTCAGTATTACTTTGGCAATTCTGGGTCTTTGTGAGTCAGCATAAACTTTAGGATTATTTGTTTTAGTTCTGTGAAAAATGTCCTGGGTAATTTGATAGGAATTGCATTAAATCTGTAGATTGCTTTGGGTAGTATGGCCATTTAACAATATTAATTCTTCCAGACAATTGCCTATTTTTTGATGCTTAAAGGAATGGTATAGTATGCATGGGTGGGACCTAGTACATCACATTTTGGGAAGTGGAGAATGTAATTTGCACCCCAAACTATGGAAACAAGCAGCCACTTTACACATGGGAAATGATTTGTGTGCAATGCTCACTGCAGCTTCATTTATAATAACGAAAAAAAGTGTTTAACAATAATAGAGTGCAAAGTAAATTATAGCACATCTACAAGATACAGTCATTTATTCATCCTTTTAGCCTTTCAACAAATATGTATTGTTTATCTGCCATGTGCCAGGTACCATTAGGTGCTAGGGATACAACAATGATGCAAAAGAGTCCTGGTTCCTATTCCTAAGGGATTTATATTCTAGTTAGGGAAGAGAGACATTAATCAAATAACCACACAAACTAAAGCAAAATTGCAACCTCTGATAGGTGTAGCCATTTTAAATGATGGTTTTAATTTAAAAGTTGTCAAAGAAAAACCTGCCTATGATCTAATGTTAATATAAATAAGAAGGATTTGTAATATTGTATGCATAGAAAGCTTTAATAATATAAACTTTGTAAGGAGAAAAGACTGGAAGGAAACCAACCAACTGTTAATAGTTGATTGTCTTCTTTATATTTTTATGTAGTTCCCAAATTATATAATTTGCACATATTACTTTTATAAGTACAAAGATTAAACTCCATTACAAAAATAAGAAAATCATTTTCCTTCGATCCATCCCTCTAATCAGATGCTTAAAGTCTGCAATATCTGGGCCAGATTTTCACATCTTCTTTGTTTGAATTTTGTGGTTTAGGCTGAACTAATTGAAAGCATAAAAATAAATGCAAAATTATCCCATTATTACTTGGTAAATTCCCCCTTTTTACGTGAACTTGCAGATGTTGCTCAATATTCCAAAAGCCTACAAAAACTTTCAGCAACAATTAAGCCCATAACATATCAGCACTACTGCTTCTCTACTCCCTCCTCCCTCCTTGACCAAGAACAAGGTCTTCCCCTTTTATTGCAATATCCATGCTGATGGGGGACTCACTGTGGTAGAATGTCAAACACACTGTCCTCAAATCTCTACAACAAGACTTCATGGTAGGCATGACTATCCTCATTTGACATGACAGGTCAGGTATCAGAAAACCAATATTGCTTAACAAACAGTAAAGGCCACAGGTAGGGGTTGAACACAGGACTGTCAGACTCCCGGGATCACAGTCTTTTCACTATTTCGGTAAGCAGAGCTCTACAACAGGTCCCCAAGATAGCCACCATTCCCTGACATGCTGCCCTCCATAGGCCCTTCCCCTCAAGTATGGGCAGCACCTGTAACTATGGTGCAACCATTCCTGTGATTGTTGCATTAGAAGACAAAGGAATTTTGCAGATGTAATTAAGCTTTGATTTTTTTGAATTAATCAAAAGGGAGATTTTTTTTTAAAAAGGGAGGTTATCCTGGTGATACCCAATCAGGTAAAGCCCTTTAAAAGAGGGACTGAGCCCCTCCTTGACGTCAGAAAGATTTGTCCACTGGCCTTGAAGGAGCAAACAGCCTTGAGTCCTACAGCCACAAGAGATTGAATTCTGCCAATAACAAATGACCCTGGAAGTTGATCCTAAGTCTACATGAGATTATAGCCCCAAACAACACTTTGATTTAAGTCTGATGAGACCATGAGCTAATCAATGCCCAGACTCCTGACACGTGGACACTGAGATAACAGAGTTGTTTTAAGCTGCTAAATATGTTACTAAGCAATAGAAAAGTAATACAATTACCTTACCCTGTTCCCTGCCTCTGGTCTGACCTCTTCATTTGGGTAGGTAGTGCTCCAAGTTTCTCTCCAGGCTGAGGGTCTGAGCATTTGGACTGGTGGGCTACGAGGAATGGAAGTCTTCATGCATTAAGAGGCACTTGGAAACTTCAGGTCCAATTGGGATAGACTGAATCCCCAGCAAGAGTCTACAAACAAAAACAAAACAAATGAAATAAACAGATTCAACAGATTCAACTGGAACATCCAGAGACATCCCACAAAGTTAAGAAGGAGCAGACCTTTGTTGGTGAGTCCAGTGGACAAGAGGGTTGATTAAAGCATTGAGCTAAGGATTTCTTCTCCTAATCTCACCGCTGCCCCCAGCCTTCCTTTGTGTCATTTTAATGTCCCTAACCTGAGAGATCCAAATACTAGCCAGAAGGAGGGCCACTCAGTACCCCTCCCCATAATAACCAGCATGGATTTCCATGAAGTCAAGTTGGGTTCAAACATAAACATCAGGTTGCTATGTTAGGGACCCCTCCAGGTTTCAGTTTCAGCCACTGGGCACAGTGATAAAGAAGATGGGGGACTGAGGGCTGACACTTTTCAAAAGACTCATTCTTTACTATGGAGGTTGATATCATGGGAGATGCTTAGCATCAACTCCTGTAAAATGCATTTTGATGTCAATGGAAGTTTTAAACAGTATCACAGACCAGTGATGTTCCAAACCATTCTGGTACGGTGGATGATTTACCACATTTTAGGAGATTTCAGGAGAGCTAAAAATGTCCAAAATACCTTGAGCCTCACTGGCCAACACGTAAAATTCATGTGTTAAGCTCTAATTCTTTGGTTTACAGGTCTGTGCTTGTTAAAATACAGGCACTCCTAGAAGAGATTCCTCAGTTTAAAGTTTCATCAACCAACAGACAGAAACAAACTTCACACCCTCTCTTGTGAGTAGATGTAACCATAAAAGGAATAAGAAATGAGGAAAATACAGAGGTGTTGGAAAATCAATGCAGGGCAGCAAACATTTGTAGAATGGATATTGAAGGTATCGGACACTAAAGGCAAAAACTCCCTTTGTTAGAAGCATGTGGGGGCTGGTACAGTTTACGTGCTTTTAAATATGTTTAAAAGGGGGAAAAAGCCTTTCTTTTAATTTTATTGAAATGAGGTGATGACATTTTAGTACAAATTTCCACTTACCTATCTCTCTCCAGCTCAAAATGTATCATTGTTATTCACTCCACCCATAGAAAAGGAGGTATAAACCCCAATCCCAAAGGTATATATGGAACATGAAATTGGTGAGGAGTATCTTCAGAAAAATGAAGAGGTCATTGATAAAGCAGAACCCGCAACTTATTAACTGAGGAGATTTATACATGTCTGTATCAAACCTCAGACATGGAAGAAGTGACCAGAGATTAACCGGCACCTTCACCAAAGCATAGACATGAATGAGGCTCAAACCACAGGCCATGGGAGCTGTTCCCCATAACATACTGTGAGACAGAGGTTCCCCCCATCACCTGAAGTATGGGCACTGGTGTGGCACTGTCACTGGAGTACTGTCTCCTCCCCAACACCCAGCCACTCCCGGGTTCCAAGATAGGCTTAGAAACCAGAAGGCTGCAGGAATCTGCCATCTTCTTTATGATAGCACACACAACTCTAATCACCTTCCCTTTGCCATCCTCCTCAGGATCTATATACTACTCCTTTTGGCCCTGAAATCCAAAATAGTTCAGGCCAAACTCTCTTACGAACAGTAAAACTTGATTTCTCCAAAGTAGAATAAAGTATCAAACATAAACTTGTTTACCTTGGGCTGGGAAGGAGGCAAGGATGGGTGTGATAAAGGAATCCTACCTAAAGGCAAGCGAGGAAAATCTCTGGCATCTCGTCTAGAAAAAGAGACAAAATCGGAAATGTAATCTCTGCCAGGGATTATGCTGCACTAGAATTTAACAGGACTGTACAGGGTGAGTACTAGCTCAGAACTGGGTAGAAGTAGACCTTGCAGAATATTCAGACATGCAGTCCCTCCATCAATCATCCAGACGCAGAATTTGCAAGTGCCATGCACTGTGCTAGTTGTGGGAGCTGACCGTATAGGGAGGGGAAGCAACAACCGCACAGGTCACACGGTGTGAAGATGCTACAGCAAAAGCAAACCCAGTGATGCCAAGAAGCCAACTGCCCCCTCTCCCTGGAGCTCTGGGGCAGCAATTCAAACCTCTAGCAGCGCACGTACTAGAATACAAACCTTTCTCAGAAGCTAGGCAGTACCATGCCTCATGCTTCCTAATATGTGACTTAGCGCCCAGTCTTAGCAGCAGGTAAGTAAATATTTTGTTTGACTGATTGATTTAAAATCCTTATCAGTGGGGTTGTTAACTCAGTCTATTAAAATGTGCAAGTTGAAGTTAAATATACACAACCATCATATCCCCAAATACTACACAATGTGACTTCAGTGTTGGGTCATAACAGAGAGAAAGAAGAGATACCTTTCAGTGGGACCTTGGCATGGGCTGAGGAGGCAGCTCAGGGAAGAGATAAGAAGGCTGTCAGGGTTTCAATGGCAGCAACTTCAAAGCAGAAGGCTTTTACTTTTATGGGGATTTGATTATCCAGAGAGATAATATAGAAACTGGTAAGGGAAATCAAAGAGAAATAAAAGTCTGGAGAGAGCCTGAGAAATCAGTTTATTTGGAAAAAGGAGGAGATCATTCAGCCAGTTGTTTTCTATTAAAAATAAAATCCTCAAAGACAAGATTTTCAAGTTGGTATTATTTGAATCCTGAATAAGAAAGATGAAAAATTTAAAAACCAAGCATACTGACTACATGCTATTAAAAAAAAAAAACTCTAAAGCATTATTCAAGCTATAGAAGAGTAATTAGAGGGTTGTTTTGAAAGAAGTTTGTAAACTGATGGCAAGATTTGTTGCAGACCAGGTTTTATAGTTTAAAAAGAATAATAAAAAATTCTCCAATTGTTAAAGGTTGAATTAGCTGAAACTGCATATTCACCTCAGGAATTCTAGTCCTGATAAGTTAACAATAATAAATAAACCTAAAACTGATGATGAGACAAATAACAAGATATGAGGGAGATATTTTTCTTTCCTTTTAACTGATTGAGCAATAGTACATTCCTCCCGACTGTAAACATCATAGATAGACACATACACACATACACTCAAAAATCCACAAAGTAAATAGTGACATAGTCTTAGGTCTTTCAGTTCACAACTTGTTTTGACCAAAGTGCTTGTATAAAGAGTGAGAGATTGAGAGAAGAGAGAGAACCTCAGATTTGGAGTGATTATTTGATTATTTTGGAATTCCTTAGCTGGCCTAAGAATCAGGTTCTAATCCTTTAAAGACTGACCCTGCACCATTGGCTGATTAAAACTGACAGCCAGTGGAGCTACTGATGATGGCCTTACCTATTTAGAGAAACTGCTCTCCCTTGCCTGGTCGGGAAAATAAACCTTAGAATAACTGAGTCCATTCTTCATTTCATTTTCCCAGCACACCCCTTGTTCATAGCTGACCCAATCTATAATGTAAGTCATTCAGTCTCTAAGTCAGAGGTAGAAAGTGGGGAAGCCAAGGGATTAGGCAGGACCCATTCATCACCCACAAAATAAACAGGGCCCGGCTCCTCTCCTGGAGTGGAGAGAAGATAGCTGCTGGGTTCTAACTAAGTGCCCCAGCAGTGGTTGTCCAGCAGGATGCAGCCCGTAAAAGCTTGACCTTGAGAAGCAGAGAGTCAGAAGACAGATGACCTGGCCTGGAGAGATGCATTTTGTTCTTTGTAAAATGAGAAGAGGCTACATCAGTCTTTATATTTCTCTAGTGCTCCCCTTTGCAAGGCATGCTCCCAAACACGCTTCATATGATCTCCGACCTTGTTAAGTCAGAGACAGTCTCCAAAGCCCAGATGACTTCAAAGAATGCTATTCAACGCTACCGTTTCATCATTTCACAAAACCTGTGCATTCATCTTCATTCCTGAACTAGTCAGTTTGCAACATTACCAGTCTCTAGTGAAGCTTGGTAATCACAACTCATGGGGCTAAAGGGGAATTTTTTTAAAAAGGGAAAATTCCAGGGTAACAACCTTCCAAGCATATAAAGCGTGACTTTAAGGTGTTGAAACTGATCATATTTTTTAACTCCTATTTCCGACTAGCAGAGATCAAATCAGCACTGCTTTCACTACAATCTGCCTATTCTGAGAATGCTTCATGGATCTCAGGTTCTCAAGGCCAATATTTTCTGAGCCTTTTTATTGGACATATACCCAGCCTTAGGCAAGAGTCTCACCAGAAAATTAAGCTTCCTTCTTTCAGAGTCACATTTTGTTTTGAACTGAAGGCTTCTTGACTAATCACCCAGACTGTTCTCTCAAGTTATGGACAAAGCTCGTAGCAGTGTGAATTCGGCTATTTCAAGAAATCTTATCCCTCAGGAAGAAAAGATTTATCACCCCTGAGGATATTCAAGAGAACATAATGCAGACTCTCTAGGCGATTCCAAAAAAGAAACTCCCCCAAACCCCCGATGATGGAAAGCTCCCCAAACAGGAAGGTGGTATCTTACTCCTATTTGTATCTGCAGAGCCCACAGAGTGGTTATCACATAAACCATAAGCCAGTGCCCAGGACCTGGGCGTGTGAGCCGTGCCCTGTGCTTAGAAGGACCCTGGGCTCAACTTAACGCTGTGCCACAGTTATCTTGAAATTCTTCACAATTTAACAAAGGGTCCTGTGCTTTCATTTTGAACTGGGCCCCACAAATTAGAGAGATGTTATTAATATCTGATAACTATTTGTTAAATTGAATTGAACCACTGTGGGTCTGGATTCTGCTTATAGGACACAGGAAATAAGATTGAGAAGAAAGAACTAAAAACCCTGGGTTTGAATGGTATTTCCAGTATTTATAAATTTTCTATCTAGGGCAAGTTAAATAATCCTCCACACCTATTATCCGTATACTGTATTACACATCTTGTACTGTTTTGAGGAATTCCAGCAGCATCCATAAAACAAAGGCACAAAGTAGGCTCTCAAAGTTGGGTATTTGTTATTATTATCACTATTTTTATGGAACTGGATAGGGTTGGGACTATGAGATACGATATATAAAGAAGAAATATATAGAAGCAACGTGCCTCGTAATACTCCATAGTGAACAAAGGAAATAAGTTGGCTACAATTTTTATAGCCTCAGAACTCAGTATTCCAAAGCACAGAATTTTAGTAGAAAATAAGACCTGTGCAGCATGACAAATATAGCTAATAATACTGTATTGTATATTTGAAAGTTGCTAAGAGAATAAATCTTAAAATAGTTCTTGTCACAGGAAAAAAAATCTTTGACTCTGTATGGTGATCATTTTGCAATTTATACAAATCTGGAATCATGTTGTAATCTGAAACTAATATAATCCTGTATGACAATTATATCTCAAAATAGTAAGAATACCTGTGTATATATAACATTATTGTAGTGTTCAAATAGAATCAGAGGCATCAAAGTGCTTTAAACCTGAAAAGTTTTAAATATAAATGTTACAGCAGCTAAGTTAAATCATATTTTAATTAGATTTGTATTGCCTTGTTTAATTAATGTACATTTAAAAAGATTTATGCCATAAAATTATTTCTAGTATACTATTAATTACAGTTTGTGATCATGTCTAAAATGTTGATGATCAGACCCTTGTTCTAGGGGAGGGGAAAATCATATAATAACTACAATTAAAAAATGAAATATATTTTCTTAGAACAGAATTTTGCTCTAAGAATATACTACTTTGTTGGATGAGTACTTTGAAAAGCCACTTAGGGCAGAATATAAAAAGAAGCCTCTCTCCATTATCTGCCCACCTTCCTGGCAAGGGGCCTGGCTTGAGGAGCAATGGATAGTGACAGTTCTGCTAAATGTCCAGGTTTTGTTTTGCTGAGTGGTAGAGATAGACAGGCTGAAGGTCTCAGCTACACTTCCGGACATAATACAGAGGATTTCTTAGGTTCCCCGGGAAGGAAAGAAGCAGGCTGGGAAGAGGAACTTCGATGGGAAGACACAGTAATCTAACAAGCAATTTTATTAAATAGGATGTAATATGAATCCTCTTCCCCCAATCTTACAATTAAATCTTCAGTCAAAACCCTGTATCTCATTAATTGTTGATTTTGAAATCATTTGAGGAAGATGCCACAAAGATGTGTAAGATGCACAGCTGTGGCAACACATGAGAAATCCCATGGGTCCAGGAAGCAGAATACCGACATATAATATTCCCATGAGAAATTCAGAGTGATGATTACTTTTAATACTGGCTTAATAAGATTGTCATCAGAGAAGAATATAAGTCCTCACAGTTAAAATTAATAATAATAATGTCTTCAATATCTCTTTTTCTATGGTTTTTCTGTACAAAAATTTCTCTTCAGCTGCCATAAAGGAAGACAGAGGAGAAGTGAGGGAACCAGAAAAATAAATATGATAATTAGGCTAAGCCTTGTCAACTGGCGCTTGGTAATGTTACCCCACTCCCTTCTATGTTCGCTCTAAATCACAAGTAGAGAAGACTGAATCTACATTTCCTAGACTCCCTTAGATCTAAGGAGGTGGATGGAATACAGGCTCTGGAAGCAAGATAAACTCCGGGGATATGTAGAAGGCACACGAAGGGTGGAGGCATTCTTCGGAGGCTGCAAGGACAGTCTGAAATCCAGGGCCCATTTTTTGTCACCTGCTGTGTCATAGGGGTGGCAGTTTTGCCTGCAATAGAAGCAGCAGCTTCATGACTTCCAGATCACAGCTACAGCAACAGACCCCAGATTACTGCTGCTACCGCCATCTGAGTAATTTTACAAATACCTAAATTGCCTGTGTTAAATCTTGTCCTGACAGAAATACCTATCAGAGAGTACTGTTTCCCACACTACATCTAAATAATACGATGACATACTAGATCAGCCATACTAATAAATCTCCAGATTTTAACAGTCAGTGGTTTAATTTGTAATCATCATCTCTCTCTCCAAACTGGTCTGTAAAAGGGAAAAAAGCAATCTTCTTCTTGCTAGCTTTATTTGTTCAGAAAAATGTAATTAATATTTAGGAAACACCCACTAGATGAAAGGACTGTTTGTTCAATTTATGAAAAACTTTACCACCATGGGGTATGTGATTCCACATTATAAAACATTCAATCACCATCAATAAAATACACCAGCAGCCATTCATACAGCCAAATTAAACAGAGCTTCCTTAGAAAGCAACTTAAATGAGCTTTGTACTGGGATGTAAAGGTCAGCATGTGGACATCTTAACAAAGCAGAGGATTCAAGTAAATGTCTTTACCCACCTGCAGCAAGGCACACCCAAGGCATGTCACATCTTCCACTCCCATTTTCAGATCATTTATCTCTTGAAATTCCCACTCCACCTCCAGCCACCCACACATTGCTAACATCCTTAAGAACTCAGATGAAATCCTACCTCCTCCAGGGAGACTTCCCTGTCCCGCTTGCCATGTTTTTTTCCTTCATCTATCATTCTATAATTCCCATACCTACTCCATATCCCACTCTTTCTGATGAGCCACTTTTATTCCTATTGACTTTTTTTCAGGATATAAACATGCACTGTAGCTCCCTGAAATTTACCAGATTGTAAACTCAAGATACTAAGGGCTGGATTTTGTTTTGTTTTGAGCTTTTTGTTTATTTGTTTGCTTGTTTGCTTTGTCATTGCTTTATCTCCAGCACCTAGCTCAATGCTTGGTATCTGTTAAACTCTCAATAAATATTTGCAACACAAGTAAACTGTGTTATCAACAGATATTGGTCCACCAAAAGTCCATGCACCCCTGTCCACAGTATAAAGTGGTTCACGCAACTAAAGGTCCCAGCTCCCTTGTATCCTGGGATGGCCACATGTCCACTTCTTAGCAGAAGAATACAAACAGGACTAAAATGTGTCCTTTCTGGGCTGGAGTAGTAGAAGCAATGGCTGGAAACAAAGAGGTCCAAGGCCCTAGATGGTTACGGAGCCACAAAATAAAAGAAGCCTAGATTCCCAAGTTACCATGCAGGGGCAAAAAAAGCTGTTTGCCCACTGTGAAAACCCACATAGAGCACTTACATAAGTGAGAAATAAGCATTTCTCTTACTATCCATATAAAGATATGTACATCACTGTTTATAGAAGTTTACTCATAGTAGCTAAAAACTGGAAACAATCCAAATGTTCTTTAACTAGTAAATGGATAAATATACTGTGGTATATCCATACAATGGAATATTACTCAGCAATAAAACAGGACTATATCAGTGATACATGAAAGATGTATGAATCTCAGAAAGCATTTTTCCAAGTAAAAGAAAGCAGACACAAAAAGCTATATACTGAATGATTCTCTTAGCATAATATTAATTAGTCTAATAATATTAGTATAATCTGGAGAAGGCAAAAATTATAGGAACAAAAATCAGGGTAGTAGTTGTCAGTTTCTGGGAGTGGAGATTAATTCCAAAGGGTCACAAGGGAACTTTTTGGGGGTGATGGAAACATTCCATATCTTAATTGTAATATGAGTATATAACTATAAATATTTATCAAAGCTCACTGACCTGTACATTTTAAAAGGTTGAATTTTACTATGTATAAATTATTCCTCAATAAACCTGATTTTTTAAAAATCTACTGTGTTGAGACATTGGAATCTCATGGTTCATTTGATACATAGCTGAATATATTAATGTCATCCTAGCTAATACATGAAAAAAGGAAGAATGAAGCCAAATCCCATACCAGACGCTGCTTAAGACCTTTGTCGTCTTGCTAAGCTCATAATAAGTGCTCAGGAAAAATGCCTTGAAGAAATTTCATTTCTCTCTCACCATTTTGACATTCTGTAGTTTGCCTACAATCATTTATAGATTCATTCATCCATTGCCTCCTATCACTTCACACCATAAAACAAAAGCTGCCAAGCTCCGAACTCCACAAACACGTTTTTCAAATACTTTCCATGCAAGCAATCAGGCATTGGCCTGTTTTATTCATAAGATGATTTTTCCTTCTAACTGCTGGAGCCACTTAAACATTTAATATCCATAAAACTGCTTTAATTTTTTAAGAACACAAATGGGGATTCCATTGCACTGAATATGGAATTATTTCGTGTCATAGCAACCAGCCTCCTCATGCCATTCAGAATTCACTCACTGCAGGTAGTTCTCAAACAAATAGTCTGACCTTCTTAGTCACCCTTTTTATTCAAAGATTTCGAATCCAAGCTTCCAACACTCCCTGACCTTTCACATTGAAACCATTCTTTTCTACCTTGAGAGAATTTAATACCCCTACCATTTCATTGCGTCTATTCTCCAAAATCAACTAGAAAAAAATGAAAATTCTCTGAAAAAAAATTAAGGGAATAAGCAGATTCTCTATTTAGTACGATTTTCTAGAAAGTATTCCCCAAGAATGTGCAGAGTTAGAATATTAAAATACTTTAGAGAGAAGATAGTGAAGATTTTATAATCACCCAGATGTGCACTGAATTTCAGTTCACATATTTACTGGTTCTGGAAAATGGGCATGTAATTAAGCTCTCTGAGCTTCCATCTTCTCATCCATAACAATGATATGAGAAACTAAATGATCACAAAGGGTTAAAATTTTTATATATATCATCCCTCCTAAGAGCTTCTGCATTGATAAATAACACCAGGCAGAGGAGTGATTTTTTTTTTTAAGAAAAGAATATCAAGATGTAAAAAATATTAGGTCACACTTGTCTCTCAGAGTTAAGAATGATCTAGAAGTGAAACCACTTCCAAATTTGAAACAATTTGTTGCAATATAAGGATAGGCACAAATAAAAAAAACTAGGCACAAGCCCTATGTAGTCAGAACTGTTATGTTTTTTACTGTGGTCACCTCAGACTGGCACAGGGTGGGTGATCAAAGTCACTGAATATTGAATGAAAACAGAGATTTTAGACTCACCTCACCATAACAGTTGTTAACCACCCCAATGGGTCTTGGTTTCCTTGTATATAAAGCGATTATCTGAAATGGTACTTCTAGCTCTTAAATACAATCATTTATAGCTTCTAAAAGTGAACAGGGCCTTAAGGGGTCATCTAGTTTAATACAGTTCCTGCTGTCTCTGTTTTCACCCCTGGCAGGAGGGCACTTAAACCTTCCATGATGGATTGTTGTTCATCCTCTTGATGGAACAGATGTAAATGACATTGGATGATATTTCTGTATCTCCCCTTACCTCCCATTAATAATTCCCTACCTTATAAAAAATGTGCAATGCCTACTAACTGAAATGTCAAAATTGACTTGCTGAGATTACAGTTACTCTAAGACCAGAGTCAAATACCTTTGAAAGAACAATTTGTATTCTGGGGTTGGCCACAGTCCTAGGGGTCCTGAAAAGTTCCTTGATGTTATCAGAGACATGTGGAAGGAAAACCTGTCTCCCAAGACATATTATTACTCTGGTCAGACAATTAATGAGAGAGTCTATTAAAGCTAATCTATGCTTGTTAGCATTTGAAAAGGAGCTCCCTGAAAAGTGGGCTCAGAAAGAAGACATTAACACAGAGGAAACAAATTCGGTGGTGGTGCTTTTCCTCACTTTGGATGGATGATGGACAGATGAAGTGAACAGATGATAGATGACTCAGTAACATGGACAAATGGCAGAGAGAGAAAGCTGTCTTCTATAACACAGTGACATTCCTAGGGACGCTGCCTGACTCACGAGGTTATAACTGCTTTGTGAATTAATTAGGTACTCAGTCATTTATAAGATCAGAAGAATATAATTTATGATTTTAGGAAGTTTTTAATGCTAATTAAACAAAAGGTGGCCTCCTCACCTCCCCCTATAACAAAACCTCTTCCTTAGGTCCTTATGACCAAGGGGTTAATGAAAGGCTTGATTAAAACTGCTAAAATTTGACAAATGAATGGTAATAGGATAGTTAGTATGGTTTAGGAGGGGGAAGTGGGGGCAAGAAGATAGGGAGCAGAACAAAGCAGAATTTTGGTTAGGGCTATGGTAGGCTCTGCTGAGCCACAAACTCCATACTCTCACATCAAATCTTTGTTTTTGGTTTGTTTTTTTTTTCCTCCTACCGAAGTCTGTTTCAGGACTGAGAGTTTTTCCACAGCAACTGGCCTCCATGTAGTAATTTTGTGATCCAGGATCACAAAATTTGGATCTGATGGCTCTGCCATCTAAACATAAGGATTACTCAGTCCTCAGAGCAGAAAAAGAGAGAGCAGAGAGCTAGCCATTGCTGAGAACCACACAGAACAACTTTGGAGAGACCAAGACACCCTGCCCTCCATGTCATCTAACTGCAAAGTTGCCCCCTCCCTGATTCAGCTCCCCCACCACATAGGATCTTGCCCTAACTCTTCCTGCAACGCTGAAAATTAGATCAGCCCATTTGAAGATTTCACATATGACATTTCAGTTTGAATAGAAGGGAGAAGACACAGCTTGTTCATGGTCCCCAGTGCGAGGGTACAAAACGAAGGGGCAACTGATACTGGAACTGTGGGAGGAGGTATGAATCACTAAACTGACTCCTAGAATGGCCTATATCCCTGAAGGATCCGGACTTCTGTTCATCTGGAGTGCAACCCCGCCCAGTGTGGCTGCCCTGACACCTGCTGCTTCTCCTGCAGCCATGCCTTGCAGCTGATGCCCTCAGTCCCTACGTGAAACTCAGACACATCAGGCTCCAGTGCAGGCGTGGCCTCTATGTGAAGGAAGCATGAAGATCCAAGATCCACAGTGCAGTGCTCAGCAGCTTGGCAAAGCCAACTTGCAGTTCATGTGGTAAATGCTTAGCCCAGAGCCAGTGCATACGGCTCCTGAAACGATAGCTTACAGGCAAAGCTCTCCTTTTACGTGAACAAACTCAATCCTCTTGACAACACAGGATCTGCAACCAGCAGCCAAGCTCACTGTACTGGTGCTGAACATCCAGTGCCTTCCAGGGTCCTAGATCATCTCAGACTGGGGTCTCACCTGCATCCCAGAGCTGCCCCTGAGCCCCAGTCTCTGTGACTGGGTACTTGCCTCACGCTGAAAAGGCTCTTTAATGTTGGCCATTTGCTCAATTTTTATTCTAAGAAAAGCTCCTTTCTGTGTTGGGTGTTTCTAAGCCACCCCCAGCTTCAACAATTCATCAGGAGAACTTCTCACAGTACTCAGCATACAGTCGTGTTCATGACTATGATTCACTACAGCAAAAGGACACAGAGCTAAGTCACCAAAGGTTAGAGGTGTTGCATGGGGTGAGGTTCAGAGGAGACCAGGCACAGGCTTCTCCCTGTGGAGTCACACAGGATGTGCTTAATTCTTTCAGCATCAAATTAAGACAACACATGTGAAATGTTCTCTTCAGGAGAAATCATTAGTGCCTCAGCGTCCAGGGATTTTATTGGGAGCTGGTCACAAAGCCACTCTCTGCCTAGCATGCATCAAAATTCCAAAATCCCAGAAGGTGTTGTCAACAACAACAACAAAAATATGCAGAAGGCTGCAAATAAGAAAAGAGTTTATTTGAGGTCTTAAGAATTGCAATTCAGGTGGGGGAGTGTATAGCCCAAGTGGTAGAGCACATGCTTAGTGTGCATGAGGTTCTGGGTTCAATCCCCAGTACCTTCCCTAAGAATAAATAAACCTAATTACCTCCCCCAACCTCCCCCCCCCCAAAAAAAACAATTGCTATTCAGGAGATATAGATTCAGGTAAAACCAAAAGAGTGTTTTGAGAAAGAGAAAGCATCAGGGGCTTATAAAGACAGAAGCCACAAGGTTGTTAAAGTTGCATGGTGAGAACTGTGATTGACTCTGACACAAGTCAGGAAATACCCGTCCTTAAGGAATCATGAGTTATTTTAAGGTAAGGGTCCAATAACTAGATAGTCTGTCACAAGTTATTTTAGGGCAAGGGTTTGAAAAGTATTATGAGTTTCTGGCAGACATTCTGAATGCTTTGTCAGGACAAGTGGTCAAAATATCAGATTCCAACCAGGCTGAGACATGTATGAGTCACACTTCCTCAGCAGCCTCTTGGCTCCATTTTACAGAGCTGTCTTAGCAATACCAACTCCATTTTGATTTTCCTTCTGCAAAGGAAAGCGTGTGTTTAGCATAAACTACGTTGTTTGTACAGTTTGGTCCAGTGAGTCATTCTGTTCAGTTCTGAGAATAGTGAGAGCCTTCCTGAAATCCAACTTCTCAGATGCCAGCCCAGGGCCTACCCTGCAAGCAGACCTTTCTGAGAATAGCAGTCAGACTTGCTGTATTTAATTTCTTCTGCACATTTTCCTAGTCACCAGCTACTACACTAAGGAATGAGCTACCAAGACTTACAAGTATCCACAATGTGCCAGTCACTGTTCCAAATGCTGGGTACACAGAAAAAAGAAAACAACAGGAAAAAAAAAAGGAGGCAAAAGTCTTTCCCTCACAGAGGTCTCACTCTCTAGTGAGGTAAACAAACTTCAAGGAAGCTAATAAATATATAATAAAAAGTGTCATGTCAGATAGAGAAGAACACTCTGAATAAACCCAAACTAGGGTGGAGGAACAGAGATGACAGAAAAGGCACTCCAGAGAAGAGAGTCAGGAAAGGCCTTGGCTACATGAGTACCTTTGAGCAGAGCCCTGAGTGAAAAGAAGGGGCAAGTCATGTGACTCCTGGAGGAAGAGCTTTCCAGACAGAGTGCAGAGGGAGTGCAAAGACCCTGCAATGAAAATGTGCTTGGTGTACATGGAGTGGAAGCAAAGAGACCAGGATGACTGGAGATGGGTAGTGAATGAAATTAAAGAGATGGAAAAATATCCTGAGTCCTTCCTTTGGCCAATAAGTCCCACCATGATCTGCCTCTGTGTAAGTGTGACTGGATGCCTAGTGGGAGGTTGAGTGAAGGGGTGACCTAGTCAAGTTTATGTTTTGTTTTAAGAAATGAGTAAGTCAAGCTTCCTGCCTACAAGGGGCTGCTGGTCTACTAGGTAAAAGAGTTGTGTCAATTAGTGACAGCAATACAGTGAGTTCCATGTTAAAAGAGAGGCATGGG
Organism: Camelus ferus; assembly: GCF_009834535.1. Lineage (NCBI taxonomy): Eukaryota > Metazoa > Chordata > Mammalia > Artiodactyla > Camelidae > Camelus > Camelus ferus. Next base: position 14,257,794 of record NC_045700.1, read on the forward strand.
AAAGGACAAAGTTGAAGGGTTAAGGTGATCTGACTTTAAGACTTATAAACTTTAGAAACAAAGATGGTACAGAATAGTCTTGAATTAGGTCTGCACAAACATGGACAACTGATTTTTGATAAAGGCAATTCAGTGGAGAAAAGACAGTCTATTCAGAAAATGGTACTGGAAAAACTGAATATCCATATGCAAAAAAATTAACATTGATTCATTTATTACATCATATACAAAAATTAATTTGAAATGAGTTATGTACCTAAATGTAAAACTTAAAACCTGTAATACATCCAGAAGAAAACATAGGAGGAAATACTTGTGGCCTTGCATTAGACAAAGATTTTTTAGCATGATCTGTAAAATAACAAATGATAAATTTGACTTCATTAGAGTTTCAAACTTCTCTCTTCAAAAGATCATTAAGGTAATGGAAAGAAAAGCCACATACTGAGAGAAAACACTTAAAAAGCAAAAAAGTGTATCTGTGATTAAAAAAAAAAAACTTGTATCTAGACTATGTAAAAAAAAAAAACCTCAAAATTCACTAATAAGAAAGCAAACAACTCAATATTTTTAATTAGGCAAAAGATTTAAACAGACATTTCACTAAGAAAGATACCCAGATGGCAAATGAACACATGAAAAGATGTTTAACGGCATAACCACAATGAGCTACCACTGTATATCTATCATAATGACAAAAACTTAAAGCAAATAATTATTACAAGCTGTAACAAAGATGTGGAGGGGCAAGGAGTCTCATACATTGCTATCGGGGATGTAAAATGTTACAGTCACTTTGGGAAACAGTTTGGCAGTTTCTTAAAAAATTAAACACATACCTACCACATCATTTAGTTAGCCATTCTACTTCTAGATACTTACACAAGAGAAACAAAAGCAAATATTCATATAAAAACTTATACACAAATGTTCATAGACATTTTACTTGGAAGAAACCCAACTGGAAACAGCCCAAATATCCATCAGCAAATGAACAGACAAACAAACTGTAGCATGATTCATATAATGAAATACTACTTGGCAATAAAAAAGAATGAACTGTTGATGCATGCAAAACATGGCTCATTTTCTCAAAATAATCATGCTGAGTAAAAGAAGCCAGGGGAAGAAAAAAGAATACACACTGCATAATTCTACTTGTATAAAACTCTAGAGAATACAAACTAATCTATGGTGACAGAAGGTAAATGAGTGGTTGCCCATGGGGAGGGGCAGATAAGGGTAAGAGGAAGATGTTATTAAAAGGCATGAGGATTCAATAACTTGCAATAGATTATAATGAAAAAGAGTATGAAAAGATACACAGATATATAGATATATATAGATGTATATACGTATAACTGAACCACTATGCTGTACACTAGAAAACAACACAACATTACAAACCAAATATACTTCAGTGAAAAAAAAAGGCATGAGGAAATTTGGGGGAGTGATAAATGTTCATTATATGATCATAGTGGTGGTTTCACCAGTTTATTTATATTATAAATATTTACCAAACTGCATATTTCATTCTTGTGCAGCTTATTGTATGGCAATTATACCTCCATAAAGATGTTAAGAAGAAGGAAAGGAGGAGGAGGTGGTGGAATATGTATCTGGTACAAGACAAAGAGATAGACCAAGAGCCCTGAAAGGATGCCTACCAGTTCCCTACCTGATTCTTGACTCTTAACTCAGTGGGGTGCAGCTGCTCCAACCACTGCCCAGATGCTTTCCTGTTGCCAGCTTCCAAAACAAATCCTCATCACCTGCTCCAAACTTTGGAAACTAATTTGAACATCCAGATACCAGTCATCCTCGATGTTGGTCAACTAGCTGGCCACAGGTTCCCTTTCTCAACTCCTAGTGGGAAAGTGTAGTGTAAATAAGCATGAGACTGCATATGAAAAAATGCTTAATATCAATTGTCATTAGGGAAATGTACATTTAAGCAACAATGAGATACCACCATACATTTATTAGAATGGCTAAAGTTTAAAAAAAAAAAACTGGCAATACCAATTGCCGGCAAGGATGCAGAGCAATGGGAACTCTCTTTCATTGCTGATGGAAATGCAAAATAGTACAGCCAATTGGGAAGCTAGTTTTTCAGTTTCTGATAAAGCTAACAGTCTTATCATATGATCCAGCATTTGCACTACTTGGTATTTACCCAACTGATTTGGGAACTTAGATCCACAAATACATACACACAAAAAAGCACACAAAGATTTATAGCAGCTTTATTTATAACTTTACAAAACTGGAAGCAATCAAGATGTCCTTCAATAGGTGAATGGATAAGCGTGGATGGTTCATGCATACAAAGGAATGCTACTTAGAAATAAGAAAGAATAAGCTATCAAGCTACACAAATACATGGATGAATCATAAATTCTTATTACTGCTAAGTGAAAAAAGCCAGTCTGAAAGGCTACATACTGTATGATTTCACTTATAAGGCATTCTAGAAAAAGGCAAAACTATAGAAATGATAAACAGATCAATGATTGCCAGAGTTTGGGGGCAGTGGGCAAGGGGGACGATAGGGTCGGATAGGTGAAGCACAGGGCATTTTTTAGGATGGTAAGACTATTCTATATGACATTGTGATTGTGGATACATGATTATACACTTACCAAAACCCATAGAACTTTAAGGCACAAAGAGTGAACCTTAATATATCCAAGTAAAAAATAATGATAATTTAGGATGTTGTGGGTTCTGTGGATAGAATGCAGATGTGATCAAATAATCTAACTGTATTACAAATGTATAAAACAATTTTACTGAAGGAAATGGAGGGAAAAGGTCCTGACCTAAGTAACTTTGGAAATGAGTGGAATCTATAAGACTAAAGGCAAAAGGAACTGCCGTTAAGCACTGAACTCTAGTTGATAAATCTATTTCCCACAGAACAGGCTTACAATTCTGAAACCACAACAAACATGTATGCTGGGAATGAACGAGTGAGGAAGTGAATGGAGGATGCTGGGAAGTCTCTCACTGTTGAAGCAGGGGAGGTTACAGATAAATAAGGAAAAAGAGGCTAGAATAATCCATGTGGTAATAGATTAGTGGGAGACATTAGTACAAATTCATGTTTAGCTTAATATACATACAGATGGTTACATACAAAAATATTTATAGATCTATGCATATAAACAGATTAGTATAGATATGTATTTCTTTGCTCTGTGATGACCTAGAAACAACACAACCCCAGTAGTAATGAGTACCCCCAACATCCAGATCTTGGTTTCTAATGTTATCGTCCAATAAAAGGATCTGGGCTCTTTGGGAAAATGGCTGATTCTACGACTAGATCAGGAAATAGGATGAGCCTGGAGCATCTTGTAGTGCAAGAAAGTAAGGGAATACAAAAATAAATAAACAAAAACCCCACAGTGATGAAGGTGTGTCAAAAGAGCACAAGAACCAACTGAAAGAATAAGAAAATAAAGTAGTATTTAATTGTAACCCAAAGTATAAGATAAATATCCATGACTCCACACTGCTATAAACAAATTAATAAATGTGGGGACTAGACAAATCTCCCATGTAGAGCAATCCTAAATAACTTACTTATATATTTTGCTCTCACTGAGGTAGATTGTAACTCCCACTCTCTAAGCATAGGAGTTTTTTTCCTTTAAGTAAGTAGTGGCTTCCTTTCAAAGACTACAGTATAAAAAGAAGGGGAAGAAAAAAGTAACTGTTCAGTGGAGAAGCCTGACAAACACTGCTTCAGCCAGGTGACCAACAGTCATAAGTCATGTTGATAACATGTACCCTGGTATGAGGTGAGGAAAATGGCACCTTAACTCTGTGGTCTGCCTCCCACAACCCCAACATCTCAATCTAATTATAAGAAAACATCAGAAAAATCCCAATTGAAGGACATTCTAGAAATTACCTGATCAATACTCCTCAAAACTGTCAAGATCATCAGAAACAAGGAAAGTTCGAGAAACTGTCACAGCCAAGAAGAACTGAAGGAGACATGACAGCGAAATGTAAATATGGTATCCTGGATGGGATCCAGGAACAGAAAGAGAACATTCAGCAAAACTAAGGAAATTTGAAAAATTATGGGTTTTGTAATAATGTATCAGTATTGGTTCACTAATCATGACAAGCATACTATATGTAAGTAAATTGTTAACAATAGAGGAAACTGGGTGTGGGTATATAGGAACTCTCTGCACTATCTTTGCAGTTTGGGGGGAATTCCAAAACTATTTCAAAGTAAAAAAATTTTTACTCTCAAAAACCATGTGACTTTGGAGTCAGGTAGAGTTGAGTTTACTCTCACAACTATCTAGGCAAGACACCATCTCTGAACCTGTTTCCACAAAAATAACATCCACTCTATCTCATGGTATAAGTAAACTGTCTCTGCTGAGCCCCCAATACATGCCCTTTCTCTTCCCTCCCTGCAGAAGATAACAATTACCTGGTAAGGATTTTAAACACCAAATCCATCTGGCTCCTTTCCAATTAGCCTGTTCCAAAAATTCCCAAAGGTCTGAGGAGGAAGGAACATGCCAAACTTGAGTAAGAAACATCTTTAAAAATGCAAATTGAGTGAAGCTCATTAGTGCTAAATAATGAGAAATGCAGCAATCTGGTTTCTGCAGGGCACTGTTCTGTTCAAGTTGTCCTAGTGATTCATCTTTCCAGTTGAAGAACCCAGACAGGATGAGTGTCTCCTCTATGTATGAAAGCCTAACAACAGCGAGGCCAATATCAGAAACAATGTCTACTGGATCCTTCTGGACTGGGTCCTGCACTTTGGGTAAAGGATTTCTAACAAATAGAGGGCCATGTTCCCCCAAACCCTCCAGAAAACAGCTGGGTGTTCTCTAATCCAAGGTCCTTCAAGCCCCACTCTCATTTCTGGTCATGCATGCCCCCTCCTGCTCTTCCATTCTGACCTAAAAGTGTATCTAAAAGCTTCATGCAGCATGACTTCATTTCCAACATCTTGGATGAATCAAGACATATGGCATAATCAAGGCCACAGCTGGCCAATCTTTCCTTCCTCCACCATCTTTTTTCTTTTGGGGTTTTGTTTTGTTTTGTTTTGTTTTTTCCTTCTCTTTATCACTCTTCCAGTATTTAGCCCTAGTTCGCATCCAAACAAAACCCAACATGGAGTTTTGGTTTCAAAGAATTGCAGCAAGAAGGAAAGGCAGTAAAATAAAGTAGATGGAGAGAGGTTCTTTAGTTTACCTTGTTTTATGTATTTAGTAACTATCAGTATAATGCTTAGTAGGTACATTATAAATATTAATTCATTTACTTAAGACCTTATAAATATTGTTAAGAGCTCATAAATATTAGTTCATTTAATCTTCACTATGCTACTATTATTATTTACATTTTACAACTGAGGAAACTAAAACACAAAGCATTTCAATAACTTTTCCAGGGTCAGAGAGCTAATAAGTGACAGAGGGTTCAAATCCAGGCAATCTGTCTCCCTGGTCCAGAGGCAACAGAGAAAACCACTTCAAGATTTTTAGATTTTATTTCATTGTCATAGCAACTCTTTAAAGTTACTGTTTTCACACACACACACACACACACACACACACACACTCACTCATCTAAAAGATGGACCTTGAAAAACTTAAATGTTTTGCCTAGGAAAGGAGGCAGGATTACATGGATATGGAATGAATAAAGTAAAGAGTTAAAAAAAAAAAGGCAGAGTCTCCCAAACTATGTCCTCCCAGCCAACCCCACCCTGGTAAGCCTCCACTACCTGGTACCCTCAACAAGCCATATTGCCCTGTAGCAGGCCCCCTGTGCCTCCCTCTCCCTCTCAAGTAAGTCAGACAGGGCTGAAAGGTGCTGTCATGTTAACCCTGGAAAAAAATCCAGACTTTTTTCTGCAGTTTCCAGCTTCTTTGAGCAATAACAACACTTCCCAGGCCTTATGCCAGCTCCCCACCCAGTTCCCTGTTTAAATAGTTATGTCTCCCTACCTCCACCCAGAGGGATGCCTTGATTTCCACCTCTATGGAAATGATTGGCACTTCTAATCCAGAAACCCAACGGGAAAGACGAATCACCAAGAAAACCTGAACAGAGCAACGTACTGCTGAAGCCAGATCCTATCATTTAGCATTAATGAGGTTCACTCACTTTGCATTTTTAAAGATGTTTCTTACTCAAGTTTGGCATGTTCCTTCATTCTCAGACCTTTGGGAATTTTAGTAACAGGAAAGATTCCTGCAGGTAGGGTTTTTCTTGGTTGTGGGATTTGAGGGCCTCAGGAGCCCTCCCTCCCCATGTCCTTCCTTCTGGGCCTCAGCTCCTCAGTGTCACCATTCATCTTCCCATCAGAGTGATGACCCCTGGTCAAGCATGGACACCCCTGAGCAGGCCACCATATGGGCCAGATTGGAAATAAACCAACTGTCTGATGGAAATGGCAGGAGATCGGTGGTCACAAAAATGAAGGTCTGGTCCCAATGCCACTCACAGCCCTGTCTGTGGCTTTAGGCCAGTTAACTGACTCTCCATGCAGAAGTTCTCTCATCAAGCAAATCAGCATAACCCAGCCCCACTCTACCTCCTTTGCTTTGAGAATCACAAAGTGGTGGATACTGTCTCCATACAGGGCATGTGGAAATGTAGGCAGGCATGTTTTAGAGTTGTCACAACATCTAGGAAGCAATACCTGACATTTTAAATGGGAGGGGACAAAGGATGCCAAATGGTCTGCAGTGCTTGAGACAGTCCCACTTAATGAGGAATTTCCCTATAAACATTGCTAATACTGCACCATCTAAAAATCCCTGTTGGGGTATTTCAAGACAAAAAACTTCAAAGAGCTTTATAAATTCAAATATGTTAGCACTAAGTAGTTAAACTTTTGTTCCATTTTGTATTTCATGAAAAAGCTCTCACTGATTTGTGCATCTGGAGAAGCAGGGGCTAATTCTGACTCTACCAGTGACCCCATGCTGTGCCCCTGAGAAGCACTTCCCCTCTGCTGGGTCACACAGAGTCTCCTGATCCCTGGATGAAATGTTTATTCTGGTTAATTTCTAAGGTACCATGAAGCTTAGCATTTCCAGACTTTGAGACCCATGAAAATCTCATTATTCTTTCTGTACTTTAATAAGCAAATGTGACCAGGGTAAGTACATTAAATAAAGGAGTTAAAGATGGATGTGGGCTACCCTGTGTTTTTCCTGTAAAGGTTAAATCCATTGAAATGACAGCAGTGATGGAGAGACATCACCACAAGGTGATGAAGGCAAATGGCAAGGATGCTGTGTGCTTCACTTGATAGTATCTTCGGATAACTCAGAGGCAGAGATAAGAAAATGGTGAGGCATATCCTCTTAGCTGAGTGGAACATCTGGAATTTGAGCAGAGGTAACCAGTTGGGAAGGAAATTCAAATGCAGCCCTTCATTTATTCTGTGAACATTTATGAAGCACACAGTGTGTGGCAAGGCCTGAGCCAGGAAAAGTAATAGAAAGAGAAGGCTTAGCCTCTGCCCTCAATGTGCTCACAACCATGAAGGAAATATAAACAACTTTTAAAAACAAGAAAACTGCTGTAAAATACAAGATGCCATGGGTACAGAGAAGGGAGGAGGCCCAACCTCAAGAAAATGGACCGTGAAGGATGTGGGGTCACCTGGCAGGGAGGTGGCCTGAGGCTGGAGAGGAGGGTGGGAATGCCTGTGGCAAAACACAGAGTAGGAGAGAGCAAGGCATGGGGGTGGGGGGGCAGACAAGAAGATGAGTCTGTCTTGAGAGTGGAGTGGGCATGAAGAAATACCCGAGAGAGACCGGAGGGATACGCATGGACCGGTGTGGTTTAGACTTTATCTGGGCAGCCCCAAGTATCATGGAGGAAATTTTCAGTCAGGGAGTAACATAAGCACATTGAATTTAGGTGAGATGAAAAAAACAAGTTAGGAGGGGATGAAACAAAATCAAGGCAACTGAGACTAAGGAAAGGAACAGAAAACATTTTTCTGAAATCATAAGTCACTGTGAGGGAAGGAAAGGGCAAGTAGGCACAGAAAGGGCTCAAAAATAATACGGGGCTCAAAATGAAATTAGGACAAAAGCTTTCATATCACTGTACTCTTAGACTCCAGTAAAATGAAAGGGATAGAAAACAAACACTAAGGGAATGGGAGGAAGACCATCAGCAAACAAGACAGGTCAACACATTTGTAAAAAGGCCGACAGAGGCTGGAAACCTTTGGATGGGCAGAATGTAAACAGGAAGCCCAGAAGAAGCAGGAAAAGAGCTGTAACCAAAAGAAATAGCCCATCTGACCCATGGAAATCATCCATGGAGATCCCAGACACTGAACGTGTCTTGAATTTGTCCTTGAACCCATTGCAAGGACAAGGGAGAAAGGGAGTGAGAAAGAATTCCCAAGGGGAGACACTAGCAAACTCTACCAACAAGCCACTGAGTTAGTCAACAACACACATCATCTATCCCCTTGCACACACAGGCATGGGCACACACAGTGCACACGAACACACACACATACACAATCTGTGCTTCCAACCTGACATTATATTCCCATGAGAAACACCTCCTACCATCAAAAGAACAAGACAATTCCTCTCTAAAGAAACTGAATGAACTGCCAAAGGAAAAGTGGGTAGCTAGGGTAAATTTCATTACCCTAGAAAAATCCTCCCTTTAGTGCACCTGAGAGGCTGCAGTATATATAAAAGCTTCTAATAAGCTCCACTTGAAGTAAAGAATGTCCCAGATAGGGGAGGCGATTTGGCTCAGTTCTAGCTAATGAAGAAGTCTAATGGGGTTCTCCTAGTAAATAATGGTCTTCCTAACAAAAGTCTCAGATGCAAGATAAGACTTCTTTGTCCTTCTTCCTGCCTGGGACATCTCCATGATAATGGAGTAGGAGTAGCCATTTTATGATCATGAGGTAACAAGTAAAATAATGAAATGACAATGAATTAAATATAGCCCCATGGAACTAGAAAGAGACAGAAGTATTTTTTAAAATTGTTTAACTGCTGAATGAGATCTAGAACAACCTACATTGTGTTTTTTTGAAGTGAGATAATAAACATCTAAATTGTTAGCAGCACTTTAATCAAGTTTTCTATTACTTGTGGATAAAAACATCCTAACCAATAGATAAAAATAACATCAAATCTAAAAACAGAAATGGCTAAAAGGGATGTTCTCCAGGAAATGGTACCGTGTAGAGACAAAAGAGACTGGAGTTTTAAATTTAGCCCTTTTTCACAATTTTTAAATCATGTATTTGTATAATTTTGATTTTAAAAACCAGACTAAATTAGGGACAAATACTTACATGTATCAGAGACCTTCTATTTGTTGAAAACATAAATTTTTTAAAAAACAGAGGGCTTTCTAATTACTTCATGTTTAATTGGTAACATTTAGTATTAAAGTAGAAGGCAGAATTCTGTCCATAGAATTTAATCACAGATCTCACGTGTCTGTGACTCCCAGAGGAAGGATATAACAGCTTTGTAATCACTCTCTCCTCATCTGGTGGCAGCAAACGCAGACAATTTAACACTCAAAAAGCTGACTCTGCAAGTTGTTTTATTGATGAAAGCTATGTGACCTTAAGATGTTATTTTTACACAGAGATGGGAAATAGAGCTGCATCACTAAGACAGTAGTTGTCAATCTCAATGTGTATGAGGGTCACCTGGGAACCTACTACAGCTAAAGATGCAGAATTCTGAGGTCCAACTTTGGAGATTCTGTTTCAGGTGGAATACGGATTTTGAGAAAATCCCCAAATGATTCAGATGCAAGTGCCCCATGGAATACACTTCCACAACATGGTTTGAGAAACACATGCTAAAGGGTCAGTGGGGCAAACAGTTGACACCACAGAGGCTGGATTGACCATTTTCCCACCTGCCCAGCAATTCATTCATTCTTTCATTCATTCGTGCAATAATTTTTTCCTGGGCACATACAGTATGCCCATCACTGAATACACAAAGCTGATTAAGACAGCAGCCTTGCCCTGGGAGACTTAACAGTACAGCTGGAAAGAAGACACATTAACAGAATCGCCTTTAAGATTCTTTTTTCTGTTCAGTTTTAACTGAGGTATAATTGACAAATGAAACTGTAAACTTTACTTTTGTTTTTAGATTCCCAACATAAGTGATACCATGCAATATTTGTCTTTCTCTGTCTGGCTTATTTCACTTAGTATAATGCCCTCAAGTTCCACCCATGTTGTTGCAAATGGCAAGATTTCTTCCTTCCATATGTGAATATTACATATATACCACATCTTTATCCATTCATTGTCAACACTTCTGTTACTTCATACCTTAGGCTATCATGAATAATGCTACAATGAACATGGGACTTCAAACATCTCTTCAATATCCTGTTTTCATTTCCTTTGGATATATATCCATAAGTAAGATTGCTGGGTCATACTGCAGTTTTATTTTTAACTTCTTGAAGAACTTCGAAACTGTTTTCCACAGTGGATGTCCCAACTTACATTCCCACCAACAGTGCACGATGGTTCCCTTTTCTCCACATCCTCACAACACTTGTCTCTTGTCTTGAGAATGAATTTTTAAGCACTTTAGAAATCGAGGGAAAAGTTTGCTCTTTACAGCAGAACACATCATAGATGACACTTAAGAGATCTTTCTTCTAACACTGGAGGTACTAAAATCAAGGCAGAACCTTGGAAAAAACCTGGACTGAGTCTCCACTAGTAGAAAGAATCCTGCCTCTTGAGCTTTATCCTTCAATTAACCTTACACACACACACACACACACACACACACACACACACACACACACACACACATACACACACACACACACATATACACACACACACACACTTTTTTCTAGGATTATAGCTTCTAGGTTTATTTTTCTTTCTAGCTCATAACTTATGTGTGTGACCATTTTGTTTGGGACTCAGATAATTTCTAGTCATAAGAAACAAGCAAGGAGTCAACTTTTAATAAATCCCAGTGAGTTTTGACATTTGAAACATCTCAGAGAATCAAATTGGACAAGCTTTGCTTCAAAGCCATTAAGATAATCTGTGATACTGAGTGCTACTTTTGGTTCTAGTGGTCTTCATGTCATATACATGAACTGAATCAGCTAGAAATGCTTTCACCTTATCCAGGCATCCAGACGTCCTAGCTTCACACAGACAGACAAGCAATAGCTATTATGCTATTATGTAGCAATAGCCTTGGTTTTCTTCCTAAACAGAAACCAGGTTTATATTTGGTTCCAGACAGAAGCAAATATGTTTATGCTCCTGGTTACACTTTAAAATTAATTTGCCTTCTAATTCTTCTGACCCAGGTTTCACATTTGAGAATTTATTCATCCCCAGCTCTTCATAAATCAGATCCATGAAGCAATAAACTAAGTTCAGATGATGAAGCATCATAGCTTTAATTAAAATCACCTTTCTCAGTACATGTCAAGATTGTCCTTGTGGAACCAGCAGTTTTTAAAATGAACTCCCCAATTTAAGAAAGGGCCCTCTGGACTATAAGAAGCGTACCACTGGTTCTTTAAAACATATTCATTTTTTCAGGTACTAAACACTTTATGGAATGTCAACTGTATGCCAAACTCTACTCATTTCACTATTCCCATTTTTCCACCTGTACTGTAAAAAATTTAAAATGCCAACAACTCTACATTATTATAGGTAACTCTTAAAAATGATAGGAACTGACAAATGCAGAGCAAATGTGACATGATCTTTTTACATCATGCCCTGTTATGGTAGAACCTGTCAAACCATAACCTCCACTTCCGCCTCCACCTGCCACAACATAACTTTATGAAGTAACACCTAAGAGACTATCTGTCTCATTACTGTCCTGCAACAGTAGCATTATAAAGGGGTTTTCTTTTTCAGATTCCAGCCTAATCTTCTAGGTCTCACTTTCATGTATTTTCATAAAAGGCTCTGGCAAATATATGTGCAATCTCAACTTTAAAATAAGTTACAGGGTGGGAGTGAGTTTCTGAATATAAAAATATTATTATTTAAGAGGCAATGTTTTAAAAGGAAATATTAGACTGATGAATCATCACATCAGATTAAGTGCAGTATCTAATTAACGAGAGGTCGTGCAAAAAGTGGATCCTAAAAAGTAGTAGTTGCATTTGGGCTGGTGAGAAATGACGGCTTAGTTTTCCTAGGAATGATGTTGAAGGAGGCATAGTGAAAATAACTTCCAAAGTATTTGTCCCTCTAAGCCTGTTCGAGGCATTGGCTTAAAAAAAAATTAAGTCAGAGGGGGGAAAAATCATTTCCCTTGAAGTTGCTCAAAAATTAGCATTTCCTAAATTAACCTCTCTGCAGTATTAATCCTAAAAGATATTCAGTGATTTCAAAAGGTTCTCTGGCCAAATATGGTTGAGGAATCTTTATAGCGCAGTCTCCTCTTAGAGATTCCTAATGAAGCTCAGCATCTCCAAGGTTTAGAAGTTCTGCTGTAGAGAGCCTTTGAATTTTGCCTTAACTACAGTTCCCTAGAATAATTTTACCAGGTAGCAGGCTAGTTTATGAAAAGAGGAGGGTTAAAACCTTGGGGAAATGTTCTGTTCTCTATCCAGATTCTCCAAACATCTGGGTAATGGGCTGGACATTTCACTTGATGATGTTTGACTCTTGTGCAAACCGGTCAAGGCAAAGCTAAAAATACGCGGAAAGATTTCTAGATGCTATTGTTGGGAAAACGGTCTGTATATTGTTCTTTGGTAAAACTTTTGGGTTTTATGAAATTTCTTTAGAAGGGAAAAACAAAATCTTGCTTTTAAAACACAAGTTGTCCCTGTTACATTTTCATGCACTTCCCCAAGATTTCACCCATTCCATGCCCCATCACTCCTCTTCCTGGGAATTCCCAGAACTGACAGCCTGGAGAAGGCAACAGTGTAAATCCTACAATGACAAAATGGGAGTAAAACCTCCCAAGAAGAAATTCATCTCTGCTGAAGTTTCGTGTTCAGTGGAAGGAGACCAGAATAATTGATTTGGAGACCCAAAGGACTTCCAAACTGCTTAACATTCTCTTTCAGTGTGATGAGAAGAGTTTTCTGAAGTGTCCAAACTTTCAAACCTGAATATAGTTTTTAAGATCAAGCAAGAAGGAGCATGCTTTTCAACCAAAAAAAAAAATTAAAATTTTACAAGTTTCCTCAAGCTAAAATCAGTGTTGTCTCCCAGCCTACAAATAGAATTCAGCCAATTAGAGTCCCACACTTCCTGCCAGTCTCTTTAGTCAGGACCTTCACAAGAGGACACCAGTATGGGAGTACTCATGAACTCAGGGGACTAGGAAAATCCGTTCTAAGCTCACTGCTGCCCCTAAGTCACTATGTCTTTAGGCAATCATTTTAACTTTTGAGACCTTAATTTCCTCGTCCATGAGAAAGTTGTGAGGAAATTGCCATGAAATGATTATGCACATGTTATACGGTAGAAAATTTCTTAACCTTCTTGAGTGTGATCAGCTTGGGGGATAAATTTATACTCTCTATTAGCTCTGGGAAAAGTGTGGTTGAATTCCTACAGCAACCCATAGCATACCAAGAACACCCAAGTACTCCAGCCCCATACTTGGCTAAACAATAAGTTCTACTTGTTTATAAACTTATTTATGCCAGTTGTGATTATGACTATAATTACAGCCTTCAATTTTCACTTTGCATTAGTAAGTGGAAAGACAGAGTTGTTCCTCAGAAATTAAATGCTTAGCTAAGTCTCTAAACTAAAATAAAGGTGAGATTCTAAACGTGATTGTTGAAATAGGTATGAGTAAGAAAACTGTAGAAGTTTTGGTGTCAAACACACACACACAAAAAAAAAACAGAAGAATTCACTCACATGTCTTCACGTGGACTTTAAGTTCTAATTCCACGTTCTTAATTTTTAATTAACAATTTGATTCACAAGAAGTTGGAAAAATAGTACACAGTATTCCTATTTTTCCTTCACCCAGCTCCCCAATGATAATAACTTACATAATTATAGTATATTGTCAAAACCAGGAAAATGATGTTGGATCAATATTATTAACTGTAGACCCATTTTATAATACAGATTACAAATAATTAAGGATGCATTGTGAGTACGGTAGATCCACTAAAGATGAAGTGGAACTCCAATCAAGAAATCCATGGGCACATAATCAAAAGATTATCCACATGTCCAAAAAGTTGTCAGAACTAAAATTTTTATAGCAAATGATGGGTTTCAACTTTTATGTTTGAAAAAAAGGCATGATATTCCATTTATTCAGCACTAGCAAGGAGAAATTTTAAAGTAATCCCTCTGATATGCAACATACTGAAGGTAAATAACAAACAACAAATGATTAATGGAGATTGTATGTTGGAAATTAAAATTATAGACTGAAACAGAAATTATAGTATCCATGACAGAAGCAAATGGATTTAAAGATGAGGAAGAAGGAGAATAAGAGACACAGAATCAATATTACAGCCAAAAATTATTAATACAGTAAATAATGACACACAGGAATTAGTTTTTACATTGAACACCTTGCGTTGATGTTACCATAATTTTTAAAAAATACTGGACTACTCCTTCAATGTAAAATTCCATATTAGGCTACTTCTTCAATATAAAATTCCATATTTTATTAAATTAACATGTATGTATATAATTATCTTAAAATTGTGTATATATATTTGTACATATATATATACACACACATATGTTATATATTTATATATATTCTCTCTTTTTCCAACTACAACTACCAGTACCAATTGCATCAGAAAAGAGGGAGCCTAGTGTTCTGTAATATTATAATGTAGACTTTTCTCTTGGGGGCTGGGGGCTGGGGAGAAAAGAGGAGGAAAAAACCAGAGTGTACTATCCTAGAATTCTTCAGAAGGAACCATGCTTGTAACCTGGGTAAGGAAAAGCAAAATCATTCACTTTGAACTTATGTTTGTCAATTAATGGTAACCTAGACAGATTCCTCCCACAGCACTGAGTGGGATGTCCTTGGTTGGAAAAGACTATTTGAAAGAGATAAAAAGGATTAGCTTGGGGAAGTTGGGATTTAACTGTGAATAGGGTGATATATCAAAGAACAAGAGCTTCCAGTCTTAGGACAACAAGACGGCTCCCACCAGTCTCTCATCTATGAAACAGACAGAAGCTCCAGTGGGGAGAGAGTGGCAAGCATCTCTGACATTATCCTTGATAAACTGACTACCTTGACATGAAGAACTCTGCTGCTTCTACTAAAAATGGTTCTTTGGAAATAGTGCTGTTATTTTCCCACTTAAATTTCACTAAAGTTCCTTTTGAAAAACTATCCCATCTAAGCGATGATAAAAAGAACAAAAAAGAAATAACTTTTTGTTCAGGAAGAATAATGTTACACGTTAAATTATGGCCCCCTAAAAAAACAGTTTGAAGTCCTAAACACCATGTACCTGTGAATATGACCCTATTTGGAAATGTCTTTGCAAATGTAATTAAGTTAAGATGAGACTGTTAGGGTGGGCCCTAATTCAATATGACCATTGTCCTAATAAGAATATCATGTGAAGAGAGAGACACACAGAAAAATGATGGCTGGGAAGACAGAGGCAGAGATTGAAGGGATGCTGCCTTGAGCCAAGGAATGCCTGGGGCCACCAGGAACATAAAAAGGCAAGCAAAGATCCTTTTCCAGAGGCTTCAGATGGAGCATGGCCACTCCAGCAACTTAGTTTTGGACTTCAAGCCTCTAGATCTGTGAGGCAATACACTTCTGTTGTTTGAAGCCACATAGTTTGTGATGCTTTGTTACAAGGGCACTAGGAAACTAATAGAAATAGTCTAGGCGCAATGGCCACGTTGGGCATCAGAACTGATCATTCTGGGAGTGGTCAGGGAAAACAAGACTCTACCTTCAGGAACTCTTTCTTCTATGTTCCTTGGAAAAATTATATTTCTTGTTTGATGAAAGAGAACTTTTCTCTCCTGTGGGTTAAGACAATAGAATCCCCACAGGCAGTCCTAAGTGGGGTAACCACACAATCCCATTTGCTGTAGACAGTTCTCCAAATACTCAGCCCAGTGTAATGCCTCCTTTCACTTTCAAAAGGATCCCAGTCTGAACAATAAATTTTTGTGTCATCTACTTGTGAGTCTAAGATACGAAGATTCTAGCAAACTAGTAATCCAATAATCAGAGTTAATCGTTATCCAGACTTCATTGTCTCCTATTTTAGGGGGAAAAAAAGGAAATGTCAATAGAAGAAAATTGAAAACACTGATATTGAGACAAGTATTCTGTGAGCTACCATTTTATAAAGCACAACACCACTAGTATCTTTGACTTTATCACAAACGTATTTTTGTTTTTGTTTTTTCCAGACATGGTGGAGACAGTGGCTGGCCACAGAGTCCTGGAGCCAGTTTCTCCCACAGTGGTCGGAGGGGCCTGAGGAAGCCCTGGGAATGTCTCTGGGCCTCACGTCTCCATCAACCACAGGGAGATGGAGCCTGCACAGCCTAGTACTTATGATTACTGTGAGAATCTGGAGATCATGTGTGTGGAACAGCTCTGTAACAGCTCAAAGCCATGCATGAGTGCGGTTTGAAATGCACTATTATTTTTCGTTTGTTTGCAAAAGTATCCAACTCCTGAGACTTAGATTCCCTGAAAAAATTCCATGTGAAATAGGATATGTCCCCACTCTGTTCTGATGGTAAGGAAAGCATTGCCTTCAATTACTGTTAGAATTTCAAGGCCTTCCTTATTATGAAAAAAAAAAATCGCTGTAGACTGCATGGGGAGCAGCTTTATACTGTTGTATTTCTGCACCAAATAACTCTCAGGCTTTTATTAACTGTTCTACTGAGTCCTATTTATCAGGGAGGCAGGTGTATTACCTGATAATACAATAAGCTCTGGTGAATGTATGAGTTGTTTTATTTTTTTATGCCCATAATCAGTTTCCAGAGCATAATAAAACAAAAGGCTTATTTCTCCCACCAACCCTCTTCAGTTTGTTCCTAGTAGTGAAGCTATAAATTATCAGCGTTCAGAAATAACTGTTGCCATTTAATAAGAAATATAAAATATGCTCTTATCTAACAAGGGAGAGGACAGATAAAAATAAACACAGTAGTCTTTAAATTTGGTGACATGATAAAAGATAGGTACAAGCATGTGGGTGCATTAAAGTTAGCAGTGGGCATGACCTAGGGACACAGCTAAAAAAGACCTCATTTAGATGTCATAAAATGGATATTACACTTCATTTTTCTAAAATGCAGTTGCAGGCATCTTATCTTACCACCTCTTGAGCTTTGCAATTCCCCAAATTGTCAAAACCAAGAAAAGAAACATCTTATCATTCGAACATAGAGGCAGAAAGTGAAAATGAGGGCAACTTGTGCCATGTTGGGAGTGCAGACCTTGGTGTGACAGTGGGGCAGCCAAACTTCCACCTCCTTATGGACCAGCTGCCTGGCTCCGCCCCCTCCCTCAACATCTGCCTCCCTGCTCCTCCCCCAGAGCTTTCATGCCTGCAACAGGCTGTACCCAGGGTGTTCTCCATAGAACCTCTAGTCATCGCAGCCTCTTCTTTTGAATATTCAATATTAAACATTTTAAATCTTTTTCATACATCCTGTTTAATAAACACCAATCATGTTTAGTCTCTGGGCTAAATACTGTACATCAAAAATTCCTGCCTAAATCTTTAAATGCCTTGTTTTGGAGAAGCAAATGTCTTCTATGTAACTGAGATCTTATTAGAAGTAAAGAATGTCCCAAGTGCAAGCAAAAGAAGCTAAACATATAAGAATACATACTGTATGATTCCATTTATGTGAAATTCTAGAATAGGCAAGATTAATTTATAGTGAAAGAAAGGAGAATAGTGAGTTCCTGGGCTTGGGAGTCAGGAATGGGGGAACTGACTGTAAAGGAGCACAGGGAAACTTGGTAGAGAAATGAAAACATGCTCTACCTTGATGGCAGTAGTGCCAACACAAGTGTACACATTTGTCAAAACTCATTCAACTGTTTGCTTAAAATTAGTACATTTTCTTGTAAGTAAAATATACCTCAAGAAATAAAAAAGAAATACCCAATCTGAGCTCCACCCCAGACCTACTGAATCAAAATCTGCATTTTAAATAAATGCCCAAGGGATCAGAGTACTTACTGAAGTTTGAAATCCTTTCTCTGTGTAAACTTCAGGAAGGTGGACAAGAAACCAGAGCATGATGACTATGTGCTGGGTCTAGGCAGATGTGGTTTAGAGAGCGTCACTGAGTTTCCTAGGACCCAGTGGATGGCAGGCAGCTGCTTGAATCCCATGTTCCATTCAAGGACAGTTGTCAGACTGAGGGGTCTTCAAGGATGTGAAAAGAAGAGGCAGCAACAACATATATGACTTGACAGACTCAATACTAAATAGGACAGTAAACATCTCAGAGGATGCTAGTGTGGGAAAATGCCCACAAGGACCCAGTGATCTCCTCTAGACCTAAGATGCAGGGGCATCCCCAAGTTGCTTGAGCTGAAGTCTCTATCCCCTGCTAGAACAGGGGCTTATAATATAAACTGCTGTATTACACAAAAATTCAGAAACTTTCAGAAAACTTCAGACAAGTTGGGCACCCAAGATTGGTTTCTTTTATATAATGAGTGACCCTGAATTCAAGGAAAGTTGGTTTGTCTGGATTGCAAATAGAAGATAACATGTAAAAAGTCAATAACAAGAAAATTTGAAAAATAAAATCAAGGGAATGATGGAAGACATATTACCAGGTGGTAGAAAATTGTTAAATGAGTGACAAGGTAACTAGTGAATGATGAAATAATTTTGTGAACTCTCAAGCAAAATAGAAATATTGGCTAGCATTCTGGGAAATTGTGTAACAGTCCAAGCAAGAAAAGTACAAGGAACAAGCAAATACAGCAGCCCAGGAGACCGAAACGCTATTCTTCAAAGTCTCAAGTGAAATGGTTGCAATACTGAGCAGATTTCATTTTAGATCCAATTAATATAAGTTGAGCTCCTGTAAGGGCCCTTTATATTTATGGCTTTTTGTCACATGGAAAAACCTTACTCATTAAATTTTGCAAGACCAATGAATTCTACCCAAATGAATAGGGCAGTGACCATCGATTCTCATGCCACTTGCCAAAGGGTATATTGCGTGTCTCTTACTGGATTGTCCACTTTTCAAGAACAGTGATCATGCCTTCAATTTCTCTTCCTGCTGTATTTTTTCATTCTTAAATATTAGAATATGGTTGAACTAGAACTTCTAAAATTTAACAAACATGGAATTCTAATTTTCCCTCCATGAATAGGTGTTAAGCATCTACGCTGCGTCAAGCACTAGGCAGGCTGCTTAACCACAGCCAGTGTTTTTGAGGTTATTGCATACATATTCTTCAACAAGCTCTGTGCTGGGCTTCTAGGAGCTTTATGTGTCACTGATTCATCATATTTGTTCAACGTAGAATCAGTTGTTCAAGGTAGAATACTGAGAGTCATCTCATTCCTCTCCTTCTAACTTACCACTAACTAAAAACTGGTCATCAAATCTCATCTATGCTGCTTCCTAAATATCTTTGCATCACTGTCATTTAGGCTTTTGCCATCTCCTGTTTGGACACTTTTAGTGGCCTTCTAGCCAACAAGGTTCCCAAAAGCTGCCCTACTCCATCGAGTGATCTTTCAAAATACTTTTCTAATGATGTAATTCTGTCATTTCAAACACTTTCATCATTCCCCACAATCTGCAAAATAAAATGCAAACTGCTTAGCCTGCTAGTCAAGGCTTTTCAGGTTCCAGAAGCTCAGTGGAAACAAGATGTGACCACCTTATTCACTGATGCAGTCAATCCCTGGCATGCAGCTGGTGTTCAATTAACATCTGGCAGTGTTGCTGTTCTTGAGCCTGTCTCTGCATACTTTTCAAACTTTCTCCTGCCTCCCTTTGGATCGTTTAGTCTGTGCTCCAACCACATAGAAGTCCCCAAAAAAGCCACCCATGAGCATCTCTGCACATTCGCCTCCCTCTGCCATGAATCTTATCCTTTCAAGAGAAACCTTAAATTCTGTGAGTTTACTAAGAGTTAATCTGAAGACCGAATGTTGATCACCTGGCTGCCAAGGAGAGTTGGCTTTGCTCTAATACATTCAGGAAACATTGACCTCTTCCTTCACCTCAGCTTCTCCATGCTTGACCCTGAGCTTGCTCTTTAATCACAGTCCTGTTTGTCTCTCATCAGCCACCTCAGCGTTCTGTGTCACCCCAAGTGACAGAGAGCATCACAGTCCACTCCTTTTAAGGTGAGAAAACTCCCTCGCACATTTGGGCATGGGTTATGCAATGCTGAGTAGACAGTTTAAGCCCCCGAGTGTGAGAAAGCAACCTTGCACAACCCCAAGTCTTCATCACCCTCAGGAAGTAGAGGAAAGAGGGTGAGCTTAGAAGAGCAGCTCTTCAGCTTCATTCAAGAAATTTCAGTATAAATGCAAGCAATTTTTTGTTAAGATCTTTGTGCGTAACAAAAATGATGATGTAGTTATAAAAAGTATCATAAGGAAACAATAGTTCCTCATCAGCATGTGTGTGTATTTTAGTTATATTCCAAATAAATAAATGTAATCATGGGGATATGATACTTACTAGCATTTATTGAGCACTTATGATGTACCAGAAGCTGCTCTAAGGACTTCTCACATATTAATCATCTGAACAATTTTTTAAAGTATGTACAATTGTCATGCTTATTTTACACAGCAGTTAAAGAACTTGCACAAGGTCACACAGCTAACAAATGACAGAGTCAGGATTTGACCTCAGTCCACCTGGCTCCAGGGCCTCAGACATCACATAATAGGTCACAGATGTGGAAAAGTCTACTTCAGTTTGTTATCTTATCTTCATGACATTATCCTAATAGCAATTTAAAATCTGTTTACACTACTCAAGAATCATGTATGACTTCACTATGATGAGTTCCTAATGTACTTAGCCATAGAGCAATCAGGATTTTAATATAAATTATTCCCATCTAGTATAATACGAATGTATTACTAATCATGACATATCACCAACACAGCATTTTTTAAAATGAATGGTTTCAGCCCAGAGTAGTAAAATATATTTCACTTATGCCTATATTTGAGGAAGATTTTTAAAACTGACAGAGACAGGGCAGTAACCAGACAGAAAAAATGCCTGCAGGCAACCAGCACGACTGTTCTGGAACATGCCAGCCAGATGTTACCCAGCTTTGAAATATTGTAACAACACTCAAACTTCACATATACATCATCAGACTTCATATACATGTCATTGAACCCAATGTATAAGCAGCACCTTGTTTTTTTTATCACAATGGAACTCTTTTGAAGGGTAAACAGTAGAACTTGTTTTTGACTTTAGCCATAAAGGGAGGTGTTTCTGGGTTATCGAAAGCTTTTTCAAATAGATGGATAAATGAATACAATCATTTGAGTCTAAAATGCAAGTACAAAGAATACATGCTAGTCATCCGCCAAGTCCCCACAACACATCCTCAAACTAGTTGGCTCATCTGGGCAACAATTTCCTCAAAAAACACAACAGACAATAAATGTAGTGATTGCTTTTTGGCTACAGCAAAATCATGAATGGCAATACCTCTGAGTAGTGAACATCCTGATATCTGTCATTCCTCTCCCACCGCCCCCTACACACACATCTTGCGTCCCAGGCATACTGGAAAGAGTTGACCTTGATCTTCTGACATGTGTCCATTCACTCATTCAGAGTTTTCTCTATGCCAGTATTTTTTTTTCAAATCTACTTATCAAAAATCCTATCATTCATCAAGATACTTTCCAAATCTGAACTTTTCCAAGACCTTGATGATGTCAGAAATACTCTTCTTCATTTGAGCTTTTTTTCCTTAAGCCACTCATTTCACATTATTTTATATTATAACTATTTTGCAATTGAACTAGAAATCTTCCAAGTCAGCATGTACACTCCAAGAAGTCAAAGAAAATATTATCTATGCCTTTTGTCACACAGAAACTTACTCATTAAAATTCAAAGACTGAATGAGTTCTACCTAAGTAATTGAGTAGTGACTACCAATTCTTATGCTATTTGCAAAAGGATGCATTCTGTCTCCCCAAACAGATCGTGCATTCTTCAAGAATAGTGACTATGACTTCAACTTCTCTTCTAGCTTTTACTCCACATACAAACAAGTGCCTAGTTTAGGACTCTGTATAAAAAGAAGTGAATTATGGCACTCAACTGGCCTTGAACAACAAACAAGAAATCAATTTCATGACTTAGTCACAAGAGAAGAAAATGCCTTCACAGATCATACATGTTACGGAACACTGAAAATGCACACATTTTTCTTAATGTTAATTTTTTAAGTTTCAGAAATCACATTTTTGTAATGTCAACCATCACAGAAAGTAGCATTGGTATTTTTTTTGAAAAATATAAAAATATTCTACCATATGCCATGAATATAAAGTGATGCATGATTTTTCAATTTCTTAGGAGCCTCAGTAAAAACAATGAAATGGGAAACCGAAAATTCACAATTGGAATATATACTCGGATTCAGTATAACTGAAAAGAAGTTTATGATAAAAGGATCAGTTCAAGGTAGACTAAAGCCAACCAAAAATCAGAGCTGGAACTAGTAATAACTATTTTCATTCTAAAAGTTTCACTGATACCTCTAGACTTCAAAAAATTTACTTTGAATAGTATTATGAAGACAGTACTATGTTGGCTGGTTTTACCTAGAGAGTATTCCTTAGGGAAAAAGAGAATAAGAACCACAGAATAAAATACCATTAAAATGACTAAGCAAGTAATTTGAGAAAAAGAGCCCTAGGCTAGAACACAGAGGGTCTGTATTCACATTCTGTTGTATCCACTCAGTTATGTAACTGTGAATAAAACACTTTACCTTACTAAATCTCAGTCCCATCTCTAAAACAGAAATATTAACAATATTCTACCTTCCTTACAGTTTGCTTTTATGATCAACTTACATAACGTTTGAAAAATCACACTGCAGATTATCAAATGTAAAAATGTAAGATGCTAGAATTCTAAAACAATAAATGAAAATAAAGAAGACTGCAACCACATTCTCTAAACAAAAGAAAATGTCCCATTTGTTCTACCAAAGCATTTTCTGCTTTAAGTTATATTGGAAATGTAAGCACACTTGAGTTGACAATAAATTGCATAATTTAAGAAAATGAAATTTAGTTTAAATCAGAGCTGCTCTGGAAAATCATGAACACAGGTGGGTATGTGTGGACATGGAGATGACAGAATCTGGAGAGAGAAGCTGACAGTAGGTAGAGGTGTCCTCACGTGTTTGGCGATAGATACCACTCAAGTCCCACTTCTTCCATGAGGGTTCCCCCAGCGGCCTCCACCCCCACCGCAATGACCTTAAACTAACCCTCTTATTGCACATGCTCCTCCTTGCTACTGCTTGGTCATGCCTCCTCAAAACACATTGTACCATCCTTTCGAGCCACTGCCATGACTAGTCCCTCTGCATGACTCCAGCACCTGGCAGAGGGCTGGACTTGCTCTTGCTCAGCAGATGCTTGCTTATTAATATATTATTTTCTACAAAGCTGTATCTATTCTCCTAACTGGGCCCTGTGTCTCCACGGAGAAGCAATACGAGGAAGAAAGGCTTGATTTGTGGAAGGATTAAACAAAGAAAACTCCTGATTGTATAATCTGCTGCTTCATCCATGTTACCTTTGCTGTGGAAATCTTTAACAATTAGTCGGTCATTAATCCAACCCTGATCCTCAGAGCATGAGCTCACCAGGAGACACAAGCAAGAGAAAGCCAGGTCCTCAACCCTGTCACTGCTTAGCTGTGGCCAAGTGGGAAGGGCTCACCTCTCCCAGACCTTAGTGCTCCGCCTACAAAATAAAGCAGTTGGATCAGATGCTTTCCAAGAACCCCGTGTCATTCTAAACTTAATAAAAGTATGGCATTGAAAGAGGTGGCTTCCTGGATCCTGGCTGGTGATTCAGTGAATACACTTGGATCATGAGCAGCAATTGGGTTAAGTGGTATGGTGGCAGATCTTGGTGGAAAACTGAAAAAAGAAAGAGACTTTGTTTCCAACTGTGGCTGCTTTTTCTTCCCTAAAACGTGACTGTGGTAGGGAAGCAGGCAGTCAAGAGGAGCACAGATGACTGCACAGATCTCTCATTACAGAAGGAGAAAACAGAGCCCTGGATACTTGCAAATTGTACATGCATAGTAATAGGCTTCATGAAAAACAAAAATTACATCAAATTGCTCTTCAAAAAGAAATTCACCTTTCTGAACAAATACAGCCTGGGGTATTCTCAGAGTTCAGGAAAGGGCAGAATTGAGGTTACATTTGCAGTATCTCCCAGCAATGCATAAATGAGTTAGGCTATAAATGAACACTAGATTTGCTTCAAACCTAAGAGCTTCTATAAAGCATAAAAGCTTTTAACTCCCTGTGAATAATACTTTCCCATAAAAATCTGTCTTCCTGAGTTCTATTACTATAATTTCTGTATCTATAATTTGGGGCCTTGTTGTTATTTTAAGATAACAGTGAAAAGTAGCTTCAAAGAAATAGTTCTTATGACCACATCTCCATGCTGAGACAGTTAACTACCATCATGTTTTCTCAGCAAAAACTCCCCCAATTATCCATTTATCAATCACAGATTCAACTTAATTTCCACTTTTCACTCCTCTCTCCCTGCTTGTCCAATGCCCACCTATCCTTTAAGGCCCAGATCTAGGAAGCATGTCCTGCTTACTCCAGGCCACAGGGATCTCCCCTTCTCCAGCTCGTTCAGACTTAGGCTGTACCAGAGAATTTAGCATTTTACTGTATACTTTGAATTCTATTGCTCTGTAACAATTTCATAAAACTGAACAGAAGTTGCTCCAACTATATTATGATTTCTTTGAGACTTTACAAGCATGACTTCTTAGGTAGGAATCCGTGACAGATGCTTAATATCTGTGGAAGAAAAGGAAAGAAAAAAGGGAGGGAGAGAGGTAACTAACAAACACTTGTTGCTTAACTGATGATGCTGAAGAGTGCCTGGTAGGACCTCATGACACGGGTGCACAAACAAAGAAATTCTTTTGATAAAATAACAGCTGGCCCCTGAAGAAATGTAACGTGATATAGCATCTAAGAGGGAGGGCTCCAGAGTCAGAATCCCTGGATTTCATGGATGGACCTAGAGATGATCATACTGAGTGAAGTGAGTTAGACAGAGAAAGACAAATATCATATGATATCACTTATACGTGGAATCTAAAAATAAAATGATACGAATTCTATTTACAAACCCAAAACAGACTCACAGACATAGAAAACAAACTATGGTTACCAAAGGGGAAAGGGTAGGGGAGGGATAAATTAGGGGTTGGGGATTAACAGACACACATTACTATATATAGATAAACAACAAGGACCTACTGTAGAGCACAGGGAACTGTATTCAATTTCTTGTAATAACATATAATGGAAAAGAATCTGAAAAGAAAAAATATATATGTATGTGTATGTATAACTGAATCACTTTGCTGTACACCTGAAACTAACATTGTAAATCAACTGCACTTCAATAAAAAAATTTTTAAAAAAAGAATTCCTGGGTTTGAGTTCTGCCTGCCCACCTTCCTAAGACTGTTATCTGCTTGTGCCTCAGTTTCTATAAGGTCTACAAAACAAGGATAGCAGCTGTATTAATTTCACAGCATGTTGAGAAGATTAAATAAACTGACACATAGAAAGAACCTAGCATGTGCCTATTATGTAGTGAGCATTCCATAAATGATATTGTTATTATCATTTTGCTTTGGATTAATAGCAATTCTCCTAGTGATATGGGGATCAGAATCAATTGTTTTGCTATAGACAGACCAACTGACAAAAAACAAAACAGAAACAGATGAGGCTTATAGCTAAAAAGAGAGAAAAATAATAAAACTAGTGGGTTTTGAAATTAACATAAGAAATGCTTAAAGAATGTATTGATATATTAGAAGGAGACCCATGGAGGCAGGATTTCTGGATATTAAAAAAAAGATTGGTAAAAAAGCTTAGTGTCTAAGGACTGTATGAGAAAGAAAGGCCTTAGGAGTCATCAGAGTTGACCTGGACTAAGCTAAGAAAAGCCAATTATTTCTTTCAAGCCAAACAGAGCTAAGTTCCAAATCTGTACTGATGAATTGCATCAAAGATGCACTAGTTAGGACATACTAGGTTATGCTACAGTGACAAATATCCCCCAAATCTCAATGACTTAACGCAACAAATTTTACATCTCTTCCATACTATGTGCCTACACTGATCAGCAGGGGGCAGAGGACTCTGTTCGTCATAATTACTCAGGGACTCAGGTTGCCAAAAGCTCCAACGCCTTCCGATACCACTGTCTCAAAACAATGTTTCATGGCTTTCCACAGAAGAGAATGAAAAAATGGAAGCTTGTACATCTTCACATAAGGGCTTGTGTAAGGAAGTAGCACGTTACTCTCACTCACATCTCATTGTCCATGGCAAGTCACATGCTCATGCCTAAGCTCAAGGAGTTATGTTCTCAGG
Organism: Camelus ferus; assembly: GCF_009834535.1. NCBI lineage: Eukaryota > Metazoa > Chordata > Mammalia > Artiodactyla > Camelidae > Camelus > Camelus ferus. Next base: position 14,284,487 of record NC_045700.1, read on the forward strand.
AGGAAAGAAGTACAAATTTGGATGAGCCCTAGAAAAGTCTAGCACTAGTAAAATATGCACAGCGGATTCCTCTTACTCTGAATAGCCGAGTAGCTGAATGGTATGTATGATATGATGTGATACGATATGACATGATATATATGACATGAACATGTGATATAGTATAATATTAGCCATTCTACTGAACACCAGTACATGCTAGACACAGATACCCTGGTGCTCAGTAAAGGATAGTGATCATCATTGTCATCATCATTATTCTTACTTCCACTCCACAGATGAAGAAAATAAATTAAAAAAGATTAAGAAACATGCAAGGCCATATAGGCTATATGATATTGATCTCCTACCTGTCTTTCTATTAGAGCATTTTATCTCCTCTCAAAAGCTTTAGTGTGGCCCTAGCTATATTTCCAAGGATATTTCCCACTCATCCCCTTGTTGCAAACAATTTAACCAAACTCCTCTTTTATTCTTTGCAATGTCTCTCTTTTGGCTTCTGCTCACTTATTTCCTGCACTTGGAAAGACGTCTTCCTCCTTTTCATACTTTTAAGTTATATCAGTCCTTCAGTGTGTACTCAAAAGAACCATTTCTTCCATGAAACGTTTTCCCATTCCCTCCAAATTATTTGCCTTCCCTTCTTCTTATTTACTGTAATTCCTTATCATTGCCTATACCAGTATTGTATTTATGTCTTACTTCACCCACCTTACTGTGAGATCCATGAAGGCAGGACTTACATCTGTGTCTTCTAAATGTGTATCAATCTTACTGCACAGACAGATGTGTTGTGTCATGGAAATTTGTTTTCTTGAAATTGCAATAGATCTGATTCTGACACTTCACCCCACCCTCATGATTGGTCTGGTATGAAATTCAATAGTGACCATTATTCAGACCCTTCCTCCCTAGAGCCCTGTGAATATCCCAGGCATGAGGAAGACATTCCTGGAAGGTCTTTGTTTTGGGTTCCCGGCAGTCACTGCAGCCATGCACATAGTCCCTTGAAGTCCAGCTCTGTCCAGGACAGGATCTGGGAGTTCTAAACCTGCCCTTCTGGAAGACAGATCAAGCAACCATCCCCTTGCTGCCCCACTCTCAGCATCCAAGCTCCCGTCTCCTTTCCAGATTATGGAGAAGGATGTGACTATAGGGACCAAAGGCCATGTAGACACTCCCTAACTCTTGGAAATCACCTTTGCTCTGTTGTATGGCTTTGCTTTCTCTCACCTCCCCAACCCCTGAGATAATCCCCTGCTCCAGCTTTTAGAACTGCAAACCCAAGAAAAAACACTCTGCAAGCAACCTCCACTGTCTTCCCTGCAACCATATCCCCTCTGAGGCATAGGAGGTCAAAACACTGCCTACTCCTTGGAATGCTGACAGAAAAAAATACATAAAAACAAAATATCAATAAATAACCCAATTACACAAGCTCTGAGTGTTGATCTGCACAAAGGAGGCTTTCTCCACTTGATTAAAGGCATGGATGATGGGAAGGTAATCCAGGAAATGCAACAAAATGATTCAATTAAATGAGCCAGTATGAAAGCTGTTAATACACTTACTCCTGGGGCTGGCAATGGTATTATGTGAAATGCTGTACAACACTGGTGACTGGCCTATAGTCACCCAGAAATTTTAAATGGCAGAATCCTATTTAATGGGACCAATCAATAAAAGTGAGTTTTGAAGGGTTGTTTATGACTGAAATAAATAAATGTTGACAGTTGCTTCAATAAAATCTATATTGACTTCTTTTGTTTAAAATAAAACCTTTGACATATGAGCTCACAGATATGACATATTTGCCATCAACTCTGCATTTCCAAGGATGTTCCAGTTTGATATTTTCTGGGCCTGGAGTCCATGGACTTAAAGAGATCTGCAAAACCCCTGGAATTATGTATGCTGTTGCATATGTATCTACTTCTGAGGAGGGAGTCCAAGGGTTTCATCAGATTGTCACAGGAGTATGTAGTCCATAAAAGGCACTGTCCAACATATACACACATGTCTAAATCCCCTCATCATTTTTTTTCTAAGTAAGTTAAAAAAAAATCAGAAAATTACCAAACAGCCTTAAAATAGACACATGATTTTGAAGCGTTCCATTTAAGAGTCACCTATAATGACACTATGCCTTTTTCTGCAACCTTCGTCCAAGTGAGAATTCCAAATCCTTGGAGTTATCGTATAAAAGGATGTGTAGTACATAATTCTAAGTGGAAATAAGGAGATGGGGACATAAAGAAGCCTTAGGCTCAAATAGATGTGAGAGCCTCTGCAAGTCAAGGTCACTTCACTCCTGTAAATCAGGGGAAATCCTTTGGAGATAGAGGGTCAATGCCAGACCATCAGCCACTAGTAAGCTCGCTGCATGGCTGATAGAGTGCCCTCCAACATCAGAAACAAGATTGAGGTGGCATGAAAGGTTGACAAAATGTTTACACCTCATCAAAGAAAGCAAGTTGAAAGCTAGTTGTTAAATGGCACCTGCTCCTACTAAAGGAACCATTTCTCCCTCAGTGGAAATGGAGGAAAGTTGGGGAAGACCCCAGCCCAAATGACCCCCACTTTTTACTTTAAAGGGAGCATGTAACTTCTTGGGTCCATGTCTCTGTGGTCCCTAGATAGGAGTCCTCAGTTTATTTTCTGCAGGGACACATCTGTTGAGGAATATTAAAGCATAAGCTTCCTGAGAACAGGCATAACAATAACAGTGACTAATATATTATCTCATGGAATCCTCGTTAAAACCAAGAGGATACCACTATTATCCCGTTATACAGATGAGGAAGCTGAGGCAGAGATGTTAATTAATTTCCTATACATTCCTCCTCCAGCACTTTGTCCTCAACATCAAGTACAGTGATTTTCAAGTAATCAGGGTTCAGTTATTTGTCAAAGTGAGGTTCCTACATGATTTTGCTGACACATCATCTCTAATTCCATCCTGTTTTCCTTCTATCAAAGGAGGCATGTAAGAGGGAGATTCTTCTAAGAAAAAAATGGGATTTTTGCCTCCACAAATTTAGACTGTGTTCTCAAACTTTAATACTCTCATGTTCTACCAATTATTAGTAACCAGCATCTTATAAAATCTTATTTGAGAGAACAGAGGCTGGGTTCCCTATTCAATGACTCCCCAGCATCGGCTACAAGGGAAGGATGCAGCTGAAATGATATAACAGAATGTACTGGTTCTCCATCACCATCCCTTCTCTCTTATTCCCAGAGTCCCAGAGTATAGGGACCATGGCTGCCCACCAACGGTCTACATTTTCAGGGCTCCCTTGCACGGGTGTGGCCATGTAACTAACTTCCAACTGGTGAAATATGAGCAGATGTACTGCTGCCACTTTCAGGCCTGGTCCTGGAAACCTTGCACGTGGTTTCCGCCACACTGGCCCCTCCGTGGAAGCTGAAGCACCCGAGCTCAGGCAAGTGAAGAGGACGATGCCTCCCAGCCTTGCTACTCTCAGACTTTACCAGAAACACAGGCCCTTGGGCCCCATCTCACAAGAGGAACCAGCATTTAACGAGCTCCACAAGTGGCCCATCTGCATGCTGGAGTCTGAGGAGCACTAAACTAGGGGATGTTAGAGACATCAGCTGAAAAGAGGCCTGAGGACTCCTCTCAGAAGGGTCTCTGAAGCCGAGCTGCCCAGCAACCTGGCCCATCCACCCCGGACTGTTCCATCAGAGAGAAACCAATCTCTACCTTTTTTAAGCCACCGAACTATTGTTGTTGAATCTCTCTGTAAAAGAAGCCTAGCCTCAGTGACTAATACAGTGAGGAAACAGTCTACTGGGTGAGTTTTTCTCTGTTAAGAGACCTACAGAGAAAACCTTTGAGGAAAGAATAAGGACAAGCTCCAGAGGGACTTCAACCCTTTATTGTGCTCATGAAGGACATTACTATAAGCATGTCTTTTATTCTACAACCCAGATGTCAGGAAGCATTCCTTATCCCTTTCAGATCTGGTGAAGACTGACTCAAACCTCGTTTCCAAGACTTAGTGGGAGCCCAGAACTGTCTCTCTAGCTTTGGTGAATCCCCCAGGAATTCCTGTCCCCCATCTCTCTCAGCCTTTGAGTGCCTGCATCACCACGCACTGTGCTGGTTTCATTTCATATCAACCTAGAGGTGAAGCTCAGTTCCTCCCATAACCGCCTATAAAACCACCCTTCCCTGGGGACCCCACAAGTTTAGACTCATTGTTAAAGATTTAGGACGGGACACAGAGAAGTTCCTATATGGCCTTAGTCATCTCTCTGAATCTCCCTCTGCCTCCTCCCCACTTCCTCCCCTGGTGTAACAAGAACCATTTCAGCTGAGGAGGCATAGGACGAAAGAGACGGAATAAAATATCAGACTATCAGGAGAGAGAAATCCACTAGCCTAAAGTCTGAAAATGGCTTTGTCTGCTGCTTTCCCACAGTCTGTAGTCAAGGAGCTGGGGCATATCTTATCCTCAGTGAATGTCTGTACCGTCATTTGATCACCTTTCATTATAAATCCACCACATGCAGGCACTTTCCTAGGCACAGAGGACACCAGAGTCAGAAGACTCATGTGAACCCTGACCTCAAGCAGGTGAACGTCTACTGAGGAAACTAGCTCATAAGTCAATGATTATGAAATGCTGGGGTTACAGTCTGATTGTGATCTATACCAGGTCCAAGGTAGGTGACAGCTGCATGTTGGTGCCCCAGGAGGGGTGAGGAAAGGCCTTCCACGATGACTGTCACTCAGGCTGTCACTTGAGGCAGGCAAGGGCAATCAGGAGAGCATTCCAAAGCCTACAATTGCATATCCACATGGCTCAAGAGCACGGTCTCCTCAGGACCAGCTAGTAACAGTCAAGGGCATGTGGTTGAGGAAGGAGAAGCCTGGGGAGGGAGAGGGGTGAGAAACGAAACTGGGCAGGTGAGCAGGGCCCGATGACTACAGGTGTTTACACACACAAGGGACTGAACTTGATCTAGATGCTTACCTGTTTTTGTGCCATGGATCCTTTGGAAATTTGATGAAATCTATGGATGCCTTTTCCAAAAAAAATGTTTTCATAAGTGTAAAATGCGATGCAGAAGGTTACAAAGGAACTCAAGTGTATTAGGATACAATTCTATCCTGGTGAACACCCCAGGTTAAGAACATCTGAAGGTGATGAGGTACTAGAGAGCAGAGAGGGAACATGATCTGATTTTCACTTCAGAAATAGCAGTCAAGAGCTGGGTGGAGGTGCAGTGGAGGGAGAAGAGACTAGAAGTTGAAGGACCAGTCTGGCAGCTATTAGATTAACCCAAGCAAGAAGGTCTTGGTGAAAAGACCATTGTGACTAGTTGTTGTTGTTGTTGTTGTTGTTGTTGTTGTTGTTATCATCATTTACATCATCCTTCTTAACCAGTGGCTTTTACTTCTAGAAAGCCCAGCACTTCATTAATATTAAATATTTTGTAAAACACATTTTAGCATCCTGAGACAAAATTTAACGACAATATAACCTACCTATACACCTTTCCTACACCTTTAGGAAAAAAGAAATTTAAACTTTGAGTAAGATCACGTCTTTCAAAAATGCCACTGCTCAGCCACAACTAGACTAGAAGATGTAGTGAAGGAGTCAGCACCAGACCCAGAATCACCATGAGGGTGACAGCTCTAAACGCTGAGCCATACAAATGTGTTAAGTCAGCAACTTAAATTCCTCCATGACCACTGCCAGTGTGAGTTTCCCAAAATTCTGAACAATTCAAATTCCAAAACAAGACAAAATGCAATCTTCTGTCCATTTTCCTACCAGTCACATTCCTTGAAAAGTTAATGTGTATTAAAACTACTCAAAAACCCTTGGTGTTCAAAAGCACAATGAAGTTAAGTTCCAGCTTCTGATCGCTGTCATCAGATCTTCCATCTATATAAATGACTGGCATGACATCTGAAAAACTCATAGTTTGGGGATCAATTTATTGAGGTACTTCACTGCCTCATGCATTACAAGATGTCTGACATCCCCGGGCCTAGTCCATTTTTATTGTGAAATCCAAAAATATTCCTCAAAAAAGTCATGAAATACTGTATTAAACAATACCATTGAATCTAAAATAGCAAACCAGCACTGGGCTTGTGTGTGTCTGTGTGTGTGTATGTCTGTGTGTGTTTGTGTGTTGTTGGGGGAAGAAGAGAAAGAATGGAATGGAATGGAATGGAATATGAGAACTAAGAGAAACTGCCAACTTCATGATATTTTTTGAGTCCCGTTTCCAAAGAGGCAAAGGATAAGGGTGCTTCTGAGAGCCCCTAGACTTTGACAAACTCTCTCTCCAACAATATCCAGATTTTGTTAGCACCTGAACTTAAAAAAAAAAAATACATTTGCTCCACCAGCCTCTTCAACTGCACCAAAGAGGGGAGTTACCCTTTGACCCCTGAAGATATTTGCTAATGACCTGCAGCATAAGATTGGATGACTTTTCTCATTAGTGCATGACTACATTGCAAATGTTATTGCCAGCCAGCCGATTATACAAGCATAAAGAGAAAGTAATTAGCACAATCACTTTATATAGAGTAAATTTTAGTACAGCCGGTTTGTCAGAGATGCAATTTCATGGGATCACAGCCATGCATTAATGGAGTTATGGGAAACTGTTAATTTGTTAGTTGAAATGAAGTCCTTATCTCTGGTCAGTTAGCTCAGTTAGTTAGTGCCTGGTGCTAAGGAGGCCAAGGGCATGGGTTTGCCTCCTCTGCTGTCCAGTTTGACTTTGTAAGGTTGAACTGCTGACTGGCACTCCCAGCTGGCCAGTTCATGTGGGAGGCTGTTAATTCCAAGCAGAATCATTTCCAGGGTTCCATGAGCATAGATGACTCAGGAAAATTTACTGGAAGAATTTAAATTCAAAATGCATGTACAAAAAGAGCAACAGAAAGGCTCCTTGTGGGGATGGAGCTGTTCTGCATTTTGGCTGTGGTAGTGGATACATAAACCTACCATGTGATAAAATTCTACAGAGCAAAATACACACAGATACATGCATACAACCCACACACAAATGAGTACAAGTAACACTGGGGAACTCTGAGTAGGTTTGGTGGATTTGCATCAAAGTCAATACCTTAGTTATGATATTGTCCTAAAGTTTTCTGCAAAATGTTACATTAAGGGAACAAGAGATCTCTCTATATTATTTCTTAAAACCACACGTGAAATCTATAATTATATCAATAAATTTTTTTCTTTAAAATTCACATATGTTTGGTGATGGCTAAACAGAATAAACCTTGTATTCCCAAAACAATTCTTGACTCAGGAAGACTTTCAATGGTTCCTAAAGACTATGTCGTAGTGCTCTAGGAACACAGTTCCTCTGATGTGGGAACCAGTCATCTGTTCTGTTTCCATAAATGGCAGTTGGATATTCAAACTTGCCCTTCTCTAATCCCATCCATTTGGTTCATATTAGATATCATTATAGCTCCATGGATGAGTTAATGGTGAAATTCTAGTACTTAGATTTTCATGCAAAGGAAAAAATGGCAACTAGTATTTTTTTAGCCTTCTTTAAATATCAGTCATCTCAAATACATAACCATATCAAATCCTCATCTGAAAATTGAGCTACTTCTTAATGCAATCTTCTGAGATAGCCAAGCAAAATTTATCTGATTGTCATTTTTAGCCTTAGGCTACAAACTGTCCACCTTTGATAAATAATTATAGGCAAGACTTAGGATCACTTTGAAATGGATTATAAAGTGAGCCTACAGAGTTCCATTCTTAGGAAATCCCAGGGGAAAATCAACAACTATATATCTAGGATGGTTTAGATTCTCATCTAAATCTGTGCCATGAGTTCTTCTGTGAAGAAAGGGTTCCCTACCCAGTTATGTTAAGGGAAGGCTTCATTTCATCTCCATCCCTCCACCATGACAGTGGATTGAAAAGTGACCACCCCCCCTCACCAGAATTCATATCACCCAGAATCTCAGAATGTGACCTTATTTTGGAAATGGGGTCATAGCAGGTGTAAGTATGATGTCATACTTGGTTAAAATGGGCCTTAAATCCAGTGACAGTGTTCTTAGAAGAAGAGGACACACAGGGACACATATAGGAAAGAAGGTTGTGTAATGACAAAAGCGAGGATGGAAGTGATAGAGCTATGAGCCTAGGGACACCAAAGACTACAAGGAAGCACCAGAAGCTAGGAGAGAGCTGGGGAACAGAGGATCCCTTGGAGCCTCCAGGAGGAACCAGCCCTGACAGCCTCCTGATTTCAGACTTCTGCCCTCTTGAATCGTGAGAGAATAAATGTACATTGTTTTAAGCTACTCAGTCTGTGGTAATCTGTTATTATAACGACGCACCTCAGAGATCTGCAGTCTCTATTAGTAGGTTAAAAGCCTTGAGAAGTTCTTAAATACCCCAAATTAATTTAGTCATGGAAGCATTCCCCCTGCCATATAACACCTATTAGTCTTTCATGGGACATCTTATGAAAACGCTATTTTACACAATTTTCAATTTCAATGTGTCTACAGTTCCTTTGAAGATTTTATGAAAATGAAGATTCTGATTTAGCAAGTCGGAGATGGGGCCTGGGATTCTGCATTTCTAACAAGCTCTCAGGTGATGCTGATGCTACTGGTCCTTGAACCACACCTGGAGTACAGGTTTATACACCAGGAGGCAGGGTCTGGAGTGGGTAATCTTCCAGGGTCTTTTCTTGTTCAGAGGACAGTGACCTAGCCATCTGTGATGGCTTGACCCTCATTCCCAGTTCTTGATGTTCTTAGAATGGAGAACACACAGTACCTCTCACAACACGTGGAGAAACTTCCCTGCCTTGTTGATATCAGCTGAGCCATGTGACTTACTGTAAGCCATGGAATTTTCATGGATGAAGAATACAGCCTAGGAATGCTAAGTGATGAAAAGCCTCTACCCCTTCAGAGAGTGCCCCAGAATGAAGGAGTGAAGCAAAAACATGAACCCAGCCAGAGGCCTGGAGTCCAGCCTGGCCCATCCAAGCCCAGCTTAAATCAGCCAAACCACAGGCTACCTGTGAACTTAGGAGAGAGGGAGAAATGCTTCCTGTTATAAGCTACTGGGATTTTGAGATTGTCGGTTACTCAGCAAAAACTGACAAATACATCACCTTGGTTTTCTATCCATCCATCCATAACTAAGGATGCAAATATTTATCTACAAACTAGGAGGAATTTATTGACTATCAACCACCTATCTAGTACAAGGAGGTAAAAGATATGATTCCTACTCTAAGAATTGACAGTCTAGCTTAAGGAAAAAGTGACTTACAAATGAAAGAATAAATTACAATGTAAAACCATATAAATTTAAGAATAATAGCAGTCTAAGGAGGCTGGAGTTGCCAGAGAAAGCTACGGATGGGCTTTGGGTAGGTAAGGACAAGTGGAGAATTCATTTTGAGGGGATGAGGGTGTCCTCTGAAAAAAGGTTCTAATAGCATAAAATGCCACAAGGTAACAAAGTATTGATTGTAAAATTCAAACCACCTTTTCTGACCATTAGGGGAAAGCTCACGTACATTATTATACTGTGGCAGGCCATTTGTGACCATTTGGAGGAGAAAGAACATTCTACTTGTCCATTATTCACTCCTGGCACAGTAACAATCAGAGACACAATGAGGAACCGCCAGTGGCCAGCTTTCAGAAGCTGTGACAAAGCGAAGGCAGTGAGGCCAGTGGGCTGCAGGCGTGAGTCAGTGTGCGTTATGTGCCCAGTGGAGCTGACAGAAGCTGAGAAATATCGGAGCAGGAGGAAAAGTGCTTTGCACCAAATTACTTTTATTTCTCGCTTAATAAAAGCTTCCCGGGTTGTCTCCGGTTATCGTGGCTGGATTCATCATCCTTGATCATAAATGTATGCACAGAGCAATTCCGATGATGTGCTGGGATTAGGGGAATTCAGAGGGAAGAGAAAGCCTACACAGAGTGACTAATCCAGCTCAGGGGAGTCTGCTCACCTACAGGATTATAACAACCATCCACCGTAAGCCAGGGAATGGGATCAATATCCAGTATCCCCCACGACAACAAGGATTAGAATGGTTTTCAAGATTGACCTTATAAATTACAAACGTTTCATTCCCATATACTCATTCTATAGGTTGGGAAACTGAGACCCAAAGAAAAGTGACTTGGGATCTTAATCAATGTGGACCCAGAAAGAGAAGTGTTTTCCCACTTGCAGCAGGAGAACTCAGATTCCCCACAGGTCCAGCCCCGTCAGGGGGCTGTGGTGCCTGCCTCAGGCACATCTCTGCCAAGGGGTCCTGGAGGCAGCTCCTCTCAGGGAAGAAGCCGGGCCACAGTCAAAGGGAAGCAGCAAGTTCAGGGGCAGGAGGGTCTATGCTCCTCTGACTGCCCTCTGGTCCCACATCAACAGCCTCTGTTCCCCACAACTAGACCAGAACTGTCAGAATCTGGAGAGAGGAGGTAGTAACCAAAAATATTACAGCTGACATTTATTGAGCACTTTACATAAATTTTCTCATGCAACCTCACCGAAGCCCATTTGCTAGAAGAGGAAACTGAAACATCCTTCAAGATGTGAAGTAACTTGCTCAGGGTCTTGATGAGCCTAGGTGGTGGAGGGAGGATTTGACAGTGAAGTTTTGACTCCAGGAGTCCCGCTCATAACCTCTGTGACATGTCACTCTACTGCTGAAGCAATCGCTGGGTGACACTAAAACTTAGCATCCTCCTCCCTCCAGCCCACCCAAGAAAAGTCTATAATTGCCAGCTCAAGGGGGGAGGGTATAGCTCAAGTGATGGAGCACATGCTCAGTATGCACAAAGTCCTGGGTTCAATCTCCAGTACCTCCTCTAAAAAAAAAAATAAGTAAACCTAATTACCCCCCGAAAAAATTTAAAAAATTTAAAAAAAAAAAGAAACAGAAGAACTTAAAAATAAAAAAGGAAAAAATATAATTGCCAGCTCAATTCCCTTATCCCCACCATTGGTTCTCAGAAGGAAAGATTAACTCCTCTAGCATTTGAGAATACAGGGTCTGGCTGGATCTGGAGGGGGAATGAAAGGAAAGATAATCTTACCATGAGCTACAAAATAAAGAATAGAAAAGAAAGGAGAGGGATGAGAGAAGGGAAGATGGATGGGTCTAGTCACGGAAGCTAGGGGTGAATGAGAGGCTCCAGGCCACGTTGTGTGTAAGAGAAATGAGGACTGGATCTGAGAAGTGCTGCTGGGGGTTAATGCTCTTCAGGAGACAGAAGTAAAGCATGGGGGTGGGACAGGGTGGGGAGGGGGGAGGTGCCAAGATGGCAGAGTAGACAGACTCACAGCTCACCCTCTCCCACAAATACACCAAGAATCACACGTACAAACCCACTAAATCACGCAGAACACCTACTGAACTCTGGCATAGTGTCTCTTGCTTCGAAATCCAGGAGGATACTCACAAAATCTGGTAAGAAAAAAGGAAAGAAAATCAGTGCAGGACTGGTCCTGCAGGGAGGGAGCGGCATAGGAAGCAGGCACCCTCGCACTGGGACGCCCCCTCTCCATCTGGGAGGTCAGCGGGGACAAAAGCGGAGCTTCCAAGGCTCAGAGGAGAAAGTGGCAGCCACCTGGCAGACAGAAGTAAGAGAAACTGGCACGGAGGGTCCCTGTAATCCCCAACCCTAGATGTGAGCTGGCAGGGGCAAGCTGGGACTGGCTGCTGGAGATCTTTGAGGAGCCTGGGGAGACGGCTGGGGCCACTGCACAGAGGCAGCCTTAGGGGACTGGGAGGCGGTATGAGCTTTAGACTGGGGGGGGGGGGTGTGGAACAGAAAAGCCTGGGATCCCCAAAAAAGCACTACTGCTGGTGTGCGGGGGATTAGGGGGAGGCACAATGCAGCCTCACCATAGCTTCTGTCTCTACCTGGCTCCATTGTTGGTGTGTTCTCAAGAGAAGAGAGGTGGGGCCCCGTCAAAGCCATCACAGCTACGCAGAGGCGGAGCTGAAAGCTGAATCCATACCCAGGGGCCCTGCAACTTCACAGGCAGGACTGAGATTTGTTTATAGCCCCAGTCAGAAAGGGTAGATTTGCTCCCCTGGTGCTATTGTTAACCTGCGCCTCTGGGACAAACAGGCAGTGAGCAGAGTTCTGGCAAACACAGGGTATTTACAAAAGGCTGGCATACCTTACCATATGCGGAGGTGGGGCTGGGGTCTGCGCTGACCTTCTGGCATACCTCGGATTCAGATGTGTGACTGCATGCTCACTATGGTGAGTCCTAGTGCCTGACATTGGTGGACATGCACTGGTGGTTCCTGGGGCCCAAAACCTGGGGGACACCAGAGCAGGTGGCTAACATTCCCGCAGATAAGGGCAAGACAAAGGCAGCATCAACAAAGAGTACTTTGTAAGCCCGCATAACAAGTGACAGACAAAACCACAGAGGGCACTTCCCAGTGGACATCTCCTGTGGAGGTACACTCAGTGACTCTTCTGCCTACTACTCACCACAGCTCAGAACGAGTCTGGAGGGAACTCAAATTTGAAAAGATACATGCACCCCAATGTTCATAGCAGCACTATTTACAATAGCCAAGACATGGAAACAACCTAAATGTCCATCAACAGATGACTGGATAAATAAGTTGTGGCATATTTACACAATGGAATACTACTCAGCCATAAAAAAAATAATAAAATAATGCCATTTGCAGCAACATAGATGGACCTGAATATTGTCATTCTAAGTGAAGTAAGCCAGAAAGAGAAATAAAAATACCATATGATATCACTTATATGTGGAATCTAAAAAAAAAAACAGACAAACTTATTTACAAAACAGAAACAGACTCACAGACATAGAAAACAAACTTATGGTTACTGGGGGGAAGAGGGTGGGAAGGGATAAACTGGGAGTTCATTATTTGCAGATATTAACTACTATATATAAAATAAACAACAAGGTCATACTGTATATAGCACAGGGAACTATATTAAATATCTTATAGTAACATGGTGAAAAAGAATATGGAAACAAATATATGCATGTATATATATGACTGAAGCATTATGCTGTACAGCAGAAATTGACACAACATTGTAAACTGACTATACTCCAAAAAATATATATATATACAAATTAACAACAAAAAAAAAAAGAAGTAAATCATGGAGTCCCTTGTATATTATGGTATGGCTATTAAATTGTACATCAGTAAATGTGACACCATTCCAAAACTAAATAACAATTTGAGTGCACCACAAAGTTGAGACCAAAGGATACAGTTTCAACAGGTCTATATCTGTTAAGAAACAGGGAGCAGAACGCATCCTCATATCCAAACTTGTCTCACATACTGGGGTGGGAGACAACTTTCCAGGAACATGGCAGGCTCATGGCAAAGAACATCAACCTGCAAGGGACAGAAGGGACCTTCTGCAAATCAGGAACGCAGTAAGTCCAACCTCTAACGCAAGGAAGAGAAAATAGCAGAAGATAAAAAGCCACAAAGCACTGCTCCAAACACATAGACAATGTCTCCAGAGACTTCCTGAACTAGCACGGAGATTTGAGGAAGTATATATTTGCAACAATTTTTGTGACTACAGATGCAGAGAAAGGTGTTGCTTCTGTTCTCATGATCCTAATTTACCTCCTGGTTGGAGAAAATATAGATTATACGCTCTATCCCCATTGAAAAGTTTAGAAAAATAGAAACCAGAAATCGGTAATATATTTAGATGACATATACTAACTTCAAGGTCATGGAGCAAGACAGATGTGTCCACTAGGCAAGCAGAGATTTTAGGCTGGATTCTGAAATGGGGAGGGATCCTGAGATGTGGACTTAGGAGAGGACAGCAGGAGCCACGCGGGCCAGGAGGGAGCACATGGAGAAAAGTGCGCAGAGGTCTGAAGCCTCATAACACCCAGCTTCTCAGTTGCTTAGCAACTCCTCTCATAGATATTAAGCAGTGAGTCTTTCAGAACTCTGCAGTGAGCTCTTTGTTGTAGGTAACAAAATTGTATCTGAGTCACCAAAGAGTTACTTGGGCTTTCAGAGGTGACAAACTCATTACCAGAGGCAGTCAGTTACCATGGTTTATGAGTTCGACTGTGAGCTGCCCTGAGGGATTCCAGAGAAAAAAGAGACAGCCCCAGTCAAACCCTGATGAGTTCACTACCTAGGCAACACATACTCATACGTGTAGTTATTGAGAAGAAATACACCCACCTCCAAGTGTATTTTTAATTAATTTATGTGTTCTGAAAATGCATTTGATTAGTTTATTCATTTGTTTACAAGCACACATGTTCTCATGTCCATTTTAACGTCAAGAAATTCAACTTCTTTGCCCTGCAAAGAAACACCTAAGGCAAAGGAAGACTAGTCACCCAGCATCCTGGAATTGGGGGTGTAACAAAATATTGAGTGACCCAATCAGGCTATTATCCCCCAGAACACTTCTATACAAAGATGTTCAGTACAGAAATAGTAATTAATTTCGGTACAGAGTATGCAGCATTTGGAAGGAAACAAGCTGACATGTCAACCCCGGCATCCCAAGACAGGAGGTGAAGTTAACCTGAAGAAGTAGACCCTCTCCAACCAAGCTTGAGGGATAAGGAAGGCAATCGAGCCCCACGAATAAAAATTATTTGTACATCGTGAAAAGTCTAGACTGGGTTCAAAGAGACAGGGTTTGTGCAGTGAGTTGTCAGAACATAGCATGTAGCTTGTACTGTAAGAGTCCCTAGTCCCATGTCTTTGCCCTGGGAATGATGACAGTGCACATAGTATAAAATGAAGGAGTACCACTGATCACAGCTGGCACCTCTGGAGCAAGGCCATCCTTTCTCCATGGCTGTTCTAAGGAGCGGACACAGGATAATGACCCTGCTGAGGCCCCATCTATATACATGTGAGTGATAGGAAATGGGGGCTGCCAGAACACTAGTGTTCCCCCACTTGGAGGTGGGAAACAGATAGACATGCCACTTGGAACAGTGCTAGCCCAACTCATCCCAGAGTTCCAGAAGAAAATTAAGGGAGGGATGGCATCCCAAACTGGAAACCTCCTCATGCACTATTCTGACCTGGCCAAGCTAGGTCTAATTTAATTTAAAGAAATAAGGAGTGACATCACCAATATGGTGGAGTGGGACACCCCAGCTTCCATCCCCACAAAGCAAAACAATTAGACAGCTGTCTATGAATGAAAACAGTTCTGGGAGCCCTCAGGAGTCTGCCTAAGATGCCTCAGTGACACAGTGGAACAAAAACCTGAAATAAAAGCACAAAAGGGTAGAAAAAACAGTTTCATTATACCTGCATCATCCCATCCCCTAGGCCAGCACTGCTCAGCACCGAGAGGGAACACCATGGCCCAAGAGAACTTCCCTCACTCAGAAAACAAGAGTGGGGTGAGCAACCAGCTCCCCCAGCCTCTTGGGCCACTGCACAAGGGACCTGTTTGGTTTCACCCCATGTAGAGGCCAGCAAAGCTGAGACATCTGGAGACAGCTAGGAATAAGGAAGAAGGGTGGGTTCTACCAGTATCACCAGTATCACCTGTGTCAGGGGAGCTACCAAGTTTCCAGTGGCCAGCAATATCAAGGACCCCAGCAGCTTTCACCACCTAGGAAACCAACAGCCAGCACAGCTGTCAAGGACTCCCTACAGCTTCTTCTGCTGAGGCCATGCAGGTTTTTGCACTTGCAGACTCCAGCTGCCTGGGTCCCTCCCCACATTCACCCACCACCACCATCATCACCACCACCTGAACCACACTAGCCAGAGCCTATGAAGTGCCCTAGTCCCAGAATCCATCAGGGCCAATCTGCCTGTAGCCAGCCCTGGCCTCTGTGGCTGTGTGCATGCCCAATGCCAGGTCTCCAGTGCCAACCTCTACCCCATGCATATGGAATAAGACACAATAAATGAAAAGATATTCCATGTTCATGAATCAGAAGAGTTAATATTGTTAAAATGTCCAGTCTACCCAAAGTGATCTATAGAGTCAGTGAAATCCCTACCAAAATTCCAGTGGCATTTTTCATAGGTATATTTTTTTAAATCTCAACATTTGTATGGAACCACCAAAAAACTCAAATAGTTAAAGCAATCTTGAGCAAGAAGAACAAAGCTGAAAGCATCACAGAGCCAGGTTTCAGGCTATGTTACAAAGATATAGTAATCAAAACAGTATAGTATTGGCATAAAAAACAGACAGATCAATGGAACAGAATAGAGAGCCCAGTGGAATACTATTCAGTGCTTTAAAAGAAGGAAATCTTACCATTTGTGACAACATAGATATTCCTGAAGAACATTATGTTAAGTAAAATAAGCCAAACACAGTCAAATATCACATGATCTCACCTATATATGAAATCTAAAAGAGTCCAACTAATGGTAACAGAGAGTAGAATGGCGGTTACCAGAGGCTGAATCGGGGCAGTCAGGGGTGGGGGGCACATGGTGGTGGGAGAGAAAAGGAGCTACTGATCAAAAGGTACAAACTTTCAGTTACAAGATGAATAAGTTCTGGACACATAATGTACTACATGGTGAATATGTTAGTTTAATTACAGTTATCATTTCACAATGTATACATATATCAAAACATTCACTGTATACTTTAAATATACACAATTTTTATTTATCAAAAATAAATAAATAAAAATTTTAAAAACAAAAACATCCATCTGCTGGATATATGCCACCTTTTACCTTGGATGTTAGAGATTGCATATGATGACAACACCCTTAGTAAGGAGAGTTTATTGTATAATTGGCAGCTGGACTAACATGTGTAGGCCAGTATCATCTGACAACTTGTAGATTCATTGGTTAACCCATACATGATGTTAGTCCAGCTTCCAATTGTACATCCAGCAGATGTTCATTAAATATAGGGGAATGCGTGAGCACAATGAGATAACACAGCCAAAAATGAAGAATATGCTAAATCTGGGCCAATGCTAGGTAAGAGAAAACCTTGGTCTGCAAGATATCCTGTTATGATAGACTATTACTCAGCCATAAAAAAGAATGAAATAATGCCATCTGCAGCAACATGGATGGACCAAGAGATTACCATACTAAGTGAAGTCAGACAAAGAAAGACAAATATCATGGTATCACTTACATGTGGAATCTAAAAAAATGATATAAAGGAATTTATTTGCAAAACGGAAATAGATTCACAGATATAGAACACAAATTTATGGTTACCAAAGGGGGAAGGGGGGAGGAATAAATAAGGAGTTTGAGATTAAGAGACACACACCACTGTATATAAAATAGATAAAGGACCTACTGTAGAGCACAGAAAACTATATTCAATTTCTTATAAAAACTTATAATGGAAAAGAATCTGAATCACTTTGCTGTACACCTGAAACTAACACAATCATGCTTCAATAAAAATAATAAAAAGAATTCCTGTAATGAAGAAAATGGAGAATAGAATTAACAATGCTTGTACATTAATGTCCTGGGGGATTTTCAGTTATTTTTGTTATTGTTTATTTCATAAATAAATCTTTTTCACCATATCCACTTTGTCTAGAAATGTTTACTGAGAATAATAATGTATTATAGTAAAAGGACAAGAATTGATTTTTGTCTAACTCACTGAAATGTGTCACATTCTTTTCCCTTAATTCTTACAAGAAAATTAATTTTGTTTTAATTGTTTTTTAATTATCTGCTTCCTTTCAAGAAACTGAGCATGATGTAAATTAGCAGACAGGTGCACTATGGAAACTATCAACATATAGACCATCCCCAACTTATAAATGGAGTGAGTTCTCAAAGTTTCTTAATAAGTTAGATGTTGAGAAATCAGAGTGTATTTTTTTCCCATGAAGATTTGTTACACAGAGTGGTTAGTTTTCTAGATCCAATAAAAATCTTTCTACCCTGTTAACAATCATGAAATTGTTTTCCTAGACCAGTTACTCTCAAAGTGTGGTCCACAGATCCTAGGAAACCACTGAGACACATTCAAGGAGCCCTTGGATCAGAAATATTTTCACAATCACACTGAGAAGTTATTTACCTTTTCACTGTGTCAACATTTATGTTGATGGTCCCAGAGCAACAGTGGATAAAACCATGGATGCCTTAGCTGAAACCAAGGAGAGGGCGCTGAACTAGCAGTTTTCATCTCCTTCACCACCACTCACACAGAGTAAAACAAAAATGCCAATTTCATCTCCTTCACCACCACTCACACAGAGTAAAACAAAAATGCCAATTTCACTTAAGAATGTCCATGAGGCAGTAACATTGTTCATTTTATTAAGTCACAACTCTGAGGGACATCTTTTTAATATTCTATATAACAAAATGGGAACTATACATAAAACACTTCTGCTGCTTACCAAGTACAACAGTTATTTCCAGAGCAAGGGGAAAACTGTGTGATTGTTCAAGATGCAAGTCAACTAGCCACTTTGTTCACAGAATCCCACTGTTTCTGAAAAGACCAACTGGGAAACTGGTTATTCAGACTGGGTATAGATATTTTAGTTTCCTATTTATTCTTCGTAAGTTTACTTTTAGCTTCTTTCATCCCTCTTGAGACAACCTGAAAAGTCTATTTAAAAAAAAAAAAAACCTACAACAAATGATCTTAATCAAGAATATCTAATTATTGGACAAGAGGCTTCTCCACTGAAATACCATACTGAGGAACTGAGAACCGTGGTATCTGAGCACGTCAAGTTTGAAGCAGCTGCTAGAATTGGTCAAACAAGGGAGAGAGAGTTCACCACCTTTGTCAGTGCCCCTGGCATGGGAGAAATCCCTTCTCTTCCCCACCCCGGCAAGCAGGGGAAGGAACCTCTGCTTAACTTTGGGAGAAGCCATCTGCTATGGCTAAGATAGTTCTAGACTACTAACCTACCCCCATCTCCCACCCAGCACAGGATCTGATAAGACCTAAGGATTATCCAAACCCAGAGCACCTGGGCGCCTGGAAGGCGGGGGTTGAGAGGGTGAGGAGTTGCGGGGAGACAAAGACATAAACTTGGCCAGCAAAGCTCTCAGAATTGTGGGGCCAGCATGTTTGTTCAGCATCTGTTTCATTGTATATGCGCTGAAGAAGCAGTGACTCTCAAACATGAGGCAAACTGAAGGAGGAGTCTAGCCAGGGAAGTAACTTTATACAGGCAAAAACAAAGATTCTGCTCCTGGCCAGTGGAAGCAGCCACTAGGATTCAAATAGAATCCAGAAGACGACAATCAGTCAAGCATGCACAATTATTTGTTAAATTACAGGGCTTCTCCAAGACAGCAGGGGCCCAGCAGTGAACAGACACAGACCCTGCCCTCATGGACTCAGAATATAAAAAAGACAAATATAAAAAGTATAAGTACGAGTACAGTAAATACAGGGAAATAGGGGAGAGTGTGGTAGCATACAAAGGTTTTAGCCTGGTTTGTGGGATTAAAGAAGACTCTTCTGAGGAAGTGATATTTAAACTAAGACAAAGGTCAAATAGACATTAACTAACCATGGAGCACTAACAACCTAATCATTGCAGACACCTGTCCCAGACACCAGCCTGAAATACAGGCTTTAAAGTGGGGCTTCATTAAAAGCAAGAAGTGCATCATCCTACCTGAACCTCTAGGCTCTGGTCAGAGACAAACGCCATGTAGGAGATATGAGGGAGTCATATCAGAGAGGCAAGTCCAGAGGCTAACAGGAAGCCAGTCCCAGAAAGGTCTGAATGCATATCAGGGGTTCCACAGGGATTGGTACATGGGGAAGTGGAGTAGGGGTGCCTCTGTGAGGTTTAAAGGTACCAAAAACAAGAATGGTCTCCCAAAAAGGCAAGAAGTAGTCAGAATCTACTCAGTAGAGAATTACGTGTAGAAAAGAATGTACCTCATGAGAAGTTGTAACGATGGTCTTGTTCTTATTGTTTTTAATCCCAGTAACCAAAATTGGCTACACACACACACACACTCACAGAAAGTATCTTAATAAAAAATTAACTTCTAACCTACTATTTTTTGATAAAATGGTAAAAAAAAAGGCATAAATTAAAAATGTAGACTTGAACACAGTTAAAATTAAAATTATGCTACTTCATTTTCTTCTTCTCATATTTTATGTTTAGAAAAAATGTATATCCTGGAGATCTAATGCACAGCATAGTGAGTAGAGACAAAAAATACTGTATTGTAATCATCAAATCTGCTAAGAGACTAGATCTTAATTATTCCCACCGCAAAAAAGAAATGACAATTATGTGACATGGTAGAGGGGCTAATACAATGGCAATCATATTATAATATGTAAGTGTATCAAATCAACATGTTGTATACCTTAATATACACAATGCTATAGGTCACATATATTTCAAATAAATGAATGAATGAATGAGTTTGGTCTAAAGAAAGGGTGGTGGCAAGGGAGAAGAGAGCTGTTCCCAAGTGTAGGATATATCACATATGCCCCTGAAGATCTAGCCTCCATCCTTTGCTGACTGTTCATTCATTGCCCTGAAGGCTGACTTTCAATCGACTGACTCAGTGTCCTCTCTTGCCTTCCAGCCATCTGTTGGGAGGCACTGGCAGGAGGTTGGAGGGGCTCTGAGTCTTAGCATTTGTAGGACAGTTATTGTCCTGGTAGCTGCTCCCACCCCCTCCCTCCCATCCCTTCAGGGCTGTGTCAGCTCCCCACTGCGCTAGCCCAGTGTGACTTCACAACCCCTTGCTAGCACCTCTTAAAGCTGCTTGCACTTTTACAAAACATGTTTTCCTTAAACGCTCCTCAGTGCCCTCACTGGAGTATACCAGACCCTGACTGGGACACCAGAAGACTTTACGCTAAACGTCACAAGATTCTTCACAGCTAGGGATGCGGCACTGAGGTCAAAGAAAGCCAAGAGAAGAGCAAAGACATGACAGTAAAAGCAGTTGCCTTCCCACCTCCTGGAACTGGAGGGATGCCCAGGGAGCCAAGTCTAAGCATCTAGGGCTAAAGGGAAGATCCGATTCTTCACATAAGAAGAATGGAGGGACATGGCCAGCATAACTAAATGAACAATAAAGCTACCACCACTAAGAAAGTACTACACACATGCACTGTGCTTATCATGCTGCTTGCATCATCCCACATGGCTTCATAAAAGCCCATTTTCCAGACAAGTAAGTAGACTTAGGCAGGCTGCTTTACTTGGTCTTGGTGGAAGGAGCTGGGTGTACTGGCAAGTCTGTCTGCCTCGAGAGACTTAACCACACACTCTCCAGTTATCATCACACCTGTGGTTGAGACGCTAAGAAGCTTTGTCTAACTTCCCAGTGATGAAAAGGAACAGGACGCCCTATAAGCACTGTGCCGGCCACAAGAACCTGCCGCTGAGTTTTAATATCAGCCTGCTTGGATGACTGCTTCAGCGTTTGGACAGAGACCTTGTCATTTTGTTTTCTTACCCTTTTTTTGTTTTAATCTCTTCTTTTTTCCAGTAACTCCCTTGTTTCCTAAACCACCACCACAGAGACAAAACAGGACAATGAAACCTTGTTCGAGTGGAAATAAAGAGGAACTAGGATTTCTGCACAGAGGCCAAGATTTCTAGAAACCCGGAGAAACTCAAGAACTCCACCTCAGCGATAGGCAGCCAGAGAGGAATCCTCTGAACTCTCCTCTCTGAAAATGAGGAAACCTAAACGCAGAACCCACAGGAGTGAGAGTTCTGAGCCCCGCGTCAGGCTCCCCGGCCTGGGGTCCGGCACCGGGAGAGGAGCCCCCTAGAGCCTTTGGCTTCATTGCAGGAGCCCCACAGGACTGGGGAAGCAGCGACTTCACTCTTAAAAGGCGCACAGAAATCCCACCCCCCCCAACGCCCGGACCCAGGGCAACAGCCGTAATTCGACGGGAGCCTGGGCCGGACCTACCTGCTGGGCTCGGAGCGTCTCCTGAGGAGGCAGCGGCGGCGGACGGCGGCTCGGGCGGGTCCGCGGAGACACGGGCAGCAGTCATACTTGGGGGCGTTCAGCCCCGTGAGCACGGCTGTTGGTCACTGATAACGAGGCTCATTAGCGCCAACACGGGGCAGCGCCTAACAGCCTGCGGGCGCCCGTGCTGGGATGCCTCACGCCAAACAACTAACAGGGCAGCGACACAGCCTATCAGCGGACAGGCTGGGTAAAGACGAAAGCGCCCACAGCTGCCTCTGAACGTGCCCCTGGACACGCCCCTGGACACGCAGCCAGACACAGCCCAGCCTATCAGAGGACCAGGACCCAGCTCCTCCCACCAGTGGGCGGAGCCTGCTTTTCCCGCCAAAAAGCCTGCACAAGCCAGTGGATCAGGACCCAGCCTCACGCACCAGGGGGCAGACACCAGAAGCAGGAAAACTAAAATCCCACAACAGAGGGTTCCCAGCCCTGCCCACTAACAGGCGTACGCAACCTGCAGGACATCTTGGATCCCACACTTAACTGTGTTACGAACTGGCCTCCCCCAACCAACGATCTGAAACGAGCTCAGGGATTCCTGCGCCTGCAGCCAGACTCCAGGAACCAGCTCTTGCCTGCTAGTAGAGAGGGACTAACCCCAGGATCTGGCTTAACTCCCAGTGGGGGGGTGGGCAGCAACCCCAGAGTCTTCCGGACTCTGACTCCGCCCACCAGTGAGCCGGCACTAGCCCCAGGGCCTCCTAGGGTTCTGCAGCCAGCCACCTTGTGACCAGGCCCCGCTAAACAGCAGCCAGCACCATCTGCAAGGCAGGGTCTGGCAACCAAGCCCACCTGACCACCCACGTAGTCAGCTCACCACAGCAGAAGGACCCGCTCAGCACTCTTAGGGGGACACCCAGAGCATATAGCTTGGATGACGGGAGAACAGTGCACCGCTGGGGTGCATAGAACGCCTCTTACAGAGGGCCACCTCGGAGAAACGTAACGAACCAACCACATACAGGAAAATGCAAAGAACAAGTTAGACAAAATGAGATGGCAGAGGAATACATTCCAGACGAACAAGATAAAACCCCAGAAGAAGAACTAGATGACATGGAGATTGGCAATCTACCCAAGAAAGATGAGTAATGATTGTAAAGATGATCAAAGAACTTGGAGGGAGAATGGATGCACAGAGCGTGAAGTCAGAAGTTTTTAACAAAGAAAATATAAAGAACAACCAAGTGTGAGACCTTTCTGAGTCCACCGTCCCATGTAACTGCACAGGTCACCGGCCCACGAAGCTGGCCCTGTTTCCTGCAAAGGATCTTTCCTGCAAAGGATCTTTCCTGACAAAGGAAATCAATTTCTGTTGATCAAATAAACATGCAACAACAACAACAACAACAAAAATCAGCAGGTAAGACTGTAGAGAAAGCATGAATGGCACAAGCCAAAAATCATATGGAACAATAATGCTACCATATTGTGTGTATGAGAAGCAACAGCCCATGTGCCGATCCAAAAGGTTATGACAACCAGCCTCAAATCTAAAGTTCTCTGTCACAGTGAGGACCTCCTGAAATCACTTCCCAGGGCCTTTCCTGGATACAGTTCTCTCCACTCATTAATCTCAGGGCCAGCACAGCTGTGGTTTCCAGGAAACAGTGGAGACCCTGATGCTGTCACAACTTCAGAAAACAGCCATTTAAATGGACCTCTGCTGATAAGTCAATTAACAAAAGAAAACAATGATAATCAACAAATTCTCCCACTTAAAACTCGCCTCAAGTTCGCCTAAATGTTGATAAATTGCTATTAATTTTGCACAGTAAAAGGCCAAGTTATCGTTTGTTTCCATCTGCTCATAAGAAATGAGTTTAATCTCTAAATATTAATGATGTGTGTTCATTTGTAACCAAGGAGCTTTTTAGCTTTCTAGATATTACCGTCACTAATATAAATTTATCAGAAGTGTGGCAGCAAAGTTAAATCCCAGACCAATAGAAGATTTCACTAATTGGAAAATCAAATCTGGCTAAATACTAGGTTTGGGCCAGAGCCCACTAATTTTCCCCAGTGCCGTCCACATAGTGAAGGAAGTTGCTTCAGTCATTATTTCAATCATGCAGTCAAATTAAATCATTTATTATCAAAGCTTTCTCTCCCTGTAATTGGCACTTATTGTTTTTGTTCCCTTACATTTTTCCAAAAGTGACAGTACTCCAAATATTTTTGGGGGGGCCTCAGCAGTGCACTCTCCTCTCATCATCCAAGCTATATGCTCTGGGGGGGTCCCCCTAAGAGGGCTGCGTGGGTCCTTCTGTTGTGGTGGGCTGACTATGTGGGTGGCCAGGTGGGCTTGGGCACCAGGCCCTGCCTTGTTGTGTGGATGCTGCTGGCTGAGGTTTAGCAGGGCCTGGTCACAAGGCTGCTGGTCGCTGAACCCTAGGTGCCCCTGGCCTAATGCTGAACCTTACTCATTCCAGCAATGGCATCCTACAAAGAAATTTGACTTGTTTCTGTTGCGTGGATTTCCAAACCTACCTCAATTCCTGCCCTTTCCCACCCCTTTTCCCCAGCTTCTCCATTATTTCTATAAGTTATCCAATATCCTTGCAGTAAATTACTTTTCTGTTAAAGGTAGACAGAGTATCTGCTGCTTTGCAACTAGAAATACACTTAACAACATGGCTTGTGCTTCCATTGTGATTGAGGAATATTTTAGATCCCAAAGGATCAAGCTGATCCCTATGGAGCAACTAAAGACAAGCTCACAAAGTTGAACATCTTATTGGAAGAAGAGTTCAAAACATTTATAATATCATAGAAGGACTGACAAAGCAACAGACCAGTGTGTTCAAATCAATATAGTATATTTTACGGTTATGGGTGTATTCAAATACATATATATATGTACATATAATGATATATATGTATGTTTATAAGGATAAATATGTATACTAAGGAATACCCAGGGAAATCAGATTTTGAGGCAATTACCAGGACAGATGTGAGATTAAGGGGTGAAAAGGACCTGGTTTAACAAGATGAAAGGAATGATCTACCCAAATTAAATAATCTTGACAATTGCCAAAAACCACTTGCAGTTAGCATTACAGAATCAACCAAACTCAAAGAAAACCACTTTTGATGTTGCAGAACTGTTTAATCACCAGTGCCCTAACAATCACTTTGGCTATGGCACACCTGCTTAGGTTAAGTGATGCCCTATGGTTTTTGTCTTCAAGAGGTATCCTGGGACATGAAGTGTACAACTTATGAAGAAAAACCAATGGGCAACGTTCATGGCAACATGTTAGCATTTCTCATCTGTGTAGAAATTTGGGAGTTTGAAAATATCTAAATTGAAAATCTATTTCCCCTACTCTGAGAATATTAATATAATCTCTGTGAATGGCAATAACTATTTGAAACCTATCTTTAAAAAACACCCTCAACTTGTATTTTTTTTTAATGTAAAGAAAAATAACTAGGTTTCTTGACTGTGATTTTTTGCAAGAGAGTATAAAAACAGCAACTCTGGGTGGCAATATTTTGTCTACTCTACTCTCCATCCTGATGGACTGAGGCCAAAATTGGCCCTCAGTTTACCTGCCTATATAGTGATGGCTTCTTTTCTTGGCTACTAGTCCTGCCAAGGGATCCAGTACTCGTTTTGGCCTTAACTGGTTCTGACTTGCCAGCTGCCCTTCCTTCCCCTGATGCTAGAGTTCCTTCCAGTGGTGCCAAAGCTGAGCCTGAAAAGTTGTGATAGTTAGAACACTGTTACTTGTCTTTCCAAGGCAAGGAGAATGGGGTACAGAGGGCTTTACTAATCCATGGGAGACTAGTCCAGATTCAGTGTGTGCTCAGTGCAGTAGCCATTACTGCTTCTAACCAAATATAGCCAGCTCTCTGCCTCCTGGGCCCAGGGCCTCCCAGCACTTCCTGGCTCCCTTGTGCTGGGGGAGACCACACGCTTTGTGGACTGGAACATCCAGCTGACCTGCAGTGGACACGGAGCGCTAATGAGGAAGCTCTTTGCAATTAAACACCTCTAGGATTCAGCAGGTTTCTGCAGCATGATGTCACCTAAGTTAACAGATACAAGATATTAAAATGTCAATGTTATCACCAAAGCATTTTTAAACAGTGCCTTCAGAAAGCAAAACCAAGCTCCCAACTTGTCCACCAAGTATTCAATTTGGTTATCTGGCATGATGCAAACAAGCATTCTGGTGATTAACTGAACTTTAAGCAAACTAAACTAACAGAATGTTGATAGATTTCATCAGCTCCCTGCTCAATTCTACAGGTTCTTTCAGAACATGTACTGTGTGTCTAAAGGTGTGCTGAATTCTAGGAAGAACACAGACTCAATGACACAGTTATGAGTCTTACTGACAAATTTCAGCTTGTGGCAAGTAAAATAAGGACTTGGAAACTTCCACTGAGTGAGGTCAGCAGCAGATAATTGTTGACTTCAATAAGAAGCAAATGTCCATTCCACCTGGATGAAAAGATTGTGCAGGCAGAACCATCGTGAGTTTGTGTTTCCCTCTCGCCCCTGTTGGTTCATAAGCACAAGTCATCTGTGTGTCGACCCTGAGCTTTATCTCTGCTAATTGTTGGATATGAGGTGCTAAGTTCACTAAGGCACTTCGGTTCACAAAGAATTTTTCCAAAACTTCTTCCTATGAGCTTGTTATAATGATGTGCAATATAAAATCAAAACTTCTAAAATCTGGTACACATGTGCATACACGCACACAATGAGTTATTAAAGGGATTGCAGATTAAGATCCAAGGTAGGTGAGATTCGTAAAGAATCAGAGACTGGGGAACATTTGAACTGAGGCTTGAAGAAAGGGTGGGTTTAATGGACATCACCAGGAACACTGTTGGACCACTCTCCTTAGTTTCTCAATATGCTTATCTATTTAGTTACCAATTGATAAACAAGCTAGGCCCTTCTTTTAAAGTAAAGCAATTCCTTATTCCTGAGAGGGGAAAATGGTATATAGTAAGTATATGTCATACCGTATTAAGTGACCTTGGACAAGACTCAGAACTTATTTGAACATCAATCTCCTAGTCTGGGAAAAGCAGGACAGGGACTAGATGATGGCTGCATTCCTTAACAGCTTGGTAATTCTCTGAGGACTGTATGCTATGATCTTCTAGCCATCAATTTTCTTCAAATTTGCCACACACAAAAAAACACTCCCATTACAGTTGGCATGCTATTCATCGTTCCTTTGGCCAAATGAAGAAAGAGAGAGCAAAAAGCAACCATCACATTTAAACGAAAGAGTTATCAGTCATTATTGTACATTGATCTGCTTGAGAAGCCATAGGGCAGAGGCATTTATACAGAAGATAAGCTCATTGTGTTGAACAAATTAATGCTGGATTGTGAATTAAATGGCGTGTCTTCGGACAGCTAATTAGCTTTGTGCTGCTCAATTAAGTTTCGAAAGGACACGTTGTGTTTCTTGATGGAATACAGAATATATTTCAAGGCTACTGCTGCTCTGGATAATTTCAATTTTAAACCCAGTGAAAATGAGCAAGAAAGTATCATGAGCTTCGAAATTCCCCAAACAATTCAGACTTTCCAAACAGCTTACATTTCAAACCATAAATAGCAAAATAACACATTTTCTTTTTAACCACATCTGGGCATCTTAACAAGCGAACAAACATGAAATTAACTCAAGTTCATTTTTCACAGCATTGAGTGGAGCATATTTTTCATTCACATGGAGAACAAATATTTAAAAAATAAGAATCAACACTAAATTAAAATGCTTTCTATTCAGTATACTTTTATTCTACAAGATGGAATCACACACATCCCTTCTTCCACATACTGGGGAGGGAAAAGTGTTGCTACCGGAAGCACTTAGGTTTTGGAATAAGAGAGTGTTAACCAGAGCTTGTGTCACCCTAGGGATGTTCCTGCTTCTCTCCTAGAGCAATCAGAGATTGAAAAGTAGAGCTCGCAGGTAACTCAACAGTTACCTCTGAAAGCATGATCTGCTAGTCTTCTTGTCGTAACAGATGATAACGCCAGCAAGGGAGAGAGGCACACGACCTAGACAAGCCCAGACCTAGAACACAGTTGCATGAGTGGGTAAAGGGTAAAGACACATATATGCAAACCCCTCCCCACAACACCACCACCACCAAAACCACCAAGATTTGCAAGACTTCAGCATAAAGTTTTGTTGGTAAACCCCAAACTGAGACATGTGCTCTCCTGGACTTCCTTAAATGTCCATTTTCCTCACTAACCCTGAACCCACAAAGTGTACATTCCCAAATGTTCTTATCTTTAGGCCATCCACTTTTGAGAGTAAGAATTGAACATTTGCCTTGCTCCACACAACGCACGTTGTTTTCTTGTTTCTTTTTCTCCTAACTTGGGAGACTGCAACCCCATAAAACTCGGCTAACTGCCAGAAAACAGGGCAGCTCCCCTCTTAGGCAGACTCCAGCTAGCAACGAGTGAAGATGCTGTGGCTTTGCTTGGGTGCTTTCACTTCAGGGCTCTTTGACAAGTGATATGTTACTGGATTTACCAGGTTCTTATACTTTTTAGCCAGTCACATTTCTGGAACACTAATCATTCCCCCAGTGAAAAATTCGTTCTAGCATTCCCCAGGTAAATGAACCCTTTCTCCCTACAATGCAGGTCAGAAATAACAATATCTGAAGCATTTGGAGGACCCATCTCTGGAGAACGGATTCCTAAGATTTATTCAGATGTCAAAAAACCACATATCCAGCACACTGTTTATACCAGATGACCTGAAAATATGTGACAAATAATATAACAGCCTTGTCAAGTTTTTCCAATTATACCTAATATTGCAATATCAATTTTTCTAACTGACCCGATGCATAGAAATGTGACATGGCAGAGAAGGAGACTGCATCTATATGCATCCAGACCAGTTTGACTAAAAGCAGTGAATTTATTTAAAAAGTAAAAACTGTAACACAGGCCAACTGAATCTACTAGTTTCATTTTCACCTGAGTAAAAAGGACTACAATGGTACATCCAGACAATGGAATATTATTCAGCACTAAAAAGAAATGATTTATGAAAACCTTGAAGAGACACAGAAGAACTAAATGCATGTGACTAAGTGAAAGAAGACAATCTGAAAAGATAACATAGTGTATGATTCCAGTTACATGACATTCTGGAACAGGCAAAACTATAGAGATAATAAAAAGATCAGTGGCTGCTGGCTGGTGGGAGGATGCACAGGCAGATCACAGGGGATTTTGATGGCAGTGAAAATAATCTGTATGATATTATAATGATGGGTATGTGTCATTATACATTTGTCCAGACCTATAGAATGTACAACACCAAGAGTCAACCCTCAGATAAACTTACGGGTTTATGGGTAATTCGATATATCAGTGTAGGTTCATCCTTGATAAAAAAGAAAAGGAAAGGGAAAAAGGTGTACCATTTAATTGAGTGATGTTGATAAAAGAGGTGGCTATGGATGTGTGGAGGCTGGGAGTATCTGGGAAATCTCTGTATCTTCTCCTCAATTTTATTGTAAACCTAAAACTGCTCTTTAAAAAAAATAGTATTTAAAAAAAGGTGGGGGAGTACTACAGAGCCTACTATGTACCAGCAGGCCACACACTATGTGCTGAGGGAGAGAGGGCTCACGGGCTCAGGGAGCACACAGACTAGTGCCCATACAATCACAGATAACGCCCTGATCAACACAAGAGTCACCTTTGTAATGTCATTAGCAAGTGGTCATCCCACTGTGACTGAATATATTGTAGGAACTGGAACCCCCTCTGGCACTCATTTTCTCTGGGACAAGATAATGGACCAGTTAATTTTTTTTTTAAATTTACTATGGGTACAGGTAAAAATATTACCTTTCCTGGAGAATCTATTTCCCTTTTTATAATAGATACTCATCCTTAGACTAAGGCATCATAGTTGGAATTTCAGACATGGTAGCAGACCAATCAGAAGTCGAATTTTTTTTTTTTACTAAAGTGGAAAAGAGACCTCTCTGTGCCCTTCCAATCATACACCATGATTGCTTGCCTTTCCCATATAAAGGATCAGTTCTGCTTCCAAAGGATGAGTAATTGCAAAGAATAAAACACTTTTCTTACAAGAAGTCACAAAAATAACCATACTGCCCTCACATCATTTCCCTTCCTTCATTCCACTATAATTTATGAAAATAATTTAAAACTTTGGACTTTAGTGAACACTGCAAAATCCGGTCTGCAATTAGTTTTGTATGTTTAAGGTTTCCTTCGTCAGAGCAAATCATAATTCTTTGGAAGCAAAGTTGAGCCTTGAAAAAGATATGAATCTCCAAGCTTCCGTTTTTAGAGAAATTGATTTATACAAGAAAAGGACTTTAGTATGATTTCC
Source organism: Camelus ferus (assembly GCF_009834535.1). Classification (NCBI taxonomy): domain Eukaryota; kingdom Metazoa; phylum Chordata; class Mammalia; order Artiodactyla; family Camelidae; genus Camelus; species Camelus ferus. The sequence goes on from NC_045700.1 coordinate 14,314,873, forward strand.
TAGGTAGAAAACTCGCTAAAATAAATCTTGCAGAAATTGGTACAGGAAGCTGCCATCGAATTCCAGTTCTCAACAGTTACGATCCACTGTTATGGTTACTAGGTGCCAGGGACTGTGCTGGGTGCCTTCTTATGACTTAGGCATCAGTCTTGAGGAGTTAACTTTGTGTCATCTAAGCTGCAACAGTGTTCAGGCTGAAGTGTGAAGCTATTCTGAAGCTCAGGTCCATGGAATAACCCTCTAGAAGAAACGCCTTCATGTCACTCAGACTACCATTCTCGCTGACCTCCCTTTCTGGCTGGCATAGTGCTTGCCACTTAATGGTACCCGGCAGATGCTCATTGAACTGAGCAAATGCCATATAAAATCTGAAACTTGCTGTCTCCACAGCTTCTCCAGGCCTTCGGAAGTTTTATTAGAAGGCAGTATATGCTCTCCCTCAACGTCCTGTCTTGGTGATTGATAATGTGGGACATGATTAAAGATTCTCCAAGTGGGAGTCTTTAATATATTGGTAGTGATCCCTTCAAATAAATCACACATAAGTAATAAGTTAAGGACGTCATTCAAAAATTACAAAGGAAGTCAAAATCTGTTTACTGGGACTCATCAGAACCGATTTATTCTTGTTATCAGAAATGTAATAGCAGATTGCATTTCGAACTTGCTTCCTGAATGACTCCTTTGTTTTGTTTTGATGATGGCTCAGTCTTAATGAACATAACAACACTTGGCAAGAAAACAGCCAAATCTGCCTGCAGTACATGAATTGCTCTGTATTGTCACATTGGTTTCCACAGTCACATCTGTAAGGCCAAAGAAAAAGAAACAAACAGCTTCAGAGACAAAGGACCACCTATCGGCCCCTGAGTAAGTCTAATTGACTCTGGGTATTTTGTTGGTTTGCAGATCAAATTGAATAACATCTAAACTAAATTACTTGCTTTTAGAGAAAGAGGCTCTTTTCTACCTAGGAGTTCAAGCTGTTTTAATAAAAGAAATTTAGGAAACCCCATGTTAGCTGTTAGCAGTGACTTCTAATGCAGTGGAGAGATTCAAAATTAAAAAATAAAATTTCTGCTCACCTGGAGCAGGAAAGGCAGACAGTTGAGTTACTTTATGTACTCACCCAGTGTCCCTTTCAGGAGAACACCTTTGAGAAGATTTCTTTGGTTCAGTCTTTGAGTGGCATTTCATTTTTTCTCACTATTTGCTGTTATTTATTGATTCAACATATATTTGCAAGTGCCTGCTCTGTACCTGGTGCTGGGAACACCAGAGTAAACCAAACCAGATGAGGTCCATTCCATCAGGGAACTAACATGTCAGCAGGGGAAAGAATCATAACCAAACACCGCAGTCCAGCAGGTAAAACTGCTACACAGGGGACGTAGGATGGACCCACCACTGTGGGGCTGACCTAAACAAAGAGATCAAGGAGGGACTCTGGGATACAGTGGTCATTAACTCTGGATGTGGACGTGAGCCTGTATAGAGTGGCTCCTGGCAGAAGGGACCTCAGGAGAAAGTCCCTGTCATGGCAAGGAGCATGGTGCCTACACGGGACAAAGAGAGAAACAGTATGTGGCTAAAACACAGCTCAGGAGGGGAAGCACTAGGCAAAGTGAGGTGGAGAGGGCTCAGGAACCAGACCTGCAGGTCTTGTTGGGCCACTTAAGAGTCTTCATCTTTGAAGCAATGGGAAGCCACGAAGGGTTATCGGCAGGGAGGCGTCATGGTCAGCCTTGAGTTTTTAAAGATGGGTGCGGGGAGGAGAACAGATCAGAAGGGGGCCAGGGTGTCTGTTAGTGGTTCAGCATGGAGGCTCACGGCCCCAGTAGCAGACGATGGTAGAGATTAGACTAGAGGGTAGCAGCGTGAGGGGTGGATAGACTTGAGAGAGTATCTCATATCTACTTCCATTGCCCAACCCGTGCCCTCCATCCCTTCACTCTGAATAGCTTTGCTTCTCTCTGCATTGATTTTCTTCCTGCTTATTGCTCCAGCTTTTAGTGCTATGCTTTATAATAAGGGCTCGATGTGTATTTGTGTTATGAATGAGTGGTTCCCACTTTCATTATGCTCTTCCCTGAACCATAAAATTCTTCCAGTTCAATCTGTCCTACAGTATACCCTGTCGGTGTACAGAGAGGTCACATAACTGGCCCAGTGGCCCCCAAAGTACAACTGGAGATTCCTAGTGGGGAGGGTCTCCCCTCACCTGATCCCCAAGCTTCACCCGTAAATTAGTAGAGCCAGGAGCATGAGCAGTCAGGAGAGGGGGACAGCTTGAGGGATGGGTTTCATGTCTCTGAGCAGAGTTTTCTCTGTAATACCTGCAGCCATGCCACTAACATCCATCTCTCAAACCACCTCTGACGTGACGTCCATAAGCTGTTAGCACATTTTCTAGATTCTCGGATGGACTTTTAACATTCTAGTAGTCCATTTCCCAGGCTATATAATGCCGTTATTAGATAACTCATAGCCTAATAATGGGAATATAAATATAAAACATTTTTAAAAGGTCTTTTATCTGCCCTACCTCTTTGATACTTACGATAGCCCCATGAGATAGACAAGACTGGGATGGATTTCCCCAGCAGTGCCTTGAGACTGAAGCCAGCTCTTTCAGACAACAGCACAATAGGCAGCTGCTCTTCTGACTAGTCGGGAAGACTTAACAGGGCCTCCCTACGAGCTTTGTTCAACCCAAGCCCAGGGGTCTTGGAGGCCATGACATTTCCCTCGCAGACATTTCCTCTGGAGGATGCTGGGTCCCTGCGATACTTAAGACACTTTTCTTCTGGCCATTTCACTTAGACATTGCTCTGAAACTGAAAATAGCATTCACAGCTTTTGTTCAGCACACCCAATTTCTACTAATATCCAGAAATTATTCCCACTGGATTTTTCCATTTGGGCTACTTCTCACAGGGGCGATATCCTCTTGCTCTAATGACAGAAGCAAACATGAATGGTAGGTGGTCTAAAGATGGTTCTGATACTTCCCATGCTTTCCTGGACTAATCAAATTGATAACAGAAGCAAAGACTCTTAGAGTTAGAAAGCTTCTTAGCAGACACCCAGTCCACTTCCCTGACCCCCATATCACTGTATGCATGCATGCATGCATGTCCAAAAATGTTACATCTGAGTATCCCTTTGGGAGTCCAAATGTTCAGGCTGGGGATTCTGCTATTGTTCAAAACAGTTTGGAAATCTTTTCTTTGAGAACTGTCTTTAAGGCCAATTTATAAGTTACGGGGGAAAATAGTGATGATTTTGCTTTAAAGAAGTCCTGGCTCCTTTTGACCCAGAACAACTTCAGACCAGGGTCTGAATGACAAATGGAATTTGTCAATAAGCAAATCCACTCTCAAAGAATGCCACTGAAGTGTATCAAGAAAATGTGGCCGTTAGGTATTGCACATGACAAGGACACTCCCAGAAGGAAACAGCCACGGCACTCTTCTAGGCACAGAGCCTCGAACGTACCTTCGTTACTGAAGACGTGTCCACTCAGCTATCGAAGTTCTAATGTCTCCACTCCCCCAAAATATCTGCTGTCAACTTATCATAACATTTTGGACCTCATTTTAATTTTGCAGGTTTCCAGGGTCCTGACCACTGCTGTCATCTTTTCTCTGCTCACCCAGTGGCATCTGCACCAAATAGCCTGGTCTTTGGGGTCTGGGATGCTGTCTTACTCAGTGACGATGAAGAGCAGTGACAGGCCTGCCGGAGCACTGAAAAGAACTGTGGAGACAATGATGAAATCACTGTCTAACAATTTTACTGTCTGTGTTTATTAAGCTGTGGGCAGTGGCCATGTATCGCATAAATTGATTTAACTATAAAGATGAAAACATGTGTGAGTTTTAAAACTGTCCACTGGCAAGTAGCCCAGTATAGGGGCAGAGAGACTTGAGGGTTGGGGAGTGTGGAAACTGGTTTTTCTTACTTAAGAAACCATGATTTTGAGTCTTATCTTTAAAATAAACATAAACAAAAACCAAAATAGACCACACTTTCAGAATTTTTCAGGGAACACGTCTCTTCTCCATTCATTCCATCTCAGCAAAAATGTCTCTTTGGGTCCAGTCCTTTTATCTTTAAAATTTTTTAAAGGAAAGAAACAATAATGTTCACATTTTGAGAGTATGCTTATCACAGAAATATTTATGAGTGAAAAGTAGAAAAAATGTTCTTTTATATAAATCAGGAGGTTGATTAAATAATTACATAAATGTAGGTATATTACTATGTCACTGCTAGAAATCATGTTTTTGCAAAGAATTTAATTACAAGGGAAAGGCTCAACCCTACTCCCCATAATCCCTAAGAAGCAGATTGCTCAAGACCCCAAAATCTTTTCATCTTACATGATCACCCTCCACCTCAGAGCCCACCTCTGTCTCAAAATGCACCTGCAGGATTTTAATTTATGGAAGTGACTGAGTGACAACACGGAGAGGCTAATGCCATTGAATGAAGTTCAATGGAGAAATTGTATTTTGTTACTGTATTCTGGAGAGGGCAGGGCACGTTACACCATGCAGGGTCACAATTGGAAACACCAGGTTTGGGCAGGAGACCAAAAGGGTGAGTGGAAGGCACGGCTCATAGCGCCAGTTGTGTGATTGTGTTTTCTACAGGTAACGGTTTAGGATTGGGTAATCTGACTAATCAGTGTGCTCTGGGCTCGAGAGATGGTCTTCAGTTGTCTGGTGGCTGGCCCTGGCTGATTAGGACAGAGGAATCCTGTCTCCTGGAGTGTAAGAGCCAGAAAGAGGAGGTGGTTCAGAGTCCAGGTTCTGAAATGGTTAGTTTGCCAATGAAAGGGATGCTCCTTGGGTGAGCCCTTTGCTGTCTCTAAGAAGTGACTAACCCTTGGTGGAGCCATCTCCCCCCAGGTCAGTGAGGCTACAAATGCCAGAGCATCAGGAATACAGAAAATGTTGTAAATGCAGTTAATACAACTCCTATGAAGAAGCAGCTGCCTGCAAAATCTCTGGGCCACAGAACAAAGCACTGATTTCTCCTGGGCATGATTTTCTTCTTCTTTTAAGAAATAGTCACACTAAGTCTGTTGGTCTCCTTCATGATACTGTGTCCCAGTTCCCCAGTCCTTTATATATATAATAGAGCAACTCTGATACAATTTATGGCCCTCTGCCTTGTTGAGGGCTGGACCATCACTTTATTCATCATTGCATCCACCACGGTGTCTCTCACTTCATAGAAGGTGCACTTCTGCAAAGGAGGCAGTTTTGACCACAACCATCCCTGATGACAGCTAGTAGATTATAGAAGACCCTGGTAGGAGAATTCTGCAAAAGAGGGTGGGCATCAAGGGTACACATACCCCCAAACTGGCGTATTTACTTGGATGTGTGCATTAATCCCAAGTGAGGTTCCAAGGCTTTCAATCACTCCAAATAAAGTTAAAAGCCTATGCTTTACATGGACAGACCTAGAGATCATCATATTAAGTGAAGTAAGTTAGACAGAGAAAGACAAATTTCATATGATATCACTTTTATGTGGAATTTTTTTTAATGATACAAATTCTATTTACAAACCAAAAACAGACTCACAGACATAGAAAACAAGCTATTGTTAAAGGAAAGGGTGAGGAGGGATAAATTAGGGGTTGGGGATTAACAGACACACATTACTATATATAAAATAGATAAACAACAAAGACCTACAGTATAGCACAGGGAACTATATTCAATTTCTTGTAATAACATACAATGCAAAAGAATCTAAAAAGGAAGTGTGTGTGTATGTGTGTGTGTTATATATATATATATTTGTATATGTATAACTGAACCACTTTGCTGTATACCAGAAACTAACATTGTAAATCAATTACACTTCAATAAAAACTTTTATTATGCTGTACTCCAGAAATTGACACATTGTAACTGACTATACTTCAAAAAAAGAAAAAAAAATTAAAAACAATTAAAGATAATATGCAATTTTTTTAAAAAAAAAAGGCCTGTGCTTAAAATAATTTTGCCAGGTCACCAGACTTCCCAGATTAATTTTAGGGAATGAGAAGATGGAAAGATTATAGGGTGAAGAGAGGGGCACAGGAAGGAGACAGTAGAAGGAGTGAAATTCCTGAATCAAGTTACCCCCAGAATTGGGGAGTGGGGATTAAAACCCCATGTAGCTGGAATAGCCAAGCCAGAGGTCTAGGAATTGCATCTGTTTAAGAAACAAGAGATGCAGCCACTGTATGGGGACAGATGAGACTGGCGAACACCATGTGCGATTAAGCCAATGTGGAGCCGCTCACATTTGCGGCTTGTTAGGCAATTTCACATTCTTCTGGAGATAAGCCAACTGATGGGCTGTGACATGAGATAATCGGTGTCACTGATGTGTGAAGGTCCCATAAGAGATGACAGGCAGACTTAACAGAAACAAGCATCCCAGGGTCTCTGTATGAGCAGACAGAATAAATGCATGTAATAACACAGTGCCCATTTGCAGAACGACAGCCTGTTTCAGCAAGCTGATGATGACAAGGATTTTCCCGAGGTGTAGCTCTTAATGATTTGGAAGTCAAAAAAAAGAAAAAAAAAAAAAGGAACTGCATTTTCTTTCTGAATGTCAATGATGGGCAGAGGGCGCTAAAGGTTTTCTGTTTAGGAAACAATGGATATTTGGGGGAAAATTGAAATGTATGAGTGTATTTTCTAAGTGACTGTCAGTTTAAGAGCATGAAAAGGCGCAATAGGTTGCATGGGAAATGTCTGTACTTGTTCTCCCTATACCTCAACTTGACTTGCATCCACCGTCTACCCCCTCCCACTCGCAAGTATCAAGCCAAGTCCTGACTGAGAAGACCCCACTCATGATTTCCATTTCCACGGCTCTCATTCATTCCTCAACCCACGCCAATCTGGCTTCTCTGCTCAAGCCAAGGTCACCAGTGGCCTCCTAACTCCCAAATTCAATGAACACATTGGGCCCACTGGCCATTTCTGTTGCATTTAAAAGACTTCATGGACGTGATTCTTGCTTTGGGGAACTTGACAGTCCAAGAAAGAGCTCTCCTATCATGAAATCAAAGATTTCCTTCAGGCTTGTGGAAGGCCAGGGCAAGGGGGCAGGAATAACTTCCAGCTCCCGCAGCCAGACAGGGCACTGAGCGGAAGGGGTGGGAGAAGGTACAGACTCTGAAAGCTGGATTCCCCTGGAGGCGCTGGTCTGGGGGCAAGAACTGCAATTTTCTAGGAGGACCAGACAAAGTAATCATCTCACAAAAAAGTTAAATGTTGCATTTTTGAACATCCATTTGCAATTTTTGAAAAGTACTTTCACTCCTTCTGTGTAAAAGGAGCATGATTAAGTTGATAGAGTCTGGACTGTAAACATGGGTGAGGCCAGTACCAGGATAGGGTTGCCTATTACACATATTACTCAGCCGAAAGGACTGATTTGTGTTCTGAAATCTGTAATTGTCCCTGAGTCAAACAGACATGTGCCAGCGACAGGTACCTATCTTTGAACAAGCTGCTGCCCCTTTCCCTGTTTCTCCTTCTTCTGGGTCACTATCACTCCTCTGTTTGTGGAAGCCTTCCCTGCCCTGCCCGCCCCCCAGCCTGGCTTGGGTGCCCATGGTATCACCCTCTGCCTCACAGAGCTGCCACAGAGCTTACAAAGGATCACTAGGATGGAGTCAGCTGAGTTTATCTTGCTTCGTCGACTGCAAAATCATTGACAATGAAGACAGTATGTCTTACTCATCTCTAGTGCCTAATGCAATGTCTGGCAATGAGTAGGCACTCAATAAATTTTAGGTGAATGAATGAAGGAAGCAGTATTATTACTAGCCAACAACAGCACCATTTGGAGTCCAAAAATGTTCTCAAATGAAAATGCTGAACTGTTGAACGCAGTGCAATATGCAAGTGATATGACTGAGCTATTAGGAACCAAGGATTTCAATGCTGTGCCTTTAAAATACGCTCAATACAGGAAAAATATGTCTTAGAATCAGTTTAACGACACGTGCTGATAGCACAGATCTGCTATTTGTCTGCATCTAGCTTCATAGCAGTAGGTTACAGGAACACAATTTGAAAGGGTGTCATATTATTTTATTGAAGAGTCAATAAAAGTATAATAAAACTGAAATGCTGGAGTTCACGGGAAGCATTGTACACTTTTGTTATTCATTCTGCCTTATAGTAAAATCCTATTTTAAAAGCATGTCTTCAGTTCTAATCTCTCCAATAATGCTCAGTGCTGTGGGATACAGACCCCCTAGTCATCCTGGAAAATGAGCACTCTTTCTTTGCAATATGAAAATTTGAGATATTTCGTAAAACCACTGTCTGCCAGCAACAGAGGAACTCTTGAGAAGAGCCAAAGGCATTGGTCTTGGGAAAGAGAGAATGAAGTACACACCCCGAAGTCAGCACCCAGGAGTGATAAATACATACATAAATGCATAGAACAAAATAAGATCAATGAATAGCCTATCTCAGTGTTTCCAAGAGCTCGCTCTCCCTCACTTCCCAGCCTAGAAGAGGGCAGGATGGGGTGAGGGTCAGTGAAGAGAAACTTCTCATCTCTCTTGCTTCTCTAAAATTCTCTAAATACATTTCTCCTTTCCTTCCACCTCCTAAGCAAACCCTATCAGCTCTCCTGAGCAATTCAGGTTTTGAAAAACCAAAACCAGAGGGACAAACAGGCAACTTCTATCTTCTACCCACCCACCCCCCACAATGTAGCTCTCCTGAATCAATGAAGTGCCAAGCCAGTTACCTGCATGAAGGGGAGAACAAAAACGAAGACATGCACCAGTTAATTTCTCAGTCGATATTGGAAAGCCACACATGGAAATAGGTTTTGGCACGTCTCTTGTATTATCAAGGAAAGCACGTAGTTCAGACATTGAATGCCTTGGTTATGACATCTGTAGAGCTAATTAGCAGGAAGGATGCTCTCCATGTCTCTGAAGACCTGCTCAATCCAGAGCAGCCACTAGACTACCAGGTGAGCATATGGGATCCTAACCTTGCCTGTTCTCTAAGGCTTTTGTCTGAGTGAATCAGACAGCCTGGCAGTCCCGCCAGCTTGATGAGGACAGAAGCTCTTGCCCTGTCTGCAGATGGTAATCAGTCCAATTTGCTCACCTCCTGAAGTTATCTGGCCCCTGCCACCCCTCCTCAGGAAGCGGAAATGAAGCCCCCTTGTAAGTCTGGGGCATGATGGATTCTTCAGTAACTGAGAGTGACAGGAACAAGGCGAATAGCTGGGCACGAACAAGGCACAAACCCCCCAAGCCACAGCCCAGCACCACCTTTGGAGAATCACACGAGCAACTTCACCATCTCACCTTGATTTGTAAAAGAAAATGTCAATTGTGGGGGAGGATGCTATTGTAATCCATCTGCTTTTTCTTCTCAAACTGCCAGATGAGTTAATCATCTTCCTTAATAAGCTGCATAGAGCTGACCTTTAGAAAACCTCCTGCAAGCACAAATGTTTAAAGGCAAAACTCTTTCCAAACACCAGAGCGCTAAACATTATTTATTTATGTTCTTCTCTGCTCTGTGGAACTTGCTATAGTCCCAGGTCAAGTGTCTGGACCACTGATGCAATCTCTGTGAGACCAATTCACGAAGGCACTGCTCTCTAGTTGCTGCTTTTGCAATCCTTAGCTCATGCAATTGTTATCCCCACCTTAGAGATGAAGCATCTGAAGGTCAGAGAGCTTAAGTAGCTTTCCCAGGGTCACACAGCTTGTGAGACCCGCTAGGCAGGAGCCACGTCTGCCTGTGATTCTTGTGATGCCTTATCTAGTGCACCTAGGAGGCCCTGGACAAGATCATCCTCGTCCCTTTCTTACCTTTGCAGGCCCTCTGCCCCCACTGAACGCTGGCAGCCGTCTCCTCATGGGGACTGGAGCGCACCCACCTCGTACAACCTAGCATGCCTCTGGCCAGCGCTTTGGCTTTCCAGTGTGAAACGAGGACCCCTGCTCTGAGGGCCAAAGGCCCTACTTCATTTGGGTCCCTTTCAGGTGCTGGTCCCTTGTGTCCTCGTGTCACCCCACCCCCATTAAAATAGGAAAGTTCTTCCTTGTCCACATATCTGGAAGTTAGCGATGAAAAGGCTTTCGAGATTATCTAAGCCAATCCTTTCACTGTTTTACAGATGGGAAAAGTAAGACACAGAGAGAGGCGGGGGCTTGGCTGAGGCCAGCAGAGAGGAGGCCATTCTCCCAGCACGGCCCACTGCTCTGAGCGCCCTCTGTAGGGCTCTTCCATCTGTGTGAAAGCCACTTTGTCAGCTCTCTGGGACACCCACACGCTCCCCCTTAACTTTCAGCTTGGGATAAGGCATAAGACTTGGTTCATTTCAAAGAGAATTTCTGACATCAGCCATCCAATGGGAGACAGTGTTTGTCTCTCAAATCACACTGTTATAAATCTTGTGTCCTCATGGCTGAGTCAATGGGAGCACCTCTGAAGAGGCAGGGGGTGGGGCAAGCATGAGAGGAAAGAACAGCCAAGGGTCCTTTTCCATATACCCCAGGCCTGCACCCCACATCAGGTTGTGGGGGCAGCCCTGTTCCTAGAGTTTCTAAGTGGAAGATTTTAAGTCCCAATGTCAGCCCAGCAGCAGCACAGGACCCCAAATACCAGGTTGCAGAACCAACCTCGCCCCTGATCCCAACCGCCTATCTGCCTGAAAACTCCCACATGGGTGCAGGTAGAGCCTTTCATCTTAACCTCTCAGCCCCACGCCTCCACCCTTAGCACGAGGCAGAAGACACAGGAAGTTGGCTCACTGGCACCCCAGTGCTTCACACATTCACATCACTTTAAGAGGAATTTCTTTTCTCATTATTGTTAATGCTTTTCTACCTGTAATGGCATTAGGGTTGACAGCTTTTATCAATGCCACCCTGTCTCATCCTCATCACGCACACACACACAAACACACACACACACACACACACACACACACACACACACAGAGACACTAATACATGTTGCAAGTACAACTGTTTGCCCTGGCCCTGGACTCCTGGGAGAGGGTGGCTTAGAGCACCAGTAGTCCAGGGTGCCAGTGGAGAAGGCAGATGCGTGATTTGGAGCTAATCAGTTCACACTCGGGTAAAATGCAGACTGCTATGTTGAGGACTCCTTAGGGTCAATGTGATGAGTACTGACTGGGCCAGGCACACAGGGAGGGCTCAGTGAATACTGGGCTTTAGTGTGCTGGTGGGAGAGGCAAGCACGAAGGATTGTGGAAGGAAGAGGTCACACAGCCCCCTTCCCCTCACATCTGGGGAAGGAAGAAATCTACTCGCTTAAAATGCTTAAAATTCTTACACTATGTGTCTCTTAACATTTCAAAAATTTACTCAACAAATCCTCAGGAGCAAACTGCAATCTGTTCCTTCTTCTAAAGGGTTTAAACTTGCAGCGGCTGTTGGCAGTGGTCTTCGATGTCCTGGAAAGCCCGGACAGTGCAGAATGTGTGACAGCCCAGGAACTTGGAGGCAGCCAGCAAGAGCGAGCCCTTTGGAGAGAAATAAAGTTCTTAACAATTACTGCTAACAATGCTGTGAAAGGGAGAACACGGTTTCAATTACCAAATGTCAGCCCTAATCCCCACTTATGAGCATTGGAAATAAAACGATGCAATTATTACACAATCTGCAGAAAAACTGACAAATATATTCTCAATACGAATGATTTATTAAGTCAGCCCGGCCACAGCCTGGCTTCACTCCTCAACGGAAGCTGTAAAAACAATGCCCTGCACTTTGATAATCACGGTGATTTCTTACAAACCACTGATTAAGCAATAGATGAGGCAAGCATTTTGGAAACTCTAAAATATCTCTGATTGTTGACAATCTCTCCAAAATGATTGCCTATCTGCTTAGGTGGCCTATTAAAGAATCGTACAGTGGTCTGTCAGAAAGGACCTTTCACAATCGAGGCCATCTCAGACATGAGAAGAGGTTAAATGTTAGGCAGAGGGCATGCAGTGGAGGAGCTGAGATTAAACCCAAAGGCCCTGATTTCCAGTCTTTTCCACAATCCCCTACAGCCTCAGTTATTAACAAGGTATAATCCAATGTGGGCCATTAACCTCTATTACTCCCCATTGGAAAGTTAAGTCAATCAATATGTTACCGTCACCAACAAGGTAATCACCTGGTAGCAGTTACTCTTGATCAGAAAATTAATGGGTTGAGTTATATAGAAAGAAATGTGCAAGCCAGTCTGCTTTGGGGCATAATATGGATAGAAAAGGCGAGGTGAGAATCTGAGGGCCTGAGTGATGGCATTTACTCAGGAGGATGCTTGTGGTAGGACCATACAGTTCTTCCCTAGAGCCATGGGGTCATTCAAGCTCCTCCTGTACCCTAAGTAGTAAGAGGGAAATTGCCTCATGGTTCAGAAGATTGCAAAATTAAGGCTTTAAGAAAAGGAGATTGAGGAAGCAGGAAAGAGTAGAAATAGCAAAACAACATGGAAAAGAGGATTTAGAATAAAAGATAATAAATATATTCTGCATCATGAGAGGGTATAGGTTATCAAACTACTTAAACTCATACATCACTGTAAGTATGCCAATTATTGGTGTTAATCCTAAACCAAAATCTATGCTCGTCTATGTCTCATTTCAGGGAAATAACTGAGACTCCCTGGAGCAGTGATTATTAAAATATTTGGGATAACAGGGTCTTTGAAAACTCGATGAAAACCATGGATTCATTGCCCCCAGATAAGTTCACAATACACATAAACAATACACATATACATATAATTTTAGGGTATTCAAAGACTCTTTTGAAAGTTTATCATTGGATTCAAGGACACAGCACCTTCTGAGAAGTTTTAACCAGTTATATAAATATACGCCCTAAACTCCTAACATTGATTCACTCTGAGTTTCTCAAAACTCCTGTTCCAAATACACCTCTGGTGAGAAGCTTCACCTCCCTGAATGGAGCCTAATGTTTCTATTCACCTTCTGAGCTTTCAATGTGTTGCTCTACACATATTCTTAAACAATTTTCACCTCTCTGGACCATCTGCTTTCCAAGCACAGGCATTTTGCTTTTACATATAGGTCTGAGCACGTACATATGTGTGCATAGGGCCATGCGTGCATATGCATATATTTTCATGATGCAATATGCAAGGCATAATCTTTTGATGATCAGTTTCTTTATCTGTAATTTGAGAGTATCAATATCTGACATATTTATCTCAGAGTCGCTAAGAAAATAAAATGAGATCATGAAAGGGAACATTCTGGTGAAAATGTTTGAAGAATCATAAAAATCTGTGGCATTGTCATTATTAGTGCCATCATATTGTCATTACATGCAAAACCTAAATGCAATTTGCAAGCCTTAGTGTTATTTAGGAAGTTAGTTTAAAATGTTTATCTCCTTGTAAAATAAAGATGGTATAACTTTTCAATCATATTAGTCATATTGGCAGTACTCACTGCTCCAGAAGAAGAAAATTGGTCGTAGCCTGGGTCCATCTTACGAGCTAATGAGCAATTCTTTACCCCCACAGGGCTGATGTTTAGTGGGTTCATGGCAGCATGACTGTACTGGGTGTCAGCCCTTAATGTCTGCTCTAACTGGTTGGTGCCCCAGTTTAGTAATTATTAAATATTTTTAATATTCGTCTTGGCACCAGCTATGTATGAAACACTGTGCTGAGTGCTACAGAAAAAGAAATAAAAAGATGTGTAACACATGGTCCATATTCCCCAAAAGACAAGAACCTGATTGAGGAGCTCAGTCTATTCATAACACAAGGTACTTAGCATTCATTTCTGTGTATTAAGGATTTCAGTAGATCAGAAGAGGCAGTCACTCCTAGAAGGGTTTTGCTGGGATAAGGTGGGATTTATGGTGGTCCCAAGGAAGACCAACTCAGTGTTGATGGTCACCTATCACCTCCACAAAAATGCATATGGAGACAGAGGGAGAAACCAGCCTGCCAGCCTTACAAAGGGACAGAGAAAGCGAGAGTCTTTGAATTTTATTTTACAGATGGATTCTTCCTCCCCCAACTTCCAGGCAGAGGTTTAATTACTTTAGAAGGGTAATTTGAAAAGTTCTTTAAGACCTTCAGCCATCAGTTGCCACAAGAAAGATAAGTGCTAGGCTTTCTGTGTCTATTTTGGGGCTGTGGGTAATGCACCATTAGATTAGATCCACGCGGCACTAATTTCACGCTACCAATTTCTGTTCTATTAATTCTTCACTTAAATCGGCTAAGCACCTCTTCATTTGCCTCACCACTGTTATAATTTAATATGTACAACCAGAGTTGGAGTTTAATTGTTTCTTGAGTGAGCTAAAATACAATATTTGTAAAATGCATCCATTTAAGTGAAACCCCAGCAAGATTCTGCCTTTTCCCGCAGCCCCATCGCTGACAGCTTTGGTTCCGCTCCTGTGGAGTCTCGTGGATTCACAACACTGATTCCATTAGTAGGGAGAAGGCCACAGCCGCCTGGGGACGGCCCTGCCAATGGCCCTGCCTCCCCGCCAGCCCTCGCCTCCCTGCTCTCTACCTTGGTTGAAAGACATAAATGCAGCAGGAAAAACACGTTAATGTCTGAACATCAAGAGCTCATCCCCTGCCACACTCTAGGGGGAACCTGGCTTTGCTTTCCTGCATCAAGAAGCAAGAGTTTAGCTGGATTTTCACCAAACTGAACAGAAACAGGAAAGAGAGCGAGAAAGACAAGGAAGCAAAGAAGTCCTTGTGACCCGAAAGGGTCATTTGAGTAGAAGCAGGAAGGGGAGAGACGGATCTTTGCGTGGGGCGTCAAAGAGGGAAAGGGATCAGGGCTTTGAGAATTCGGTTCTGTGGATTGAAGGCAATCCCTCTTTGGTGTTTTCTCAAGACTGAAGTCAAGATTTACATTGCTTTTCAAGTACTTTTAGATGCTGAACTGGAATTTCTTTGAACAAGATGCTCAAGAGAGGGAGGGCCTTAGACTGGCTCACAAAGCAGGCTCTTGGTGATTCATTTCCCTTCCAAGTCCGAGGAGCAGCGCAGCGCAGTGTCAGGGCCTTACCGTCGCTCGCACAGGCTGGATCGGCCCACAAACTCATCTTGCGCTCTTTCAGAAGGCCAATAGTACGTTTACACAAATCCACAGTCAGGCTGGAACTCAAGAGCCTCCAGAATCATCCCCTTACTCGACATGGCTTCCCGACAGGACCCTTTCTCTCTTCTCACCTCTTATCCCTAACCGTTCCAAACAAGTTGAAATCTTTACACTTGTCCCAAGATATCCCTTCTGCAAACCTGTCCTGTACATTTATCATTCTTCCTTAAGGCCAGCCCCCTCCAAGAGGCCTGCCCCAGTCACTGCATGATCATTTCGCTTTTTCTAAAAGCTGGACTTTTGTAATTATTCACATATTGGGAAAGTATCATATGTGACAGACAGTAAGGATAACTGCTAGAGAGATGTAAAGATAAGGGTGTTTCTATAGAGTTCCAAAATACTGTCAATCAAATTGAGCAATTAATTGAATGTGATACTCAGATGAGCTCCTCACTCCTGGTTACTTGTGACAGAATAATGGCCCCTCAAAAATGTCCGTGAACTAACCCCTGGGACCTGTGAGCGTGTTACTTTACACAGCAAAGGGTAATTAAAGTTGCAGATGGGATTGAGGTTGTCAATCAACTGACCTTGAAATGGGAAGAGGGACCTGGATTATCCAGGTGGGCCCAGTGTTATCACCTTGGTCTTTGGAAGTAAAGAAGGAGGCAGAAGAGAGACAGAGAGGTGGCAGTGTGAGAATTTAACTTGCTGTTGCTGGATTTGAAGATGGACAAAGGGGCCATGACTCAAGGAAGGTGGACGGCCTCCAGCAGCTGGAAAAGGCAAGGAAACAGAGTCTTCCCTAGAGCTTCCAGAAGAAGTGCAGCCCTGCAGGCACCTTGATTTTAGCCCGCTGGGACCCATTTAGGACTTCCAATCTCTGGATCTATAAGGTAGTAAGTTTGTGTGGCTTTAAGCCACTAGATTTGTGGTAATTTCCTATAGTAGCAATAGAAAACCAACACAGCACCCCAGACCCGTCGTCTGGCCTCCCCAAAACCCCAGCCCCAAACCACGAGCCTTATCATCAGCAACTTGGAACTAGAGAAGATCCTTGCTCAGATTTTCACAGAAAAACTTTGGTGTCCGAGTGGGGCCAGCAGAACACTGTGGGGTCAATGACATAGCACACTCAGAGTTTTAAAGGGCTCTGTTGGCAAGCCTAGGCACCCAATTGTCACTGTTTTTGTGAGAAAATGACATCCAACTTTCTAAGGAATGTTTGGAATTCCCCACGTTGGTTCATTGGATACTGTCTGCAATCTGTGCTGACGGTTAAAGGAGAACCATCGGTTCAGACTCCAGACATGCAAGGAGGCCAAATTATTATTCATTTTCCAAAGTTTAAAATCCTGGCTTGCGATCTCATCCAGAAAGACAATCTGCTTCAGCTGAGGCCTGTGCGCTACATGAGCCTTAGACCAAGACAGGATATTTCCTCAAAAAAAAGCTCAGGGAGCCCTTCCCTGAGTGCCTCATATCATCGACTCAGACGCCAAGTCAGTGCATCATGTTACTCGAAAAATACATTTATGTCCAAGGCTGTTTTGCAAAGAAGCACGTTGAACCAGTCCTGGAAACTCTTCTTCAGAATTACATAAGCTCAAATGTAATGCTAGATTCACATTTCATCAAACAGGGGTCGGGATAATGAGACACACGCTATATATATTGATGACATGTGGTGTTCAAATCAAACCATAAAGTAGATATTAAAAAACATATTTTATTATATTCTCTTCTAAGTAGCATGAACTTAACGTCTCAGTTTTCCTCACCCAGTCTCCGATTTTGTCTGCTGCCTCTGCTTAATTATGAATGATGTCCCCTTTCACTCTCAGAACAGTGCTCGTTTAATGACAAATCACAGGGTCACTGTACATATAAAAGACAGTCTCAGCTTTCTCGTACACTTTCCTAAGTCAGAGTACCATTCCTTGCAGTTTCTCCTGCATGTTTCAGAACTGACTCCATGGGGGAGGAACAGAAGAGGGTTTTAACTGAGAAACAGATGATTTTGTGAATATATAAATTATTAATGAATATTTGTGAATATATAAATATATAAATTATTATATATAAACTAGTGATCCAATGCAACTAAGTAGCAAAACTATGCCTGACTCTGCGTGTGTGTATATACATATATAATACGTGTCTATAATAAAAATAAACCCACTCCCCAGTCCTTGAATTCCTAAACCTCAGCCCTAAGTCATTATCAGTCTTACCATCAGCAATTTGGAACCAGAGGAAATGCTTACTCACCATTAGTAAAAACATTTAATGATATTTTCCAAGAAAAACATTGCTGTCCAATCTGGTAGAGCTCTGTGGAGTCAATAATACAAATGTATAAGATATATAATTATATTATCATGTATATAATATACAATTACATAGAAATCCTATATATTATATATATAGAACTTACACATATAATTTGTGACAGCATGGCTAGGTGGCAAAGCTAAAAGTTTTTGGTGAGGATGACAAGGGTGTCAGCTGTCACCATTTCTATTCAACATTGTACAGGAGGTCTAGCTAAGACTATTTGGCAAGAAGTAGAAATAAAAGGTACCTGTATTAGAAAAGAAGTAAAACTATTTCTTTTTGCAGATGATATGATTTTGTATCTAGAAAATCCAAAGGAATCCGTAAAATCAAAAGACTACTAGAGCTTATAAATGGGTTCAGCAAGGTTACAGAACACAAGATCAAGGTACTAATATCACTTGTATTTCTACACACTAGCTATGAGCAATACAAAAATAAAATTAAGAAAACAATTCCATTTCCAATAGCATCAAAATAATAAAATATTTAAAAATTAATTTAACCAAAAAGTGAAAATTTTTCACACTAAAAACTACAAAACATAATTGAAAAAATCAAGGAACTCTCAAATAAATAGAACCACATGCCATGCTCATGGATTACAAGACAATATTGCTAGAATAGCATTACTCCTCAAGTTGATGTACAGATTCAACACAATCCTTATCAAAATCCCAGCTGCTTTTTTTTTAAGAAATTGACAAGCCCATCATAAAATTTATATAGAAATGCAAGAGACCCAGAACAGCCAGAACAATTTTTAAAAAGAACAAATTCAGAAGACTGACACTTCCCAAATTCAAAACTTATGACAAAGCTACAATAATCAACACTGCTTGATATTGGCATGACAGACAGATAGATCAATGAAATAGAATTCAGAATCCAGAAATAAATGCATACATTTATGGATAATTAATCCCCAACAAGGGTGTCAAGATAATTCAATGGGAAAAAAGTCTTCTCAACAAGTAGAGCTAAGACATTTGAATATTCTTATACAAAAGAATAAAACTGGAGACTGACTTCACACCATATTAAAAAATACATACACACTACCTTCAGAAATACATGAAAATGGATCAAAGATCTAAATATAAAAGCTAAAACCATAAAACACTTAGGAAAAAACACAGGAGTAAATCTTTGTAATCTTGGATTAGACCTCATTTCTTAGACATGACAGCAGATGCACAAGTAACAAAAAGATAGATAAAATAATGTCATGAAAATTAAAAACTTTTATGCTCAAAGGACACTGCAAAGAAAATGGAAAGGCAATCCACAGAATGGGAGAAAATAATTATAAATCACATAACTGATAAAGGTCTAGTATACAAAAAATATAAAGAACTATTATAACCCCAAAACAAAAAATAAATAATCCAATTACAAACTGGGCAAATTATTCAAACAGACATTTCTCCAAAGAAGATATAAAAATGGCTAATAAGCACATAAAAAGATACTCAACATGATTATTTACTAGGGAAATGCAAGTCTAAAATCCAATGAGATAGCACTTTATATCCACTAGGATGGCTGTAATCAAAATGAGACATTAACAAACGTTGGTGAGAGAATTTGAAAACCTCATACATTGCTGGTGGACATGAAAAATGGTGCAGCCACTGTGGAAAACACTTAGGAACTTCTACAAAAAGTTCAGCATGGAATTACCACGTGACTCAGCAATTCCTCTCCTAGGTATACTCCCAAGAGAATTGAAAGCGTAGGTCCACACAAAAACTTGTACTTTCATGATCATATCAGCATCATTCATGATCACCAAGGAAATGCCCTTCAATGAATGGGTAAACAAAGTATGGTAGGTTCATGCAATGGAATTTTATTCAGCCATAAAAAGGAATGAAGTACTGACACACGCTACAGCATAGATGAACCTAGAAAACATTATACTGAGTGAAAGATGCCAGTTACGAAAGTTTACATAGTATATGATTCCATTTACATGAAAAGTCCAGAATGGGCAAGTCTAAACAGACAGAAAGTAGATTGATCAGTGGTTGCCAGGGGCTGTGTGGTAGGAAAGAATAAGGAGTAACTGCTGATAGGTACAGGGTTTCCTTTGGGGTGACGAAATGTTCTGGAATCAGATAGGGGTGATGGTTGCACAACACTGAAATATACTAAGCCACAGAAATGTGTACTTTAAAAAGGTAAATTTTATGATTTATGAATTATAGCTCAAGTTTTTAAAAAAGAAAAGAAATGAGAATAATAGTAGCACCTCTCTCAAAAGGTTGATGCGAGGATAAAGGCATATAAAGTAATTCGCATAGTGCCAGACTGGACGGTGGTGGTAGCGATGGTGGTGGAGGTGGCAGTGGTATCATCTTGGGGAATGTCTTGTGCTCACAAGTTTAAGGTCTAAATTTAAATCCCAAGAGTGGTCCATCTGCGCTCTGCTTTATTTTCTCTCCTCTTCTTCTTTTTCCATGCTCCTGCCCCATCGTTTCCAGCTTTTCTGGATCTGGCCCTGGTTCCAAACCCTTCTATTCAATTCATTCCAAATCCCTGTATTTGACCCTCAAATAATCTCCTACAGCCTTTTCTCCTGCATGGCTGGCAAAGTGAGGATGTGTCAGAATTGTCCCCAGTAGCTGCATCTTCTGAGACACAGCTCTGGCACAGACTGATTCAGCGCCCACCCACACAACAAGACAGAAACTTCAGTGGGTTGTGTGAAAAGAGGGGATAATTTTGGAAACTAGGAGCCTGTGTCATCCTTTTAATGAAATAATAACAGATTTTTTGATTTGCACCCATTTGCAATGTTACTGCTCCCAGACAAGTTTCTCGGAGAAGGTGATTCATCAGTCAGCCATCCATCCCATTACGAGCAGTGGAGAAACAAATCACCATGCAGCACACATCATAAAAATGGAAATCAAGGAGGCTGTTCATTAATGCAGATTAGTTTTAAGCTTGGCATAGCTTTGCTCTGCTGAGATTAATACACACACAAGAAATTCTCAGTGGGCCTTGGGTCCTTGGTAATATATAGTCCTTATTACCTTGCTGACTGATGAACCTTCAAGCTCAGGAGGAGCCACCTCTGATGGTCCACGTTCCCTGCAGAGGGACCAGGGATCAGAGCTGCCTGGACCAGGCTTCCTCGTCAGACTCTCTGCCCCCAGCCACGGCACTTCTGGCCCATCCCTGAGTTGGTTTGCTCTTACCAAAATGAAAGAAGGATCCTGTATTCAGGGTCTTCTCAGCCACTTTTCAACTAAGCAAACCAATCCAGTGAGCAAATGAACAAAAAGAGTTAATGGCAAAAGATGTGGCAATGTGTTGTTCCTCAGCATCAGAACAGAAATAATATTTTAAAGAGAGCCTCAAATCACATAATCTGAGGGGTTGACTAATGGGAGGCTTTGAGAAAAACCAAAGGAGATTTTTTTTTCTTTCTTGGTCAATGGGAGGAGCTTTTCAAATACTTCAAATCACACCATGCAGGCAGCTGCCTACTGCAATCACATTAGAGCTGGTTGTTTTGATGTTTAACCTAATTCAACACAATAGGCCAGCTCTGAACAGGCGCTGGTGGTTATGCGGCA
Organism: Camelus ferus; assembly: GCF_009834535.1. Taxonomy (NCBI): domain Eukaryota; kingdom Metazoa; phylum Chordata; class Mammalia; order Artiodactyla; family Camelidae; genus Camelus; species Camelus ferus. The sequence goes on from NC_045700.1 coordinate 14,335,941, forward strand.
GACTGCCTCTTTTATTTCTTTCCTCCATTCTTTTTTCTCTCTTTTGTTCCTTTTTCTCCTCTCTCTCTCTCATATTTGGCCACAATTCCTTCCTTCAAGTGTCACTGTGCTCATTCTTTCTCCCATAGAATTTGCATAATAAAAACGCAAACATCACCAAAGACAAGATGTGCGCCTTTAATGACATTAACCACACAACGAAGGCAATCGTTTGTATTTCTTAAGTAGTAAGCCCTAAACCCGTGGTCCTCAAAATGCTTTTTGACTGTGACCCCATCTGAGTGATTCTTAAATGCACTGCCAATATGTGTGTATATTTATTTATAAATTATTCACATGTAGTATTACTATAGACTATCCAATTACAGTATAAAACAGTCAAAAAGTGTAAAAGATAAAATTAAAGCAGGGGTCAACAAACTTTTTTTTTTAATGGATGTACTGGGATTAAACCCAGGACTTTTGCATGCAAGCGGGCGCTCTACCACTGAGCTACATCCTCCCCGCAGCAAACTTTTTCTTAAAGCACCAGATAGTATATATTTTAGGCCTTACAAGCCATAGGGTCTTTGCTGCAACTACCGAACTCTGCCATTGTAACAGGAAAGCACCTGTTGACAATATGTAAACAAATGGGCATGGCTATATTCAAATAAAACCTTCTTTACAAAGACCGTGGTGTGTTGGCTTCAGCCCCGGACCCTATTTTGCCAACCCCTGAATTGAAACATAAATAGTAGTAAAAGTCCCAAATATTTTTCCTCCTACCCACTTGAAGGCCACTGCTTAAGAATATGAGAAGGGGTATGATTAGACTTTTCTTTGCTCACCAATTCTCGATTGCTACTGCGGAATATAATTTGTTATATTATTTCTACAAACTAAGACAAAGGGTGCAAAACACAGCTAGGATGAGAAACAAATGCTAAGCTCTAGGCGGAGTTCACGTCTATATATACCATTTACTCCACAACTGACATTTCTCACCAACACTGCAGTTCAAATTCATGCTTCAACAAAACGTCAAATTACTATGTGTCTTGGACCTTTGGGGTTTCTGGCAAATAATCCAAGACTTAGATGTCAAATTAGAAAATCCCAAGGGACTACTGAATAATGAAAAATGAAACCCCCCAATAAAGTCATAAGACCTGTGTGTGTGTGTGTGTGTGTGTGTGTGTGTGTGTGTGTGTTAAGCTGGGTAAACAAATCTTGTCATCTTGATCTTTAAAAATGTTTTTGCTGATGCTGTTGTGCTGAATCCATTAATCTGTAAACAGGGATCTTGGAAATTCTTGACAAATTATTGAAGTCATCTGTATTAAATCCAGCTGAAACTGGAAAAAAAGAAGACTGATGAATGTAACAGTTTTTGAGTATCAGGCCAGATTCACTGATGATTTTTTAATCTTGCTTCATTGGCATAGAAAATCTCAACACTGCATTGGCATGTTTAGTATGTCAGCACAGTCAGCCCTCTCAACGCAGAGCCCTCTCCATGAGGCTCTAGTAATAACTTCACCAAACACAATGGAAGCGTTACTTTAATCATTTTAGTCAAATTGAATGTGTCAAGGAGAAATACTATGAATAGAGGCAGCACTAATTCAAAAACATGCTTTCAGTCCCAACAAACCTGAGTGAAGCAAAGAAAAGAGATTGAAAGGCTCAAGAAGAAGATGCCAAGCAATTAGGAAACCTTGGTTCTAATGCAGTTCAAATGCAATCCTTTTCAATGTCCTGAGCTTCTGTTTTCTTATTAATATAATAATATATGACTTACACAGCTGTCAGAAGGTAAAAATGAAATAACACAAGTGAAAGCGTCTCACAGAAGGCCTGACACACAGCAGGTGCTCTATAAATACCTTGAGTTTTTTCTCCTCTTCCTCTTTCATGTACCTCAATATTATCATCTCTAAAACAAACAAAAAATCTACCAAATTCACATGATAACTAGGAATATTCAAGAGATAATTTGTAAAGCAAAAACACCTTGTAGAATGAAAAATCATCAGCTCATGGAAGATATGGGTATGATTAAAAATTAACCCAAATTATTTTGATATATCGCTGTCTCCTAATACGATATCTTTCGGTCACCAAAAGGAAAGGAAATCCTCTCTATCTCCTTTTCAAAAGATATTGCCCTAGCTTGATGCTAAAAATCCCTCCCCTGAACAAGTGTTTTCCATGTCTGTCAGCAAAGGCTCTTCCTTGTGCCATTTTAGACACCGTACAAGGAGAGTATTAAGCCCAAAGACCACTTTCCTGTAGGCCTACCAACACCAGTCCTGACATACCCAACATAACTCAAGGTGATTAAGAAAAATAAAGGAGGGAAGCAATTCCTTTTTCTTCTCCTTCTTCAACATCCCAAGATATCACCACAGGTCTCCAAAGCATTTATGTGTTTTACGTGGAAGTTCTGCTAGATGGTCATCACAAGGAAGCCAAGTAGCCAGTGTGCTCAAAACTGATTATCATACGTAACCCAAATCTCGTCATCGCTGCTTTGGTCATGGATAAACTCACCAAATCATTTCTGGCTTCCCACGCGTCACGGCTCATGGTAGGACCGTACTTCTTACACCCTCTCCCTGTGGCTGGGTGTGGCCATGTGACTGCTGCTGACCAACGCGTGACGACTGAGAGTCTCAAATGCACCCCAGACTAGAGGACTTAAATGCAATGGGAGACCTTCCAGAGCACTTTTCCTCCACTAATATGAAGGCTTGCCATGTTTGAGACGGTGGCTGCTCTGCCAGTCACGGCGAAGACACATCACCAGGGTCCCATAACCACCTGGTGAAAGATGTGCGGCACAGACGTAAAATAAACCTCTCTTGTTTTAAGTCACTAAGATTATGAGATCACTTGTTAACAGAGTATAGCACAGCCTATTCTGACAGTTACTCCAACAAAACTAGTCATTAAGTTATCCTTAAAGGCAGATTTTAACTCAACTGTTATCCGTAATTAATGTACAAAAATTAACAAATGAATCCCAGGAAAGAGTATTTTTTTTAAGAAACAAAATATGGATAAAGATGGAAATCAGTAACACTCAGCATTCCAAAATATGGCACTGCACCAAGGAAGGCAGGCCAGAGTGAGACAGCATCAGACATTCCTCTGAGCGTATAATGGCCTGGGAGATAGACTATATCCATGGTTAGTAATCAGTATCATTATAATTGCAAGTTTTAATGAGAACTTACTATATTCTAGGCATGGTGCTAAGTGCTTTACAACAAACATGTTATCTCATTTAGTCCTTAAGATAACCTTACAAGGTAAGAAGCTATCCCAATTTTACATGGGCAGTGAAGAAAGAAATAGAAAGATAAGTTACTTACAGGTCTGTCTAAAGCCAAACTAGTCTTTCAACAGAAATAATAATAAATGTGAAGAGATAGATGATAGATTAAGTCCGGAGAAGGGAAAAAAGGAAGGAAGGAAGGAAGAGAGGGAGGGAGGGAGGGAGGAAGATACAATGATAAATATAAAAGTATATGAATCTTCCCTTAATTAGCAATATTCAATGTTTGCATTCCAGTTCTTGCCAAAGAACGTAACTTCAAATTCTCTGTTCTCAGGTCCTTACCTACAGCTCAGAGATAAGGTGCTGCCTACAGAATAGGAACTCTACCCCTTCTTTGAGATCAATAGCTCTTAATAATTGGGAGGCAGGCAAAGACCCCTTTATAAATCTTATGAAACCTATAAACCTTTCCCTAGAAAAATATATGTACACAAAATTTTAGAGGATTCATAAACAGTTCCTCGAGTTTCATTATGGATTGCCAAGGGGACTCTGGTTGCTAAGTGGCTTTTTCTAATGACTATCCTTGGGTCCCCGGATCTTGCCTCTGTAATGACACATCCCCAGTCACAGGCTGTGTCCTTTCCTGTTCCTGCAGCGCTGGGGCTTGAGGGAAAAGAGCAGTCTGATGCATGTGTCTTGTAGAAACCGCGGGTTACTTAGCTCCAGGTGACGCATTGTCTCCAAAGTTTGGGAGGAGATACAGGCCAGAGGAGGTTTGGAGAGTGTGGTTCCCAGCTCAAGTTGATGGTGTCTTCGGGCCACCCCGGGCAAAGGCCAGCCCAGGCCGGAATACACTGCTACACTAAACCTCTTATGCCCAAGCACGCTGTCTTCAGACACCAGCATAACTACTTTATAGGGTTGCCAAACCAACCCACTACATCTCACTGCCTTAAAACATTGCCCCTTCAGGGGTCGAACTGCTTCCTGGCTTTGACATCTCCACCCTCCTCCTCAGTCTGATCTTCCCTGTACCCATCTTACGAAGTCTAGACACAAAGAATGCGGTTCCTCCCCACAGCCGCTGAGAGAGGAAATCACTCTCTCAAGAAGATGAGTGTCAATGTGACATTATATGAGAAGAGCGGGTTATAGCTTTACATGCAAAATGAACAACTGCTCTGTCATTGTTTATGAAAACAATGGAAAAAATACCAAAATGCTAGTAAGTAATTATCTCTAGAGAGTGAGAGTGGCAGTGAGAGTTTTTTTTAATAATTGTCATTGTTTATTCAAGTTTTTTACATAAACCTACATTTATACTGTTTATAATCAGAAAAAAAGTGAATTGATGCTCTAAAAGGTATGTGAGGACTATTAGTTCTTGCTAGCACCCCCAATACACTGCTAGCTCTGAAACAGCAGCAAAGGGGATGGACACTTCTGTGCTGACAACTTTATGTTTTTTTTATTTCATTGAATCTTCACAACAGGCCTGAGATATACGTGTCATCCACATTTTTAACTGAAATGTAGAAAAATTGAAATTTATGGAGATTGAAGTTTACCCACAATCACAGGGCTAGAAAGTGGCAGAGCTGAATTTTAAACTCAGGGCTGTCCAACCTCTACAACCTGGACACTTTCTACTGTTTCACAAATGGTAAAAACAGCCAAACAATGAAATCACTAAGGTGACATTTTACCTTCCCAGTCTCAGAAACGGCTGGTGAGGAAAATGTCTGTTTTGTGGACTGTGCCCACCCTTGGGGGGAGATCAAAATTCCTCTCTTCTTAAAGCCAACGCGGCCAACCCACCCGATGCATGACTTCTCTCCACGAAGCACAAGAAAGTTTCAGAACTGGCTGAGATGTGGGAGCTGAGTTCAGTAATCAAGTAATGAGCCTTAACGAGGAAATCAGGTCAGTGCCTGCAGGAGCAGAGGAGACCAGAAGCCAGCAGCCGCGGCTCTGGAACGCCGGCTCCCACGCAGGCTGCCCAGCTGCCCATCCTTCCCCAAAGGCTCCTGGAGAAAAGCAATGTTTCTCCTCATCACAGGGCTGTGCCTGGTGCCAGGAGGGAAGCAGAACCTGGCTGGAGTTCACATCAGATGGCTGCACGGTGGGCTCTGTGGACTGCAGACTGCGGCTTCCGGGGCCAAGTGGCTGTTTCGCTCCAGCTCACTTTCTGCCACGAGAAACTCCGCACCGTTTACAGAGTCTGCTCTGCTAGTCTCCACCAGCTGTCTCACAAATGCCCGTGCTGGACTCAAGAGTGGCTTCTGGGAGCCCGAGGGAGAACTGGGAGAATTACTTTTGATGGGCCACCTCTGACAGCTGTGACTTTAAAGCAATGAGACTTTGGGAAACAGCCTGTATTGCTCAGAGTGTCACTGATTCCAAAAGCACACCAAACGCTTCTCATCCTTCCCAAACCCACTCTACGACAATCCAGGAACAGAAGAGGAAATCAGCTCAGGGCAGCACCAGGAAGAGGGAGGAGTGGACCCCTGACGGGGCGGGAACATTCACAGCCCTCCAGAAGTGGAAGCGGGATGGGACCACACTTGTCACCGCCCAGGAGGTGCTGGGGGAGGGTCCTCCCTTCAGACCTGTAGCTTTTTCATGGCGACATGGAGTATTAGTTCCCTGTCGCGGCTGTGACAAGTTACCACAAACCCTGCGGCTTAAAACACCACCTATTTACTATTTTACGGCTTTGGAGCTCAGAAGTCTGAATTGGGACTTAATGGAGCTAAAATCGAAGGCTATGTTCCTTCTGGGGCTCTGGGGGAAAACCCTGTTTCCAGGCCTTTGTGAGCCTCCGGAGGCTGTCCACGTTCCTGGGCTTGCAGCCACAGCACTACCAATGCTGGCCTTGTCATCGCTCCTTTCCTGACCCTGACCTTGCTGTCTACCTCTCATAAGAAACTCTGTGATTGTATCAGGACCCCCTGGAGAAGCCAGGATAATCTTCCCATGTCAAGAAGCTTAATCACACTGCGAAGTCCCTTTTGCTATGGAAGGCGGTATACTCAAAGGTTCCAGGGACTAGGAAGTGGACGCTCTTGGGGGCCATTAGTCTGCCTGGCATACTTGGTAAGGAGACAGAGAATGTGAAGTGAGAAGCAGGACAAGAAGTAAAGCTTTCGATGCAAAATAGTTCAAAGCAGCCACAGAAGCTGGCTCCACATACTGCAGTCGGAACAACTGGCAACAGAAATGTTTGCCCCAGAATAAAGCTAGATCAACACTCTGACAAACTGAACAGTCTGCCAGGGATGGTCTTGGGTTCCCATACGGAAGAGAAAGATCAAGAAGAACATAGAACTTCGGATCTTAGAGGAAAAAGAGATGAGTGGAGGGTGAGGGGTGGAGGGGGAGGGGATTTAAATTTTTTAATTGGTAGCCACACAGAGATTCTAAAGTTATTACATTCATAAAATAAGAATAGTCTACTATGAAAAGGGAGCAATTCCCAAAAGTTCTTGGAAAATAAGATAATGATTTGTAGGACAAAAATACAATAGATGGCTTGGATGAAGTTGATAAAAACTACCAGTTCATACGGAGCATAAATAATCAACAAAACAAAAGAAGAAAATTCTACTGAACTGACGAGAGAGAGAAATTCTTCTTCTGAGAGCCAGCTAAGATCCTCACAAAGGTATAGAACATCATGATGAGAGAAAAGACTCAAAAGTTTCCAAAGAGATTTGAAAAAAAAAAGACCTCACTTACAAGGGAATGCAAATCTGTTCTCAACAGCAACATGCTTTAGAAGACAATGAGCCATGATTTCAAGGCTCTGTAGAAAATTATAATATTGAATCAAAAATTCGAATCTTCAGACAAACTATCCATTGTGAACAAGGAAAAAAATCAGTACATTTTCTGACAGGTTTCAGGAAATCTGCTCAGGAAAGGCGTTCAGCAATTTGCATCCTTATTGTAGTGTGCTTGGGAAGGTACCGCCACAAAATAAAGGAGGTAACATGGCCGGGGAAGATAGAATACAGCTGAGCAGACACTGCAGGTAGCCCACTCACCACCCACGCCAACCCCCGTTTTGTGTGCCCAGATGCTACCGAGCCTGCAAAGTCAAAAACTCCACTTCCCTGATTCTCTTGTAGCTAATGCTGCAGGTGGAGGGATGGTGCCTTGAGAGGCAGCTGAAGTATAACTTCTGCTCCCTGGTGTCTGACCTCCTGGGGAGTGAGCGGCAGGCTGAGAGCAAAGAAGTTTCTGCCGGAACTTGCCATTGTGTGCTTGGGAGCTTGTCCTGAAAAACTCGTTGGTTTCTGGCTCTGCCACATCTCTGAAGAACGTAGAAACTCTGTAAGCCACCTATTACCCTGACATAAATCACTTTCTGCTTAAATAAGCGAGTGTAGATTTTGCTGCCTGCCTTCGGGGATGAGGGATAAGAGTGAAGAGGTTATAAGAGCAAACAGTTATTACTCTCCTTACAAACGCATCTATATTGTTTTATTTTTTTGCTCTGCGCATGCATTCCTTTGAGTAGAAAAATGTTTTAACTTTAATGTAGTGATGGGCAAAAGAAATAAGGCTTTTTGTCTAATTCACAGATTAGTAAATCCAAATGGGCCACAAACACGCACAGCTCTTCAATTCACTCGTAACCAAAGAAATGCAAAATTGAAGTTATACTGTGCCCATCAAACTGGCATAAATTTTGATACACCATACCCACTGCAGGGTAAGATGTGGAGAAATTGTACTTTTAGGCGGAAACATGAAATGTTGCAGCCTCTTGGGAAAGCAATCTGGTAGCACTGATTAAAATATAGATTAAAATTGTAAATATATGTACTCTTCAATTCAGCAGACCTAGTCCTTGAAGTCTATCCCACAGAAATATATAAAACCACCAGAGCTTAAGAACTGTTTGTTACAGTGTTGTTCACAGTAGTAAACACTGGTGTAAAAAAAAGAAAAAGAAGAAGTAAATAACCAACAGTGGAGAAAGACTGAATAAATTAGGATCCATCCACACCACACCTTTTAAAAGAATGTGTATCACCTATACCAGTTGATATAAAGGAGTTTACATGAGACCTTGGGTAAAAAGTAGAAATCTCAAGAGAAGTGTGAAGACTCCCCAAATACAGTATATATTGTCCCAGTGCCTTGCTTTTTTGTTCACACTGTGCCTTTCACTGAAAATATCCTTCCTCCTCGGCATCAACGTCTTATCCCTGCCTAACAAATCTTACCCTTGTTGAGTATAAATTTGTCTGACCTTTTAGAAAGGGCAATAGAAAAATATAATTCAAAATATAAAATGTATAACCATTTGGCCCAACAATGTTATGCCTCTGAATTTATAATAAAGAAGTAAATATATAAGTGGAACATGAGGCATGTACAAAGGATAACAATCCAAATATTCATCACTAGAGGGCCAATCATGTGATTTATGATTTATAAACTCTACAGAATATTACACAGCCATTAAGTGATGATGGCCATGTTGACTGATTTTTTTTAAAATCTAGAATATACTCCATAAGTGACAGAGGTCAGCTACAGAAGAACATATTATGGCTCAATAATATAACATTAGGTATATTTATCTGTAAATATATTCATATTTATTTATAGATGAGATTTTTTAATTCATTTATAGATGAGAGATTGATGTTGAAAGGAATTTTCTAAAACATTTCAAAAGTGGTTATCACTGAGATTTAAGCTAATTTTAGTTTCTTTTGCTTTCTCATTTTTGTGTACTATTTTAATTTTTACCCAATTACATGCTATGTTTCACAAACATGATAGTGCTATTTTGAAAAAATTCAGTCTACAGAGCCTATAGCTCTGTAAGTTCCACTTTTAGGTGTCAAATTCTAAATCCTAATTCACTAGACTTGATAAAATAACAATAATGTATTTACTGAGCATTTATAATACAATCCCCTCCTAAGTACTTGTATATGTATTAACTTAGCTATTTTCACAACAAACTTTTTTAGGCAAGTATAATTATTACCCAAATTTTACAGTGAGGAAAGTGAAGCAGAAAAAGGTTATTTAGTTTAGAAAACCAAACTGATAGTTTAGAAAATTTTTCAACATTTGAAACAACAATTAAAAAAAAAAAAGTTTTCCATTTAACAGCACTCACCCCATTACCTAGAAGAGTCAATCAACCAGGACCTCTTATTTAATCTCTCATTTCTTAAGAAATCTGTTTTCTAGCATCAAGGTTTGACTTTTCTTCTGTTCTTAGCTATGCGCCCTCTCCCCACTGTATATTCTGCCACCTTTTAAAGCACAGCTATGGTGCAAGCTTTCTAGTTGTATTGGGTTATGTTCATTTATATGCACCAGTATCTGTGTAGTTATAAAACTCACCCTTTGCAAAAAAATTCTGTCATGCTGAGACACCCAGAAGGCAAAAGGAACATAATAAGTGACTTGAAGTTTTAGTACTTAAAGTGTTGTCACACAGGAAAAAAAAAAAAAAACCTCAACAAACACAGCAGCCCAACACTCGTGCACTTTGTATTTCAAAGCACGCAATGGAAGAGATGTAATTACTACAGTTAATTGGTTCCCGGTAAAATGTCACTGAGAATGAGAACTCATTAATATATCATTTCAATCACTGGAGACACCAGGTGCTCCTCATCAGGTCTGCTCACTGGTACCATTCCTGACATCTTTCTCAGGGTTACCATCTTCTTTGAAGAAGAACATATAAACCTCAATTTGTACACTATCACTTGGAATGCATTCTCTACAGTTTCTATTCTTTAAAAAACATACAAGTTATCCAGCCAGGTAAACTTCTACATAATTCAAAGAGATCCACATGAGATTTCTATCTGAAAGCCTGACCTTTACACATCAAGCAGGTGTGTGAGTTGGATAAATGTAAGTGCATACGAGTCAGAGATACTCTCTCTTGCTTGTCTTCATTAATGTTATTTTGGAAGTGTTCTTTTTAAACTGATGGGACTGAAAAGAAAGCAGTTACATCAGGATTTCTCACAGGATATGTTTCTACATCAGAGAATTAAATTTGTGCTAGAGATTTAAATAGTTTAGGAGAAAGTCCTAAATGTATTCTACCAATTTTTAACATTGTCTCCTCAGCTCTCACACATCTCAGTAGTCATAAAACTCCCAAATCTCTTGACAATGAAAGTTGAAATGGAGTGAGAATTATGGTGATGAAAATAACGAAGAAGAAGATAGAGGAGGAGAGAGAGAAGGGGAGGAGGAAAAGGAGTGAACGAGGACGAGAAGGAAATGGTGGTGGTGATGGTGATAGTGGTGAAGATGACACCAGTGATGGTGATGATGACGATAGTGGTGAAGGTGGCAGGAAAATGATGGGTGTTTGTTACATTAGCCACAGGTGTGCACCTCTAGGTTCTTAATATACCTGAGTACATTAAAAAGATAATCATTGAAGCTGAAAAGAAAAAAATCTATTCTCCATTAGACATTTCTTCATTTTACTTTTTAGCTTAGTTGTTATTTTTAGCAACCAATCTTCAAATCACCTTCCATCAGAGATACTTCTAACATTTCCAAATGTGTGGGGATATTTTTAGCCAAATATATTTGTCCTCAAAAAAAAAGGAGGAGGAAGGGATTTTCTCAGCAAAAGAATGAAATTGTTTCTATGCTGAAAATTTCCTTCCTGAAAAACACTTGTGTTTTTCACACACAAATGAGTATTTTTTAACATGGAATATTGATTTTAAATTTTAAGTGAAAAAATCAGGTTATAAAATAGAATGTGCAACAAATAGTCATTTTGTTTGAAGACAATGACATCAGTATATAGTTAATTCTGGGCTGCAAAATTACAGGTGGTTTTATGTCCTCAGAGTTTTTTGCTTTTCTATATTTTTTCAAAACTCATTTTGCAGTGGGCATGCGATACTTTTATGATAAGAAAAAATACATATTTTCAAGCCTATGCAAAGAGGATTTTTTAATCTGTCTGTGGTTGGAATACTAAAACTGTAAATGGAATGCTTATATGGAGAAGGCAGTGAAACTTGAAAATACAGACATGACCTCTCTGCTGGGGCTGAACTTACAGCAGTGAAGCCCCCTCAGGGGGAAAAAAGAGAGAGAAGCATTGAAGAAGAAACATTTCTAAGGATCAGGGAGAGGTGTCTGAAGGAGACAGAGTTCATTTCAGCTTAGCACATGCTTATTTATCCCCTGCTCTGTACCAAGCAATGAGCTTCACAGCAAGATAAGAATCAGAACAAACCAGGAGCCTGTAGCCCAGCAGGAGAGAGAGAACCGGGATCGTACAACTTGGGCGCAGTGGGACGCGTTCTCTGTGGCAGTGAGCGCTGGCTTCCGTGAAACCCCAGAGGAGAGGCCTGGAAAGCGGGTGTGAGATCGGTTCCCCAGAGACATGGATATAAAAGGGGAGTGAAGACATACAAACGGCCAAAGGCACATGAAAAAATGCTCAATATCACTAATTATCAGAGAAATGCACATCAAAACTACAATGAGGTATCACCTCACACCAGTCAGAATGGCCGTCATTCAAAAGTCCATGAACGATAAATGCTGGAGAGGGTGTGGAGAAAAGGGAACCCTCCTACACTGCTGATGGGAATGCAGTTCGGTGCAGCCATTATGGAAAACATATGGAGATTCCTCAAAAAACTAAAAACAGACCTACCATATGATCCAGAAATCCCACTTCTGGATATATATCTGGAGGGAACTCTAATTTGAAAAGATACACACACCCCAGTGTTCATAGCAGCACTATATACAATAGTCAAGACATGGAAACAACCTAAATGTCCATCAACAGATGACTAGATAGAAGTTGTGCTATATTTATATAATGGAATGTTACTTAGCCTAAAAAAGAATAAAATAAAATAATAATGCCATTTGCAGCAACATGGATGGACCTAGAGATCATCGTTCTAAGTGAAGTAACCCAGAAAGAGAAAGACAATTACCATATGATATCACTCATATGTGGAACCTTAAAAAAAAAAAAAAAGGACACTATGAACTCATCGACAAAACAGAAATAAACTCACAGACACAGTAAACAATCTTATGGTTACCAGGGAAAGGGGGTGGGAAGGGATAAATTTGGGAGTTTGAGATGCACAAATGTTAGCCACTATATAGAAAAATAGAATTTTTTTAAAGTTTCTTCTGTATAGCACAGGGAACTATTTCAATATCTTATAATCTTTAATTTTAAAAAATATGAAAATGAATATATGTACGTATATGCATGACTCGGACATAGTGCTGTGTCTCAGAAATTAACACATTGTAACTGACTATACTTCAATTAAAAAACAAAAAATAAAAGTAAAATAAAATTAGAAAAAAAGGGTGGGGGGCGGGGAGAAAAAGGGATGAAACTAAAGGAGAGAATCAGGAGAGAGTGTGTTCCAAGGCAAAAGGAAGGCACTAACCAGGACACGTGGGTGACCGGGAGCACGCACGGCGGGTCTGGGGTATGGATAGTGCTGGAGGAACGAGCAAGGCAGACTGTACCGATGGGCTGGGACGCCCCACCCACACGTGTCAGACTAGGAATGTGGGAATTTAACCTGAGGGCTAAAAATCCATTTATGGGTTTCAAGTGGGCTGGCAGTGCTGAGCCCTGTGTGCTCAGAAAACAGTGATCCCTAAGAAAAGCCCCTATGCTTTTGTGTTCCTGAAATGGCTGACCAGAAAGAACCACCCTCCCTACGTGACTTAAGCCGGATGTGCCTACCCACACTTTGGGGTGACTCCCAGACAAGAGGTGCCACCCTTGCTTAGCTGTGACGAGACTGAACACAGATCTTTCCCCTTTTGCCAGACTGTTGACAAGGCCACATACAGACTATATGGGATCCCTAGGTTTGCTGTAACAAAGTGTCACAACCCAGGCGCTTAAAACAACAGAAATATATCAGCTCACAATTCTGGAAGCCAGAGGCCTGAAATCAAGGTGTCAGCAGGGCGGTACTCCCTCAAGACTGTAGGAAGGGTCGGTTCCATGCTTTTTCTTAGCCTTTGGTGTCACGGACAAGCCTCGGTGCACCTTAGCTGCAGCTACTAACTCCAGTCTCCACCTGTCACCACATGGCCATCTTCTCCCTGTGTGTTTCTATCTTCACCTCTTCTTATAAGGACTCCAGTCATGTGGAATGGAGGTCCACCCTAATGACCTCATCTTAACTCGAGGACATCAGCAAAGAACCCATTTCCAAATAAGGTCACGTTCACAAATACTAGGAGTTAGGACTCCAATGTATCTTTCGGAGAGACACAATTCACTGCGTAAGATAGATCCTCCAACTTCCCGCTCTTTAACTCATGGATGATTAGAGCTGCTTGTTCCCTTGAAAGTAGCCAGCCATAGGGGGAACACTTTTTCCTATGCAGGTAACTGACTGAGGCTTCCCTTGTTTACAAAACAACCTCGACTCTCACCCACCCCACCTGCAAAGTGCTCACCTCTCCCTATAAAAGCCACTCTGCCAAGTCACTCTGGATCTGGGGTAGCCTCTACTGTGGCAGGCTGAATACATCAATCTCCTTACTCAGGCTGAATACATCAATCTCCTTACTCATTCTTTTTTTGCCTTCGACAGTAGGTAGGGTGTCATGGTCAAATTCTCTTGTGTATTCTGAGTAACAGCTGTGGCAGGGAAGGCTGACAGTAGGTGCTCGGTGGCACATGTTGTGGAGACTGCTGTGGGGCTCTGCCAGACCCCCCGTCAGGATCACTGCATTCACGCCCTCCTTGCTGAGAACAGCAGCTTCTCAGCTCTCAGGGACAGCTCTAAGGCAAGTCTCTGGCTGGCAACCGCCTCAACTTATTGTCCAGTTGTGCTAGACTAGACGGACTAATGAACTTGTGGTCTCTCACTTCTAACTATAGGAATTTTCCTTCCCCCCTCGTCAGCAAATACAAAAAGGGAGCCAGGCCTGATGTTGCCTTTCTTGTGTGCTGTTTTGTTGCAGGGAGCAGAAGCTGAGAGGCATCCAGGAGATAACACTCCGTTCCCCCATCCAGACCTTTGTGTCCAAGACCGATGGCTCATTAAAGCGATTAGGCTGATGGTCCCAGAGCAATGGAGTGGGGTGGGGCAGGGCATGTGGCAACAACTGTATCAGTAGCAGCTGGCATCTCTTTCCATAAGAGCCTAGAAAGGAGACAGGGTTTTGTAGCCCCTCAAGGAGAAACACCAGAGTTGGCTCAGGGATGCTGGGGAGACAGAACATTAAGAGAGGTGGCCTTGACAACAGGGGCCAAAAACAGCATGCCAGTGCCCCACTGGGAGCCAGTAAAGCAACCCACCTTCAAATGGACCCTGTACGTTTGGACATCGAGGAGCTTAGTCATTATAAGGATGGGTTATAAACCAGAAGCCCTTCTGCCTTCCTCATTCCCCTGGTCCTCTTGTACCTGCACGGAAATGGAGTGACAGTCCAAACAGGACTGAGACCTAATTTCTCACCCTCTAAAGAATTAAAGCTCTAAGTCAGGATAAATTTGATTTGTAAAAACAAGGCATTTCTTGCCCTCTGAGAGTGTGAATCAAATTTTTAACTGCTGTAGAGGCAAATTCAAGTCAGCCAGACAGCAGTATATAAATAAGACAGCTACCAATTGCTTACTTTCCCAGCAGGGCCCCAACCCCCGAGTTCCAGCTCAGAGACCATGATTAAAGCCCTCTGAAAATCCACTCCCTCCCACTACCCTGCGAACAAAAGTGCCTCCTGTCTCCTCCTTGTGCCTCCTTGGTTTTGTGAGCAAGACATTAAACTGCCATCTCTGGGTCCGAGGTGACTTAAGTCCAGTTACACAAGTACAGGCTCAGTGGGTTTTTTCTGCCCCCAAGGGGAGTGGAAAAGAAGGGTCTCCCTCCTTCCAGAAAGCTCCCTCAGTTGAGCCTCTGTTTCCAAAAGGCTAAATGAGAATATCATGAGAAGACAGACTCTCAAATGTATGTGGCAGCAACAAACCAATGAACACATGTCGGGGAGAAAGACAGGCTTGTGCCGGAGAGGAGGAGGAGCTTTTGCAGGGAATGCACCCCTTCCCAGGAGACATGCTTGAGAAGTGGGCTCTTCCTCTTCTGCTGTTTACCTGCTTTAACTCCCTCTGCTGCTTATCTTCTCAAAAACACTGAAGTCCTATTTCAAGGCTTTCCACAGTGATTTCCTGTCTTCCTTGCGTCCTTGTCACCTGCCCCCGCCAGGCCAAGTCACTGAGACTCCCAAACACACTTCAGGCTCACCCCACCCCATGGCTCCCCTCTCTTCCCATTCGTCCCCCTGAACCCCATTCCCAGTGCCCCCATCTCTCTCTAATCGGTTTACCAGCCTCATGGGGTGCTGGGGGAACACCCTTTTGAGGGAGCTCTGTATCATCTCCCTTCTGTGCCCCTGGACAGCGTCTGAGGGGAACAGCTCCCACAACTGCCCCGACACTCGGTTCTAAGAAGAGTCTCATCTGAATCATTTAGACTCACCTTTCAGGAATTGCAAAGTCCTGCACAATACAAATCAAAATCCAATCTTACCTGCAATATAAAGCTTTCCTCTTCTCCCAACTCAGGCCTGAGTGTAACAGAGAGAAAGAGACAGAGAGAGAGCCTGGTTGTCCCTTCACTCCCCCTCCCCATCGTCCATCAATCTTTACCGAGTCTCCCTCCCTCCCCAAGTAGGAATTGGAAGGAGGCGCAAGAGAAGAGTGCCACTCTTACATAACCAGTGCTGCGTCCTTCACCAGCAATGCCCTGGGATGTGACAGGTGTCCCACACTGGGGCTGCATGTGGGTTGGGGAGTGACCCCAGAGGGACCTCTATGCTGTACAATCCCTGGACAAGAAGGATGAGCTACCTGCTGACTTCCTATAAGCCCCCTCCTCTACCCCTTGCCCTGCCATTCACCCCACAGAGTTTCACGGCTGAGCTCTCTCCCTTGGCAGGCTCCTTCTTCAATCAGATGCTATGTTCCACAGCATCCACTTGGTCCATGGGAAACCCATCCATCCTTGGCAGGCTAAGCGGGGCAAATGCAGGCAGCCCATAGCCCTGACATCATAGACTAGTCCCACACACTCCCATTCCAGTCCCCTGCCAGCTTCCAAATTTCCCCTGCAAGCAGTAGGTATCCGTCTTCATGCTCGCAATGCCTTCTCTTACCCAGGAACTCGCGTCAAGTTCTCCCAAGAACTCCCCTTCACACTCTGTTCTGGGGGCAGCACAAGAGCAGGCCTAAAAGTTCCACTGCTCAAGCACCAAGTATAGGCGTGGACTGCCAGTTCTTCTCTCTTGTCTCAGGGAAGTGGGGACACCCACCTCTCCTCCCCGTGGAAGGCACAGGAAATACCCGCCACTTTCCCTAAGCAGACCACCTACTGCTGAAAATCCCAGCAAGAACTTCCTTTCACATTTATCATCTTCTGCTTTTATAGGAAGGTGTCGGGGGCACAGAAGTGCAGCATGAGCAGCAAGGATCACAGGATGACCTGGCCACCTCTGAGTAAGCCCTGTCTAGGGCTGGCAGGTCCTTGGTGAGCTCCGCAGACGTGGGAGTGATGAGGTCATGTTGTGTTCAGCATCAAGGCTTCTGTAGAAAATTTTAAACAAGAAAAGGTTTGCATGTGATCCTGCTACATATTCAAATGTTCCCAATCCTTCAAAGCCCCACACCAGCCCTCAGCCCCTCCAAGAAACCTTTCTGCTCTGGCAACTCTGGCACTCACTGAGAGCTCCTATTTCTGGAACATTCCGTGCACTTAATGGCAGACAACACATTCTGATAAATAAATATATTCTGTCTCATGTTCGTCTCTTGTTGTTCTTCCATGTTTGTCTCAATAGCATGGCAGACTTTTCTGAAAGTAGAAACTGTGCTTTATACTTATTTTGTATCCCCTGTGGCCTTACCACTTTGCAGCCAACATGAAGGTGCTCAATAGATATTTGAAGTGTGTTGAACTGAATTTTCAGTCAGACACACACAGGATGGAAAGAGCCTTGGTTGGTTCGGGGTGTGGTGTGCAGAGCAGAGACACTGCACACACAGATCCTTTCTGACATTTAGGTGTTGTAAAATTGAACAGTAACTTTGTAAAGATAACATATGCTGCTGCTCCTTGGAGTCAGATAATGCTGGTTATTCATCTCTGGGAATAATTACCTGGGCTCGGGATTCAATGTATTGGAACCATTTGCATAGACAGCCCGGGGCGCTGAGACTGCGAGAGCAGCGGAATGTTGGAGAGACATGGGCTCCTTTCCCACCTCTTAGACCCGCCCCCACCCAGGTTATGTGGCTGGATGGGAGTGCGGGGCACTCATAAGGCAGGAAACGGTTAGATGGACACGCCCCCTTCTCCTCTCTACTCCTCTCCTCTCTGTCCCTCTCACACACACAGAGGCGTGCACATGCTCACAGTGCATCTGGAGGGGGTTATTGCCAAAATGCACTTAAACAATAGGCCTGAGCTAGTTCCCCTCTTCCCTAACCTTTGCACACTTTCTTTACCTACAGGGAGTTTTTTTCAAGGAAGATTGTTATACTGTTCAACCCATCCAAGTGCACTTCCACACTAAATTTCATATGTCTATCCTTGGTTTCATAAAAGAGGAACCCAAGGTCTTGGACTCCACTAACAAATTCAGAAATACTTTTGTTAACAGTAACAGCCCAAATGACATGACTGCACGCCACAGACAAGAGCAGAAAATCCAGACAGTGCATTCTACCCTCGCCTTCCTATGTGGTTATGGAAACCCTAAGGTGTGTGCTATGACTTCTGAAGCTGGTGGAGTTAGGGGCCCTTGGTCTCACAGGCATGCCACCTCTTCCCTTGAATCTGGGAACACATCTGTATTGCATCTGCTTGCCTTCCCTTCCATCCCTGCAAGGTGACAGCAGCCACTCTCTCCTGGACCTATTGGAGTATAAGGTCTTCCTAACACTCCCAGTCAGGTGCCTTCTCCTACCACCCCCTCTCAAACTCCTCCCAGGAGCTCAAAAGTTACTTTGGTGTGGTAATGATACAGTATGAAAGAGAACTAAATTTAGTAGCCATTGTGAGTCATTCATACGTGACCTGTCATTCTGAAATAGCAGCCAGAACAAGAAAGCTTTGGGAGCTTTCCTGAACACCCTTTGACTCCAGTTAGCACCTCCAGTCCTACAAAGAATGGCTCTAAGGGTCGAGCTTTAGTTATAGGCCATGGAGATATTTGGGGCACATGAGTTTTATCTCTGCTTGGTCCTGTGGCTGATGGCATTGTATTCTCAATGTAATGATTCTTTTCATGTGACAAGGAGTTGGAGAGAGGGATGCTGAGCGAAGGAGTCCATATATTCCCCATAACTCGAATTACAACAATGAATTGCTACATTACTCACCCTTGCACTGGACATTTATCACAAAAACAAAACTGCAGAGCCAGGGAGTTAGAGAGGATGTGCTATTTCAACCTGCACCCTGTGCCAAAAGCATGCAGTTACAAGGAAGGTCCTCAAAGCTCTCCCTCACTATCTGCTCTTAAACCATTAGTTACAGTGGTTTGTGAGGAAAAGTCACAGCAGGGATTGAGACAGCTGGACTCTTAGTCATCTGTGAGGGCCACCTGCGGGCAAAGGACTGACCAGAGCCTCCTCTGGGTCCTAGTGCTTGCCATTCAACTTACCTGTATAGGCTCATTCCTGATTTTGCCAAACTCTTAAGAACTTGAAATAGTTAAAATATCTGTTCAGTGGAATATTATATATCTGGAAAAAAGATAGATAAAATCATTTATTTTATGTTACAGAAGAGGTGTAAATTATTAAGGTAAAAGGAAGTTGCCAAGAGATATATAAATATGATCTCATTTGTCTATGTATATGTTTTAACAAATATATAATATTCTATTTTCCACCAGCTTATGGGAGATAGCCTCAAATTTGAATGTGAGTCAGCTTACAGAAGATAAAGACATAACAGGTCTAGAGGAACTGAGCTTGGGACGAGGATATCCCTTTACCATGACTTCCCAAAGTGCCTCCTCACCTCCACTGGGGATCTTATCCAAGTCAGGGAAGTGAAGTGGGGACAGGGCAGGAAGTTGGTCTTTGGGCACTGTCCACACTGGCTCCACAGACACCAATGCTGTCATGGTCCCTTCAGCTCCAGAGACTCTCTATTCCACAGGCAAGGGATTCTCTGTCCTGGATCTCTATCCTTTGGTCCTGGCACCTACTCAGCCATCTCTCTGTGGGTCTTTTCAAACCCCTGCCTCTCTGCTAAGGGACAGGGCCCGGTTCCCAGTGCCCTAGCACAAACAGAGCTCTGCTCTCCCTCCTCCACCTCTTTTTGGTCCAGAGGAAAATCTTTCCTCCAGAAGTGAACAATTATATAAAGAAAGAACAAAGTTAAAACAAAAGAAAGTGTGTGGAGAATATCCCACCCCCATTAAAGGCCAATAATGGCACTTTGCTCTTGCTTAACCTAGATTGTCTTCAAGAACTAAAAAAATGGAATAGAAAACTTAAAAATCGACTTTCAGTAGATGTTCAAAAACTTGTTAGTGTTCAAAAATAAATGCTTAAACAAAAGAAAGTGGATTTTATATCAAACAAGTTTGAAGAGCCCTGTATTGCAACATTCTGTAAAATAAGACAAAAAGTTGGTTTTGTTTTCTTTTCCTTTTGAAAAGAATTTTATAGTTTTTAATTTTTTATAAAATGATATGTAGTTTACATATCATAAAATTTACTCACTTTATATGCACGATTCAATAATTTTCAATAAAGTTACCAAATTGTTCAATCATCACCATGATCCAAAGTTTTAGGACATTTCAATCAGCCCAATAAGATTCCTTGGAATATATGCAATCACTCCCAGTTGCCACTCCCAGCCCCAGGTAACCCCAGAACGTTCCCCAGGAGCATTTTTCTTTTGCCTCCAGAAACTCTCCAAACCTGGAGGCTTGGGCATTGAAAACAAAACCCAGGAATTCTGTACAAGTTACTTCACATTCCAACATGCCACTCACCTAAGATATTGAGAACTAACCTGGTCAACTCCCTGTATGGTAGAGAAGAAAGAAGAAAATCAGCAAAGAAAAAAATATTTATTTTGGTAGGTGTGAAGTAGGAATAATAATATGGCCGCACTTAGGCTAACAGATTGCTTATTTTTATGCTTGCCCTTAGCACAGTCAACAAACCTGACCAACTGGTTGCTACTTGCAGCTCCAGGCCCGTTGTTACAACTAAAGCTATTGATCTTACTGTTTCTACTTTATTCCAGTAATTGAAAGTAATAATCATGCTTGGTCTCTGGTCCAAGGAGAAGGTCACAGGACTGTAACCTTACAAAATAGCCTGAATTACCAAGAAGACCAAGCCTTGAGAGCTTACGAGATAAAGAGATCTAATTGCTAGCCTCTATAGAATTGGTGGCCTGGAGGCATCATGATGCCATTCTAAGTCTTCCGATGAGAAAATGATTCTGTTGATTGTTATTGATGCTTTATCATTTGAGCTATGGCTATATAACCACCCCACCCCCTCCCCAAGGTGGGTTCACAGTTTTGAAGGCACTGGCCTGCTGTGAGTCCCCTTTGCCCGGGAAAGTAATAAAGCTGCCTCTTTTCTTCTAAGCTCCAAGACCTTGTCTCTGGCTTATTTGGCTCGTCAGGGGTGGGGGCCGAAATTTCGGCAACAGGTGCCCGGGGAATAAAATTAGGGGAAAGATGAAAGAGTACTTGAACTTCTTAATCTATGTGTTTCTTGGATTAAGTTCAAACTCAAAAAAATAAAGAATATAAAAGATAGTGTGTTTACTAGAAATGAAAAAATATCCCTTCCCTCTTTCCATTGGAATAGTCAGGAAAGTGAGATTCTATTTTTTTAAAGCAAACCCTGAGAGTTTGTCATACTCCAAACACTGTTCAAAGTCCTTAACATACAGGCGTATTTAATCCTCCTGGTAACTTTAAGAGATGGGTGTTATAATTATCATCATTTTACAGTTTAAAAAATTATAATTAATCAGTGAAATTTGCCTGGCTGAGCCGGAGCTTCAGCACTGCCTGGGTGGACAGCACCCCCCAAGTCCCTCCCCTGCCCTGCCCCAGCCCCCTTGCATCCTAATCCCTCATTGTCATGGTATGGCATCTGCTCCTTTTCCATTCAAACCCCAAGGTCCTTTGCCTGCCTCCACCTTGAAATCTGTTTGCTATCTTCTAATGGGAAAAGAAGGGAAAGATTGAGAAGGAGAAGGAGGCCGACGGGAGAGAGACGAGATAATTTGGGGATGAAGGTTGCCTGATGAAGATTGCCTGGTGGCTGCTCCCACATGGTCCCTCAGAGTGGAACTGAGCTATCGTTACTGGAAGGTTAAGGCCAGTTGCTGGAGGACCTGATATGGCAGGAGTCTTTCTGGTGCTCTCGGCATCAGCAGAATAGGAAACTAGTGACTCAGACTCAAGGGAATCTTTTCTCTTGTCACCTGCATGAATAGCCCAGCCCCAAGAAGACCACTGCTTACTGAAATCTGGGAAGGAACACCCTTGGCAAGCTCATTAGTTTTCTCACATAGGCACCATCAGCAACAACTTTAGGTGACCCAGAGAAGGAAACTGATCAGAAAAAGACAAGCCCAGAAGCTATGTTACGGAGCCTTCAGATCTGATGGTTTGCAGATACACTGGAGGAGACCTCTGCTTGCGTGGTACAAAACAAATGCTCAAAAAGAAAAATACCATATGATATCACTCATATGTGGAATCTAAAAAAAGAAAAAAGAGGGCACTAATGAACTCACCTACAAAACAGAAACAGACTCACAGACATAGTAAACAATCTTGTGGTTACTGGGGGAAGGGGATGGAAGGGATAAATTTGGGAGTTTGAGATTTGCAGATGTTAGCCACTATATATAAAAGTAGATTTTTTAAAATGCTCAAATGCACAGAAGAGGAGATCCTGCTTGAACAGGATGAGAACATTGTTATTGTGGCTCCTCTGCACAGGCTGGTAAGAATGACATTTGAACTAATGTTCTTACCTTCAGTTCTGAGCTCCACTCTGTAAGCAGAATGTTGAAAACAGGAGTATGAAAACTGGAGGTTTGAAAACTGGTAGAGATGACCAAGCTGGAGAATATCCAGCTGAGAGACCATCAAAGGTACTTGGGACCTTCAACTTGGAAACAAGAAGGCCTGGTAACTCTGTTAATAGTTAAAGGCGTTGTTGGATGGAAAATTAATTTAGTGTTTTACTAATCCCAGAGAAGAAATGGAGTCCTTGAAAGAATTTATGAGGAGTTTTCAGCTCAGGATGAAAAAAAATACTTACAATAATCCCAGTTGTCCAAAAAAGGAATCAGCTGCCCATCGCTGGCTGTGTTGAAACCATAAGAAAATAGCAGTCTGTCTGTGACGATCTAGATGTGCTTACACATTGCCTGAGTGATGGATTGGATGACTGATCCTGTTTCTAATGCTGAGACTTAAAATCTGAATATGTCAGAGTCATTATTCTTGATCCTTAAAGAGTCTGATTCAGGGTTTTGTCTTTTCCTATTTATAGAAGCCACTGATTACATTTGAAAATTCATTGATCCTTAAATGCCTTCACATAAATTAAGCATAAAGAAGAATAGGGTGTTCTCACAGACAGAGTCCTGGAACACGCAATTTATAATCTGGGTTCTGCTTCAGAGTGTTCCAAATAGTTACTATGTGAACTTGGGCTCTCTGAGCATCAGTTTCTTCATCAATAAAATGGGTACCATTGTTAAGAAAAACTCCTCAGGAATAGATCAGATGAAGTCCCAGCCATGGGAGCATTCTGAGTGTTCCCCAAAAGGCAACACTAGCCACTGGCAAGTCAGGGAGACAGGTTATAGTTCCCCTGTGTTGCTCTCACAGCCACAGTTGTGTCCACGCTTCAACTAAGTCTTTCCTCTCAGTATTTTGCACCCTGTTACTTCCACTTCTCCCCTGTAACAGTGGAAAACAATCTGAAGAAATCCTTCAGAGAAAGATACTAGAGAGTTTAATGTGATTATCCTTGAAGAAAAGTTGAAAATTTAAAAAAAAAATCCTTGAGAGAAGACAATGCTAGACCCAGTGATTGGGATGGCAAACTGGGTTGTTCCCGAATATAGTGCTTTAAACTGGGACAGAGGGATGTTCCTGGCACGGCTCAAATCATGCAGGTAGGTGATTTGAAAAAAACAGAAGATAACATGGAGTCCAGAGATTATTTTCTTCCCCACCAAAGGGACTCAGCTTCAAATTGGAGTGTGATTCAATGGAGCGGCAGCTCCTAACTAATACAGCTGCAGAAGCCAGCCTAAGAAATGTGATTTTCCAGCCTGCTTGGCCAAAGCTGTTATCATCTAAGATATCACTTATGTGAAATACATTCTCTCTTAAAACAATAATCAATATTAGACACCTGTCACCTTCCTTTTTGAATCCTGTAATACACTGAGACCTGCTAGCTGATGAAATGTGGAGGGGAAAGCCTTCTGTGCTTGTTTCAGCCCTCAGGTGAGCCAAGCACAGAGGTCTGGGTGAGAGAGAAGGAATGGATGGTCACCGGGAAGGTCACCTGTGAGCCAGGTTGGAGCTGTATCCCCTCTTTCCCTCCCATCTCTACTGTGTGTGTGTGTGTGTGTGTGTGTGTGTGTGTGTGTGCGCGCGCGCGCGCACGTTTGGCTATTAGCATAATAACTCATCAAAGTTATACCACAAGGGAAATCATCATTAGCAAAAGAAAGGTTTGATATTGGAAATGTTCCATCTGAGATCTTTGAAAGGCCAACACTGATCACAGAACTCGGTCCACCATCAACTTCTGGGGCAGTCCTTAGCTTTGACCCTTGGAGAAATTTGGTGTAATTGTGCCAGAGAGGATGGAGGGTATAGAGGGAAGGAAGGAGGGGCCCAAGAGAGATGAGGCCCCTAAAGCCCATTCGAAGCCCCTCCTCTGTTGTGCCTCTTCATAAGATATAAGACCCTCTCTTTTTCTATTTGTGAAATAAAGGTAACATTATATGAGGATTAAAGTACCAGACTAATGGATAAGCACTTACCGAATTCACTCAGCAAACGTGTATTGATTGAGGATTGTGGTTGATGTCTGGCATTTGGGGGTTCTGTGCTATCTTTAATTGCCGAAATAGTAGTATTTTGTTGGTGAGATACCAAAAACTTAATTTTTAAAACATAAAAAGTATTTCAATCTGAAATAAATCTGAAAGGTGATATAGGACATTAAATTTTTAGTTTGAACAATTTAGAAAGCATTCTTCTCCCCTCCATAAGTGGAAGAAAATGATGATAAACAAAGCAAAGATTCTATTGCAAAAAAGTCTCACCCTGTGTCAAAGACTCACTGTGTACATGGAACATGTACATGATGATGTTAAATTTGATCCAGGTGCCTCTGCAGCGGAATCTCCTCTGTCTGTGATGAATGAAATAAGGAAAACAAGGGCAAAGCCATGTGGCCTCCTTCGAAACAAACTTCAGCTTGGTAGAAATTTAAAAGATTACATTTCCTAAACATGAAAAATTCAAAAAGAGCTCAACCTGTTTAAGAAAAGAAAGGAATTGTTTGAAGATGGAGAAATCAGAAGACAGTATCTGGGGTTAGCTTATAAATCTCTCCTCTCCCTCACTCTCTCACCCACTAGGGTGTCCAAAGGGCTGTTTTAGTTTCTCTTTCCAGCCAGTACCGAGTGATGGGCATCTCTTGGGACAACTGGCACAAGCACTAAAAGACCCAGGGCAAGAGAAAGCCCTACCATGAGAAGCGGAAGTATGAGCTGGGATGCCCACGGCCAACACCCAGACTGGCTCCCGTCGCAGAAACAAGGTGCATGTGTAGGGAGGCAATAGGAAGTACCAGGCCTTGAGGCTGAACATGGGGAACTTCTCCTGGTGCTCCAAACGCTGCATGGGCAAGACAAGGATAACTGGTGTCATCTACAGTGAATCCAACAATGAGCTGGTCCGTACCAAGACCCTGCTGAAGGACTATATGGTGCTCCTTGACAGCACACCACACCGACAGTGGTACCAGTCCCACTATGTGCTGCCCCTGGGCCACAAGAAGAGGGCCAACCTGACTCCAGGAGGAAGAGATTTTAAACAAAAAAATGATCAAAGAATATTCAGAAGAACTATGATGATGGAGAAAAGAATGCCCAAATCAGCAGTCTTCTAGAGGAGCAGCTCCAGCAGGGACAGCTTCCTGCATGCAAGGCCTCAAGACCAGGCCGGTGTGGCCGAGCAGATGGCTAAGAGCTAGAGGGCAAGGAGCTGGAGTTCCATCTGAGGATCAAGGCCTGGAAAAGCAGCAGATAAATCCTCCTCCTGTTATCTTAGTTCATATGATGAAAGCGTTTATTCTTTAAAAAAACAAAAAGGCTGTTTCATTGGCTGGAAAATTTTGCCCCAAACCCACTTTCAATGACTCAATGATAACATCATAATTACCCTTATTTTAAAGATGTTACTTTTTAAAATATATTTATAACCATTAAATTTTCAAATTTTAAAATTAAATTTTTGTACTTCTTATGTGTTTTTGTTTTCTAATACTAATTCTGGTTCCTTTTCAATATTACTTCATTGCATTGATTTTACCTGCTAATAATTTAAATTAAAAAACATTTTTTCCCCCTTGGGAGAGTGACTTGGGTTAAACAGCAAAATGGTTTGGATAGTTTAAGGAGGAAGCAGCATAAAGGAACGTAGATAATAAAGGGGAAAGCCTGAAGTGGGAGGTGGAAATCAGAGGGACCTGGAAAGGAGTCTTTAAATTATTTCTTACTAAAGCTGCTCATTATTTTTCCCAATTTATAACAAGGGCAACCCCCCCGCAAACAAAACAAAACAAAACCAGAAAACCCACAACAGCAATGTTACAAAGAGTACGTAACAACAAATCAAATGGGCCTCAGCCCATTCCTAACCTGCAGACTGGAGTCACTCCCCTCCCCCATGAAACATTAAGTTCAGTAAAACAACAAAGAAACAAAAGAACTAATTATGAAAACAATGTCAGTGAGCTCTTCAGAGCGCTTCCCAGATCGTTCAGCAAGCAGAGTTGGAGAATTTCCCTTAATTAATAAAAGAGAATGATTTTTAATCAGCACCTCAAAGTGGAGATATAAATAAGTACTTCTTGAACACTTACTTTCTTTAAGAATTTAAGCATTAGAGAGAGAGAAGCAAGATGGCGGAGTAGAAGGACGCTCGTAGCTCACCCTCTCCCACAAATACACCAAAACTCACATCTACGGACCCACTCAGCCAACCAGAGCATCTGCCGAACTCTGGCAGAACATCACCCTCTTCGAAAGACAAAGACGCCAAAAATCTGGTAGGAAAAAAGAAAGAAGAAAAGGCAAAACAGAGCGGGACCGGTCCTGCAAGGAGGGAGCGGCAAAGGGGGACTAGCGCTCATTCGCTGGGTCTCCTCTCTCCAACAGAGAGGCCAGCGGGACGAAGAGGGAGCTTCTGAGGCTCCGATCTGCCCTGAGCACCCCTTGACCAACAGAATTAAGTTAAACAGGCAAAAAGGGTCCCCATGACACCCAGCCTGAGACACGAGCCAGCAGCTGGGGCCGGGGCAGGCCACCCGAGCTGGGCGGAGGACTGGGGGTGGCTGCACTGAGGCAGCCATGGGGGACTGCAGGGGGCTGCGCGCCATGGCTGGGAGGGGATACAGAGCAGAACAACCTCAGTCCCCCATACATTTCAAAAAAAGCAAAGCAACAAGGCTGGTGTTCCCTGTGGGGAGGGGCACTGTAGCCTTTGTCTCCTCAGACCCGCGGCACCATTACTGGCGCTTCTCGCGAGAAGAGAGGCGGGGCACAGCCACAGCCGCCATCTCCTCCAGTGCGCAGCACCTGGGCGGGGGCGGGGCCGAGACCTGAATCCGCACTGGGGGCTCTGCAACCTCCTAGGCAGGACTGAGACTTGTTTACAGCCCAAGGCAGATAGGATATTTCTGTCCTGGTGCCTCAGAGAACTTGCACCGCCAAGACAAACAAGGAGCTGAGATTTGGCACAGAACAGGGGCGGGGCTGTTCCACACAGGGTCTTCCCTGAGCCTGCCTACGCCTACGGAGCACCGACAGGAGGCAGAGAGGGCAGCTGCACAGAGCAGCAGAGCAGCCTGCACCGGGAGAGGGCGGGCAGCCACCTGACTTCCTGGCAGGAACGCAGCACCTGACCATGGTGCTTGGCAGGGCACAATCCACCAACCTGCCTCGCCTGAGCGCAGCATCTGACTGCGGCATCGGGAGGGGGAGTGACCCGCCCGCCCACTGGCCACAGTGCCAGAGAGGTATGAGCAATATGAAGAAGCAGAGGAACCACTCCCAATTAAAAGATCAAGAGAAATCCCCTGAAAGCACGATCAAGGAAATAGACATTGATGGCCTACTAGATCAAGATTTCAAAAAAGGAGTGATCAAAGTACTGAAGGAACTAAAAGAAATAGTGTTTAGAGATATAAAATATGTCAAAAATGAAATAGAAGCTATAAAGAAGAATCAAATAGAATTAGTAAACTCATTTGCTGAGATGAGAGCTGACCTAAAGGCTGTGCAAAGCAGACTAGATAATGCAGAGGAACGAATAAGTGACCTAGAAGACAGAACAACAGAAAGCACCCAATCAGAACAGCTGAGAGAAAAACAAAAAAACAAACAAACAAAATGAAAACAATGTAAGGAACCTATGGGATAATATAAAGCATGCCAATCTACACATAATAGGGATCCCAGAAGGGGAAGAATGAACAAAGGGGATTGAAAAGGTATTTGAAGAAATCATGACTGAAAACTTCCCAAACCTAAAGAAGGAATCAGATATCCAAGTAGAGGAGGCTCAGAGGGTCCCAAACAGGAAGAACCCAAACAGACCCACACCAAGACATACCATAATCAAGATGGCCAGAGTCAAGGATAAAGAAATGATCCTAAAGGCAGCAAGAGAAAAACAAAGAGTGAGTTACAAGGGAACCCGCATAAGGCTTTCAGCTGATTTCTCAACACAAACACTACAGGCCAGAAGGGTGTGGCAAGATATATTCAAAGTCCTGAATGAAAAATAGATGCAGCCTAGGATACTCTATCCAGCAAGGCTATCCTTTAGAATAGGAGAGATGGAGAACTTCACACACAAGCAAAAACTAAAAGAGTTTAGTAACACTAAACCCATGCTAAAAGAAATATTGACAGGTCTACTCTAAATAGAAAAGAAGCAAGATGCTACAAAAATAAGAAACTCATAACTGGAAAGGTGATAACTACCATGAATTACAAATAGAAATAACACAAAATTGTAAAAGAAGACATCTAAATCATTAAGAGTGGGAGAGGGAAGCGAGGAAAGCCACTGTGGAAAACAGTATGGAGATTCCTCAAAAGACTAGGAATAGACTTACCATATGACCCAGGAATCCCGCTCCTGGGCATATATCCAGAAGGAACCCTACTTCAAAATGACATCTGCACCCCAATGTTCATAGCAGCACTATTCACAATAGCCAAGACATGGAGACAGCCTAAATGTCCATCAACAGGTGACTGGATAAAGAAGATGTGGTATGTTTATACAATGGAATAATATTCAGCCACAAAAACCGACAACATAACACCATTTGCAGCAACATGGATGTTCCTGGAGAACGTCGTTCTAAATGAAGTAACCCAGAAAGAGAAAAAAATACCATATGAGATCACTCATATGTGGAATCTAAAAACAAAAAACAAAAACAAAAACAAAACATAAATACAAAACAGAAATAGACTCATAGACATAGAATATAAACTTTTGGTTGCCAAGGGGGCAGGGGGTGGGAAGGGACAGACTGGGACTTTAAAATGTAGAATAGATAAACAAGATTATACTGTATAGCACAGGGAAATATATACAAGATCTTGTGGTAGCTCACAGCGAAAAAAAAAATGTGACAATGAATATATGTATGTTCATGTATAACTGAAAAATTGTGCTCTACAGTGGAATTTGACACAACATTGTAAAATGACTATTACTCAATAAAAAATGTTTTAAAAAAAGAATTTAAACAGTAATCCCTTTAAAACATATAGTTCTATATTATTTATTATCTTAGACACGCTATTTTGTAGGGAAAAAATATAAACACCTCAAAATATCATGAATTCTAAATTTGACCAGATCTAAATCCATGGAATCAATACCAGAAACGTTCTTTACTAAATGTGGTTCCAAAAGATTTTACTGAGATCCTGGGATTAAGGTTATTTTTAAATCCCATCAATACAAGGAGATACATTGTGATCCAAGCCCTTAGAAACAAGATCTTTTGTTATTCATTCAGTAAGCAAGTACTTTTTGAGCACCTACTACGTGACAGAGCCTGGAGAAACAGACAATAACAAATCAGGGATTAAATATATAGTACATCAAATGGTGATATAGTCTATGAAGAAAAGTAAAGGGTTAAATTTTTTTTAATTTATAATAGAATGGCTGGGGAAGGAAGACCTCATTCACAACGTGACATTTAAGCAGAGGCCTGAAAGAGATGAGGGAACAAGATGTATGAAAAGTATCTAGTGGAACTGTACTCCCATAAGTGCGAAGGCCCTGAGGCAGAGTGGACTCGTTTGTTTAAGAAAGCCAATGTGGTTGAGGAAGTGTTCAGTGGAGATGGACATGCACTGCCTGAGGGTCAGCAGATCGCCTCTAGTAGTCAGCTCCTTCAGGGTGTGCCTCCGCTACAGAGAGCCACCTTGCACTAAGTCACACCTTTCTCATGGCAGCACTCACTCAATGGCTGATGAGGCAGATTTAAAGGTGCAGCCATTGCTGCCTCATGAGAGGCACCACCAGCAGGCCATGCATTCTTCCAACCTCCTTGAAGGGTTGCCTGCAGCTTTGCTGGGCTGCTTCACAGTTCAGTTTCTCTCTCTTTACCCCATCCTGCTTCAGCTCACTTTTTTCCACAAAGGTTAAGCTCTAATAAATACCGAGGCCACCAACTCTTGTCTCCAGGATCTGCTTCTGGAAAACCCAGCCTGCCACAAAGAGTGAGCAAGGAGAGAGGGGTTGGAGATAAGTTCAGGAAGTTAGCTGGGACCATGACTTTGGTTTTTACTGAGTGAGACGAGGGTTTTGTGATGTTTGGAGCAGAGAACTGGCTTGGCCTGACCTCAGAAGGATCCCCTGGCTGCTGTGGTATAGAGAGAATGGAAAAAGGCAGGAGTAAAAGCAGGGAGGGGAGGGCACAATCCAGATGAGAAATGATGGTTCACATCAGGCAGAAGTTATGGGAAAGCGGCTTGTGAAAGGGGTGGGACTCAGGACATACTGTGAAGAAAGAGTCTTCAGGACTCACTGATGAACTGGTTGTGAGTGGGAGGGAAGAGAAAAGTCAAAGAGGAGTCCTGTTTTGGACGAAACCACTGGAGGGGCAGAGTTTACAAGTTTGCAGACAAGATTACAAGTTTGATTTTGGACTTGTGACAACTGAAGTACCTTTTGGACACCCAAGAGTCTAGACTTCTGCAAAAGGTTTGAAATGGAAATCAAAATTTGGGAGTCATCAGCATATGAATAGCATCTAAAGCCATGAGTTGGAGGGACAGTGGGTATAGAGAGAGGAGAAAAGACATTCAGTGACCAAACCCTGGGACAATCATCACATTTCACTTTCCCCTTGTGGTCTTAGCACCCCTCTCATTACTGTACCAACCATCCCTTGTGATAAGCAGGGATGCCAGCAGGAGAAACAGGAGGGTTAGGTAGTCAATGGGGCCTTCATCTCAATTCTGAGATGCTTGTGCTCAGAAGCTTTATATTGTCTTTCTCCTGAGCTGTCAGTATGAAAATAATTAAAGATTTATAGAGAGAATCAGCCTTTATAGGACAGCTGATGTCCTTGTATTGACAGATCAACCAAATGTCCAAAGCACATAATCAAACATGTTAGCTACGGAAGGTGAAGAGGAAACTTACCAAGACAAAAGGAATTGCAAGTCATCAACCTGTTTACTAAATGAGCAAATTCAGGTTGACAGATGGCTGCAACTGTACCTGATGCTGGGAAGCACAGGGCAGCAATATGAAGGAACACAGCTTTGACTCTGGATCCAAGGTACTTTTCCTTAAAGCAGCACACCCAGAAGAGATCCCCTAATCTTGATTAAAACAACTTGTATCAATCAAGTCACAGTTTAAATTTGATTGTCACTAGCAAAACTTAAATTGTAGATCATCTGGAGATGATGTGACTTTTAACAAACACACAATTAACATTTAGAAAAGTGACCATGGAGACCTGAAAATCCACTTTAATTCAAAGAGAAAAGTACAAAACACACATATGAATAGTTTTCAATAGAAATCTTTCTTTTTCATATTATGCCTGCATTAGAAAGAAAGATAAAACCCAGGATGTGAAAGCACATGCAAAGACAGTAAAAGAGTTTCTTTAGTTCAATGTGTCTCCAACTTAATGTGGAGATGAATTATGTAGAATTCTGTTAAATTGCAGATTCTGAGTCAATGGGATCTGGGATAGGATCTGGATTTCTGCATTTTTAACAAAGCTCCCAGGTATGCAGCTGCTGCTGGTCCAAAAACCACACCTCCAGTAGCAAAGCTTTAGTTAATATTATCTGATGAGGTTAAATTGACCATGTGTCAGAGAAAAAGCTCTCCCTGCAGACATAAGCTCACCAGGAGATCTTAAACACGGGGGGACATTCACTGAGAGGGATGACGTTTGACTCTAAGCAGAAAGATTCTAAGTGAACAATACACCTATTTGAACCTGAGAGAAGCAGAGTGAAAAATCATAAAATTTTACGGAAGAAGAGATCAAGCAAGAGTTGGAAACCATAGACCATTTCGTTAAAATGGTACCCAATTATGCATAAGACTTTATATTGCCTTAAAGTTTACAGTGTAATTTAATTTTTACATCTTTTTAAAGGTAATGTTTATACTAGTATTTTAATAGCTGACTTCAATGATTTTGTATTATTTCTAAAAGAAAAATTAGGTGGGGATGCTTTTGCTGTTTTCTTTGATTCAGCTGTCTCAGTGGTTCTCAATCCTGACTATATGTCATAATCCAGAGAGCTTTAAGATTGCTGATTCCCAGGTCCCAACCCTAGAAAATATGATTTCATTACTCTACAGATGGGCTGTGAGCATCCATAAATATTAAAGATCCCCAGGCGATTCTAATGTGCAGCCCAGGGTGAGGACCACTGAATTTAACCAAACCTAAGGGAACCTGTGGGCTTCCTGAGACCACACCCCTGGGAACACTATCCACACAGTGGAAGAGTAACGACTTCTGGAGATGAAACTTGCACACTCGAATTTACAAAGTTATAGCAAACAGCATAAAGGATTAACCAAATCCTTTGATCTCAAAAACTGCTGAAAATCTAGCCACTTCTCTTTCCCTTTTCCATTTTTTCCAAATCAAAGGTTTCAGACAGATTATCTTTAAGCAGGTTTCAAAAGACTCTCACTGAAATTGAAATGTTGGTAGTTTTCAGCAGATAATCAGAATGAAACCGATACAAAGAACAGCTCCTGAAGTGACAGAATTACCTATTGATCTTGTGGTGCTTTAAAATATACAGAAGGAAGGGATGGAGGAAGGAAGGAAAAAAGGAAGGGAGGAAGGGAGGAAGGGAGGGAGGGAGGAAGGAAGGAAACAGCTCCTATGAGAAAATACTCAATATCTGTTGTTGAGCTGAATTTTTTAGCAGAAATAGCCCAAAAGAGTAGTTTTTTGGGAAACTAATTTCTAAGTCTGAGTCTAAAAGTGAAAGGGCAAATTAAAAAATAAACTTCAGATTTCACAGTCCATATGGAGCAGGCTTCATAAAGACAGGACATCGGGAGAGTCCCACAGAGGTAGGTGAGCTCGATTTGTGGAAAGATAACAACAGTAAGATGGAGGTGAACTAGTATGTCCTTGTAAGTCAGTTCACTTCCCTCCATTCTGCAGCCCCTGACAGCACTGCTAAATCCAACCAGCCATTTTAGAAAATGTATTCTCCTGAACAATAGGGAAATTTAGTGAGAATCAGTCAATGGCTCAGGGCAGATCTAGGGCACTAATGGGAAAAATCCATCACCTTTGTATATGAAGGATGGCTCAGTTTCATGACATCATCTTTGGTTTTTCCATCTGTTAACCAGGAAAACAAGAACTTGTGTTTTGATGATGGGAAATCCAGTGAGAAATGTAGCCTGTTCCTCTTTGATTTTGTTTGGGTTTCTATAGACAATCAAGTGTGGTATGATGAGAATTATCCAAAAATGATCCTTGGTGCTTACTCTGGGTTTCATGTGGAATCTTCTTTTGAAGGGAAGGCTTACACCAAGATTCAGTTTCCTGAAGCAATAGCGCTCCTGGCCAAAGGGGCCACAAGTTGCCATGGCCTGAGGCACCTGGTGCTTGGCAGCTGGCTTTCTAGAATACCTCCTAAAAGAAAGGCTGACACCTGTTTCTAGACTAGCCAGCAGCCAAGTAGACTATTTTTCCCTCCACTGACAAATGACTAACTCAGTTACGGATGAAAAGGGGATACCACAGGGGCCATGTTCCTTCCCTGGAACACAAACTTACCATAAGCCCAGGGAGCCTTTCTATGAAAGACAGGAGTATAGGGGACCCCCGCCTTCTCTGGCCAGCCCTAGTCGTAATCTGTGCTAAGCTTTGTCGTACACCTGCCGTCAGCTGGAAGCAGGGTATTCCAGGATGGCCTGTCTCACATACCTGGAGTGGGCTGGCTTTCTAATGGAATGCCTCAGTCTTCCTCCACATGACCGTCCATCCCCCACTAAGCTGGTGTGTTAGTCTGCTAGGGCCGCCACGTCAAAACACCACAGACAGGAGCTTCAGCAACGGAAGCTGAGTCCCTCACATTGCTGGAGGCTGCAAGTGTGAGCTCAGGGCTCGTTGTCTCCTGAGGGCCTCTCTCCTTGGCTTCCAGATGGCCGTCTTCTCCCCGTGTCTTCACACAGCTTTCCCTCCGTGTGTGTCTGTGTCCTAATCTCCTCTTCTTATGTGGACACCATTCACATTGAGTTAGAGCCCACCCTACTGACTTCATTTGACCTTATGTGCTTCTTTAAAGATTTATCTCTAAATAGTCACATTCTGAGATACTAGAGGCAGGACTTAGGACATAAGAAGGGGTGAGGCACAATTTATCCCATAACAGCTCACCTGGGCTCATTCACATAGTGGCCTCAGGGTTCCAAGCACAATAGGGAAAAAGTCTCCATATGCAGGTGCTTTTTAAGCCCCGGCTTGTGTTGTACTTCCTTATGTTTTATTGGCCAAAGGTCATCTCAAGGCCAGAGTCAGTGTAGGGTAGCCCTACCCAAGGACAAGGATAGAGGGAAGGGAATAATTTGTGACCATTTTTGCAGCCTGCCACATGTTGTGATGGAAATCAGTAAGAACTAGCCAACTCTTGGTCCTGGAGAACTTCCCCCTGGTAGGTGCAGAGTTCAGATACCCCTTTTGAGAAAAAGAACTTCTAGTATAAATGAAATTCATACTGTGGGCTAAGACATACTGTAGATTCAACATGAACAAGTTGCTCAATTTCCTTATAAAAAGAGGAAAGCAATCCTCATCCTTCCCTTTCTCACACAGACTACAAAATCAGATGTGAAAACTCTTTAGGAGACATGTGCTCTGTCAGACTCCTTAAGTGACGCATGTATCATCCTGACGAAATCCGAGTATCTTCTTGCCAATAATGTGGGTATTTGGAATCGATACCAAGTCATTTAATAGAGATATGCTGCCTTGGATTTTGCCCTATCCCCGAAGTCTTCCCAAACATTGACTTTTGACAAGACACTTCAGAATGCAGGCTAAGCCTTTCGAGTGACATTGTGGCTGTCACTGCTAAGTCTCCATCAAGCTAAGCTCTCTGTCCAGTGGTCAGTAAATAGCATAAGATTTGCACAGTTCATTTGCTCCAACTCGATTTGAGTGATGTCAGAATGTTCAGAGGTACCAACAACCAATGGGCACAGAAAATGAGTTTTTGTAATAAATGCTTCTTAAGAAACAAGGTCAGACATCTATCTGCATCCAATCCATCCTTTTAAGACACGGTGCAAGTGTTTCCTATTCTGTGATACCTTCTCAGATCATCCTTGCCCAGAGATCTTTCCTTCCAAGTATCAATAATATTTTACTGAATCTACTTAAGAGGAGGCAAGCAAAAACTGATTTTGTTTTTCTCAACTTTCCCCATAAGTTTGATTGGCACAGTTGTTCCTTATCACCTCTCCTGAATAAATGTTGGGCAGATTTCCTTTGCTTTGGTCACTTTTAGATATGAAAATGTTCAATGGAAACTAATATTAGCAGAACATTAGTCCAGTCCAAGCTTATAGTCACACAACTTTAACACAGGGCAATATAAAAGCCAAATTTTCATTTAATTAAACTTTCTGCTGTCCCCCATCTGGCACGTGCCTCGGGCTTAGAAACCACAGTGGAGGAGAAGCAGAGGGCCCCTACTCCACACCCTGCTCTCTGTTCTGCTCCACCTCCAAGGCCACTCACTAGCTGCCAGCAGAGTTGAGGTCTGGAGAGTGTCCTCCAGCCTTTGCATGGCACGTGTCCACAGCAGACTCTTCCTCTCCTGAGGTGCTTCTACTGGCTTCTGGGGGTTTTCCATTTATGACTCCAGTTATGTTGCCTCATACACTGCTTCTCCTCTGGCTAATGACTTTGGACTCCTACTTCTGTTTCCAGCAACTCATCTCTCAGCTAGGGCTGTATCAACCCTCTAGATCATCTTCGTAGACAGGAACCCAAAGAGATGCACCCACGCCAGCTCTCTTCCATCAGCCCACATCTACCCAGAAAACATGCTCCTTTATCCCACTGTCAGCAGAAGTTCAGTCCCTCTCCACACAGCCAGGGCTCAGACACTTGCTTTTATTTACTTCAAGGGAGAATCAGATATCAGTCTCAGAGCCTCTCAGATTCTAAGGAATGCAGCCAGCCTTTCTGGGTAGTTCTCTTGCAATGCCCCTTCATTTGGCTTAAAATCAATGAAAAGTTCTGATGAGGGTAGAAGAAACGTGCCACACTCTCTTGGCTCCCTTCAAAGAATCCCCTTCTTTCAACTCTTCAAACTCCCCCTCCCCTGTTTATGCTAGAAGTGCATGATGGGCTAATGAGGACAGACCAACTTCCCCATCTCTTTAAATGCTCTGCCCAGGTGGTCTTGTCCAGCACGTCACCTTGTGAGTATGGATACTTGGCACCAGTCAGTTTGTTCTCAGGCTTTGGAATCTTCACCAAAAACATGAGACAAGAGTAACAGTAACACCTAACAACTTGTTACTCTTCTAATGTATTGTCCTTAACAGCATTGCTTTATTGTACTATCATTATAAGACTAACCATATTTAGACCCTGGGAAGAAGAGAGTTTGGGGGAAATGAAACCAATAAAGAAGAGAATATAATTTGTACTCTTGAGGTCATCACAAACTAACGGAGACTATAGAAGAAACTTTTCAGGAATTATCTAACCGTTCCAATGCCCCAGTTCTTTGGAAGCTGACCCCATGCCCCCGATGGAGCCCAACAACCATGTTTGTATGGTAATGCCACTCATTAGCCATGGTCCCCTGGACCCATAGCTAACATATTCCTCAAGATGGGCCAATAATATTACTCTGCTGGGAATTAAGAACTGGGCTGAAAATCATGTAAGACTCTATAGCTGGAAGGGTAGGCATTTTCTACCTTGTGGAACAGAGAAGAAGAGAAAGCCAATCAGCAAAGGAAGAGAGGGAAGGGAGTAGGCAAAGATATACAGAAGTGAGAGGCAGAGAGAGAATCTGTGAACCTGATTCTTAGTTACCTTCCTATTGACTGGCTGTATTCCCTGCCTTTGGGCTTATGAGACTGTCTCATAAACAAATTTTCCTTTTTGTCCTTTTCGTTTGTTTGTTGTTTAAGCTGTTGTTTCTGTTTCTGCAATCCTAAAGTATCATAAGCAATAGAAATATACTATATACACAAAAAGGAGTTGAGAACAACGCAATAGGAGATAGGTAAACTGCGATTGATTCATGAAGGCATCATGGAGATGCAACATTCGGGGTAATCCTCAGAAGATGAGTAGGATTGCTATGAGGAGAACAGGAAATGTTCCAGGTAGAGAGAATGGTATGAGCAAAGGCAAGAAGGTGGAGAATTTGAACATTTAGATGAGGGGCCTAATGCGTCAAGAGAAGTCACTAGAAAGAAAATTAAAAGCAACCCAAATGTCTAACAACAGATAAATGGATAAAGAAGGTGTGGTATATATGTACAATGGAATACTACTCAGCCACAAAAAAGAATAAAATAATGTCATTTGCAGCAACATGGATGGACCTGGAGATAATCATACTAAGTGAAATAAGTAAGACAGAGAAAGAAAACATCATATAGTATGTGGAATCTGAAAAAATGACACAAACGAACTTATTTACAAAACAGAAATAGACTCAGACATAGAAAACAAATTCATGATTACCAAAGAGGGAAAGGGGGAGGAGATAAATTAGGAGACTGGGATTAACATATACTACCCTATATAAAATAGATAACCAACAAGGACCTACTGTATAGCACAAGGAACAATACTCAATATCTTATAATAACCTATAATGGAAGAGTCTAAAAAAGAATATATGTGTGTGTATGTATATATGTGTGTGTGTGTATATATATATATACATATATATATATACACACACACACACATACATACATATATATAACTGAATCACTTTGCTGTACACCTGAAACTAACACAATATTGTAAATCAACTACATTTCAGGGGTTTTTTGGTTTTTTTTTTTTTTAAAAAGAAAATTAGATAAATAAGTAAAGGTCAGATTTTAGAGAATCTTGAAAGCCGTGCAAAAGAAGTTGGGAAATTCTTCAAGACTTTTTAGCTGGGGAACATGATACGATCTGTGCTATCAAAACTAATTATTAAAATAGTGCTTCAGACAAATGAGAAGGTAAGGAGGTTGGATACAGGGAAAGCAGATAAAAAGTAATTGCAATAAACTGGAAAAGGGTAATAGGGGCCAGTCTGGGAAAGCAGAGCTTGGAATCAGAAGAGGGAAAAGCCAGTCTGACATTTTAGTGCTGAAATCAAAGTAGGGAGTGATGGTTCCATGGCAGAAACAATCCCAGATCTAAAGGGTATCCAAATGAAGGGGCATTGCAAGAGAACTATACATGACCATGTCCTAGCCCATTTAATGGGAAGCTACTATCCTGGGACACTGCCAGTGAGTGAGCTGGATACATGCTGTAGCAGACATGTGCTATTTCCCACTTAGCAGCATCTCCGCCCCCTTCTCTGGGGAGCAGCACTCCAGTCTCCTTTGACAAAGTGGATCAGGAAGTTCTCCTAAATTTGCTTGGCTCTATCTCACTGCAGAACTTCAGATGTGATGCAGATCAATGTCTCTGCAACGTCTTTTTCATGGAAAGAGATAAAAAGACATATCAGACTCTGCAGCTCTCAACCCTAGGACTAGAGAGCCAGGCTTTTAAATCCCCACCCTGAACTCACCTGCTGTGTCAGTTCCACCCCACTTCAGACATGCTTGGTGGGAAGGAGGCACTGTGGGCATCAAACAGCTGTCATAAAATTAGTCTTTCAAGGACCCCTCTTCCTATACTTGGCACTTGACAGAGACTATGATGTTAGACTTCCTAGCACTGAATGTTGGCTCTCCCATTTACCGACTGTGCAATTGTGGACAAGGTGATTAACTTCACCATGACTGCTTCTCTTCATCTGTAAGATGGGGGTGACAATAGTGCCTTCCTGATAGAGGTGTTATGGAGATTAAATACCTTAAGACTCACAAAGTGCTTAGGATAGTGTCTGGTGCATCAGAAAGTCTCAAAAAACGTTAGCTAATGTCATCAGAAGCACTTGGACATGTTGGCTACTTATTATCCAAAAGAATATCTCAGCCTCTCATGGCACAAGAGCTGAGACAGTTGCATTTGGCACATTTTCATTCCATTTCTCATAAACAAGCCTGCCCACAAAGTAATTTCATGTGTCTACTTAAGGGTGTGCTTTACAGCAAAGTCATCCTAGTGGGCTTGTTCCAATGATGCAGCTAAATTTGAAGTCAGAAGTTTCACCAGAATTGTACTAAGATTCTTTGATTAATGAAGCCTTTGACTGGTAACACCTGCCTCCTAAAATGTTCCATAATAAATGATACAGACCTTTCAAACTAAGCCATGTAATTTTGCCATCATTTATGACATCCACATCTCTTTTTCCTTTTAAGTGAAAATTGGCCATCTCAGGTTTGAATAATACACATCTATGTGCTGGCACTGCCTCCCCTCTGCCTGCCAATCGCCCATCCCAATCCTATCTGCCGAGTTCAGATGCAGCCTCAGACGTTTCTCAGCCTAGAGGAAGAGAGCCACCCCTGGCCCTTCAAAGGTAATAGGAAATAAGATCCATTCACCATTTAGCATGATCTTGTGAGGACCTAAACCTTGTCATTCTCTCACAGAATGGTGACTCTGCCTGCCCAATCACTTTAGTCAATATTGCAGCATTTCCATAATATTAAGAATCAGTGCTATAAAGTCATTTGCTAAGTAATTTGATTCTGTGTGGGCTGGATATTGAGTCAACCACTCGAACAAATTAACCAGTGTCTCTAGACTCTTTCCGTATTAGGTCATTAGAAACCAAGAACTTGGACTTAAACAGCACAGTGCAAAGAGTTCAGGGTAGGAGCCTTGGCTCCAAGTCCCAGGTCCAACACTAAGTTGCCATGAAACTTAAGGACCGTCATACTTGTGCTATTGACCGACTTCCAGCGGGTTCCTGTAATGAGCCGGGGTGATCATTCATGTTTGTGCATATGCTTTGAATACCCTCAAACAATCTACCACCACAGTATAGATCTCCCAACACCCACAGAAATGTCTTTGGTAAGAGATGCCTCAAGGAAAGGCCTAAATAAGAGGCATCCCTTAAAGTGGTGTCATTCATATTTAAAGACAGCTCCCTAATGACTAAATGCCTCTTTTAAAGGACCTTGTGGACAAGGTTCCACCATGAATTTAGTCCCATGGAGCATTTGTCATTTATCAAAATTTTATAGAATTTCTTCCATCTTACAAGAAAAATTATGCAACTTTATTTCACTTTTTGGAGCCAAGATCAATGAAAAAAATGTTAAATTAGCACATCCTAGGTGCCTGGGAACATCTATTCTTGCTGTTCCTTTCAAAGTGTGAGCACTACTGTTATTTTTAATTTGACTCTTCTACGTCAGATTGAATTTTATGTGAGCTCATATTCTTTCACAAGAAGGAATAAAAATTAAGGAGATGCCTGCAATGAGTGACTAAAATCACTGCCCTTTAATCCACCCTGAAGATCTCCCAGAAGTAAAAACACCTGTCCCGCAGGTCAGTCAGTTGCCTGGAGGGACTTTCCAGGGATTTCTTCCAGCTCTCAGATTGTCTGGTCTCACCTGCAGCTGAGTCACTGCGGCAATTTAAGATTATTCAGGACACAGTTAACAAGCCCAAGAAGCCCACCTCAGTCCACAGCCCAGCAGGGGCCCCTCTCCAGACTCCAGCAGGTTCCCCAGCAGAGGTGAGTGGGAAAGACCCAGAGCCAGCTCACTGCCCAGTCCCTTGGGCTGAGGATGGTTGGAGCAGGGGATCCCAGGGCCGACTGCAGCATGCTCTTTTTCTGAGGAACTGCTCTAAAGTCGTTTTGTAATAAAGTTAAGAAATATGTGGTGTTCACCCACTATGTTCTGTGCCAGCAGCATGTGCAAGCACAAATGTAAGACGCAAATCCCAATCCCAGGATATCCGTGGTGTTGTGATGGGGAAAGAGGCAAGTGTTGGTATATGGAGGACACAGGGGGTGAGAGAAGGATGAGAAGCAGAAAGCAGGGCTGAGGGTTGAGATTAGAGGCGGAGCGACGGCGTGGGGAACAGCCTGGGCTCACAGTCAGACCACTGCCTGGGCTCAAATGCTTGCTCTACTGTTTACAAAACGTGGGACGCTGGGCAAGTCACTTAACCTCTCTGTGCCTCAGTTCCTCCATAAAGTCAGGATAATAATATAGTACCTACATCACTGCACTGTT
The DNA here is from genome assembly GCF_009834535.1 of Camelus ferus. Lineage (NCBI taxonomy): Eukaryota > Metazoa > Chordata > Mammalia > Artiodactyla > Camelidae > Camelus > Camelus ferus. The sequence continues at coordinate 14,377,450 of NC_045700.1, forward strand.
ATGATGACTAAATGAGTTAATATAGGTAAAGCACTTGGAAGAGATCCAGACATACAGTGCATGCTGTGTCAGGATGAAAGACTGATTCTTTCATCCTCTTTACAGGGGAGTCCCAAAGAGACAGAAGAGAAATCTGGTGACCAGTGCAATCTTCTTGTCAACCAAACCTCTAGGCAAGTCATCTAATGATTTAGGAAGAAGACCGCTGGAGAAAGGTTGCTCTTACCTCCACAAACTAGCCCCCTTAATCATGCCACTTAAGAGACCACTCCACAATCACTGGGCAAGAACCGTAAATTAAATACTGAGCTTCATTAAAATGTCTTAATGCCCTTCAAAGTAATTCAAAGGATTTTATAGAATTAGATTGAATCACTGAGTCTCTCTTTTGCTGGTTCTGTGCAACAGTGAGCTTCTCCCCTTTACTTTTGGGATTCAGGTTCTGTTTAAAACTCTTGATAATCTAATAGTTACTGTCCCTCAGTAACCTTAATTTTGCCTCAGATAAAAGGGGAAAAAAAGGCATCCTGGTGTCTCCAAATAGAACCTAGGGAAGAGGAGAGCTGTAAAGAGAAAGTAGATGGAAACCGCAAATGCTTCCCCTTCCATACTTTGCTTATGGCTAGACTCTCCCTTAAACACAGGGAGGACAGGTGAGAACCCCACAGGCATTGGATGGAGAGCATTTGGGGGGCACTCTGACCTGGTCTGAAGGCAGACCCCACACTCATAAATGTCTGAGCACAGCATCTAGTTGTTACAAATAATAAACTCTCAGAATCAAAGGTGATAGATGGATGGATACACAGATGATAGGTAGATAGACAATAGATAATAGGTAGGTAGGCAGATATATAGATAAATAGAGAGGGGGGGAATATAAATAGGAAGCTAAATAACTAAATAATGTCTCTCCTTCAGTGTCAAGAAATTTTCATGCCCCCAAATAGTTTCCTCAACCCAAGATCTACTGTGTCAGAAACCCCACCATTAACATGCCTTTCAGTTAAGCTACATCCTGTATAGGCATCATTTAATACATTCAAATATTCTCAAGATTGATAGCTCATTGTTTCTCTAACACCTTGGGCTGAACAAAGCCGTCAGATGGCCTTCCTCCTGACTACAGGAACAAGGACGCTGGGATGTAGAGAGTCTGCAGAGAGCTATAACATAGCCAGCAGCAGAGTCAGGAGACAGGCAGTGACCAGAGGTAAACTTCCTACCCTCACAATTTTGTTGAGAGCTGGTCCTAGATCCCTGTCTTGTCCAAATATCATCCTCTGACTTAATAGTTAATCAGGGAAAGATTTAACATTCAGTCCTTGCTTCTAACCTTATAACTGGAATTTCAGAAAAGTGTGGTGCAGGGAGACATGCTTCTGTTGGTAAGTCAGTCCTGGCTTGGTTAGCACACTTTTTAATTGCCAGAAGAAATAAATGGTAAATGGTTGAATTATAGAGTTGTTGGTGCATTGCTTTGAACAGCTCAGGCTGCAAGAAGAGAAGTGGGAATGAAAATACCCAAAGAACAGCATTGTCACGGGCATTTCAAATGCAACACAGCCAGCCAAATCCATCACAGTAAAAAACTGGCTAAAGGCCACCCTCTAGTCAATCCTGGAAGAGAAAACGGTAGCGACATATGTTCCCTTAAAAACGGAAAATTGCAATTCATTTCCAAAGTAATCATTTCTCACGCATGCCTCAACTTTTTTATGCCTCTCTGAACTTCCTGGGTATATTTACAGCGCGAAACTTTCTTCCTGTGTATGTGTTCATGCTGTGTTTTATTTGCATTGCAGAATATCACTGTAGCCCTCCCAGACCTTATAAATTAAGTTTATTTTGAGATGAAAGGAATGGAGCAGAAGTAGTCCCTGCTGTGACTTAATGTTGTAAGAGTTTATTTCTTTGTTTTTCTTGAGGAACTATATTGATGGGGCAGGCAGAGGGGGAAAAAAGATAAAAAGCCTCCCCCAACTCCATGCCTGTTTTCACTCTCATTTTTAAAAAACAAATGTATTCCAATCATCTTCCAGATGTACTCGGATCAAATGGGGACACTGGGTAATTGAGAAGAAAGATTTCCATCTGCTCTATCAATTGAAAGGCAAAAAGTGGAATGTAAAAAAAATTGAACCAATCCTCCCTTGCCTGTGAGCACTGTGAGTGGATGGGTAATTCCAGTGCTCCAGGAGCTGGGGAGAGCTGGGGCCCTTGAGTGACTGACAGCTCCAGCTCCAGATCGGCCATGCAGAGGCTCTGTGTCCTCCAGAGCTTTCTCCAGAGCCGGGACAGACCCCCCACCCCATCCCATTGGCTGTTACGTCTCCTGTGCCTCATCCTCAATGGCCATCATGCATTTATCCATTTGTTCAACCAGTATTCCTTGGGCCCCTGCTACCTCTGCCTTCGGTTAATTTCAGTTTCACCATGACCCTATGAAGTGGCTGCAAATAGGCAGGTCATCGCCGTCCTGAAATGTCACTAAGTCCCATACTGTGTTAATCTGTGCACATATGTCTTCCTTGTCTTCAGGCTGGATTGGAAGCTTTTTAAGAGCAGGAACCTTGTCTTTCATTGCTCACCATCTCCAGATTGGCTTCTAGCAAAGAGCCCTGCATATAACAACCAGAAATACAATAAACCCAATTACAAAAAAAAAAAAAAAAGGTTGATTTTATTTTATTTTTAAATATAGTGATGTGCCCAGTAAAGCAGAACTTTATCACATATGAACATATGCTTTTAATCACTGGTAAGAAAACAGACTTTCTCAAGTCCTAGGCCTTCCTATTTCTAGAATCGGAAACCCCACGTTGGAGCAGATTGCTGCTCTGAGAAGAGGCATCAGAGTGGCTTCTCTAACTTACTTAGGTTAAGGCAAGTCCCTATTCATCCTGGAGGAATTGCCTACCCAGATGCCTTCGTCTTGGCAGGAGATCTGCAGTGAGAGGTGGGAGAAGTCAGTCGGCGCCCTTCCCTGATGGACATCGGCATCTGCTAACTTCCCCCTGAAAGGAAGGGGAGTCAGACCAGGGCCCCTCCTGCTGTGGTTTAAAGTTCCTGGACAAGTCCATCGACTGAGGTAGCAGCCGGCAGCAAAGGACAACAGGCTCCCGAGAAGAAACGTCCCACTGGTGGGGAACATTGCTCAACCCAGATCTTGCTCCGCAGCGGGGAGGGCTGCGGCAGGTGCTGCAGACTCCCTCTGGACCTCCTCCATGGAGGAGGAAACTTGTGGGAAACGACTACATGCAGTTTGACATGGACTGAATTGTGCCCCCCAGCCCAAATTCACATGTTGGAGCCCTAACCCCCACTGTGACTGTCTCTGGAGACAGGATTGTTAGGAAGTAACAAGGTTAAATGAGATTACAAAGGTAAGAGTCCTAATCTGATAGGACTGTAGCCTGTCTCTCTCTTTCTCTCTACCACGCGAGGATACAGAGAGAAGGTAACCGTCTGCAAGCCAGGAAGAAAGCTCTCACCAGGAACCAAACCTGCCAGACCTTGATCTGGGATTTCCAGCCTGGAGAACTATGAGAAAATAAATTCCTACTGTTTAAGCCACTTAGTCTACGGTATTCTGTTTGTCAGCCCAAGCTGAATAGTATGGGTATGGTCATTCTTATTTAGTAGATTAGAAAACTGAACTCAGAAAGATTAAAAACTTGCTCAAGATCATATACAGCCAGTAAGTGGTAGAGCCAAAATCCACTCCACATTCTTCTCATTTTGCTGAGCTGAAATTCTGAAAGAAACCACATTCACTGTGATCCACTATATTATAGGAAAGGGAGGTTGGCTAATTAGACAATAATGAGAAATGTATAAGCCACTATACTAGCTTTATGTGGCCTGGAACAGGGAAAAAGCAAGGTCTACTAGATGGATGGATGGATGAACGAATGAACAAATGAATGAATGAATGAATAAATTCCTCCAGGTTAGAGCTAGCAAGGCTTACTGGAGGAGGTGATGATCAGGAAGCTGGCATTCCTTCCTCAGCACTTTACATCTTCTCTTAGTGAACATTTTCCTCTCTTTCAGATTCCCCGAGGGCTCTGTCTTTCCCTAGCCACACATCACTGGGAAACCTGCGCTCTGCAGACTTAACCCCTTCTGCACACCCCGACAGTGTCTTGTGCAAAAATGACAACAAATAAATATGTGTTGGTTGATTCCTGGCCCCTTCTCTGCCCTCCTTCCCTGTGTTTGCACTTTTCCTGCAGTAGATGTAAAGGCTTTGTAAGTTAAATCGGAATTTTTGTTTTTCTTTTCCCTCCAGCTGTGCACAAGGCCTCCATGGTACCTTGAGACTGAGGGTCCTAATGCAGAGGGAATGAATATTTACATATTTTACCATTAAAACAGAAGTGAGATAAGCAGGAGGTAAACCTGTGCCCACCAGGAGAACTGACTGGGGGATGGAGAAAGGAGGAGATAACCTATCTCCACCCTCTTCTGCCCTCAGGGAGATGAGGAAAGGGGCCCCGGGGGGAGGGCAATAAGGTGTGACATTGGAGGACATCTGAGAGGAGAGACCAGACTTTCTGCCTGGGGACCAGGGGGAGAGGAAGGGCAGCCCAGGGGTCAGGTCCTGTGTGTCGGCTCCAGGAAGAGGCAGGGGAGCCTAACCAGAGGGTGAAAACCAAGGCACTACTGTGGGTCACTTGCTGCCACTCAAGGCACCACATTATCCAAGCAGGAAGCCCTATTAACTGTCCATGTCTGGCACCAGGGCGGGCCTTCCACTTCAGGCACCTAGTCTCTGCCTGTGGATTATCCACCAGAGTAAGGAAGTGCATCCACCTGGGCCCCACACTGGCTGAGCCCCACCCCTACTGTTCTTTCTTGGACTCCCCTTTGACTCAACATTAATAGCTAACCCATAGAGCTTACTGTGTGTGTGTGTATATACGTGTGTGTGTGTACACACGTGTGTATATATATATATATATATATATATATATATATATAATTATACTTATTTAAGTATTTAATCATCACAACAACTCTCTATGGCAGACACTGTTACAGCATCTCCAACATATAGACCAGCCTCTCTGTGGCACAGAGAGTTTATATAAACTACCCAGTGTGAAATAGAGCTGAGCTTCAAACCCGAAAGTCTGGCTCCAGATTCCCGGTTTCACTGTTCAACACCACCCCTCATGACTCTGGACACATGGAAAAAACAAGAAACGAGAGAGTGCAGGGCCCAAGAGGCAGCAGTGGGGAAATGATGGAGAAGGCTGTGTGGTGGGTGGATCAGTGGCACTGGGCAGGGAGGACCCCCGCGTAACTACACGTGGCCCAGCCTACTTTGTCTGGAACACCAGGTCCGTGATCCAGCTCTCATGGTGGAACTTAACTCCTCTAGGTCAAGAGCCCTGCCTTATTTATCTGCATATACCCACAGCCCCAGGACACCTGGCACATACAGAGAGCTGAGTAAATGCTAAATACATTGAATTACTAGAAGTTATTAATAAAAGCTTTACGTCTGAACATGAGTCTGTCCTGGAGCACCCTGAAGGATACATTTCTCAAAGAGACCCAGACAGATACCATGGATGGAGCTCTCTGTCACAGCGGTCTCCTGCATGGGACAACACTCGTCTTTCATGCTCCAGACAGCATGAAAGAACAAAGTACCTTTAATAATGCTTTCCACCTTTCACAGTTTCTTTTTTTTTTTTTTTAATGCATCACCTCAGTTAATTCTCACCAACTCTGAATGATGGGCAGTAAAAGGAAGCATCATCACTCTGACTGTACAGGTTAAGAAACTGAGGCATTAAAGAGGTTAGAGGATGCATCCAAGATCATATAGCTGCTCGTGAGCAAAGTCAGGACTTAAATGCCAATATCTGGTACCTACTTTCTGGTCTAGCATTCTTTCCTTGGATGGTGCACATATTTCTCACTCTCAGATTCCAGGAGGTTTATTCACAAGTATCTTTCCTCCGGCTGCACACCTGGTGGAAAGGATTTGGGGAGGGCTTTTCACACAAAGCCTTGCTAGTTACGCTGTCCATTGCCCTTGCCGTGGACCAGCCACATCAGCATCACCTGGGAGCTTTTTAGAAATGCAGAATCTTGGGCCCATCCAGGACACATAGAATCTGAATCCACATTTTAAAGAGATTTTCAAGTGATTTGTTTGCACACAAAGATTTGAGAACCACCACTATAGAAGACATGCCCACAAGGGCAGTCATCAACAGATATAAAGAAGTTGAATATTTTCAGGTGGATTCTGTGAGAGTTAAATGGGTATCTAATGCATTTGCCTACATTCAGAGATTGACTTGGAAAACATCACCCGGTTCTCATGTAGGACAAGAATGTGAAGGAATCAGCACACGCCTTGGACTTGAAGCAACAGACATCTGAATGCATATATGAATGCTGAGCACCTGGCAGTCTTTCCAACCTGGGAAACCTGGGGGGACGGGACACCCATCTAAAGAGATACTCAGATGGATGTTCTGACCATAAATAGGGTTTTGACTGGCACCATTCTCTTAGTACATGTTTTCTGATGATGCACTGGAGTCCTGGGAGGGCTTAATGTTCTGAATGCACAGATCTCATTTGGTTTGGCATAAACCAGAAAAGTGGCTCTTTCCATGACACATTATGCTGCCTGGGTTGATTTCACGGAGGTCTGTCACCTTGTTAGTGGACAGGTGGTAGGCTGAATTGGATTCAGCCTCCTCCTCCTACCCTAATTCTCCCTGCCAGCTCTCATGTCAGAGGAAGTCTGAGTCAAACACTATTTTCGATTTTTTGTAAATTGTCTTTACAGGATGATGTTCAGGCTATAATATGCAGAGGGTTTTAAAGAACCAGCTTTCAAGTTTTGTCTGAAAAAAAAAACTAAACCTATTGATAGATTTTCCTCACCAAGAGAACCACTTGCTAAATCAATATGAATTTGTCACTTAACTTTAATGGTACTGTAGTGGATTGAATAGTGTTTCCCCCAAAATTCACATCCATCAGAAACCCTGGAATGTGACCCTACTTGGAAATAGGATCTTTGCAGATGTCATTAGTTAAGATGAAATTATACTGGATTAGGTGGGGGTGGGTCCTATATCCAATGACTGGTGTCCTTATAAAGAGAGGGATGTTTACAGATACACAGACACTCACAAGTGGGAAGGAACAAGGATGGAGGCAGAAGCTGGGGCTGCAAGTCAAGGATGCCAGCAACCACCAGAAGCTAGGAAAAGGCAAGGAAAGATTCTTCCCTAGAACCTTCAGAGGAAATTCAGCCCTGCCAACACCTTGATGTCAGACTTTCAGCTTCCATAACTGTTTGAAAATTCATTTCTGTTGTTTAACACCATCCAGTTCATAGTACTTTGTTGAAGCACCCCTGGGAAAGTAGTAGAGTACAGGTTAACTAACATGGCTAACATTATTTTGAGAGGTTCCTCTGTGCCAGGCATAGCTCTGAACTCTTTACATGTATTACCCATTTAATCCTCAAAGCAACCTTCTGAGGAGGGGACAGTTATTCTCATTTTAAATAAGAGATATGAAGTCACTTGCCCACCTTTGTTACCCAGCTGATGGATAGCCAAGCAGGCTCTAACCCAGGCAGTGCCACTTCAAAGCCCCTACTCAGACTCTCCAACCCTGGGCTCCAAGAGCTGAGAGATGAAACTGAGACAAAGCTATGTGCAAGTGTTGGTTGGAACACAGAGCATCCCATGTTCCTGCTGTGGCTGCACTGCCCGATGAACGGAAATGAGGACCCGCAGGAATCAGCTGGATGTTCAGGAAACTGAGCTGCTGGGCAGTGGGAGTGAATGCTGTTTGTTTCCAGGAAATGGAGTTCTTAGCGAGTGCTCTCACTGAAGAAAGCCCCAGTGTGCTCACCTGAGCTGAAAGATCTCAAGGGCTCCGTAACCAACAGGCATGGGGCCATCAGAAGGGCTAAAGCCTCAAAGGACCCTGAGAGCACAACTCGGAGAAGACCCGGTTCACTCCCAGGCTAGGAAGCAGGTGGACTTGCAGCAGCAGGTGGGAGGAGAGGACCAAGGAAAGAGTGACCTTGCTGAGTTCAGGGGTTCAATTCTTGGAACACACTTCCCTTAACTCTATTATGGCATTTATTAAGAACTATTCCTAAATTACCATGCTAATGCACAGCTTGCATTGGTTGGCAAGGTGGGCTGGCTCTCCAGAATCCTTCAAATTCTGCTTTTAAGGGGGCCCTGCTACTGAACTACGAACTATAAGGAGCTGGAACACAGTACCTGAGGCTTTAAGAAGTCGTGCAGAATGAGTGTACCCAACACACAAAGTCTGTCAGGGTTTCTCAGCCTTCTTACTTGATGTTTGGTGCTGGATGAATCTTTGCTGGGGACCAGGGGTGGTAGGGCGGGGGATGCTATCCTGTGCATTGTAGGATATTGAGCAGAGTTCCCAGCTTCTTAACCACCAGCTGCTCAGAAGTATCCCTGCTCCACTGTGACAATCAAAAATGAGCCCAGAGAGAGAAAATCACCTCTATCCCACCGAGAACTAGTCTTCAAAGAGGAACAGAAATGAACCACTATCCACGTGGGGAAAACTTTGTGTTGACAGGTTTATAAGGCAGCTAAAGGTAGAGACAGAATAAACCTCTCCTTTCACATCAGTTCTGTCCACACACCCTTAGCCAATATCTGCCCACCTACCCAAAAATTGTCTTTGCCCTATTTCTGTCTTCCTTCCTTAGCATCTCCCATGCTACTCTCTCCTTTGTTCCACCCCTAGCCCTTCCCATGCTCCTCTCCTGGTTCTTCTTCCTGCACTTGCCCCGAAGATGGTGCTCCACCAGGTTTTATCCTTTGCCCTCCATTCTGCTTTCCTTGGTTAAGTTTCACTTATCCCATCACCTCCTTTCTCATTTACATGTTGATAACTAACTTCCACATCTATACCTCCAGCCTGACCCCTGTCCTAAGCTGTAATTTAAAAGTACTAAACTGGGATTCCAGTATTCCCAACTAGTTATCTGTCTATAGTTGCATGTATATCTCAAAATCAATTTATCTAAAACGATGCAAAATATGTATTAAAATTCCAAGTAGCTCAGTGTCACACTACCCATCAAAATTCTGACAGGCATCTCTTCTGTAAGACCCTACAATCAGCTAGACACCACATAATACTAGAGAGTCTATGTATGTCTAAGCTCTCCTTTCCACACTTGCTGCTGCTGCCCTGTTCTAAGAATAGATGAATGAATAAAGAAAATGCAATATATACATTCTGTGAAATATTATTCTGCCTTGAAAAAGAAGGAAATCTTGTCACATGCTACAACATGGATAAACCTTGAAAACATTATGCTAAGTGAAATAAGCCAATCACTAAAAGACAAATGAATTATTCCACTATATGAGGTATCTAACATAAACTCACAGAAACAGAAAATAGAATGGTGCTTACTAGGTGGGAGGGGGAAGGGGAATGAGGAGTTCTTCACTGAGGGTAGACCTTCAGTCTTGCAAGATAAAAAATTTCTAGAAATTTGTTGCAGTGTATGCATCCTTAACCCTCCTGAACTATATACTTAAAAATGGCAAAGATGATAAATTGTATGTTACATGATTTTTACAATTTAAAAAAAATTTTAAAGGAAATTTGTACATATAATTGCCCTTTGTAAACCCTTCCTTGGCTCACTTTCTCTCTGGCCTTTGTACAATCTGTCTGCTCTGCTTGGAAACTTCTTCAAAATACCTCCCCTCCCCTGCTAACTGTGCTCCAGGCAAATGACTCCTCCTGATCCTACTGGATGGCTTCCCTGACCTCCCCACTTTGTGCTTCTGCAGCCCCATACTTACCCCACCAGGGCACTCACACCAAGTAGCCATTGTCTGTGACCCCCGGCTGCCCACCCGAGGAAGCAGCGCCGTCCTCACACAGGTACCTGCACCCTTCATCTCTGGTCTCAGACTGAGCTTGCTGTCCAGCTCATATGTCGAAGCACTCATCAGAACCCAGAGCCCTGCCCTGGAGGACTGCTGTTGAATTGAATTTTCTCCCTCTTATTCTACCTGAAATCTGACTTTTCTGCCTCCCTTTTTATAGTCTTCTTGCCTCAATAAACTACCCCCACCAGCTTGTTCCTGCCTGGACTAACCTCAGGCTTTCCAGTTTCATTTCCCTACTTCTCTCCCACGGCTGCTGGACTCCAAGGCTTTTCTTCAAGGTCTAGTTTCACTCAGATAGTGAGCAGGCTGACCCACAGAACCGGAGGAAGGTCTCTTCCACGGAAACCAAGCATGATAAAGAAGAGGCCAGTCAGGAATATTTACAAGCAGTTCGAGGGACAGTCCTTAACCCACTGCTCTGAGCCATCGAAGAGCAGAATCGTAACATGTCCCTACCTCCCTGCTTTAAAATGCAGATTTTCTTATTATTATTAAGTTCTGGTGAAGACAACAGATCAGGAGACAAATGCCACAGTAGTTTGCTACTCATGGTCCCCAAGAGGAGGGGGGACATTGCACCAACAGGGTGTCCACAAAAGAAGGACCAGGGTGGGTCAGGAGGCAGAGGGAGTGAGGGGGCAGCATGGTTAAGAATCTTGATCATAGTTTGGGAAGGAAAAACAGTCTGAGCACAGAAGGGTTGGCTGGTTTGAATTCTTTCTGTGGGCTCCAGGGCACAGGGGCTGTCCCTCATTGTCTGGTGCCTGACCCTGGGGTGATTAGGGCTGGGGGTAGTGGCCCAGGGTCTGAGAGCCCAATTATGGAGGTGAGCAGGACTGGGCTCTGGACTGGGTGGTTGGTATGTGAAAGGTGCAGTTATAGGGGATTCATCTGCTGTCTTACAAACTGGCACACCCTGGGAGGGGCAGTCTCTCCCCAGCCAGCAAGTCTCCAAGATACCACAGCATCCTAAGTACAGAAAATTAAAAATATCCAACACCAGGATCAGAACATGGAGTATGGCTGCAGAGAGGACAAACAAGGGAAAGGAAAAAAATAAGCATGTTGCTGCTAATAGCATTGCTGGTAACCCAGCCTACAGCATTCCCTGACTTTCATAACGTTGATAAGAAAAACTCTTCAGCTATGGATTAAAAATAACCACTCACTTTCTGAGAAGCCAGCTACTAAAACATTTACTTTAGATTTCTATTTATGTGAAGAGATAAATATACATTTTTCCCCCCGTGGAGAATATTTATGAAAACTTTTCTGGGAAATGTCTTTTCACTAAATATAGGGTCTCTGGAGACAGTTCAGGAACGCAGCCCCCAAAATGTGCTGTCAATTGTGACCTGACCATCTGAATTACCATATTTTTATATTGTAACTCACTTCCTTTAATGATATATATATTCAACTAATGGTGTGAAAGAGATGGAAACTGGCAGCTTTAATGGTGTGTGATGTATGGGCTTTCGAACCATTAAATGTGAGAGTTTGCCTGAGACAAGAGGGAGCTTCACTGGCCTTCATCTGGGCCACCTGCTTCAGCATGTCACTCAGCAGAGGTGACTTTGGTGGTGATGTGGTGTGTGAACCACTTCCTTAATGCACATTAAAGATGACCACATAGCCAACTGGGACTTTGACAACTGGGAACTTCTGAACCTTTAATGCACCACTTTTTCTCTCCAGATGGCCTCCCCCTTGCTTCTTCTTGGGCTCCTCCTTCCTTGCTTTCCTTTTTTGTGTGTCTTCCTGGATGAAGCTCCAGCCCTCAGCACTTACTGGAAGAGATTGTTGATTCAGATGACTCTACCAAGGGGTCAGCATAGCGGAGGAGAAGTGAAACCACATGTCTCTGCGTTTTGGAAACGAGAATGTTTAAAATGAACCTAAAATATTACTCAGCCATAAAAAAGAATGAAATAATGCCATCTGCAGCAACATGGATAGACCTAGCGATGATCATACTAAATGCAGTAAGTCAGACAGAGAAAGACAAATACCATATGACATCACTTATATGTGGAATCCAAAAGAAAAAAAAAAAAGATACAAAAGAACCTACTGATAAAACAGAAAGAGACTCACAGACATAGAAAACAAATTTATGGTTACCAAAGGGGAAAGGGTAGGGAGGGATAAATTGGGAATTTGGGATTAGCAGATAAAAACGACTATACATAAAATAGACAAACAACAAAGTGCTCCTGTATAGCACAGGGAACTATATTCAATAGCTTGTAATAACCTATAATGAACATACAAATGGCCAATAGGCATATGAAAAAATGCTAAATATTGCTAGTTATCAGAGAAATGTAAATCAAAACTGCAACAAGCTATCACTTCATACCAGTCAGAATGGCCATCATTCAAAAATCCACAAACGATAAATGCTGGAGAGGGTGTGGAGAAAAGGGAGCCCTCCTACACTGTTGGTGGGAATGTAGTTTGGGTGTAGCCACTATGGAGGACACTACAGTGATTCCTTAAAAAACTAAAAATAGATTCACCATATGATCCAGCAATCCCACACCTGGGCATATAACCAGAGGGAACTCTAATTCAAAAAGATACATGCACCCAAATGTTCATAGCTGCATTATATACAATAACCAAGACAAGGAAGCAACCTAAATGTCCATTAACAGATGACTGGATAAAGAAGTTGTGGTATATTTATACAGTGGAATAATACTCAGCCATAAAAAAGAACAAAATAATGCCACTTGCAGCAACATGGATGGATTGGGAGATTGTCATTCTAATGAAGTAATCCAGAAAGAGAAAGAAAAATACCATATGATATCACTCATATGAGGAATCTAAAAAAAAAAAAAAAAAAAAGAACTTAACTATGCTAATGAACTTAACTACAAAACAGAAACAAACTCACACAGTAAACAAACGTATGGTTATCCAGGGGAAAAGGGGGTGGGAAGGGATAAATTGGGAATTCGAGATTTGCAAATATTAAGTACAATGTATAAAATAGATAAAAAAACAAATTTCTTCTGTATAGCACAGGGAACTATATTCAATATCTTGTAGTAACTATAATAAAAAAGAATATGAAAATTAACATGTATATATATATGTATGGCTGAAACATTATGCTATACATCAGAAATTACACATTGTAAATGACTATACTTCAATTAAAAAAACTATAATGGAAAAGAACCTGAAAAAGAATATATATATTTGCTATACACCTGAAACATTGTAAATCAACTGCACTTCAGTAAAAATAAATAGATACAATGAATCTAAGATAGTGCTTATACGGTAGGCACAGAGCGTGCCCCATCTGGGAGGTAAAGGGGAGACCCCCACACAGTGCACCCCTTCATCACTTCCCTCTATCTCCTCTCCAGACAGTCCCAACTCCACAGACAATAGGCGACAATGTGAATCTAGAGCGATGGGTGTTTGTTACCCTAGTGGTTCTTCTCCATTTCCTTTTCCCCTCATTTGACGCCTCTATTATCAACTTCTCATGCTCTCAGTCCCTCTTCCTTGCAGGGATGAGGAGAGGACGTGCTACCAGCCAGTCATACTAATAGGTCTCACTCCACGCATTCTCGGCCTCTTTTCTAACTGTGGAGTACCATCTTTCACAAAGAAATTTCAGACATGATCTAGTGGGGAGAGGAGGAATGATCTGGCAGAGTGGGAACTGGTCCCTCCGGGGGCTCTTCATGTGCCATCATGCTGGCAAACCGCGATGCCCCCGCCCAACACAGAAAGCATCAGTGCCTCCTCCCTGTTTGGTTGAGCACTGGAAGGGGCCCAGGCTTGACAGAATTTGCAGATGGGGTACTTGTGTCACAGCCACTTTCTGCGCAGGCCGTGTTAGCCCCTGACAGAGGCATGGCTGTGCGTGAGCCTGGAGCGGCACGAGTACTGCCCAGGCACTACTGCTGTTGTCTCAGCTTCTGCAGCTCTGTCCTCCCCTTCTCTTCCTTGACTGAGATCAGCAAGACTTCCTTCCCTGCTTCATCAACCCCTGCCTACTTTTTGGCTTCTGAAAAACAGGACCACACAAAAAAATTGTTTTAAGACAAAAATTATACAGATACTTTGGACAAAATGCAAAATAATTTGCAAGTGAGGGTAATAGTAACTCATAGCAATAAAATTCCCTCAAGAATTTGCTAAGCTTGTCTATTGATATACCCACAGTCACTCCACGGGCAAGATCTTTTCTAGGCCTAATCTTTATGCCTAAGACTCTAGTCCAGAGGTTAGTAAACCTTTCCTATAAAAGAACTAGATAGTAAACATTTGGGGCTTAGTGAGCCAAAAGGTAAAATCAAGAGTGTTATGTAGGTACTTATATAATATGAGAGAAAACAAATGTCCACAGTTTCCTCCACCTGTTTGCAGGTCAGGGCCGTACAAGAGCAAGGCGCAGGCGAGGTGCGCCTGCACATCTGCAGTGAGCACCCGTTGGTTGTTACTGGCCTCCACACTCTTCTCTCTCCCCTTCGTGGTCGCTGCCTTGAAGCCACCCGAGATAGTAGGCTTCAGAGGGAAGGCAACACTCTGTCTGATCTTTGTCGCAGTTACTTTACTTTGCTTATGGTGATGCAGGGAACTCTTAATAGATTATGCTGGAGAAGGGGCTGCAGCCGAAAGCTTCTGTCCTGGAGAAGCTGCCTCGTCAGAGCCACTACTAAGCACTTCAGTTTGTAATACAGGTGTCCTTGGCATTTTCAACTCTGCTAGGACCCAGTTACTGAACCCTTTATCAACCTAGATTACGGGACACAGTAGAGTCCTATTTTAGCAGAGCTGTACTCCCTCCACCAATGCCTCCAGGCTGCCAAGCCTGCCCAGAGCTCAGCTCTCTTGTGGCAACAATGTCAAGAAACAAGTCAACCCACACCACATCGCCAAATTTTCCCACCAGGTGCTGAATACTGCTTCTGCTGCATCTTCCGATGAACTCAGGAAAGAGTTTTTACTGAATGCTTTGCCACCACAAAACCAGCTAGCCAGCTCACCAGTTTACTATCCTGCAGTATCTGTGTATTCCCATTTATTACCTGACCCCTTCAACTAACCCTGTGCCACACGCTTAGGCTCTGGGCATTTGAGCCTCTCACTTCAGGAACCAAATGCTGCCTTGAAGCTATTCTTGGTCTTGATCTTACGTCCAGGATTATAGCATCAGCTTCCAAAGGAGCAGGACAGAGGAAGAGACAAAGTTAAAAAGGGAAAGGGGCGTGTGTCACGTCTCTAAAAGAAAGCTCTTAAAAGCTGTTATAGGATGCTTTTGCTTGCATATCATTTGCTTGCGAGAAGGCAGAGACTAAGAAGAGCTAAAAGAAGAGCTAAGAAACGCAGCCTCCACCCTGGGCAGCCCTATACTGGCCCCAAAAGTGGGGCTTTATCACCTTGGAACTAAGGACTGGCTAGCAGTCTCCACCATCAACAGGTGCTAGTGTAAATCCCATTTTGAAGATGAGAACACCAGGCTTAAAGAGGCCAAGTGCTGCTGGAGAGAAAGTGGCAAAACTAAAATTGCAAACCAGGCTGTCTGACTCAAAGCCTCATGTCCTTCACTGGGATCAACAGTTTTTATGTAGGTTTTCACACACAAAGTTTGGGGGTGCCCCCCACCCTGAATATAAATCGATTGTAAAGAAGCTAACAGCTGTGGGCTTCCTATCCAGCGACTTTTGAAATCATAACATTTCTTAGCAACATTTTCAGATTAAGTTTGAGAAAATAGAGGGGAAGAAAGGAAACTATGGTCCATGAACAGTAAACGAATAAACAAAATGCACTAAATCCATACAAGGGAATACTACGTGACTATAAAAGGGACTGAAGAGCTGACACCCCTACAATGTGGCGAACATTGAAAACACTGTGCTAAGTAAGAGAAGCCAGTCTCAAAGGACCACAAAGTATAGGATTCCATTTATGTGAAATGCCTAAAATAGGCAAATCTGTAGAGACAAATTAGTGGTTAGTGGTTGCCAGCAGCTGGGGAAATGGGGATGGGGAGTGATTGCTAATGGGTCCAGGGTTTCTTCTTGGGGTGATGGAAATATTATAAAATTGATTGTGGTGATGGTTGCACAACACTGAGAATGTACTAAAAAGCGCTGAATTACACACTTTAAATGTGTGAACTGCACGGTATGTGAAATGTATCTCAGTATAGTTGTTGCCAAAGTAAGAAGCCCAAGGTGAAACTGCAACAGGAAAGTTAACACAGAGTGGTACCTTGCTGGACATGTGAGCATTCCATGTGCTTACAGGAACAGTTCGTGCTACCTGCCAATCATCCAGCAGGAAAGAGCACCATGGTATAGCCACATCCACATTAGGAATCACAAGCTGTGGTTGCTGTGATGAAGATGAACAAAAGGAAAGGAAAAGAAAGAAGGAAAAAGGGAGCTATGACAGTCAAGAAGTGCAAGGTGAATAACTTTCCTTTCAAACTGTTGAAATATTCTTATCTTTGTCATAGCCTGATTAACCATCCTTGACAAGTTTCAAGATTCAACATAGGGCCAAACATTCTGTACTTGAACTAAAAGTTACATGAGAAAAGAGGGCTTTCTCTAGCTGTGTTGCCTTATTCTGGTCACACAGATGGTGCCAAGCGCTCTCCCGCACTTAGTGCCTGCCCTCCCCTAGGCAAGGATTACCCAGGATTCCACTTATTATTGGACCAGAGACCTCAGAGATCCAACTAATGCATCTCCTCTTATTTTACAGGTTAAGCAACCAAATAATCCTAGTGTTCAATGACTTTTCCAAAGTGATGCATCCAGTAGGGGCAGAGCTCCTGTGTCCCTCAGGCCAATATATTTTGTCCTGTGTCATGCTCAGTTGCAAAATGGCAATGGAGAAATGCTGTGGAAATGCTGTTCAAAGGTTGAGATTCATATTTAGTGTAAATATTCTCAATATTTAACAGAGATAAAAAAATATTACTGTGAAATAGGGACAAAAATGTATGTGTGACTCTTCACTCTGGCATCTAAAAGGAAAGAATTCTTACAAGCCAGTTCAGTTCTTGGGGTGTCCTGCAGTGTGGAGACTCTGGATAGCGCAAAAGGGAAAAAGGAAAGGACAATTATGTTTACCACTGTCAGGAGATGGTCTTCAGGGATAGGGAAATGCAAGCGGAAGAGAGAGACTTTTCAGGAACAAAGGCTTTAAAAGGAATAGTGATGGGAGAAAAAAATCTATTCTAAAAGAGGCTGGCTATGTATTAAGAACATACTAGCTTCTTTTCAATTTCAGTAAGAGATTGAGTAAAGAATTGAAGTGTATTTTATAACCTTTCAGCCACCATATTGCTTCCTTGAACATAACACTCTGTCTAAACTGAGCCTTGAGATGTCCCACAGTTTATTCAGGTTATAGTGACAATAGAATTAATCCATCAAAGCCACCAACATAGTAATTCAGAAAAAGAGTGCTTTTGGAACTTTCTTTACCATATATACATTTTTACTCAATTATTGCAGTGTATGACTTGACAGCTAGAGGTGTAAATATTTTGAGAGCAGAGAGTGGTTCTTACTCACCTTTTTATTCCCAAAGTACCTAACACTGCTTTTTCATAGGTGTGATAATTTTTAATGTTTATTAAGTTAAGAATATCTGAACTTTCGGTCATTTTGAAACGTGAAAAAGAGGGAGAGGGTGCAGCTCAGAGGTAGAGTACATGCCTAGCATGCACAAGGTCCTGGGTTCAAACCCCAGTACCTCCATTAAAATAAATAAATAAATAAATAAAGTAATTACCTCCATCCCAAAATATTAAAATTAAAATTTAAAAAAAAGTAACTTAAAAGTGAAAAAGAAGGGAAGCCATAGGCCCGTGTCACAGAACTGATAGTTGTTCCCCAGGATCTACTTTCCCCTTACTACATAATAACAGAATTTTAATTAGGAACCTGATCACCTCTCTAAAGACTACATTTCCCAGTCTCCTTTGCCAATAGTTAAAGCCACATGACTAAATTGTGGCCAACAGAATGTGAGCAGCAGTGATGTGTGCAAATTCAGGATGATGCCCTTAAAGAGAAAAAGCTGCCTTCCTTTCCCCTTTACCACTCTCCATCAGCTGGAACAAAGGCCTGATGGAAGGAGCTAGAGCCGCCACCTTGACCATGAGGTAGAAGCTGTGTATTGAGGATGGCAGAGCAACAAGACAGAAGGAACTTAGGTCCTTCTTATGGTGGATTTTTAGACTGCCAAATCAGGCTTAAAAGTGAGACAGAAATAAGCTTCTATTCTGTTTGAGTCACTGAAATTGTTATCCTATTACAGAGATCAAGACAACTGTGTTTTCCGGGGAATTGTCCATGCTTAAAATTTGAAAGCCACTTACGTAATTCCTTCTCAATTTTCTGAATTTTCTGCACTTACTGAATGGCATTACTGGATCCCAGTCACAAGGTTTTGACTGAACTCCCAAATTAGCACTTGGATATATTCTATTCAGTTCTCAGAGAATATGAGTTTTCCTCTACCTTTATTTTTTTTTAAGAAACAATCTTTTTCTATTATACATCAAGGGAGCTGATATTGAACTTCAAAAATATTTCCTAGGGGTTGTATAATTCATGCATTTCTAAAACCACCAAAGAGGTTTAGTCTTTAGAGAGTGATGGTTTAAAGAACTTGAGTAACCAGGCAAGTAGACCTGCCTATTTTGCAAGTATTGCTGAAGTGGCTACAAAGGTGAGTGGAAAGCCTTCCTGCCCCACTACAGCAAACCTCCCTGTGACCTGGAGTGACCTTCTGCTACTCTCCGATCTCAGCAAACCAGGTGTGGCCTGAATGTTCACTAGTTCCCTGCTTCCCCCAGCTGTAAAATAGAGGTTTTAGTAAAGCAAAAGCAACTTAGTTTCCCAGCCTTCAGTTAGAACAAGAAAATCTTGCCTCCAGCCTTTGAACTCCAAGGACAACTGATCAAGTTCTAACTGGCCTATTCAAGACCTATCTTTGGAGTTTTGTGTGATGTTTTCTTGTTTCAGGAATGTAAAAACCAGCTGTAAAAAGCCTGAGTTTCCCGAAGGAGAAGTGGGTTTGCTGTAAGGGTACACGTGGAGCTGCAACGCCACGAGGGTCTGAGGCAGCCCTGGAGACCTGCCACGCCATCCCTTGCCCACTCTGTCGTGGGGGATTTGCTTCTCTTCTCTACTTCATTGTTCTGTTCTCTTACGGCTTCAGCTTGCATCCATCTTCTTGTGGCCTGCGCTGTTTCTCCCTACATCACAGCACGTCAGCTTCTGTTCCCACTGTTTACTGCCCCGTTACTCAGTCTCTGCATGAATGTCATCAGCCCAGGTTATCTTTCCACGCACTAGTCAGGGAGCAGTCTGCAGCCTGGCTGCCACTGCGTTGCAGCACCATCTCTGATCCAATCAGTGGTAACCGGGGAGATCTCACCCTCCAAGCCATGACTTCCCAGCAGCAGGGTCTGTAGGCAGAGTAAGCACCTTGAGGGGTGTGCCCAGTATTCTACAATGGGGTTGTCACTGTGTGTGCCCTATTTTGAGCCTTAATTAAATTTCATGGCAAGAGAAAGAGATTTGATTTTAGAGTCTGGGCTCTAGAGGGATGTGAACCCTCTCAGCCTCTGCTTCCTTATCTGCTGGGTGGAGATCATCATTCCTGCCTGTATTATTCTGGGATCTCCAGAGAAACTGAATCAGTAGGACAAGTATAGGGAGAGAGATTTATTTTAAGGAATTGACTCACATGTTGGTGGGGGCTAGCAAGCAAGTCTAAAATTTGTAGGGTAGGCCAGCAAGCTGGAAACTTCAAGTAAGAATTGATGTTGCAGGCTTGAGTCTGAATTCTGCAGGGCAGCAAACTAGAACTCAGGAAGGGTTTCTATGTTACAACCTTGAGGATAATTTTTTTTCTTTGGGAAACCTCAGTCTCTGTTCTTAGGGCCTTCAGCTGATTAGGTGAGTCTCATCCACATTACGAAGAGTAATCTGCTTTACCTAAAGTCAATTGATTGTAAATGTTAATCATATCAAAAAAAAAAAAAAACTTTACCATAACATCTAGACTGGTGCTTAACCAGACAACTACTTACCATAGTCCAGCCAAGTTGACATATAAAATTAACCACCACACTGCCCTTTCTGCCTCATAAATGGCATAGGGAGGCATCATTCTTACATACTTTGTTTATTGCTTTATCTCTAGCACCTACATAGTGCCAGGCACACAACAGGCACAAAAATATACTTAGTGTATGCTGTAATAACAATTTGAAACTAGGAGCAATTGTACATGCTAGGCCCTGAGCACTAGGTTTGGGAGAGTGCATTTCTGAGTCCTCTGCAGTCTCGCTCTGGTACACCTTAAACTCACCATTGGACTAGTACAGTAGCCTAGCAACTCTACTTCTAGAAGTTATTTCCACAAAAATACTCACACAGATGCGAACTGACTTAAGGATAAAGTCATTCATTACCACATGGTTTGTAAAAGCAAAGGTTGGAAACAATCTAAATGCCCATCAGTATGGAATTTGGTTAAATAAATGTAATGGAATTTTTAAAATGAGGAAGCTCTTTACGTACTGATGTGGAAAGATCTACAAGATAGATACATCATTCTCAAGAGAAGCCAGAAGCATAACAAAGGATAGAATGTTATCAATGGTGTAAAAGAGAGAAAAGAAGGAATATAGAGGAGATGTCCTTATTTACGCATAACACATATCTGTAAAGGCACATAAATTAATCACAGCGGAGAGGGGAACTGAGGGGCTGGGAGATGGAATGAGACCTCTTACTGTATACTCTTTTACAGAATTACACTTTTGTAATTTTGAATCACATGAGTATATTACTGATGCAAAATAAAATTTTAAAAACAAAGAAAATGAGCTCAATCAGTGCTTGTGATAAAAATGAACAAGCAAACAAATGGGTTTCCTTTGACTTTTAACTTACTTCTACCTGCTTTTGAATTTCATGTCATCTCCTCTGGGGGCTGAAGAGTAACTATCTCATGGAGTGAGGCAAATTGAGAAAGCCAATGCCAGCTCAGTTTCCATAAAAAGTCCTAAATTTTAGATTTGGGGATTGATGTTTGGCTTGTAACAGATTTTCCTCTGAAGGAAGAAAAGAAAGACAGAGAGTGAAAGGTTAGCTCCCAGGAATTCCAGGAAATTGATCTGAGTCTGAAGCAGCAGGAAAAGGTTTTCGAGAAGATGGCCAAAACACATCAGCCCAAACATAACAAGAGCTCAAAAAATCCCAAGTTACTTTGTTGAAAGGCAGAATTCCAATGCTTTTTTTTTTTTTTTTTTTTTTTTTTTTTTTGCATGCAGCTCATCTGATTTAAAACAAGTGAACCAGGAGAGGATTTTGGACAAGATGATAAAAGGTATATCCTTAGAAAACCAAGTCTGCAAGTCCAGCCAACTCTCAGTTGGCCAGAGGTTGGCAGTTCGATCTGTGAATCCAGACTAATTCTTCATCTCTTCCAGAACCCTGCTATGTGCTTTTTAACACTTCACTGACTCCCTCAAGCCTGGGAGGAAGCAGAAAAAGAAAAATCGAAATACCTCATCCAGGAATTTAGATTATCACGGCTCTTTTGTTTCTTCCTCTGTCAGTAGGTGATATTTCCCTAGATCACAATCTCCATTTACCAGCGTTGTGGTCTGTTTCTTTCTGTGTCAGTCGGGCTATGCTAGCTTACATGGCAGTAACTGACAACCCTGAATATCTTAAAAGCTTAAAACATTGGCATATTTCCCAGTCATGCAAAGCATGCTGTGCATTCTGGCGCCTTCCAGGAAGCTGACCTTGGTGCTGCAGCCTGTCTCACAGCCTACCTGTATGATCACCACGGGAGGGAGGACATGGAGGACCACACATCAGTTCTTAAGCACGTCCACCCAGAAGTGACCTACACCTCTTCCATTCACATGTCAGTGACAAAATGATCACATGGAATGTCCCTGTTCAGAGGCTGGGAAGGACATTCTACTGCTCTCCCACAAGACAGAAAGCAGGAATACTGGAGGGCAGCGCGAGTGACTTCCACATCCGCCTTGTTCCCAAATATAGGAAGCCTTGTTATTATTTGGTTTTTACTTTGATTTTTGAAACCCTAGTTGTGTCTGGAATTGTGTCCAGACACTTGGGAATAAAAGTCCTTGAATGAGTTAACTTGTGAAACACCAGTCTGGTCACCCTTGTCTTGCTTATTCTCTGACATGAATTACTTTTTGAAAGCTGCCCTCCAGACACTACCCCCTAGACACTAAGGACACTTGGGGCTCTGTCAGCAGTGCACGTTCAATAGGGCTGCCTTGTAACGAGCCATTCTCAACCTTTCATGACTCTTCCTTGTAAGTAATGCCAAGCATCCGTAAAGCTAGGAAGTCTTCTGTGGTCTTGGAACCAAGTTTCAGAAAGTCCAAACTGATAAGACCATTAGAAAACACGTCCATTTCAACCACTGCACATTAACATATCAGAAACTTGAGGTCCAGAAATAAAGTGCCTTACTCAAAAGCACAAAGCTAATTTATGGGTGTTAAGTCACTAAATGTGTAATAATTTATTACACAGCAATAGAAAACTAATACAAAGCTGCAGTCTCTCAAGAGCATTTATATTTTAACTGGGTGCAAATTAAGACCTAAAGCACTTATAAAAGCAATAAAAAGATCTTGACAGCCCACAGTCACTATCATAGGTAATTCAAAATAAAATACAGTTTTTTTAAATCACACATACCTTACATGAATGGTATAATTAAATAAGTGCCTTAGAGATTTTCTGATTTCAAGAAGCTGGATCTTTCTATCAAAATAAAAATGTTCTCCTTTCTCTCTAGTACTAGATAATCTGCCACTTGATATTAAGAAGACTTAAATAAAAAGCAAAAATCCAATTACGGAATTTCAGAAATCAGGATAGGAATGAGGATGCAGGGATGGGTGGGAAAGTGACCCACCCTTGGGATCCAGATACTACCTCAGTCTCAATTATCCTCCTAGTCAGCGGCCCAGCACCCTGGGTGACCTCGTCTCACAGCAGCAGGGCTGGAGCAGATGGTCCCTTAGATTCCCTGTTGCGTTCTCTGACTCCTCCTGCACTGTTTTTGACTGATGCACCTCCTGCCATTCCTTCTGGTCACATCAGGAAACTAGACAATCCACAATGGATCTATCAGATGCCATTAGGACCACAGGTAAAACCATGTTCGGTTGACCTCTGAGGGGGAGAAGGCAATAAGGCCAATGGACTGTCCCGGGGCCCGTGGCCTCCAGGTTCAGCTGCCTGTACCCAGCCGGAACCCCACTACAAACAGACCAGAAGCTACTGAGGCAACTGCTCGCTTCAGGGCAACTATTGTCACCCCCCTTATAGACATTGTTTAGTGAGGGATGACTGGAAATGAGGCAGGGTGAGAGAAATTGAGGGAGAAGGTGCTCACACCTAGATTAGAGAGGAAATTTCAGGTCACCACAAGACAGAAACTCAGTTCTGCCCACTGCGAGCATCTGCCGAAGCCAACAAGACCACCCTCAAAGCAGTCCTGGCAAGGTGAAGAGCAGTGGCCTAGACAGGCTGCCTCCAGATCCAGTGGCACCATCTTCTACCTGTGACTTGGGCAAATTACCTCGCTTCTCTAAGCATCTGTCTCCTCATGAGGGTGAAAAGAGTAGCTCCATTATGAGGTTGTTTTGAGGATGAAATGAGTTAAAACATATAAAGTGCTTGGTCTGATCTCGGGCAGACAGAAAATATTCAGAACTCTATTACCAACCAAGGCACTCTCCTTCTAAACCTTGGAAAACTTGCTCTCATCGTGGAAGAAAAGAACTGCCCTTCTCCACCGCCCTTCCACTCCCAGCAGCACCCCTGGTCTTGTTTATCCACTCCCCTTGGTTACAGGACGAAGGCAGGTGCCATAGTTGAAATTTACTCTGTGTTTGGAGGAAGCAGCCTTTGATGTTGATTCAGTCTTATTTTTTGACTTCAACTGCTGGTTATCACCTCAGTCCCCCATGAGCTGCCAATGCAGCAGGCAACTGATGTGGGTAATTGATTTTTTTTTCCCCCTTAATTTGGGGCCAGAGGCAATGGCTTCTTTTAAGCAATGAAATCCTAGCTCTGACTGTTCTCAATGGGGAACAGGTCTGGACTCCATGCAAGGAAAGGTTATATCTCCTTCCCATTCCAAGCAATGACTCCCAGGCAATGACTCTGCTTGGCGGTAAACATGGTTGGCCCAGTCATGCAGAAATGTGCTGATGCCCATCTGGAAAGAGGGGACCACAGAGCCTGCCCTGCCTGAGGCACTTAGCAAAACCCAGGCCAGCACTGTGAGCTACAACAAAAACAACGAGTTAAAAAAGAAGAAACAGAGACAAAAAGAATGTGGCTTTAAGCTACATGGTCTTTATTTAAAGAGATGTCCGGCCAGCTGCTTTGAACCAATATATGGGGAGTATAGGTGGGTGATGGAACCACAACCCCAACCAAGTTTTGAAGCCAATTCACAGGGTTTCATCATTCAAGGGAGAAATTACTCAGAAGGGCTCTAAATTTACCATTCAAAAATTACATTCCCTTGGTCAACTTTTCAGCTTATTCTTTGGAGGGATCTTCTCCGCTGGGCCCTTCTGCTCAGGATAAGTAGAAAACAGAATTAAGGGAGTCCAGTGAACTCTCTGATCCCCTAAGGGCTGGTCCAAATGGCCCTAAATGAACTCCAAAATCTCAGAGCACAGTGGTCTGTCACTCAAAGTCACAGATGGGCACCTTAAGACTCTAAAAACCTCCATGGATGAAATGAAACAGCAGATACATTATCTGAGCAACATTAAGCCTGGGAATTTTTTTTTTCAGCACAGAATCATCTCATCATCTAAACCTCATGGTTAGAACCTGGAGAGTCATTTATTCTGAAATGCACTGGTTCCATTTGTCCACAAAGTGGTAGTAATATGCTCCTTCCCAAAGGGAGCAACAGCAAGAACAGAAATGTAATTTATTTTTTATTGCTGAGTTGGGTTTTTTCAAATAATTTTGCAGACCTGTATTTAATAGATTTTCTGACATTTTATTTGTTGAAAAATTTCCATGTCCTTGCATAATTTCAATTATTCAATGGAAACCAGTGTGGGGGATTGTTTCCAGACCCTTATTCAGCCCTTTGAAAGAGCCATACTTACTACTTGAATTGATTACTTTGTCCATTTGGAGATAAGCTCAGATGAACAGGGATCAGGAGAGAACATGTTTCAGATCCCTTTTCCTCTCGTGGTCACACAGGGGCCCTTTGCTTCTCTGGAGCAGCTTAGGGTCTGGCCTTGCAGGCCCCTGGGGTCCTAGTGGAGAGGTTCAGGAAGAGGAGGGCGTCGTTAGGGCACAGTGTCACTGAACACGCACTCAGCTGCAACTGACAGAAGTCTGCTGCGTCATAAAACACCGGGAACCTGGAGCTGGGCAGTCACTGGCCTTGGTTCAGGGGGTCGACAAAGCCCCTGGCTGACGTCTCAGGATGTTTTTGGACCACAGGTGGCTGCAACAAATCAGGTCGTCACATCCACGAAGAAGAGTCAAAGGGGAAGAACCATTTCAGCATGGTCTGGTTCTTTTTATCAGGTAATCGAAACCTTTTCCTGATGTCTCCAGCTGGAAGGTATCCACTTACATGCACTACCACGCTTGGTCCAAGATGCCATCACCACTCCCATCACATCCGAGTTTACCTCCCACCTTCCTTCCCTTGCCCCCCTTCTGTGTTTTCTCAATTAAGAACCAGAGTGAGCATCTTCAAGTAGGAATCAGATTATGCTCCTCCACTGCTCTCAACTCCAGCAGCTTCCCCACATACTCAAGAGGTAAAGTCCAAACTCCTCAGAGGCGCTGAGAAGGCCTGCATGATCTGACCATCTTGTTCCCTCTCTGACCTCCCCGCGCTGCACAATCTTTGCCCACTCCACTCCAGCCACACTAGTTCTCACTATTTTAATACTGGGAGGCCAGGTTTCCCCCTCTTTGGGGCCTTTGCACCTGCTGTTCCCTCTGCCTGGCATGCTTTTCCCCTCTATAACTACATGATTGGCTCCTTGGCCTCCTTCAACCTTTGCTCACGTTTTAACTTCGCAGTGTAGACCTTCCCTGACCACCCTATTCATAATTCTGACTTCCCTTCCCTGGTTCCCTTCCAAGTTTTATTTTACTGTTTTTGCATAGCATTATCTAACATGTTTACCTAGTTATCTTTTTTTAATCTGTCTCCCTCAGTGAACAGAACAGAGCCTGGCACATATGAGATGTCCACATACTATTTGTTGAGTAATGCATGAAAGCGTGAGAGAACAAAGGGATGGACCTGGTTGGCCTGCCTTCTGCATACAAGTACACACGTGGTTCTCTGGCCTTCAGAGAAAGAGATTCTCAGGAGAAGGAGGTCAAGGAATGACTCTTGAGTGGTCGACAAGCAGTGTGCACCACATCCACACACCGGCCCTCCTCCACTAAGAAAAATTCCCAGTCTTCAACTATTTGTGAATGATCATAGCAAAACTGATCAAATTAAGTCTGGTTTTTCTTACTAAGTGAGGATCCTAAAGGTAGGTTAGAGTATTAAATGCAGGGGGAAAGAGAAAAAGATAAAAATAGGTCGTCAGTCTTGATAGACACTTTATGTGTTATTCATTCTCTAAATCCTCAAGACAGCAAAGTTCAGACTTTGTCCACAGACCCTCGGTGGTATGTAATGCTGGGGGTCTTAGCCTCCAGTAAAGTTGCCTGCCACGCCACTGTGGAGATCTGCACCGTACTAGACTGTAGTCAGGGGAGGGTGTCGCTCAAGTGAATGCTTAGCATGCACAAGGTCCTGGGTTCAATCCCCAGTACTGCTTCTAAAAATAAATAAATAGACCTAATTACCCTCCCCCCAAAAAATCCTAAACAAACAAACAAACAAACAAACTATACTCATCAGCCACAGGTGACTATGGAGCACCTGAAATGTGGCTAGTCCGACTTGAGATGCACCGTAATGGCAAATACACACCAGACTTTGATAACTTGGTATGAAAATAAAATGTAAAATATCCCACCAATACCTTTTACACTGATTACATATCAAGATGAACCTATTTTGGATATACTGGGTTGAATAAACTATGTGATCAAAATTAACTACACCTGTTTGTTTTTACTTCTTTTTAACGTGGCCACTATAAAATTGTAAGTCACATTTGTGGCTCACATTATAGCTCCGCTGGCAGAATGGACAGTGCACCGCCTTACACTGTCATTATTTGTTTTATCTCTGTATCACCCAGCAGACTGGGAGCTCAAGGAGAAAGTGCCTTCCAGACCCCAGAGAGACACTTTATGGTAATTACTCCACAAATGCTTGTTGAATTAAGATATGACCAAAAACTAAAACAAGAAAAACACAAAAAATGATAGCTATTCAATGATTCTGAAATAATTACAAAATCACATGGAATTATATGCTATAAATTGCTGTTGAACTGACCACTAATCTGTTGGGTGTGGAGATGATTTCCAAAACATAAGGTTACTTTGTATGTCTATTTTTTTCTCAGCAGCATAAATAAAATAAATATTCTAAGACTACACTGAACCTTGTGCGTGTGAACTCGAGTTTGCACATTTATCACGTGGGTGAGTTGGGCAGGCTACTGATTTATAAAATGTTATGGCTGTTGCCCTTTCTCAGAATCTGACTGTAGAGTCAGTTGTTTCATCTTTTTCCTTGCTACCCAATGGGTGGTCCAAAAGCAGAAGCAACACCTGGGAGCTTGTCAGAACAGAACTTCTGGTTACACCCCAAACTTACTGAATAAGAACAAGATCTCCAGTTAATTGTATGCCCTTAAAATTTGAAAAGCTTGAGCTCTGTGATTTTGTTTCTCAACTCTAAGAAAGAGGGCCACCTGGGAATTTGGCTATCATCCTTTTTATTTTTCACACCTTTTTTGCTAAAAACGGTTGCGCATTCACTTTGTGTAAGATGCTGTCCTAGGCCCAGAGATCCAAGGATGAAGCAGACACAGGCTCTTGGTTCTGTGGCTTGTGTCTCCCATTACTGAGCCCTGACTCTCGGCGGGGCAGCCGGACACACTGGATACTAGAGAACAGAGGGCATGGCAGGAGAGGGGACTGGAGTGAGAGGTCAGAAACGGTACAAATGGCCCCACATCTGAAGTGAACATGTAGACAGCTGCTTCATAAGTTGTGCATCTGAGGGTGTTCAGAGGAAAGGAAGGGGCCAACACTGTTCTTCTTTCCAAGAAGGAAACTTTCCCAAAATCTGCCCGTTTCCATAGAGACCAAAGAATCTGCAAAGCCTCCAATCAGCTTTCTAGTCCCCAGGCCCAGGCTTAAGTGAGCTTAACTCCCCTTTGTCTGGGTCTCTGGGATAGCGTGAGTTTTCTTCCTCTGAGGAGATGAGGGGGGTTTTAGTCAAATCTGCGTGTTCCCGGAGACCAAAACCAACGCACACGATCTCAGCAGAAGTCCTCAGACACACTGTGGCTGGTGAGCGGCAGTGAAACCTCAGTGAACTCTCACCCAATCAGGGAATTCAACTCACAGAATTCTTTTCCTCTATTTCTACAATTACAATTGCATCCATTCATCCAATTTCTTGAGCACCTGGTCTTTACTATGAAGAAGACAGAGCTAGTCCTTCCTAACAAGAGATACTGATGTGTAAACAAATAATAGCTTAAAACTTTCCCATGGCTCCTGTTGCTTCATGCACAGAAATTTTTCACAAACACTTGGCCAACCAGGCTCTGTGTCCTGAGTGGGCCCCTGGCTCATCTCGCCTGCCTCTTGCCTGCTCTGGGCACTCCAGCTACATTGGTATGTTCTTCCCTCCTCCCACCTCCTCCGCCCCTCCTTTTGCTGAGTGAACTCTTATCCATCCTTCAAAGCTCAGCTCAGGGATTACTTCCTCAGTAACCTCCCAGGTGCCAGTGGCCTGCGTGACCTGGGTCCCTGCCCTGTGCCCTCCTTCCTTACACTCTGTTCACTCATCCCTTAGAGTGTGCACCTGTTTCCTGATTCAGACATTATTCTATAGACTATGGGAATCTGAACATTTTCAAGCAAGGGAGAAGGTAAGATTAAAGTTTGGGAAGATGAATTGGGAGCAGAGTACATTAAACAAAGGAAGAGGTTGCAGGCCCAGGAAAGAGACTGGAAAGATTATCTGTTAAAGGCTAGGCCTGGGGTGGTTTTTTAAAATATTATCTTATTTGTTCTTCATCCTATACCTATGAGGGAGGCTTTGATGTCCTCATTTTTTAGTTGGAGACTGAGACCGAGAGGGGTTTAATAACTTGCTCAAGGCCACACAGCTGGAATGCCCAGGCCTGCCTGGTTCCTCTAAGAGTCTGCCTCCCGGGGAAGCTATTGTGAAAATTCCTTTATGGGAAGGTAATCGAAAGAAAAGAACTGACCTGGCAGAGATTATAGGGGGAAAATCAACAGAACTGATTGATGGTTATGTGTGGGAAACTGGTATGAAAGAGGAATTCATCCAGGATGACTGGAGTTCTTACTGGGCCCCTACCTTCTGGAAGCATGCCTGATGCAGCTGCCTTGCATGTTCCCTGAGCACTTTGAGTGTCCACCATCATCAGAGCACTTTTTATAGAGCCTTACAGTCCCCAGTCTGTTTGCCTGTCTTCCCCACCAAAGCCACGTGTGTCGGATTCACTGCTGGCCCCCCACAGGGAAGCAGACAGCCTAAAGTGCTCAGTGAAGAGTGCCACATGACTGCAAGGTGACTACAAGAAACAAAGGACAGGGTGATTGAGAGAGTGAGGGTGCCAAGGACACCTTCCCAGAGGGAAGTGCTTGGAGCAAAACCCCAAGGATCAGCCAGCCAGCACAGGCAGGGCAGCTCTCTGGGGTTCACTTGGAGTGTTTGACTCCAAGGAACATCATGACTTAATCCCATTGTAGCACAGGACTTTTCCAGGTGGGAGTTAGTTGACTGGATGGGGCAGGGCTGTAGCATCCAGGCTTGGAGGAGACTGAGCTCAGTGCATCCAAGGCTAGGTACAAAGCAGTAATGCCACAGCCTGAAATCTCAAGGTGCCTCTTAGTGATCTGTTTCTTGGTACATTTAGCATTTGATACACAATTTACACCACAACTTGTAACAACGTGAAGGACTGGTTTCCCTTGAGAGTTTGCAAGGGTGCTCTATGGAAAAAGAATCTACAGGTTGGCTCTTAAAATGACATCTATCCCAAATTTTCTCTGTTCCCCATCTGGGAAGGGGTCAAAGAGTCCTGTGATCACCACCCAGTTCCCTCTGTAAGTTGCAAAGTCTTCTCCTCACACTCTAGGGGAGTCTATTGTCTCCCCACATCTCTCTGTCAACTGCAGTCAACGTGTTCATTACCCCCTGAACAAACCGTGGCAGTCATCTCCTTTTAATCTGCTTCCAGTATTTCTCTCTTCCTCACCTCTCTCTCCATGCTATTAGTACAGAAGTTTTTCTAAACACTGGTCAGAATTTGGAGTAGAAAGCACAACTCTTTAAGCTGGCATTCAAGACATTCTGTGCTGTGGTGCTCATCTCCCTTCCTGGACTCACCCCCTCCACGGGGACCCTCTCCATGTTCACCAACCACAGTCCAGCCAATTCCTACCTCCTCCCAAAACCTGCTGTCTGCTTTCCAGCCATATTGTCACTCCCAGCCCCTGATGTCTTCTCTCCAAGGACCCTGTCAAAATCCTACTGGACTTCCAGAAGTTGATCAAATGCCACTTTATCCCTGAAGCTGATCCCAACTGTCTCAGTGAAACAAAGTTTCCCTTTATAGATTCCCATAGAACTTCTTTCTTAAATCGCTCACAAAATTTTCCAGAAGATTGTCTTATATTGGAGCTAGTTCCATGAAAGTGTGTGAAAGCATCCCCACTGCATCACAGTCTCATTTTTGTGGCATAGTTAAAGTTCGTTAGTAAATAGCCACGCACCCACTGTTCAGCACGTCAGTGCATTGTTCTGATGTTTTTCGCAACCTAAAGAGCTTCTGTATTTAATAACCCTAATTAAAACTATTAGCATATCAAAGGAATTTTTTAAGAAAAACAACAATAATTAGCTTTGAAAATGTTTACAATTTGTTGACTTTGTCAAGCTCAATAAACAGTTTTTTTTTTCTTGTTTACAAGTCTTTCAGGGAAGCTTAGAAATCCTGAACCTTCCTCCATTAAGAGTGGAAATAGAATGAGTGATTATTTTCAAATTTTTTCCTTTTCTTCCTTCTCCTTTCTCTAGGAAGAAAGAGAATCTATAAAGGGCTTAAGGGTAGCCAACTCAAAAACTCATTATCCATTATTTCCTGTCTCAAATAATTCTCAACTTGTAAGGAAATATTAGTATCATCATATTTAATAACCTTCTCTTAACTGAGTAACCCCCTTCTGGAAATGGCACTAGCAAAACTTCTCAGAAGGAGTTGTTTTTATGCTCTCTCTCTTTACTTGCCCCTGCCTATTCTCTATTTTTAAATTAAATTTATATTTATGTCATTTTATAAATATAAATTCATTGTGGAAAGTCAGAAAACACAGATAAACTAGGAGAAAATTAAAAGTGTCCATGTGGGTGAAACTGCAGAGCACATAGTAAACTACATTTCCCAGCATCCCTTGCAGTTCAAGTGAAACAGGTACACTCCACTGGTGAGTGAGAAGCATCGTTTCTACTCAATAAAGAAATGTGAGCGGTGGTGATAGGTCCCACTTACTGGCATGGGCCACAAAACCTCCCATGTACACTCCTCTATGCTCTTTCTTATTCTGCAAGATTGAATAGCAAAGACCAGAGCAACCCTGGAAACTGTGTTTTGAAAATGGCAGAGCTGATAATTAGTCTTGGTTCAAGAATGACTTTGTGGAGATAGACTGCCTGCCAACCTTTAACTCTGGATCTGGAAGGCACTCTTTCTGTCTTCCTTGAGCTCCCAGTCTGCTGGGTGAGACAGAGATAAAACAAATAATGACAGTATAATGTGATGAATTGTCCATTCTGTCCAACAGAAATACAACGTGAGCCAAAGTGTGATTTAAAATTTTCTCTTATCAGTAGAAAAGCAGGCTACTGGCAAGTAGGAAAAATCTTCCATAGAAATTAGTTAAGAAAAATTCAGTACCTTAAGACAGAACTTTAAACAAGTACACAGATAAATACTAGGAATTTAGCACAAGTAACTGCAGCTCGTGGATAAGCAGAAGAATGTCCCAAATAGTCTAAAAGAGAGACTGCTCTCCTGTTTCCACTGGTTGTGGGTTCTAGCCACTTCCTTAGTGAAAGAACCGAAAGTTGCCATCAGGGATTGCTGGAAATCTTTCAGTTCACATGTTACATAAATGCACATGGTAAACTGTATATAGGTCTCCAAAAAATGGCGATGGATTAGTCACTCTCAACAAATTCTGAGTACCTCTCGATATTTCATATCTGTAGCACACAAACATGTCAACACACCTGTGCTTTCCTCAAAGTGTGAATATTTTTTGATCCTACAGTTCTACTTTAAGGAAGTTAACCAAAGGAAGTAATTGAGAATATGAATTTGTTTGGGACTATACGGATAGTCATTACAATACATTTATAATAGCAACCCAAAGGGCCAACAGTAGATTGGTTACAGTCATCTAAAAAACTATTCTGTGGGGAAATATTTATTGACATAGAATGAGTTAATTAGGTTGAAAAAGCAGGTTACAAAATAATACGATCCCATTGTATTTATACAATACCTATTTATGTTATACATCTACATAAATATATAGAGAGACAAAGAGAGGGAGGACAAGGAAGGATGTATTTCAAACTGAGACTTTATAAGCAATATCTCTAGATAATAATTATACAGAAGATTTTTTATATGAGTTTTGTTTTTCTTTATCCTAATCTAAATTTTCCATTTTCCTATAATTAATAGTTGCTACTATTATAATACAAAAAACCCCACAAAATTTTAATCAAAATTTTGTTGGTGATGAGAATGGCCACAGCCAAGTAAGAAGTACCCTTCACAGTGTTTCTTAAGCAGTTTACTCCACCTGAAAGAGCCACATATCACGCACACAAGGATGCTGACACAAACCTTTAGGCCCAAAATAGACCGACAGAGCCCAGCAGACACCTCCGATCTGGAGCTTTCTTGACGCAGCTGGAGAAACATTTCTTCCTAACCCTGTCTAATCCTTTAACTTCCACGAAGCCCCCACCGCTTGGTTCTCCCTTCAGCTCTCTCATCAGTCTTTTCATTCTTTCTCTTAGACTCCTTGTCTTAGCTCCAGCTGCCTTAATAAAACCCCACAGACGGGGTGGCTTAAACAGCAGTTTATTTCTCACAGTTCTGGAGGCTGGATGTCCAAGTAAGATGCCACCTGATCAGTCCCCAGTGAGAGCACTCTTCCTGGCTTGTGGATGGCACCTTCTCTGGGTGCATGCACTGTGTCCTTGGGGGAGGGAGGCTAGCTCTTTCTCTTGTTATAAGGCCACTCCTCTCACCATGAAGGCCCCACCCTCATGACCTCATCTAACACTAATTACTTCCCAGATGCCCCATCTTTTAATATCATCACAGTGGGGGATAGGCTTTCTATATATGAATTTGGGGGGACACAAGCATTCCCTCCTGAATCTTCCTCTTCTGATTAGATACGAATGTTCTCCAGGGCTCTCTCCTGATGCCCTACACATTCTCCATTATTCACCTACATCAATGGTTTCCATCTCATCTTTTTGTTTTAATCTCAAATATGACCCAAACTCCAACTCCAGACCTAAATCTTCCCTGAGTCCCACAAACAGCTCAAACTCTAATGTCCAAAAGTTTCTACCTGTCTCCAGTCTCACTCTAGAATAAAAAACAAAACAAAACACATGTGAAAAGGGGAAATGGCTCGATCCAGAACCTCAAGACCCAGAATTCAGACCTTAGTGTGAGGGATGTGATTTGCCTTGTGTGGAACTATCCATGGTTCCAGGTGCTGATGTGTCCAGGGTTGTGAAACCCGCAGCCTGGGCCTCTCTGACCTGGTAGACTGTCTCCCTTAAGTAAACTGACCAAAACATCCAAAATACGGGACACCTCTAAGAAACCAAGGAGGCAATGGGAGACCTTCCTTCATCCTAATATTGCAAACAGCATATCATCTGCCTACTTGAGGTTTTGTGAGCAAACCAAAGTAAAAGCAACCTTGGAACAAGTTGAAACCCTCTTTCTCACCAGACTTGGCCTACCTCACATTAGCCCTGTAGATTTCTAGAACATGCCCCAAATTTCCTTTGGCCACTCCTCTTAATTAAGCTCATGCTCTAGCCATTTCTCTCCTACATTAGGGCTCAGCTTCTAGATTTTTTTCCTCGCTCAAATCTCTCCTGACCCTCATCTGCAATCCATGCAGCCCCAGGAATGGTCTTTCCAACATATAAATAGAATGCATTTCACCCACTGAAGATCCTGGGACAACTTCCCTTCATCCCCTGGAATAGGACCCTTTCCACCCTGGCTCCTGCCTGCCCACCCACACATGCACGCTTCACTCTCCCTCCATCCTGCTGCACTTGCTGTTCCAAGCCAGCAGCATCCTCCCTGTCCACTCCATTCCCTTGCACGTGCATTTACTCACACTGTGCCTCCCGTTCCCAACCTTGCAACTCCTCCCCTACCTGAGAGCTTCCCTGAGAACCCTCCCCAACACCATCCCTGAGATGTCAGAATTCCTTTCTGCTCACTCCCACTGTACCTGGGATAATCACTAGGGTAGCCCAGCCTCATCATAGTTTGTAGTAAATGTTGACCTCTCACTCTGCTGTATTGTAAGCACCTGGCAAACAGTCATGGAGTCTTTTCACCTTTCTTCTCATGGGTCATTTTGGGCTTAGACATAAATGTTCAGTAAATATCTGAATGAGCTAAAGAATAAAATAATGAAGAAACTAGAGAATGACTAAATGGTGCCAATGACAATAGACATGAACTTGGGATTAAAATATGCTTCAAAATGCAGAGAAATCCACGTGGCATTGGACATGGAAGATTGGCATTGGGGAATAAAAAGACTAGAGAAGTTATTTGTGTTGAGGGGTGTTACACAGACAGCAGGAGAGTCAGGGTAATCTGACTATGGAAAGATGTAAGATGCTGGCCTTGAAGAGCTTCATAAGCTTCTGTAATATTGATTTGGTGGTTTTCACATAGCCGTGAGGAGACACTGCAGCTCAGATCCACCGTGTTTTAGCAAATAAACTTCAAAAAATAACCCAGGGAAAACAAATCCCATTGAAAGCAACATTCTGTTAACCAGAGGCTCTGAGATGTGACCAGCCCAGGCAGCTATTGGATCTCTTCTGCCATTTTGTATTTCCTCTTTAATCAATCCCTGGATGCTACAGTTTTCAACTCGCAGACATTTAAAAGGCACTTTGATTAATGGACTTGATCAGTGTCCGCTCTTGTTTAACCACGGTGTTCTCCAACACGCTTCACATTTCACACCCACATAGCACCATTCCCCTTTTATTACAGGAACTGAAGAATGTGATGGCCTGCCAGACAGCAGAGTAATTTATGAAAAATATATTTTTTAAAGGAGAGTGTATTAAAGCTTGAAAAGAACTCCAAGCCTGTTGCTATTTTAATTTTAAATAGGCTATGCAAATAATTAAACGTCAGGTCATACTGACACCATCAAACAGAGGAGAGTATAGATGGTATACAGCCCCAGAGTCCTAGGGAATATTAGATCAGATTTAGCAGGGCACTGAATTGTATCTTGCTTTTGACATGAAACAACAGTATTGATTGGGTTAAAAAGGAGCCAACTTCCAAAAACCTGCTACACATGTTTCCATATGCACTACAATTCTTTAAAAAGAGATAAAAAGAAATAGAGATGAATTCACAAATATATTTAAGTACTAAATCCCTCCTTGGTCTTTTATTTTTCTCAAGCCTCTCCTGCCTCACACCAGCCAATTTCAAATATTGATTTCCAGGAGGGGATGGAGGAGAACAGCCAATACTTGGTGCTAAGTTAATGGACGTTGCTCACTCTACTTTAAAAGAATTTAGTTTGGATATTTCCCTGAACTTTGTCCATGGCTTTGTACACCTGAGTCTCAATCAGTCACACCAATGTGCACTGTGTACTCCGTACTATGTAGAATCCCTGGTGTAGGTTTTCCAAATTAGCAGGAAAGCTGAAAATCTCTTTAAAATGGCACTGAAAAAACACAAATGGATCAGTGAATAAATATTTATCATGCAAAGAACTGTGATATGCCATAGAAGTTCCATGATGAATAAGACACTATTATACTTTTCAGGAAAGGACATAACAACAGAAAATGTGCCTTCTCCTTTTAAATTCTTAATCAGTAATTAAGAGAAATTCCTATTTCCAGGGTACTTAATAACTGGTTGTCAGAAGATGCACTAGAACCAAGCTGAATGTCAGGAGGAAACCAGTTTTGTATCCAGAATTGATCAGCCAATAACAACCAATCCTCTGATGACAAAAGCTTGACACTGACATCATGACTTGTCCCTCCATGGTCCATGGCAGACATCACTAATCAATTACAGCATTTGGCCATCTATTCCACAGATATTCCCTGAGTGTTTCCGACATGTCAGCACTCTAACTGGCACAGAAGACACTGCAGAGGACCAGGAAAACAACGTCCCTGCCCTCTTGGAGCTTACATTCTCATGAGAGAAGAAGGCAATACACAAGAAAGAGTATTTTAGATGATGTGAAATGAGAGGAAGACAATTAAGAAGGAAGGAAGATGGAACATGGCTGAGAAGATGGGAGAGGGAAGGCACTTAGTTCAAGTGATCAAAGTTCTCTAGGTAGGGGCGCACGTTTTGGGAGAAACTTGACCAGTGACAGAGGGCCAGCCTGAAAAGGTCTGACTGACTCCTCGACACAGGTCTCCAGGTCTCCAGGTCTCCAGGCAGCCCTTAACAATCAACCGCCGACTGGTTGTGCTGTGAATGAGCCCTGTACAAGGCACGCTGTGAGATGTAGAAAAATCCAAGGTAAAGAGCATTCAGTAGCTGGGGGAACTCATTTAACATCAAACAGCACAAGATTCTGAAATACAGAGTGGAAGGAAGGCTTGGAAAACTGGATTCTAGTCTTCCTTTTAACGTTTTAGAATCTCAGTTTCTTCATCAGTAAAACAAGAAGGTTGAACCAGACGGTCTATAAAATTATTTTTAGATTGTATGGTCAATAATTCAAACTAAAAAGCAAAGTAGGGTCTCAGACAAATAGAGAAAGAAGCTAGATTAAGGAGAGAAGTCTTTTTGTAAACAGGGTCATCTGAACAGTCAGAGGAGAAATGAAATGCAGCCATGGCTTCTTGGAGTCTTCTTGGTTATCTCAGAAAGAGCCCCAGTCAACCCCTGGTTTTGCAAACAGCTTCAACTATCACAACGCAAAGCAGAGTTCACTTTAAATTCTAGATGAAAACTAATTAATAGGTCTTCTCAGCCACACACATATTCAAAATCCCCATCATCCCAACATGTCATCTGGTCATCTCAAACCCAAAGGGCTACACAAAGGGAAATCATCATGTTGTGGAAGAAAGAGGAAAGAGGAGTTAGAGATTCATCCAGAAGAACCCACCTTTCACTATCTGCCAACAGGAGAGCCAGAACCTTCAGAAACACCATAGAAGAGAATTATAGGTTTGCATGGTAGTAACAATGGATCTGGATCAAAACTCAGGTATTTATTTCCAAAATTCCTGATCTTGCTTCACAATAGTGTTAAGAATAGATTCCAAGTGCATGAAAATGTCTCCCTTTTTTATAGACAATAGTTCAAGTTTGGGTCATCAGCCATAACAAAAATATTTGTATGTTATGGTGATACTGTATTTTTAGATGATAAATGATTGAAATTTATGTTGTGGGTACAAAGTACTTCATAAATACTTAATATCCAGAAAGACTTCAACTTAAAGTATCTGACTTCATTTGGACTTCTTATCTAAATCACACAGGGTCCCTTTCTATTTGTAAATGTTTCATGTTCCACACTAGCTTCTTTCCTGTTTCCCCTGCTGCTGGTGGACGCTGACTTGAATCTCACCACTCTGACCAACTGAGACCCAGGATGAATCAGGAACCATCTTTTGAGTAAGTTACAGCTCACAAACAGCCCCACCAATCTCCTGTTTCTCTGTTTTTCGTGCTTTGGAGAAAAGGCAAAACTATCTCTGTGTTTACCCTGGACCACAGGGATGGATGGTTTCGTGGGAGGATGCTCTCCCCAGAGAAAAGATCACACTACCAATTCAGTGCTTTAGGCCCACGAACTGTTCATCAGCCAGATTATAGCCCCCACCCCGCCATAGGAGAAAGACCAAGGACTCATGTTCCCTGGGAACATACAAGGAAGGGCAGTGCAGGGATCATCTCCTCTACTGTCCTCCCTAAAGCAGCAGTTCTGAAGACACTCAACACAGCTTTGGTCTACACTCCAGAGAGTCTTGAGGGCCAGGCTGGAGTGTTACTGCTCAGAATTCGTGGTTAGTAGGAAAGCACAGAGTGGTACTAATCTTCCTGGTCTTCAGTCTTCTCATTTGTAAAATGAAGGTTTGCATCTGTCTTTCAAGGCTTTTAGATCATGGTAAATAATTGGTGGATAAGGCCTGGGTTCAAACCCCATCTCTGGCACTTACTGCTTGTGCACCGTGGTTTTGATTGACTTGTCTGTGTGACAAAATAATACTTGCTTCACAAGGTAACAGTAAGAAATGACTTCATTAAGCATGTGAGTGCGTTTGTTAAACCACAGTGAGCCCTCTTATATTATTGAGGGGAGAGAGTCCTCTTCTACTACCATTCAGCACAGTTCCCTCCCCCTGGAGATGCTCACTCAACACTGGATTGATTACTTGTTGGATTTAAGCTGACAACAGAATTGTACCTGCAGTGTAGTCCAAACCCTGCTTAAATGAAGAGTTTAACTGGACCATCTCTGTTGAAGATGGAGATCCCAGGTTAATCATAGGTCCTCACTGGTGAAATCTGGTTACAGCATCCAGGCATGCAATATGAAGTATCTGGGTAAAGGGGAAAAGAAAATCAAGCCCTTTGGAGTGAGTGTTAAGTGTACATTATCTGTGTCATTATCTTAGTGGCTTTAAGAAAATAGCCATATTATTATATCTCATGATTTTGTGGGTCAGGAGTTCAGGCCAAGTTTAGCTGGGGGGCGTTTCTGTTCCACAAAGTTTCAACTGAGATCAGTGTGTGGTATTTAGATGGTGAGCAGGCTGAACAGGAGGCTTCAAGCCAGCCTCACTCACCCTTGGGGGGCCTTGGCATGAATGGGCTCAGCTGGACTGTCACCTGGAGCACCCACACGTAGCCTTGCCAACACGGCAGCCTCAGGATGGTCAGAGTTCTTACCCAGTAAGCTGAGGCTTTGAGGTAGTGCTCCAAGAAACCAAGTCAGGGACTTCAAGAAACTTCTTCTGACCAAGACTTGGAAATAATGCAGTGTCACTTTGGCCACATTCTACTGGGCCACTAAGGCTGGTCCAGATTCAAGGGGATGAGTAGCAAAGAATTTGTGGCCATCTTTAATCTACTCAATACTTCATCCTCAGCTCTGCTTTGTAGAAACAGCTGTGGGTACCACCCCTCCCATCCTCTCATGCTTCCCAATGTCACTGCCAATATCTTCATCATATAATCAGGAAGCCAAGACTGATATATCACCAGGGCAACGGAAAACCTCAATAGGCAACCCTCAAGTAGGGTTGCCAGATAAAATCCAGGATATCCAGTTAAATTTGAATTTCTAATAATAATAATAATAAATTTTAGTATGCATTTTTGGAGACAATTTTATACTTTTTTTTTAAAAAGACTGATTATTTGAAATTCAAATACAGCTGGGTTTTTTGTATTTTTCTTTACTAACTAGGGCAACGCTAACCCCAAGGGACCTACATGGGCCATGCAGTATTAGGAAGAAATAAACTTTCATTAATTAAGCCATAGAGACTTGGGGATTGTTACAGCCAAACAGCCTAAACTGACTTAATTTCCCATCTTTGATGGAAAAATATTTTGATTAGGCCTAAGTGCATTGCAGCTTAATATTTGAAAGGAAGTAGGCAGCTCCTCTACATAATAAAAGAAAAAACTGAAAGTTTTGGGATGTCATTTGAGAAGGAGAGATGAGAGAAAACTGATAAAACACAACCTCTGCCATCAAAGAATCTCTCATCTACTTGGAAAATAAAATGAGATAAAGCGATGGTAGGGAGTAGCCCTGCGGGCACAGTGGGTCTGAAGGAGGTGTGGAAGGACATCGTGGGAAAGGTAGGCTTGCCTGACCTGGGGATGGTCAGATACGTAGGATTTAGGCACAGAGGAGCTGCGAGCAGGGGTGTCCTGTGGAAAACACCACGTTGGTCTCTACTGTCACTCTCCAGCATCTTCAGCACTGGTGGCCCCAGGCTTCTGTGCGGGGACAGAGATAAAGGACTAGCTGGCTGCTGGGCCCAAGTTCACAGGACTGCTCTGACGCTGACAGATTGATTGCATTCCACCACACAGACATCTTGACCATCGAAGGCCTCTGGACCCAGAGAGGAAGTCAAACCACCTTGGTGGGGAGTTGGTATTTCAACACACAAATCCAAACAATTTTGCTAACGTTTGTGAAATGTCTAGGAAAGCTCCTTGATAGCAAGCGCCTGGCCCTGTTCATCTTCCTGTGTCCCTACCCCACATGGTCTCACCCTTGGTGGCTGGTCGGTGAAATAAATATGAGTGTAATCAACAGCATGAGGCCCCACATATGCTGTGTGCTATAGCTACTCCTTCTGGTCACCAGGGGGCAGCATGGTGTCTTGAATGATAAACTGCTCCGGGTTTCAGAATCAGGGTGGATGCGATTCTCAAAAACCAGCTGGTGCTGGGATGCCAGGCTCTGCCAACATGTCCCTGGGCCCACAGCAAAGGGAGACAGAGAGGGGCAAAGCAGTTGTTTTTTTCTCTATAAAACAATTCATCCAATTTAAAGGAAGACACTTTGTTCTGAGATTGGCTTTCCCAAGGACATGTTTTGTCATTGAAACCAGCTTTCCTGTATGGAAGGATGGCTACTATATGTGACAGAGGTTTTGTCTATTTTTTTGTTGTTGTTAATATTCTTATTTAATCAAATAAATAACGGCAACTTTCTGGTGTTCCCAAATGTTTTTAGAAAACTACTTTTTAGGTTTGTGAAATCAGAAGTCAGAGATCCAGTAGTGTAGAACGCCAGAGTCAGACAGGGCCCAGGACAAAAAAAGGGGTAGAGATAAACCTCACCTTTGGGTCCCCAGCCTTCTTTCCCTCCACCCACCACCCCCTCCTTTCTGCTCACCACAGCCCTGGTCACCAGGGCAGCTCAGGGCCCCCTGCTCTCCCTCTGCCCAACCTCCTCCTCCATGTTGAAACCTATTCTCAGGAAAGAATCGGCTATCAGCAGCTTAGAACTCAGTGAAAATTCAAATCACTGCTTTTCTCTCCCAGAAAAACCTGCCTTCTGATCTCTGATTCCAGAATGCACATGTGTACAGCCAGTGCACGGATTTCAGGCATCAGCAGAGGGAGATCTGAGAGTGAAAGATGGTCAGTGAGGTGCTGAAATCAGGCCACCCAAGGGGCTTGATGATCCCAATCCACTTTATCAGGGAGTCCAGAAGAGCCACCTCCAGCGCAGGGGGCCCAGACCCTCAGAGAGGCCTCAAATGCTTATTCTTCACTCACTTTTCTGGAAAGTCACCGGTCACACCTATGATTTTCTGGTCCTGAATGACAGACAGCCTTTCATTCACTGAACCAGTACAGCCAGGGTAAGAGGCAACTCCCTAAATCATACAGGGCCTGCTTCTGTCACACACCAAGAGGTACTGTGTACAGTGCCTGTGGAACACACTCTTACTTCTAGCAATGACTGCACACGAAGACCTGCCCGGCAGAGGGCACCATGCTAGTGTGATGGGGACACAAAGGAGCACCAGATGCAGGGCGCTGTGGGCAACAAGACTTCAAATCAATT
Source organism: Camelus ferus (assembly GCF_009834535.1). Taxonomy (NCBI): domain Eukaryota; kingdom Metazoa; phylum Chordata; class Mammalia; order Artiodactyla; family Camelidae; genus Camelus; species Camelus ferus. The sequence continues at coordinate 14,419,556 of NC_045700.1, forward strand.
TCCAGAGCTAAAAAAGAGGTGACGACTGGTTGGGGAGACTTGGAAAGACGTCAGGAGCTGGGCCTGGAATAAAGGGTAGGATTTTGACAGGAAGCAAGAAAGGAAGGACCTGTTCCGCAGAGATACAGCCTGACTCGAGGGCTCTAGGAGAAAGTTCGGAGCTGTGAGTAGGGCATGGGGCCCAGTTCAGGTTGGCCAAGCGATCAGGCCAGTAGCAGGAAAACATGGGAATGCTAACAAGCAGCAGGAGGGCTTGGCGAGCAGGCAGAGGTGGGCCTGAACCCCACAGCCACAGCAGATCACTTGGGGGCCTTGGTTGACTCCCTGAGCTCAGCTCCTCACCCATCAAATTTGGATAATGGTCCTTACTCTTGAGACAATTGAATAAGAGAATGCGTGTGCAACTGGTATTACATTTTAGTTTACAAACTCAAGCAGTTAAAAAAAATTTTAAAGCAGCTTTTCCTTTTTTCATACTCAGTTTCTGTTCCAAGCCTCATTCTCCCTGATGTCGGAAATGTTGTGCCATATAGTTCAGGACTCTGGCTGCAGACGTGCTGGCCAGGGTGGGCCCATCCAGCTCCCAGTGCTGGCATTTCTCCCCCACCTGCTGCTCCCTCATCCTCACTCCTGTCAGGATTTGTTTGCTAGGGCTGCCGAGACAAAGAACCGCAATCCGATGGCTTAAAATAATGGAAATTTGTCCTCTCCCAGTTCTGGAGGCTGGAAAGCTGAAATCAAGCTGTCCGCAGAGCCATGCTCCTTCCTGAGGCTCTAAGCAAAGAAACCTTCCTTGCCTCTTCCTCGCTTGTGGGGGTTGCCAGCAGGTGGCGCCCCTTCACTCGTGGCTACATCACTCCAATCTCTGTCTCCACCTTTGAGTGGCTGTCTTCTCTCTGCAGCTCTTGTCCAAATTTCCCTCTGCTTATAAGGACAGTAAACTATTGGATTAGGGCCCACCCTAATCCAGAACGACCTCATCCTAAATTGATGATATCTGCAAGACCCTATTTCCAAAATCAGGTCACATTTTGAGTGAGGGTCCAGGTTGACAAGGATTTGGATGTGACACTATGTGATTCAGTGCACTATCTGAGAAGTGCCTTCCAGCCCACAGATTTCCCTGCTGGTTCTGGGCCCCTCAAAGCACCTGATCTCTCTGGGCCTCTGCTCTGGGGCGAGGAGACAGCCCTCTCAGCTCTGAGACCTTCCCACCCTTCCCGTGTTCTCCCCAGCACAGGGTCCTCAGGTCCCTCACCCGAGGTCCCTCCCAAGGGAACTTGACTGAAGGGGACAAGAGCAATGGGGCCTCCCTGTGCTCAGGCTCACTGAACTCCATCTCTCGTCACCAGCCCCGCTTGCACCCCTCCCTTCTCGCTCAGCAACCTGGGAAAGGTGTGTTTATTTACCAAGTGTTCTCCAAGTACTATCAAGGGAGGCCTAAATTTTTGAAACTCAAAAGCCAAGACAAGAACCCTTTCTCCCAAACTTTGCCTTTCCTGATGTACGTCTCATTGGCTAAATGGGGCAAGGGGGTTGGCAAGGAAGAGAACCAGCAATAAAATGAGTCATAATTTGAAAATACTATCCCACCACCCCACTCAGTCGACCAGCTCACTCAACGTGTGTGATGGTCTAGCCTTGTCCCCAGTGTGTATGTTCCAGTCAACTAGGATTACCGACCCTCTGAATTTGTTTTACTCTCAGCACTTAAAGCAGGAAAGAATCAGGCCAACCAGGACCTGACAATCACCCTGCAGTAAACATCATCCCCCTCCCCAGTTCAAGGATGCTGAACAACCGGGGTGGGAGGGTGGGGGGGTTACATCTCAAGGCTTAGCATCCAAAGTGTTGAACATATGAGAAGCCTCCCTTCTCAACAAAGGCTTTCTTTTACAGGGCGACTGGTTATAATTTCGCCGCACAGACTCCAAAGGTGTTTGGCAACTCGCGGGATAATACAGAGGCATCTCTGAGGACCAGGTCTTCTGGGGAGCTCCCCTCACAGTCCCTGTCCTGGCACATGACCTTCTCTGTGACTCTGTTCCGCACTCTGCAGGCGGCTCCCCTACCACAGAAAGGACACTCGACTTCTGTTCCATATTCTTGAAAATAAAACGTATAGGCACCCCGCACCCCCACCCCGGGATTCACTCTTACCAGCTTTCCTCGTTCTGACTGCAGCCGGGCGGGCATGTGAGTCTGCAGCTTGTCCGCGGGGTGGAAAATCCATTTGGAGTTCCTCAGCCTGAAACCTAATTTCTGGTAGGAAGGTACCACCTGGTGGATACTGGGAAAACTGCTCACGTCCTGTGCTTGAAAGGGAGCCTCTGAGGGCAGCTCGCCGACAGAATGCCGATGGAAGTACCACCCCAAGCCTGGACGGCAGCTCAGAGCCCAAAGTCGGGCTCATTCCCGCAAACATCGGACTCCACGCACAGACTGTGGATTCTCAGAACCAATCAGAAGCATTCAACAGACTCTGTTTTCTGGCCCCCTTTGTCCAGTTTACAATCACAGCACACCCCTTACCTGCGTGCGGTTTCGGTTACCCATGGTCCACCACGGTCCAAAAGTATTACGGAGAAAATTCCAGAAATAAGCGGTGTGTACGTTTTAAACGGCGCGCCCGGCTGAGCAGCGGGATGTAATCTCGCGCGGTTTTAAATCCCGCCGGGACGTGAATCATCCCTCTGTCCAGTGGACCCGCCCCTTGGACACTTAGTAACCGTCTGGCTGCCAGATCAACAGCTGTGATACAGGTTCTCGTGTTCAAGCCACTCTTGTTTTACCTAATAACGGCCCCAAAGCGCAAGAGAGGTGGTGCTGGCAGTTCAGATACGCCAAAGAATAAAATGTTCCCTTTATGTGAAAAGGGGAGAGTTCTCGACTTAATGAGGAAAGGGAAAAAAAGAAAACGAACGCTGAGGTTACTGATGAATGGCAAGAACAAATCCATCTGTGAAATTGTGAAGAAGGAAGAAGGAATCCACGCCAGTTTTGCTATGGAACCTCAAAACTGCAGACGTTATGGCCACAGCACGTGGTAAGTTAGAAAGTTAAGATGGAAAAGGCATTAAATTTAAACGATAAGATATTTTGAGGGAGAGACCCACATTCGCCTAACTTTCATCACAGTATATTGTTATAATTGTCGTATGTTATTAGTTATTGTCGTCAATCTCTTACTGTGCCTAGTTTATAAAGTAAGCTTTATCACAGGTGTGTACATATAGTACCTGTGTACCAAGCATAGGATGTTACCGGGTTTGGTACTGTCCATGGTTTCAGGCATCCACTGGGGGTCTTGGAACGATCCCCCGCGGAGAAGGGTGGACGACAGGAAATCAAGCAGCCCTTCCTTGTCTATTCTCTTCCTCCCTGAACTATAGTTCTGCTTCTCTGCATCATGGACATTCATCTCTGTGTTGTATCTCAGGAAATCTAGTCATCCCTGGATTCAAAAGCCTTTTGCTTGTCGGGTCCAACCCTCCCCGGACAGATTCACACACGGTGGTTAGTCCCTTTGTGGAGGTCCTCCCCCTCAGCTCACCATGGCCCCTTCCTCTGAGACTCCGCACCCCTAACGAAGGTGGGGGTTCTGGCATGCTTGTCACTGAGACCCTGGCCACAGCTGGTTGGGCTGGGATGGCCATCTCACTGCAGCTGGGCAGCCAGATTCTCGCTCTCCCAGGATTGGGGATTTGGAAATGGCGTTCAGAACCCGTGAACTTGCGCAGCCAGGGCCGCCGAGAGGCAGACTCCGGTGCTAAGGGGCGGCTGCTGCCACCACGTGTGCAGGAGAGAAACCATGGCTGGCTGGCCGGCCACAGGCAGACACCAGCCCTGGCAGGGCCAGCTGCAGAGACCCTCCTGCCGGTGTTCCGGAGCATTCCGTGTCCCGGGCAGCGTGCTGCCCTCGGACGTCATGGGCCTCACTGTGTCTTACAGTGAATCCCCCTGTTCCTCCCAGAGTAGGCTGTGGTTGCTTACGCAAACTTAATCGAGACACACTCGCATGATGAAGATCTATCAGCAGATCCTGAAGCCTGAGCTGCCTGACCTCTGAAGATGCCTGTAGGAGTCAGAGGACCTTACAGAAAAAAAAGAAAAAAATCACTTCTAATCGAAAAAATTCCAAGGCTCCGTACTCTATATAATATATAATATCTGTGCTCAGCAGTGAGAGAAACCAACCTGCCTGGGCCTGTCTGGAGGTTCTAGCAAGGGAGGTGGCTACACCCCTGCTCAACTGAGGAGCAAATTTTCTCCAAACATCTTCCACGATGCAAAGGTTTGGGGAAGAAGGGCACAGGATGGAGGAAGTTTTTTGTACACTAGACCAAATAACAGTCAGGCCCCAGTGGGTGGCAGGGGAGGCCGCCAGAGGCTTCCCCAATGTTCCCCGGGTTCCTCAGGAAGCCTCTCTGCAGTCCAGTGGGCAGGCTGTGTGGCGGGGGTGGGGGAGACGAAGCAGGGGTGGGTGGAGGGAGAACTGAGCTGTGAAGATGCCCCAGCCTTTCTGCCCCCACATCTGTCAGTCACTGGGTATGGGGCACCTGGCAAAGGCAGGACCGGGGACAAGGAGGCTCTCTACAGCCAAAGGCTGTCTGCTGACAGGCCTCCCAGGAGCGGGACAACAGGTCCCTGCCTCAGGGCATCCCCCATCTGTGAAAGCCAGCTGATCTAACCCTAATGTGGTTGTGGTGTTTATTCCCTTGTTAAGGTCTCATTCCCACTAGGAGATGGCATCTTTCTCCTTCTGTTCTTTCTTACCCTTGTTCAGTAAGAAATTGACACAGGCATTAACCTAAAGTAACTTAAACCATCCCCCAAAGACCAGGTCTTACGTGTAAGAAATACCAGGGAAGCCATCAACATTTGTCCCATTTGTACTTTTGCTCCTTTGCCCCTTCTCTATACTATTTCTACTCCTTCTTTTTTGTTTTGTTTTGTTTTGTTTTCTACCCTCTCTCTATTACCTCCTTCTGCAGACAGTTTTGTTTTCTAAGAGGATAAGCACCAAGCAGGCTGATCCATACTTGGATTGAATGATAGCTAACTAATCATTCCTGTCCAGTGCAATCTTCTCTGTTCCTGGCATGGTCCAGATGTTCATTTCAGCTGTCTCTAGACAACCTGTTACTTGGTCTCCTGTCTCCATTTCTTCTCTAGTCCACCATGACCACTGAAGCCACACGATTCAACCTTAATATCACTTTTGTCACCTCCCTCCCTGTTCAGTGTCTCCTCAATCCCTTACATGCCTGAGTCCCTGGACAAGAAGCACTGGACCAGGAGTCAAGAGACCTGAGGGGCCGTGTAGCTCAGAAATGAAGAGCATGTGCTTTGGAGCCCAACTGCCTGGGGTGAACCTCAGTTGCACCACTTACTGGCTGACGTTGGGCAAGGTACTTGCACTCTTCTGCCTCAGTCTTTCCCTCTGTGAAATGGAGGTAAAAACAACATAACCAGCTGCAAGTATTAGATGAGATAATACACCTAAAGCACTTAGAATAGTGGCTGGCACACAGTGAGTGCTCTATAATCTTAGCTGTTAGTAGCACTGTTAGTACTGTTATTGCCACTCTCATTCATTAGTTAGTACTATTATTTGTTGTATTATTAGTGCTGGCAGTAGGAGTACTGTTAATCACTGAGCACCAAATAACTGAATGACCTTGACCTTGAACAAACCACTTCATCTTGCACCTTTAAATCAGAAGGGGATGCCACGTTTCCCTTCCAGCCCCCCAATTTTTTTATTGATGTATATAGTCAGTTTACAATGTTGTGTCAATTTCTGGATTCCTTTTCATGTTCTTTTTCATTATAGTTACTACAAGACACTAAATATAGCTCCCTGTGCTCTACAGTAGGACCTTGCTGTTTATCTATTCTACATATAATAGTATCTACAAATCTCAAACCCCAATTTATCCCTCCCCACCCCCTTTCCCCACTGGTAACCATAAGTTTGTTTTCTATGTCTGTGAGTCTGTTTCTGTTTTGTAAATAAGTTCATTTGTGTCATTTCAGCCCCAGAATTTTGTTTCTCTCATCCTCTTCATGTCATTCAAGACCTACCCGTCAACAGACATTACCACGTCGTTGTATGGTAACTGCAATTTTCAGCTCTTACAGAAGCCTTCCTTCCTCCTTCTGCCCAGGCTAGAACTGTCCCTGCGCCCCTCCGAGTGCTGTCAGTCTTACTAGCCAGAGGCCAGGATGTGGTCTCTCTGATCTGTGTGTGTGCCTACAGAGCTCCTTCTACACAGGCGTTCAGGAAGTGTTTATTGACCAAACTGATGCCGAGCACTGAATGTCTGGGGCCACTTTCTAGCTGTTTGTCTTCCCTGCCTCTCCTCCTCTGGAATCCCTCCCCTCTCAGAGGGCCTGGAAATGCTCTGTCTTTTTCAATTGCCAGTTTAATTTGCCACCATCTGTCACAGAATGAGTTCCCAGAGGCCTGGAGCACATCTTCCAGGGGCTTAGCGCTGGGGCCTATCCAACTCCAGGCAGAGGGAGTTTACGTCCAAGAAACAACCAGGACCACGGAGGAAGGGAGGGAGGAGGAGGGTGGAAGCTGCACAGACACACTGTTACATTCCCCGGTTTCTGAACGCTCCCCACTCGGTGTGCACTGGTAGAATTTTAGGAATTGATTTCTAAACATTTAGAAAAATTAGTGTCCTTGAGTACAGCCATCTTCCAGAAAGAGAGCCTCCTAGATATTTTGTTTATTCTGCAAGGGTCCTAGACTTAGGAAAGCTTCCCATCCGCTACGCCACAGGAGACCAGTAGGCTTCACAGATGCCAGCATGACCATGATGGAGAGGAGGGTAGGGCTCCTTCCCAAGCCTCTTGGGCATCCTCACAACCTTTCCAGGTTGAGAGCGTCCTTGGGAAGGCAGGGGTGCCAAACAGTGACTGAGACTGAACTTCCTATCAGCCCAGCAGAATGAAACTGGAAACTCAACCTGAAGAAAATAGAAAAATGGGTGTTTCTTGTACACTAGACCTGATGGACAGGGGGTCATACCTCCTACAAATGTAAAGAACTCTAATTTTTCTCTCAATCAATTCTTCCCATCCACTCAGAGAAATTAATCTTTTTAAAGTCACAGTTGGGGTCATGTCTTTTTCTGGCAAAAGTCTTCAATGACTCCGTATTCCTTAGAGAAAACGAAAGCCTATAGCCTTCAGCCTGAATTCAAGGGCGTCCTCGATCTGTCTGCCCCCCAGACCCACCAGCCACGACTAAGGAGGGAGTGGGAGCGCTGTGTGAGAAAACCATGCACACCGCTCAGAGGAATTAAGTTTTAAATGCTTGTTGCCCTGTTGCTAGGAAGTCACTCTTCAAGACCATGGCCAATGTTCAGAGAAAGTGAACAATCTTAATACTTACCTAACCCAAATACAATTTCAAGTGTAAATCCCTCAAACACTGGGATCTGTTCCAGTCACACTTCTCATAAGAGCCACACACAACTATACACGTGAGTTTGGGGGACTGCATGAGACAAGCCCAGGCTCTGGGAAGAGACAGACTGGGTTTGAGTCCCTGCTCTGGTCTGAGTGGAGCAGACGCTGTTGGCTGAGTATCCGGCCCTCCAGCCTGCACAATCACCCCCCTTCCAGGCAGCCAGTGTCTCAGTAAGACACACTCTGCCACTTACTCTCACTAAGCCGGTCGCTGAAATCCGCTCAGCGTAGCACAGACACGTGCTGTAATTCTGACCATGGAGACACAAGGAGACCTCTTCTGGGAGGCGTGTGGGAAACTGCCCTTTCTCTTAAAAAAGACTACCCAGGAAGAGATGTCTCTTCTGCCGCTGGACTTGATTACGTCTGGGTCTGAGCCTGAAGCAGCAACCCCCCACTGTCAACCATGGGAAAAGACGTCCCAAACACAGAGCCGCCATGCTGAGAATCGCACAGCAGAAAGACAGGGATAACTGGGTCCGCCTTACACAATTTTCTTCTGGAGAATGTGGCTTTTCTCTCTCCTTCCCATGGAGAAAGGGAAGTGTTTAGTTTGTCCCCAAACTCTCACCTTAAGAGAATGTTTCCTGATGTTTGGAGATACCTGCATCTCATCCTCCAGCTGGAGATCTGGCCGGCCTTGTCGTTGGGGACAGGGATGGTGCGTGAGGTGGGGTCCACAGCTCATCGGGGCTCTCACAGCAGGAGGAGCCTTTTAAGAACTGTGCGCATGATGCCTCCAGGCACAAGACACAACAGACCCTCCAGGAGGCTCCCCGCCCTCAGCACAGCCTAGGCTGTCTGCACAGTCAGCAAGGCCTACTGTTGCCCGTCTGACCATCATGCATCTATAGGGTTGGAAACTTGGTTGGCAGCAACTCTTGCAGGAGAGGACAGCAAACTCCCCAAGCTCCCCCCAACTGGTGGAGCAGGTGCAGGGGAAGAGGGTGAGAGGAGAGAGGTCAGACCCTGGACATCTTAGCCTCAAGTTCCTGGAGCAGCCCCGGCCAAGATGAGCTCTGGTGAAGGACAGGGGCTTTGAGATGACTTGCGACTGCAACTTTAATAACCTGTTTAGATCACAAAACAGTGAATCCCCATGAGGGTAATAGCACACACTGGGATGGGCTCCTTCCTGGTTCCTCCACGTGCATTGTTTGGGGGAAAATAAGACTGTTTCAGGTGTACATCACTGAAGTGATCTCGCTTCATCAAACCAGTTAGTGAGCCCGGAGGAATGTGGGGACAGGAACACAGGTAAGTCCCCTTGCCACTAGCTCAAAATCTAAGGTACTGACATTAACTAGGGACCACACACTAGATAAAAGAGCTTTCAAGACTGCCTGTCAAGCAAGCATGAACTGAGGGGCACCACCGTGAGGGAAGAGCATGGGTTTACTCAGAACGCCGGGCTTTTACCAAATCCTTTCTAGTTACTCAACAGGCTTTCTCTATCACTTCCTACTTCTGCTGGTTTTATGAATCCCTGCATTTACCTAAGTTTCAAGGAAAAGTGTTACTTGAGGCGTTAGTAGATCAGTGACACAGATCCACCCGCAGCCACTGAATACCAGGTTTCTGCTTCTCCACCCTCCTGTATGTAAACAGCAAAGCCCACTCAGAAGACAACTTAGTAAATCGAGGCTGCTTTTCTGATGCTGCTGTATTCAGATCTATTAACGTCGTCTGTGGTTTTCCTGAGCTGTTTTTAATGAATGGTTTATGTCAACCAAAGTGATGGATGAACAAAAGTAAATCCGCAAAGGTTTGAAAAACAAATCAGGTTGGAGTGAGGAATTGTGCGTTTACTTCTGCACATGTTCAGCTGCAAATGACATTCTCTGTTTCTTCAGAGTGCAGTCTGACAGCGTATCACCTCTTTGAGTTCCTGTGCAACTATTTTATCCCTAACGATACTACTAACAGGGGGCTTATTTGCACTTACCGCACATTATGACAAAGACATCTCTCCGTTGACATTTAGGGGACTGCAGACAGATGGAGCTATAAAAAGCTTCAAGTGGAGTACAGCGCCTCATTGCCGGGGTAGCTTGTACTTTATTAGACAGAGGTAGAATTGTGAGGAAGAGGACACGACAATCAGGTTTCAAGCTTGGGGGAAGTCTCAAGGAAACAGGTAAGATGTGAAGCATCTTTGATTCAACGTGGGAAGTGTTTATGGAACATCTACTATATGCACAATGCTGGTCAAGACACTGAAAAAAAAAGCGGATGGAATTTTAAGCACAGATTCTACCCTCCAGGAAGAGATATTACCTTGTGAAAGAAAAGTTATCCACACAAAACCTATACCCAAAACATATTATATACATATATGTAAGTGTATATTATGTAACTACATTACACACATGTATATTTAATGCTAAACTGAAAACTGTCAAAGTGGAAAAAATCAATTCAGTTTACTTGGTCTCATACTATAATATCAAACTGTTAAAAAATGACATCTAATAAATTACTTAATGCACTGCCTTCTTGAAGCATTCCTGAATACTCAGTTAAAACCACTTTCTCTTTCCTTGTGTTTTACACTTGGAATGGACTTCTGTCCTAGCCCAATCAGCCTAAGACTGCCAGAAGCAAACCAGTAGTCTAACAAAATCAAGTTTACTGACCCATGACTATGAAATTACACACATGAACTGCACATGGAGGAAATGTGGAAATTACAAATTTGGGGGGAAGGGTGAAATTTAAATAAATCAACATTGTGATAGGCTCAGAGCAAGGCAGGGCTCTGTGCAAAGGGCTGACCATCAGGAGTGGTCTACAAAGTGGCCCTAGGGTTCTGTATCCTCAGAAACTGAAGTTGAGATGTGCAGTGTTGTGCTCTGAACCACTTATCTGAATCTCTGCATCTCATCTGAAAACCAAGGCAACTTCTCTATGTCAAAATAAATTACATAAAAGTGGGATATTTCGTCTTCCTGATGTCATTTCAGATTGCAAAATTTCTAACAATCATTTTTTGAAAACAAAGTTTCCCAATGAGTAAGAAAGCAGTGGTCACTCAAAGGGAGTTGTTATGACACACTACAGCTGCAGCATGTCCGTGGGAGAAACAGTTTCCAGTTAACTCTGCAGCTGGATTTGTCTGTCTGATGCAGGGCAATGCAGGCATATTTTCTCAGTCTGGGCTAATTTTCACTTTCTCACCCCCGTTACAACCTGAAACACAAACTGCCCTGCATTCTGGTTAGTAATGTTCAGGGCTGTCTGCAAGCTAAGCTATAAACACAAAGTGCCCTGAATCCCACCAAGGTCTAGCGCACTGCCTCCTATGTGGAGGATGCTCAAAAATATTTCTGGATTGAATTTGATTACAGAGAAATAGCAGTATTTCAAGTTCATCAAAACGGCACATGAAGCCCAAGCAAAACTAAACTTAGGCTGAGACAAGCAGTAGGTTAGACAGTTCTACAACAAAAAGATCTCCCCACTTGCAAAACTGAAGGCAGGCCATTCTTCCTTAGGTGGAAGAAATAGTGATTTAACAGGATTTCAACTGGAATCCATTCAGCAAAGTGGCACGTTTAAAAGGAACTCCCAGAGGAAACAGGCAGCTGTGCACAAGGGTTAATCTTCTGTGTAAATCCTGCTCACATGAGTAACATGATACTTTCAAACCTGTCTTTCAGATTTTGCTCTTTCTGTGAATGACAGTAATCAGCCTTTTCTTTCTGCCTTATCCTACCCCAGGCATACATTAATTGATTAACAAGGCATAGCATGTCAAGTTTTTATTGCTCAAATAATGTATGTTCCATCATCTCAGCTCAAATATGTCATCAGATAATCACACCCATCACAGAGAACATGACGAGAGTACGTGGAGTGGAAAGCTGTTCTCACCCTGAAGTAGCTCTTAAGCAAAGGGCTTTCATGTCATAAAAACACTTTCCACTCACTGCGTCATGAAATGTTAACACACCACTAGGACTTCTCTGTAAACTGGTCTGGTGGGTGTAAACCAGAGAACAGACAGTACAAAAAGCTGTCGTTCACAAGACTGAAGACGTGACACTAGAATCTCTCCCTGCACTTAACATTTCTCGGGTAAACTTACTAGAATGTGGTGAACACAGGACTTCCCATCTGATAAAGCAGTATGTTTTGCACCAAATTGCAAACAAGAGTTCAGTGGTCAACATTTACTAAATGAAAACTAAAATTAGATGACTAAATGAAAACCATTCTTTAAAGAACATTCCTTACCGGTGTTCTACCACGTCCTGTTGACCAGCCACATCTTGGGGGAGTTGGCCCTCATCTCAGGACAGACGCATGGACACACACTTGGAGGCAGCAGTGATGACAGATGTCAGCTATGCCTCTCTGTATAAAAGACTGCTTTGTTTTCAGTCAGTGTAGAGTCCTCTCTTGAAACCAGGAGTGGCCCAATAGATATACATATTACCACAGCTGTCGGAGAGCCAGGGGGCTCCTGTCTGATGAAACATGAATGTTCCCTCACTCCATAGTATCTCAAGGCTACCTAAAATACTCATGCGCTGTCAAAGCAACACACATTTATTCCATTTTCTGAAACAGCTAGTATTTAACCTCAGGCAGCTTTGATCTCAATCGGAAGTGCCATCCCCCAAACTCACAATAGCCTTCGGCGGCAGGAGGGGGTGGGGGGGGAGACAGACTTTAAGAGTTGCCTTTAGGCTTGTGCTCTTTTGAGTCCGTTTTGCAGGTTTTATGAGGAAGCGCTAGGAGAATGTCACAGCACATGGAGGAAATAAAAATGCTTGCTTCTATGATAAAGTGGAACTTCAGTTACCTATCTTTGCTACGTAGGCTAAAATGGCCCAAGGCCACTTAAGGAACTTTAATCACTTCCTTCTGCTACTGTTGCTCATTTCAAGACCATAATGGGCCCAAACAGGAAAACTGCTAGGGAATGGGAAGTGACCTAGGCAGGAGTGCAGGTGGCACAGAGCACACAACCCCTAGCCTCAGAACACCATAAATTCTCGGTTCTTGTTATAATTTTATGACTTTGATCAGTTAAAAAAAAAGTTGAGATTTTCTGTGGGAAATAACTACATTATTAGAATACAGAAGAGAAGAGGGTATATATCCTAAGTGTATTCTGGAATATAAAACAAATCGCAGTCCTCTCCCATGCCCAAGCTCCAGGACCTGAGGATCAGGACACATACGCTTAGTTCTGCGCTAAAACAGAAAGAGCAACTGGCCAAACCAATCTGTGCCATCACTGAAGATTCTGCCTGTTACGTGGAAAACACATCACTTAGGGAGCTCTTCATCACATGTTGCAAAATGGAAGTAGTTTTGAACTTTTTTTTCTGGGTAAGAAACCTTCATTTACGCTATACATACATTGATAGGTGTCTCAAATCTGCATGAATTAAAGACAATTATCATGTCTTTGTAACTTAAGGAAATTGGTCTTAAATTTCTTTGTTGACTTTGCAGTTAACTTGGCATCTTTTCAGTGATCTTCATCACTAAAGAGAAACTGTACAAAGCTCAACCTTAAGGAAGAGCCCCAGGTGACAAACACCATTTTGTTTTGCTATTATAGCCCCTGCACCTTGAACCGTGTTTAGCATACAGAATGTTCCAAATTGATACTGCAAAACAAGCTACCCTGTGAATTACTGAAACAGCCTAAGGAGTATGTTTGTTTTTTTTGCATAAGTCACGAGTATATTGCTGAAAATATCACCCTTTGACGGGAAAATTAAATGTATTGTTCCTATAACCCAGATCCAAATTGCTCTTGATAACAGCCAATCTAACTGAAATATACTGATTTATGAATGGAGAAAAGAGAGAGATCTAGCGGATGGATTTAAAGACTGAACTCAAAAGCCCCATCTGCCACTCCTTCCACCTCTTGTTAAATGTCTTTGGAAAAGTAATTTGCCTTCTGGGTGAAATTGGTCAAAAGCAAGTAGTTACTTCAATTTCAACAATACTAAAGCACTAATGAGTGAATGAATACAAAGTCTTCTACTTGGGATTTAAGAAGCCATTATCTTTCTCCTTGGGGGGGAAAAAAAAAAAGAGTACTTAAAACCATTTCATTGATTCTTTCAGGGCCCAAAGGAATAGTGTCCATGGTAGCAACTTCCATTTTATAAAGGTGAAGAGAAATAGGTAAGAAAAGATAGTAGTGCTTAGATCAAATAATTGTATGGGGGGTAGGTTTATTTATTTTATTTTTTAATGGAGGTACTGGGGATTGACACAGGACCCTGTGCAAGCTAAGCACACACTCTACCACTGAGCTATACCCTCCCCCCAAATAATCGTATTTTTTGAGATGTATCTGTGGCAGGTGAATTCAGGCATACAACTCAAATGTAATCCAAATATGAGATCATGAGCAGATCCTTGATCTTTAAGTTATTAAAATATACATACATGTAAGGGCTGAACCACTTTTTCAATGGACCGTCTTGAAAGGGATTAATTTTAAAAAGATAGCTATAATGGATGTGTAAATATAATCTTAACTTGTGCTAAATATATGACCTATTTTTAAAATAGACATCACCCTGCCTGTATCATAAATTCTTTTAAACTATTGGATCAAAACAGTGACAGGATTAGAAATACCATTTCTACAAGTCCTTTCTGCGATCCAGGTAACTTTTTCAACAAATATTTGAGCATCTGCCACATGCTAAGAATTGCATTTCATACCATTCACTTTTATTTGTAATCTAAAAGTCCTTTCCCAGTTTTTAAAACCAGTAGAGGTACTTTCTAACTCACAAAAATCCAGTTAAGTCACTGGTAAGTTTAACTTTTGAATGTTAGTGAGAGCTGAAATAAGGTACACAAATTTAGCACCAATCTGGAGATACACAGCCAAAATGATGTGCCACCTAGCCTACATCAGGACAGTTTAAAGTGCCAATGGTTGTCCTGTATATGAAGTGTCCTTTGCTTTCCTTCTTTTTAAAGATCATTGTCTCTAACACCCATTTCAGTCTCAAGCAGACTTGCTGAGTTTTAGGCTCTTGCTAACTAAGGACACCATGCACGATTTGGCAGACATATTTAGGTCATCTGACACCTCACTCTCGTCAGCAGCATCTAGCACAATAATGTAAGTATCCGCTCTTCCAACAGGATGAGTCACAGAGGCTAATCAATGTTGCCAAATGAATTCTGAAAAAATAACATTTAATAAACCATACGTTATTCAGTATAAACAAACATAAAAACAATCATTACTAACAAGTCCTGTTCTGCCACTACTTACGTGGCCTCACGTAGTGAGTGTATTCCCTCATCTGTAAAACATGAGCTGAATAAACCAAACTCTGAAAATTCCACATTACTGATGTCAGTTGTGTGCGTGAGATTTCAACCTTAACTGCATCAATTTTTAAGTTTATCAGTCAATGTTTGAGGGTGGCAGACATCCTCCAATCTTATGCCCCACTCTTCAAACCTGTTTACAATCACCACATACACATCCCTTACCCCAACTACTGATTGTTACACAGGCTGTTTCTTCCATACCTAAAACATCTTCCCCAGCTACTCTCCATGGACCATGAATCCTATTCATCTTAGTAGTGTTTCTATTGTTGATACTGAATATTACAAAGTATTTCAGTTAGCCTTGTACAATGCTCTGATTTAGAGACATAGTCACTGACACTACGGAGATTTCAAGATGATCAAAGATGTGGTTAAGGAACTTTCGAAGACCTACTTCAGAAAATTTATGATCACTTTGTAAATCTCCACTGTTTTATATAAAATGTCACTGTCTTATTTTTAAGGCAAAAACTAGTAGAATAGAAGAATATAATAATTCAGTCTTACTCTTTTAATATAGATATTTTAAAGGAAAAAATTTTGTATACTCAAGTAATTCAAAGCTTTCATTTCAAAGTAAAAGATGGATTTTATTCATTCATCTATGAAACGCATTTACCTAATCAAGACAATGTGCCAGGCAATACATAAGGCACTAGAAATACCAAATGAGTAAGCCAGATCCTACTGTGCAATTACTTTCGTCAACTGTTGTTGGGTAACATTTATCAATACTTTAACTAAGAATTTCAAGTGCACACGAAAGACTAATTTTAAACCACAGCCACATTTTATAACTTTCACCTTATCTGAGGTTTTTTTTTTTTTTTTTTTTTCCTAAAAACAACCACAACTACCACCACCTTTATGAAAAGAAATTCTAAGCTTAGTAAGATGTTTCTCAAAATTCTGGACAAAATATTCCTTGTTCCTCTGAGAGCATCTTTACTAATACACTAGCCTCTAAGCTCAGGACAGAATGTTTTACTCATCTTCACACAGTGCTTGAACCACAGTATGCAGTCAAGAAATGCCCAGACTTGATGCACTAAATAGGTAGTATAGATGAGTTCTAGTGTTTGAATACTGTGAAACTATTTTGACTCAGCATCTTAGTTTTAATGTAATATATAAAAGTCACCAAAGGTGATGGAACCCTGGAAAATAGTAAAGAATAATTATTTGCTAAATCAAAATAACAGAACAATACTTCTAATTTTTAATTTCCTTATTTTCTTCTTTGGTTTTTTTTTTTTCTTAAGCTGCCATTTTTTCTAAATCGTTCTTTTTTTGCCCCCTTTTTTTTTTTACTGTTCCTGTGACCACTGGAGCAATGTTAATACAATTCTGAATTTAAATAAGTTACTTAATTTCAGTCCCCAAATTCCAAATGCATCAGTTAAACTAAGTTATGGCACGGAGAACACCAAAGACAACCACAGATTTTAACTTATTATTGTTAAGATGCTATCAAAATCAAAGAGTTATAAAGAAAGTTCTGGTATGCTAAAGAACCAATTATGTGGAAGACAGATAAACATTTATATGGTATTGAGAAGTTAACAATGAGCAGCAAAATCCTTTTCCACTGAAATCTAAAAACTTTCCAAACCCATCAGCAGATCTGAAAATTTTTGCTTAAAGTCAACTTAGATGTGGTATAGACCTAATTACAAAAATTAAGTACTTATTTTCAGAATTTGTTGTGAAAGTTCTTTGTAATTGCTCAATAACAACTTTGTCCTTGGCCAACTATATAGACTAAGTGCCATTAAACTGAAGTATGTTCTAAGACACAGAATTCCAATATGAATGGGAGAAGGCTTCACTCTCAGAGTTCGCGTGTATTTTGATTTGTGAGTATTTTAGCTAATACATTTAGTTCCCGTTAACCTAAGTCGGGAAGCTGGGTGCTAACAGTTAAAGAAGAGACTGTGGAAGGCTATCCAAACCTACTCATGTTGAATTACAAAAGATCAGGCAGTAGAGGGTGACAGGAGTCAGAGCTGGGCTGGTGAGAAAATCAGAAATACACTGGTCTTCATTACTGATAGATTAGTCCAGTGTTTACAGGAACAGTACCCTTTACAGTGTACCAACAGTTTTTACATTATAAATAATTTCATCAACATTGTTGCAAGTACCCTGCTACCATCTTTAGGGTTATCTGAAAGAAGAAAGCTTCTACTTATACAGATATATTCTCTAGGACTTCTCTAGAAATTAAGTAAAGAATAAAGAACATAACAGCCTATTATCCCTATAGTTCATTTTATTATTTCTTAAGATATTTCTACAAACTGCAAGAACAGTTTATTTCCAAATGTTAAAGTAGCTTTGAAAACAAACCAAAAATTATATTGAGGGACCTGAGTAGATAGCTGCCTTATCTCATATCAGAAAGATAGATCAGAAGAGGGTGACTACTTGCAGTATACATAATTTACGAATGATTAAGCGTCAAGTTGTGCTTACTCAAAGAGTAGGCATCAAGTTAGATAGCCATCTATTTTATTTCTGTCTATTAGTATTTTCCAATTTAGCAAAGCCCTGCCTATTAAAAAGGAGGTGTTAGATAGTATTTTTAACTACCACAAATGAATCCATTGAAAAAGCTAGAATATATTCTCACAACTCATAAAAATTGCATTATTAATCCAGATAATACTGCTCCCTTACATCTAAATTGAATTAAGGCCCAGAAATTTCAAACAATATGTCCAAGATTATACAAATACATTTTCCACATATGAATAATAACAACAACAAAAATCAAAGCTGAAGGAGTTGTATCATCAATTTATAGAATAAGAACAAAAATTTCAATCACGGGCCTCAGTTTGGTGTTTTGCCAATGCAGCATGTTCATGCAGCCTGACATCGAATCAGTGTAACATTTTAACTCACCCTGGCCAACCTCTACATATATATAACCAAAGGAGCTGTAAGTTGAATAAATGGTATACAATGGCAGGAGAGATGTAAAGAAATAAGAACCTTGTTTCTATTGTATTATAGCTCACTCTTATAAAAGAGCAAAAGGGTATCAGGAAACATACAGAAAAGGTTAGACACCTCTTGTTTCCCGAAATAAGTTTAAGCTTAAAGCAAAACTTCTGACCTTCATATTTTCATCTCAAATAGTTAAGAACATCTTTATAAAATACATATGAGACAGTAATCTGCAGCTTTGTAAGCATGTCATTTGAGCTTGTTAATTTACTATTCAACTATTCTAGAGGAAAAGACATGTCTGTCAATGCTAATAATACTTTATTGAGTCAGGAGGATGAAATCTTTAATTCTTATCAATTTAGTTCTGTATCACAGATGTCTGAAAAAGCAAAGTGCAGAACAATATTTATAGTAGGCTCCTATTTGTGTAAAATAAAGGACCTATATTCATTTCTATATGCATGGAAAATTACAAGGACACATAGACATTTAGAATGAAATGATGAGAAAATGACAGGCTAGGATGAGAAAGAAACCTACTTTCACTATGTATTCTTTGGTACTGTCTGAACAGTGTTTTCTTTTACAATGTTCACGGAATACTTTTTCAAGTAAAAAAAAATTTTGATACTGATATTATTACTACTACAGTATATACAGTCTGTTCTTGACTCCCACGCTCAGAAGAATTAAGATTCATATAAATGATTGATACAATTTTAAATGTCCAAATTCATTCTCAATAAAAATGACAGTTTACTCCCCAGTTCTATCTTTATATTAAAAACAAACAACAAAAACACTTTAATTGTTCTTTAACTTTTGGCTAGAGGTATATATCAATCCCGTGTGTTATCTTCACAGATAACGAAGTTCAAGTGTTCACTAGTATTACTGCTTAAGTTCTAAAAGCCTGTAAAACATCTCCCATTTTAGTCTTCTATAAATAAGTGGTCAAGTTCATAAGAAAGTGCCTACCATTTCTAAATGTATAACATTATAGATATTTCAATGAATCCTACTATTCCAAAAGAAATAAAAGTCATACAAATATATAAACACAAAGTAGAATGACACTGCTACTTAAAAAGAAAACATTAGAAAAGGTAATTCAGTTTTAATTTATTTTCATCACTTTTTCTTCATGATCCAGATATTTTAAAATGCAATGAAAATTAACTTTCCATGATATGTCAGGGACTGGCACTAAAAAAATTTTCAGACTGCAAATGAGTTATACAAATGAAAATATCAAATGGAGATCCAGTTATCAAAATGAAAGCACTCAACATAGTAAAAGTTCACAATTATTTGTTTAGAGCACATAAAAAAGTCAGCCCTCTAACCAACTGTTGTGATTTTAAAGAACTATTGCAGAGGTTTGAAGAAAATAGATTTATTAGTTAACTTATAAAGAGATTAAAGAGTTGAAACAAGTATTAAAAAGAAATTTGTGCCTTTATTAGAATGGTGTTAGGCTTTAAATATACCAATTTTGGTAATCAAATTATTTTTTAATAAGAAATGACACTACAGAACTGCAATACTGGTCCAACAGTGTTGTCTTGTCTTGTCTTTTCCTTTAAAGCGAGAAACAGAATGCGAATAATCAGAAAGCACTAGCAGGCATCAGTTAATCCAAGACACTAGCTTCTTAGTTCCAAAAGCACTTGCACAGAAAACCATTGGGGGGCACAGGAGGATGGAAGCACTTCGCAATAACTGGAATCCCATGAGTGTGTGTGTACGCCAAGTCTCATTGGCTATTTTTTGAATTTATCCTTTACTTGGTCACATTCTTCTTTCCCTCAAATACTAGTTTTTCTTTGACTTTTTTTCCTCAAAGTATAAAAAGTATGAAATATAAACAAGCTCTTGCACTGCACACTTCCAAGTGTACAATTCAAGCATTATAGAGCTATCTACATACCGATAAATCCCATCAAATCTTGGATAATTCAATAATGTACAAAATACCAGGGCACAGAAAGAACTAAAACCCACTTCTTTTTGTTACACATAAGATTCAAACATTCAGTCTAAAGAAAAACACTTAACCATTTTGGCTCTCTTCTACATTCGCATGTTGATATACTTATTAAAATATTCCTGTATAATTATGTTTGGTCTTATTATTTCAAGTCAGGTTTAAAACCTCAAAACCAGCCATCCAGACAAAACAGGTAATCAGAAAGATTATTTCTTCCCCACCTCCCTAACCCCAAAAACCATGAAGCCAATTTTACGACATGACTCCAAACACTGGATTGTGACGACAAATGCTAGGTCCAATTTCTTCATAATCCTTTTTGGTGTGGCATACTTGGTAGAACTCAGGCTAAAATAAAAACATATTTTAATAAAGGTAAAAAATCTACCACTTTTCCAGATGCTTTAAAATAGAGTTGTTAAATCTAAAATGTTTATTATTAGTCCATCCATGGTGCTTGAATAAGCTCAGAGATTCTAGCCACAATGACTCAGAATCAGCTTTAAGTCTATAATCAGAACTGAAGGAGCATTTAACTCAAGTCCCTCCACCCCCCATCTCAAACACCTGTTTCTCCTGGGATTTTGAAATTTTGAGGAATGGAAGGTTGAGTTTCAAATGCCCGGACTATTCTGCTGAGGCTTTCCCTCACTGTACATTGCATCAAAAATCTAAAAAAGCAGAATTAATCTAAACTACAGATAAACTACTCTTAGTCATGCTACAAAAACTTCTAGATGAACTTGCTTTCCTCACTCAAGGTCTGGTACAGACTATTCCATGCTCTATTATCTCATTTCCCAAAGGGCAAAATTATAAAAGCAACTAGGTTATATGGCACAACTGAAGACAACTCAAGAAGAAAATAACTTTTACCTCTTATTTTTAAATGATTTTTTAAAAAGGTGGTATAGTTTTCAATAATCTAGATAAAAGTTCTTACATTTTATTTAATATTCTGTGCACTACAGGGTAAAGCACCAATATTTACTGGGCTAATGATGTTAAAATATCTTTTAAAGGAGCTTTAACATTTGGAGAGAGGGATCTTAGTAACTCCCTTTATTCAGTTTAGAACATCATAATTCCTATGCAATAAAACATAACTTAATGCGCTTAAATCTTTGTACAGAAACACAATTACCCTCTATTATTATCTGTGTTACCACAGGGTTAAAAGATTTTTCCCTACAGATGAATTTTAAAACTTTAAATGCTCATTCTAAACAAAATTCTAGCAAGCAAAAAAACCCCAAAAAACCAATAAATCTAAATGAATATCACTTTTTAAAATACTGTGTACATTTATATTTAATTTTAAAACTTTCCTGTGCAGTACTTAGATAAAATTTTAGGAAATTTCTCTTGTTCTTCTAAATTATGTAAGTACTGATGGATTCTTCTATCTTAAAAAAAAAAAAAATCAAAATTTAAAAGTAAGCTTCATCTCACCGTGGAAGCCAGCATGGATCCTCCAAACCAAACAGCATATCGCTGCATGTGGTGTGTGATGACTTGTACATCAATAGGTTTTGGCTAAAAAAGACATAGTAAGGTCAGTTTCAAGTAACAGTTTCTGTATCATTTAGCCTTAGATATACATTCATAAAAATGTAGTGTTTCATATACTCAGAAATAAATAAATAAAACTTTACGTGCAAACTCTGTATTTTCTGCTCAATTCTGCTGTGAGCCTGAAACTGCTCTAAAAGAATAGTCTATTTAAAAAAAAAAAAAACTTTAAAAGATGTGGGGAATACACAGGGGCAAACAGAATACAAAAGAAACAAAGCTAATTTTATTATTTTAAAAAAATACACAACCACACTGAAGTGAGGGAAAGGAACTAACCCAGGTAACCTTTGAATGGTTCCCACCTGCCAAATCTGAGAAAAAATTTGAGTATTAAAATTAATAATATTAATAGTATTAATGATATGTTGATATTATATCACAATGATGTTTACGACACAGCCAACAGAATAATTCAGAAATCAGGAGTTCATACAGATACGAATGAATAAATGAATGAATGAATAAATGAGGGGAAGGAAATACTCTTCCTTAAAGTAAAATGAGACTATGAAACAGAAGAAATGATGGAATTTGCAAAATACCGTTTGGCAACTACCATAGTAATAACTATCTTAGGAAAGAAAAATGGATGTTAAAAACCAGTCGTTGAAAGTTTGATGAGAAACAGGATAATTACATAGTCTGAAAGTATCTCCCAAAAAGGAACTCTCCTACACTGCTGGTGGGAATGCAGTTTGGTGCAGTCATTGTGGAACACAGTATGGAGATTCCTCAAAAGACTAGGAATAGACTTACCACATGACCCAGGAATCCCGCTCCTGGGCATATATCCAGAAGGAACCCTATTTCAAAAAGACAGCTACACCCCAATGTTCATGGCAGCAATATTTACAAAAGTCAAGACATAGAAACAGCCTAAATGTCTGAGAGATGACTGGATAAAGAAGTTGTGGTATATTTATACAATGGCATATATTACGCCATGAAAAATGACAACACAGTGCCATTTGCAGCAACATGGATGTCCCTGGAGAATGTCATTCTAAGTGAAGTAAGCCAGAAAGAGAAAGAAAAATACCATATGAGATCACTCACATGTTGAATCTCAAAAAGAAGAGGACAAATGAACTTAAATACAAAACAGAAACAGACTCACAGACACAGAATACAAACTTGTGGTTGTCAGGGGGGAATATATATATATAATAGATAAACAAGTTTATACTGTATAGCACAGGGAAATACATACAAGATCTCGTGGTAGCTCCCAGTGAAAAAGAATGTAACAATGAATATATGTATGTTCATGTATGACTGAAAAATTGTGCTCTACACTGGAAATTGACACAACATTGTAAACTGACCATAATTCAATAAAATAAAATTTAAAAAAAAGAAAATATCTCCCCATAAGACTTTTATTAAACAGAAAGGAAAAAACAAATAGTAGAGACACCTGACAGACAATCAGGTGATCAAAGTTAACATATGGGACAAATCGTACGTATCATGTGTCTAGTGACACAATGCACTAAAAAGAACACATCACATCACTTCTGTGGTATTACTGACAAAAATGCATTATCTGAACCTAATTATGAAGAAACATCAGACAACCCCCAAATAAGAAACATTCTGCAAAATAAATTGCCTGTACACTTCAAAAACATTAAAGTTATAAAAAAAACAAAAACAAAAACACTGAGTTCTTTTTCCAGATTAAAGGAACGTGATACCTAATTCAAACATGTGATCCTGGACCAGAAAAAAAAATACGTATTTTTTTTTCTTTTGCTATAAAGAACAATAATGGAAGAAATGATGAAATGTGAATCAGGTCTATACCAGATAATGTGTTATCATGGTTAATTTGGTAATTTTAATGGCCTGTTTTTAGGAAATACACACCACAATATTTAAGGGTAATGGGGCATCAAATTTGCAACTCACTTTCAAATAGTTCAGAAAAAGGTATATGTGTATATACATATATTTATAATAGAATAATAAAGCAAAGGAGAACAATATGTAGGAATTTCTTCTACTAGATTTTGCAACCTTTTTGTAAGTATGAAATTACTTCAAAATGAAAAATTTTTAAACTTACATGTCATAAAAAGATATGGCTTTTTTTGTTAAAAAAAAAAAGCTATTTGGCTGCTGTTAAAAATTATACTGATAGGAAATAAAGCCAAATTTAAATACAAATCTATAAAGATGTTATGAAGATCTATACGTGACTATTAGGTAAAATTAAAAGGAAGGAGGCAGAGTCCTCCAGTATGCAGGGTTTTTCCTGTATCATTAGATAATGTCAGTATAGTGCTGACATCGCTGAGGGAAAAAAGTTCCTCATTTCTTATTTAAAAATGTATAAGAAGCTTAAAAATATTTTAAACATGTTTACTTTATTGAAATATTGTATTCAAAACAGCATTTTTTTTTCATTTCATCTACTGTAATGAGTCATTACAAAGTAAACAACTACTTAAACATACTTTTTATTGCACTCCAAGGAATAAGTTTAAGATAATAAAAATTTAGAGGCTGAAAACAGCTGTCATGCAATTTCTCAACAAGCAGCAAACCCCAGAATGTTGTACTTTTAAATAACTTTGAATGACTATGGTAGTCTCAGATGGAGCCCTCATTCTTGGTAATCTTCCATGTTGAACAAAATGTGTTTTACTTAGCAACATATCCTCTGAATCAATGTTTTGTTTCAGTATCTTACATTAATGAAAATGAAAAATAAAACTTACTGAAAATTTGTCTTATATAGAAAGCAGTCACCTGAGAATTTAACATTAATTTTGATTTTTTGACAATAAGCCCCAAATTACAGGATACATAATAGAAAGGTTATTTAGCTGAACCACCAATATGATTTCACACCATGAAAAGGCTGCTGTGGGAGAGGTTAAGTCAGTCTCTGAAAGTAAGCTTGACCACACAACAGCCCCTCTCTCTCAACTATGCTTTGTTGTCCTGCTTTATTATAAAGGTATTTAAAATTTTGTGGCTCCATAAAGAATATTATTCCTGAAATATGCAAGGAATCTACTATATACAAGTTATCTCTGAGATAGATATATATATAAAAAAAAAAACCTCTCTCATAGCTGTAACTAAGAATATTTTCCAGAAATGTAGGTAATATCCTAGACGAATCGAATGACCAAGAATATTATGGGTATCAATCTATAATAAACATTTTCCATTGAAATATCTCATAGGGTTCCTCTTACCTTCCTGAATAAAAGAAAGTTGGCAGACATTTTCCATTCCCAATACAAAAATCAAGGTACCCCCAACCTTCCCATCAATAACTGAAAAAAACCAACCTTCAATCTACCACCACTCAATTCCTCACTTAATTTCAGCCTGGCATCTACAGTTCTTTTCAAATCTCTTTGCAAGCGACGTCCGAAGTCCCTGAACATGGTTGAACCTCCAGAGAGGACAATATTCTGTATTAGTGGAGAAAAATAAATAAGTATGACTTGCATTTAAACAGAAAGAAGAAAAAATTTAAAGATATAAAAAATGGTACAAAAATCCTACTGTATCCTTTTGAAGAGAGGTTTTACATTCAACAATAGAGAGAAAATGAAGTTTTTAGAAGTATGACCTAGAATAACAATTCTGCTATAAATACTGACCTTGTAGAGAGGACGCCTGACATCAATAGGACAATTTTGAATTACTTCATCTACAACTTCTGAGATAGGTTGAGTAAAGTCTGGATTAGCAAACTGAAAAGTAAGTTGGATATATGATAGAGATTAGACCACTACTGACTTAAATATCATAACAAAGAATTAAGAAAGTTTTCAGTTCAAAAACAAAAGGACTTATAAAAACCATAAAACCTGGTCTCTAATTCAAATTAAAGATATTGAAATCAGATTTCAGAAAAAAATCAAATTACAACAGTGATGAGATATATAATTTCATAACCATCAGAATAGCAAAAATGTAAAGCCAAACATAGTCAACTACCTAGCAATACAAATTCTGGAAGGGAACCTGGGGATGTCACATGGGTTTTTTAGCATCCAGATTACTGGTGATCCTAGAGGAGCAATTTCCATGGAGTGGTGTGATAGAAGCAGCTTGTTGATCAGTGCAAGGTAAAGGTTTGGGAACTGATAGTGTGGGCATCCTGGGAGCTAGCTCTGAAAGAAAAGCATAGTGGCTACCAGGAACTGGTACGAAGTCGATTGCAAGAAGGCGGCTGAGGTTAGTTTTATTTTTAAGATGGGTTACTCCAGGGACCGAGGTAAGGAGTAAAGTATGGGTACAGGAAAATGTGGAGCTGGGGAGGGTTGAGGAGCAGGCAGATAGCTGAGGAACTTCATCATCATACTTCATAGCTTAAATTATTTTTCATGAAATGGAATCAAACTACTGTGTTGGGAAAAGGGACTGGACACAAGGTTGAGGGTTGGGAGAGAACAGTGACTCTTATAAGCACTACTGAGGAAAATTGAGAAGGTGACTGTATTACTAGTAGTGGGGCAAGTTGGATGTCCTCTATCACCTCACTGTAGCAGGTGGCATCTCCCTCCTCGAAACATTCATTTTTCTCAATGTTAGCACCACAATCCCTTGGCTTGGTTGGCTTCTCCCTTTTTGTATGCTTCAGTATCCTTTGCAGGCTCCTCTTAACTCTGCCTGTCTGTAAAGTGCCAGTGTTCACCAGGGCCCCAATTTTCCCTTCTCACTCAACATTCTCTCTGAGGCCAATCTGCTCCTTTGCGCCATATATGATGACTTTACATCTATCCTCACTCCAGGACACATGCTCCAGTTCAAAACCTTTACAATTCAAGTGTTCATTTTTGAACCTTTTTAAAGATGGATAGTAAACTCACCTCTTTTTACCTTTCCTATTCTTCCCCTTTGATTTTCCTAACTTCAGTGATGGCAAAACATCTAGTTGCTCAAGTTATAAACTTGGGGATCATCACAGATTCTTCATTTTCTTACTCCCTTCACATCTAAACAACTGGTAAGTCATGTTGGTTTTATTCTTTCTCTTACCTCCTTTCTCATTCTTATTGACCTACTGACTTTATCTTTCATCAAGAAAAATGCAATAAACTTACCTGTTTCCAACACAATTCACACCTCAGTATCTATCTATCTAACCCAATGCAACCAGAGTGACCTTTCTCATCCTGTACCTCTATCTATCTGTGTTATTTCCATGCTGAACATTTCTGCATGAGCACAAAATCCAGAAAACTCCTTTGCATAGCATGTTAGTCCCTCATGAACACTCATCTGGATCCATCTCCTACCACTCTCTTGCTTTACACTTTTATTATCTAGCTCTCTTACACCCCAGATCCCTACTCAGCTTTCATATACATATCTCTGCCAGAAATATACTCTTCTAACACACCTGCTTGACAAATATCCATTCATCCTTTCCCACTTCAACTGTCAGCTCCTTGAAGAAGTTTCCCTGATACTCGTAAGCAGCTTTAGATGCTCTTTGTTCCTATGCCTTCACAAGATACACCCATTTGTTAAAACAACTATTCCTTTTTGAGACATTCATCTCTTATTCTTTGAGCTTGATGAAATCAAGATAAATAATTTTTCATCTTTAAATAATCAGTGCTTAAAATGAGATCATCAAAATTGTATTTACTATTTGTTGAGTGAAAAAACAGTATTAAAAATAACTCTTTTATGCTGAATAAGCAGAATAGCATTTAATGTTAGTAGTTCTTACACTAAATTCCTTATGCTAAGTTACTAGAATAATTTTTCATTATTAAAAGCATATATATATCAGTAATTTAATATAGCCAGTATATGCTAACATTTCATAAAGGAAGAAGACTATTTTGCTAGTAAATATTTTGTTACAGTATGATAGTCAGTTGAAGATTCTTTGTATGCTTACTTTTCATGGGAGGAGGAGGAAAGAGTTCTAGAAGGTCTCCCAAAATATTTCATTTAAATGATCATAAATCTTCCCTCTTCCATGAACCCAAATAAGCCACAAATATTAGAGATAGAAGTTTCATTTTTCTAAATGTATGGAAAAGTCATTGTTTTTACACAAAGGCAGTTTTTTTTCTTGAAAAATATGACTCACTATAGTATTTTAGTATATACAAAAGAAAATTCCTGAGATTAACTGTCTCTGAACATCTTAGAGTTGATTGATATTTTCTGCTAAATATTTCAAAACTATTCCATCTTAAAAAAACTCACCTCTGGATGAAAAAAAATTTCAGGTCCCAAGAATCTCTCATATCCAACATCAATAGAAAATTCTTTCTTCGAAATAGCATTGATTCCAGTATACTGTTTAATCCACTTTGATCCATCTGTATCATACTTGTTAAATTCTTTTACTAAATCTGGGCAGACATAACTATAGCGCTCCTAGAAAAAGAAATGAGTAATTTTTTTACTCTTGTTTTAGGAAAAGCAAAGCAGAACAGCATATTTTCAGTAAACTAAAATCAAATGAAAACATATCTGCAGAAAATAAAATTTAGGAAATTAAGCTGAAAAAAATCTTATGTTAGGATGTTACTGTATGTGTGGTACAAATAAACAGCTCATCATCTCCTTTACATAACTCCAGGCTTCAACAGATTAAGACTTGACAAACTAACGAGTCAATTTCCAGTATTGCAGCACTATTTCAGGGAAATATTCATTAATGTCATCCAAAATTTTATACTGTTTCAATAATTAAAAGTTTGTATTCTAGGAAAGAGGAAGCATAAAATACACAAAGAACTGGAGAAGAATAAATAGCTGACATAACCACACAAATTAATATATTAAAAGGTATAAACTATTAGGTATAAAATAATCTATGAGGATATATTGTACAAGATATGGAATATAGCTAATATTTTATAATAACTATTAATGGAGTACAACCTTTCAAAATTGTGAATCACTATACTGTATACCTATAACTTTATAATATTGTACAGCAACTATTCTTCAGTTAAAAAATATTTTTAAAGATATATAGGTCTTTAATATCCATCTGTAACAAAATTGACTATGGTCTAAGTAAATGAGTTAAAAAAAAAAAAAAAGCTGAAAATACAAACTTCTTTTTCACTGTATGTCCTGCAAGGCTGAATCACTGCGTATTTGGTTATATGTCCTAGGTAAAAGTTTTCATGAAAAATGTAATTCAAAAATGTTACACGTATAACATTCTATTTGCAATTTATGGACTCCTGACTGGCAGTCTCTCTTTTTTTTTTTTGAAGAAAAACACATTTCACATATTTTTACACATCAAGAATTCTATCCAGGATAGATGCAAATATTATTATTGATAACCAAAAGACATAAAGTGAAAGAATACTGGAAAACAAAAGATAATCTATGTCATATTAAGGCCTTTCGCCAAACCCTGAAAGTAGGAATTACATGGAAATGATGGTCCTTACAAGACATTAAGACTGATCATTAGTATGCTTTAGAATAAATCTTTGATGTTTTTAATTTTTAAACACTATAGCTTTCCCAAAGACGTTGAAACAGCAGTGCTCATATTAAATTTTTACATATTTAATTTTGATGCCTCATACTTGAGGTGACTTTTGGCCATCATTTATGAATTCCTTTATTACCTAGGAAGCAGTAAATTCATTTTCATTCCTAACCTTTGATAAGCAAGGAAAACATTATAATCATGCAAAGACTGTTAAACCAATGGAGTTATTTTTACCTGGGAAGTTTTGCTTCTACATATTCAGATCATATGTGAGAGTCAATGAAACTTTTTAGGTATGTCGGCAAATAACAAATTTAAAAAGAAATGCTAAATATTTTCATATTTTGCATGAAGCCCTGATATAAGATTTATACAGCATACAAATTATTGAAATACCTTACACAGCCTTCACATTTTTCTTCTATTTGCCGTATAACTTGAGCCAACCATTGTCTCTATTCTACAGCCAATGAATCAATTACATTAAAAAATTTTTAACAAAACTGTTAGAATTAAAATAAAGAAGTCAGCAAAAATTAAGATGTGAGGACTTTGAAGTGAACTAATTACAGGCATACCCCATTTTACTGTGCTTTGCAAATAAGGTGTTTTTAAAAACAAATTGAAGGTTTGTGGCATCTCTGCATTATTTGATGTTAGTTAGCATTTTTTAGCAATAAGCATTTTTTAATTAAGGTACGTACTTTTTTTTTTTTTTAGACATAATGCTATTGTCACTTATCAGTACAAACTTAACTTTTAAATGCACTGGGGAAAACAAAAAATTCATGTGACTCACTGTATTGCAATATTCACTTTATTGCAGTGGTCTAGAAGAAAACCCACAGTATCTCCAAAGTATGCCTGCATTTATTTTTACTAAAGGAAATAAGCATAAAAATGCATGTTGAAGTCAATTGGTATAATTGTTCTTATATGTTAGTCCTTTCAAATGTGAAATGTGGAGAGACCAAGCAAAAGGTTGATAATCTCCCAAAATTTCTTACAAGAAATACACAGGAAAAAAACATAAAATTAAGAGTAGTGATTTGTAACTGGCTAACAAAAGCTTTTCAAAAATTATTGTTCTTAAGAATTTTTCATGTTAATATGATAAGTGTGATTTTAATTTCCAACTGCACTATATTCTTAACATTATTTTTACCTTTACTGCCTTAGCAGTTTCCAAGGATTGCTCTGGAGGAATTCCTACTTCTCGGTCTCTCAGTAATTGCTGAATAAAATATGTTATATCTCGTCCTGCGATTGGAATGTGCTTGATACAGCTGCCAATCACATACCCTTCAGCCTAGATTGAAAAAAAGGACAAATATATGTCAATGTTTTCAAATCAATATAAACTAAATAATCATTAAAGATCAATTTCTCAGACTACTATATTTGTATTCTCAAGTTTTATCCCAGAAACTTCTCAAGCTTTATCCTAGAATTCTTCTAGTCTTTATTTCCTCAACTGTATTCCTCAGTTAACTTATCATAGAATTTATAATATTGTACAGATATTATGACAAGAATGGCCAGGAACTTAGATCTCCCACTGTAAGAGTTTTTCACCAAGACTGAAATGACTAAACATAAAAACTGAATTTCAGACGTTTTAAAGGTTTTAGATAGCAGACTTCAAACAGAATATTTTAAAATCTTTTATAATTTCAGCAAAAAATTCAGATTGCATTGTACGAAATTTGATCATTAACCCATAAGCCGGCTATCATTTTCTTAATCAAGTATGTACCAATTTCACAAGCCTGAGGCATTCCATATACCATTGTAGCGCCAAATAATTTGATTCTGCAGAACGAATTCATGAATTTACTGATGTAACTCAGAATTACAAAAAATAATGCAGCAAAATTAAATTTCATTAACAAAGAATATTAGGAATGTCCTTATCTAGCCGTGACAGAATACTACAGATTGGATTCATAGTCCCACCTTAACTGAGATAATAGTACAAATTATATAAAATAAAGATTTTCAGACACTGGACAATAAACAGAGTAAGGTAGTAATCCCTCAGAAGGGGAAACAGACAGACAAGATGAGTGCTAGGAACATACCATCTCACTGCCTAGAAAGTGTTCCCAGGCAGCAATAATAGGAAGGAGAACCCAGAGGCTGGTGGGCTCATTAAGTTGAAGATACAGCATTTAGACTTTAAAGAGGTCAAAGGAGCTACAGTTTGCAAGTCAGACTACATAAGGGGAAGGTGCTGCTTAGAGAGCTCTGGAGATCTCAAGAGGGTAACACCTTAGCTGACCAGTTATCACATTCACGTGAGGAAACTATCAAGGCCAGAGAAAGAACCTCTAGAAAGGAGTGGACTGAACAGTCCCAAAGCTCATTCATAGGAATTGTTATGTTCCCGATAGCCAGAGTTTAAAAACATCAAACACAGGACACTGAGCAGAGTCCTCAGGAGAGTACTGCCTCAATAAGGTGGACAAAGTAGGCCCAAACAAAAGATTGTTCTGGACTTGCTTAATAGTGTTTAAAAGGAGACCCTGAAAGAATGAAACTGATTCTTAGGAATTTAACTGTGTCCCAGGAAAAAACCTTAAAATATTTAAAGATGTCTAAAAACCCAGGACTTAACAATGTGAATATATAGTACCCTATCAAAATTTATAAGCAAGCAAGGAAGCAGGAAAATGTTAACACTTGATCAGGAGAAAAATCAATCTGAAAAGGAAGAAACAGAATTGTTAAAAATAATAGAATCAGTAGACAAGGACACTTAAACAGTTACTATAGACTCCGTGAGATCAAGAATATCAATGGAAAAATGAGGAAGAGAGAAAAAATGGAAGATATAAAAAGACCCAAATGGAACTTCTGTAAGGAGAAAAATAATTAAAACAAAAAATACATTAAATGTTACTATAGTAGATTAGATAATAAAGAAAAAAAGGAGATTCAGAAATAAGAACTATCCAAAATGAAAAAGGGAAAAAAAAAGATTAGAACAAACTGAACAGAACATCAGTAAACTATGAGAAAAACTTCAAGCAGCCTAATATACATGCAACCAGAGACCTCAGAGAGGGAAAGGGAAGAAGAAAAGATATGTGAAAAAATAATGGATAAAAATGTTTCAGATATGATGAAAACCACAAATCCACAGATCCAAGAAGCTCAATGAATCCCAAGGAGAAGAAAGGAAGAAAACTGTATTTAGGTACATCACAATCAAATTGCTGAACACTAGTAAACAAGGAATATAGAAAGAGAAAATCTGAAAGGCAGCCAGACAAATAAGAAACATCATATTCAAAGGAACAAACAAAGGAATGACAGCACAGCAGACTTATTTTCAGAAACAATGTTAAAGACAATAGAGCCATATCTATTAAAACACCAAAAGGAAAAAATTGTCAACCTAAAACTCTATACCAAGTAAAAATAACTTTCAAAAATGAAAACAAAACTAAGACTTTTTCAAAGGATGTAAACATAAGTTGAAAGAATTCAAAGACAAGCGACCAGCATTATAAAAAATGTTAAAGGCCATCATTCAGGCAAAAATAATAATAATAATAGTAATAATGCTAGATGGAAATCTGAACCTTCACAAAGGAATAAAGAGCACTGGAAATGCTATGTGAGTAAATACAAAAGAATTTTATCTCTTTTTCAAATTCTCTTTTAAAGATGACTATTTATTATAGGCTGACTTGTATCCCTTCCCTTCTACAACTTCTTATGTTGAAGTAAGTGCTAACCCCAACCCTGTACCTCAGAATGTGTCTTTATTTGGAGACAGGGTCTTTAAAGAGATGATTAAATTAAAATGAGGTGATTAGAGTGGGCCTTAATCTGATATGACTAATGTTCTTAGAAGAGGAAGAGATTAGGGCAGAGAGAGGGAAGACTATATGAAGACACATGGAGAGTAAGATCACCTATAAGCCTTAGAAGCAAAGAGTGGGTGGGGAACAACCCTGTAAACACCTTGATCTCTGACTTTTTAGTCTCCATATCTGTAAAAAAATTAATTTTCTATCGTCTACACCAGCCTGTGGTACTTTGTTATAGCAGCCCTAGAAAAACTAATATACTACTTACAATGAAACAAATTAATAATGTACTACTGAGTTTGTTTACAACATGTAGAAGTAAAATGAGTGACAGCAGAAGTATGCTCTTATATGGTTCTTATTTATGAAATGGTAGAATATTATTTGTAGTTAGATTATTGTAAGTTAAAGATGTTTACTATAAACCCTAGAGCAACAACCACCAAAACACAAATGACAATAGTAAGTTTATAGTATAGCTAATAAATCAATAAAGATAAAATGAAATTATAAAAAATACTCCACTAATTCAAAAGAAAGCAGAAAAGAACAGGAATAATTTTTAATATCCTTACTAACTCATTCTTTCTTTTTCAAGTTGGTAACTTCTATTTGCAAATTACCTATTCTAATATCATTATCAAGATACTGATATTACTGCTTAGTTGTTTAGATATTAAGAAGACTGCAGTCAGGTAAAATCAGTTCAAATCCTAGCCCCATGACCACTTATTTGGTGATCACTTATTTGAATTTAATAAATGAATAAACAGAAGTCCTCAAAGGACGTTATAATCTACATCATAGATTCTGAGGTTTAAATGAGAATTTTAAATGAAAATTTTAAACATCTTTATGTATCTCGAAACAACATACATGTATACATTATTTAATCCTCAAAACAATTCTATAATATACAGCACTATTACTGTCCCCATTTTGTAAAAAAAAAAATTATATATGTATATAGGAAAGAAAAATAGGCCAACTAAATTACAAAAAGCCATTAAATAAATATTGAACACACATCAATTTCTGAGATACTAAAATACCCCCCAATGGCAATAAAATAAAATGAGAATATCCATACAATGAAACATTATTTGGCAATAATAAGAAATGAAGTACTACACACATGCTGCAACATGTTGAAAACATGGGGCTATGTGAAAGAGGCCAGTCACAAAAAAGTGTCTGACTCCATTTACTTAGAGACAGAAAGTAGTGGCTGCCAGGGGCTAAGGTTACAGGGGTAGAGTGAACACTAAAAGATACAGGGTTTCTTTTTAGAGTGATAAAAATGTTTTAAAATTGACTACAGCAATATATGCACTTTATGAATATACCAAAAATACACTGAATTGTATACTCTGAGTGAACTGCACGGTATGTGAATTATATTTCAAGAAAGATGTCACTTTAAAAAAGGACAGTTATCACTAAAATTATTATGACATCAAGGGCACAAATTATGACATTTAATCCAAAAGTAGTCACTCTGAGGATGTAATTGTCAACAGAGGTTGCCTGATGCATTAAAAATAGGAATAAGAATAATGAAGAAATAAAAGTGCAAAATAACTTCATTCCTTACATGGGATTCAACATAACATAAAATTTTAAAAGATAAGCTTTTCTATATATACCCACCTAATAATGATCAGTATGAATTTGAGTTGTCATTTTGTATCTATTAGGTACAATGAAAAAATCTGATTTGTCATTAAGAATCAAAACAAGCCTTGGTAGAAAAATGCTACCTCTCACAAATAATTCAATCTGATGCATTTTTCTTAATATGCTTGGTTAAATACAAACCATAAAGTACAATCATAACTTGAGCTTTTTAATTAAAAAATATAGTTTCCTAAAAGTCTTTAATGTGTTTAATGGTCATGTGTTTTCAACTAACTGCTATTTAGCAGTTAACCTTTGCACCGTTATGAAATCTGTTAACTAAGGATAAGAAACACTATCAACTGGCTAACACACCCAAACTGGAAAAAAGAATTCCATGTTTAAGAGAAAGGCATAATATGTTCCCATTCCAGATACTCCAATTCATCATTTCCTAACTATAAGAATTAGGAACTATTTCTAAAAATTTTCTAATTACTTTCTAACTGTAGTACAAACCGACAGAAAAAAAATTTTTGGAAGTTGTTTACAAAATTCTAATAATAATTTGAGCAAAATACAAATACAGCTGAACAAATGGCCAAATTATAGCAAATTTTTAACTATAGTATTTAAAGTTTTTGAAAAGTGGCATCAATTCATATAATTTAGCTTTGCCAGATGTGTTACTTGATATCCTGCTCAGTAATTTTAAAATTTCCTTACCACAGGGATAACATGAGTGACACCGTCTCCACTGTCTATTACCGTACCAGTCAATGTCCGTTCTCCTACTTGTCTTGAGGTCCAGGATGCAGCTAAGGCAAGAACAGCCTTGAACAAAAAGAAGTATGACAGGCAAAAATAAAAACGAAGACAAAGAGTTAACAGAAAAAAAATATTTTATTGGTGACTTTATTCAATTTTAAATTTAGTTATCTTTAGAAAGAAAATACACAAAATTCATTTATATTATGTAATAAAATATTATGTCTTAACATATTAAGACAAACTTAAAGGCTTATATTAGTTTTTAAGGGCATATTTATAAACTTTCCATATTTTAGTGAGAGCCATTTTTCTGCTATAGCAAAAAAAAAAAAAAAACATGGAAGACTAACATGAGACAGTATGGTACTAACAAATGGAAAACTAAATATGCAATAATATAGTATAGGACTTAAACTATGTTTATATGAGCCAGCCCGTTACAAACTACAGAGCAAGGTGAAAGTAAGGTAGAGAAACACACAACCACCAATCACCAGAGTTATTCAATACATAGATGGCTATGAACAAATGTAACTCTTATAAGATTAGCCCCAAATTTTCTAAGTGCAACAAGAATTTAGGAATATGTAACAAGCTATTTAACCAGAGAAAAGGCCATTGTACACTTACAAACAGTATGATTTAATTAGGGAAACAAAGTTAATGAATTTTTCTATGAAAAATCTTGGCATAGGCAATAAAGTACAATTCTTTTCATCAAAAAAGTCTGTAAAGTAAGAAATTAACACAGCCAGTTCATTTAAAAAAACACAAAACTAATTTTTACACAACTCCAAGCCTCAAACAAGATAACTAATAGTTAAAAACAGAGCTAAGCTGGTTTTATTTTATCTACTTGCAATATAATAGCTGAAAGGGACCTAGAAACATATCTAGGCCATCCTCTTAATTTAACACAGGATCACATCATAATCATTGTGGGCTAATAACAGAACTACACAACAGTTCATATACCAGTTAAGCATTTGTGATATGCCAGTTTTCACATTTGCTATAGGGTTGAAAAACAAGAAGTAAGCTCTGATCCTAAGGAGTGGAAGAGAAGCTGTTTGATACAGATACATATATATACAAATTAAGTGCAATAAAATTATTACAGGGATTTGTGACATACAGGATACAGAGGGGAACAAAGGAGATGGTGGTCAAATATACACAGTGGTTAAGTCATTCAAAACAGACTACAAAAAAAGAACACAATGAGTATTACAAGGGTAAATGAATGTGTATATAAAGTTCCTGACATGGAGTAAACTCTCAATAAATACTAGTTCCCTTAGTTTTGCCCTATGAAAGGCCTTGAATTATCCAAAAACCATTAACTCACTTCCTTTAACATTTCTCTTTTACTGACTAAATAACTTCATTCCTCTAAGATGATTTCTAAATTATCAATTCAGTAGAGAACTATGATATGGGTTGAGGTTAAGAAAAATACACATTTATTTTAAGAGTGAATTAAACCAGGTTGAAATTTAAGAGTCAAGCTTATCTTGACTTACAAACTGGCTTACCTGTACAGCAATGTACAAGCCTGGAACATTGAAGGACTCAAACATTATTTCAGCAGTATATTCCCTGTTTTCTGGAGTATTCAGTGGAGGTTCAGTCTATTAAATTAATAACATTTTAAATAGACAATATCAAATTATTTTGAAAACTATAGAAAATTTTTAAGTGAGAAATAATTTATTTCAAACATTGTATTTAAAAGTCATTAATCTCAGAGGTACAAAGATAGACACACAGAGCAAAGAAAAACTGTGGAGAAGTCAAATAGATCTATACATATATGAAAGCAATAGTTATTCACATAAAAAAAGAAAAGAAACTGAATTCCTATGCCATACTACTCATAAGGATTAAACACCGAGAAAGGGAAGAGAGGAGATATAAATCACCTTGTAAACCTGGTAAGGACAGACCTCCAGACAAACATACCAATGGTATTTGCTAGTGGAAGAATCTTCATCTATATATTTTTATCAAGATGCACCTGGTCTGTCTACAATTACAGTAAATAATTCAAGATTCTACAAATTTATGGAATAGCTTTCTGGAAAATGTTGTAAGTTATATAACTGCTTGAGTAGAAAATGGAGATGTTTACAGTTTTCTTCACTTTAAGTTATGTGACTGCATACATCACTGAGGAACCTGTGGGTTAAGTCTAGATCAGAACACATCCTAATGAGGCAAGAAAGGAGCTAAGGAACAACACTTGAAATCCTGGCCTTCATGTTTCACTGATGTCTTAGGAGTATCTAAATCATGTAAATTATTAAAGCTTGAAATTCTACACAAAATAAAATATAATCAGAAGACTTCATAAGGAAAATATACAAACAGCTAATAAGCACATGAAAAGTACTCAACATCATCAGAAAAATGCAAATTAAAACCAAAAGAAGAAATTTACACACCTACCAGTATGTCTAAAATTAAAAAGACTGACACATCAAATGTTGGATAGATTCTCAGAGTAACCAGATCACTAACATATTGTTGGTGGGTGTACAAAAAGGTACAACCCCCTTGGAAAAAGCTCTGAACGCTTCCTTTAAAATCAACCATACATCTACCCTATGACACAGCAAATCCAAATTTAGGTATTCACACAAGAGAAAGGAAAACATGTCCACAAAAAGGCTTATATAAGAATGTTTACAAAAGCCAAAATATTCACAGTAGTCAAAACCTGAAACAGCCCAGGTGATCAAAAGGAAAATGGACAGTGAGGCATATTCATACAATGGAATACAGCCCAGCAACAGAAAGCAACAAATTATTTATACATGTAACAACATGGATGAATCTCAAGATTATGGTGAGCAAAGTCTTAATAAAGACCACGTCTTGTACAATTCCATTTATATGAAACTCAAATATAAGCAAAATATATTTGTGCTGGAAACAATCAGAACAGGGACTGCCTCCAGGGCATGGGACAAGGATAAAAGGGCATGAGATAACTTTCTAGGTTAATGGTAATGTTCCATATCTTGATAAGGGTTTAAGTTACTGAGATGTATGCATCTGTCAAAACTGGGGGATGGGCAAACTACATCATGCATCCTGCAGGCCAAATCTGGTCCACTACTTGTTTTTGTTGATACAGTTTTATTGGAACACAGCCATAGCCACTCATTTAAGTATTGTCTATGGCTGCCTTCCTACTACAACAGCAGAGCTAAGTAGCTTCAACAGAGACCTTACAGTCCATGAAGCCGAA
The DNA here is from genome assembly GCF_009834535.1 of Camelus ferus. Taxonomy (NCBI): domain Eukaryota; kingdom Metazoa; phylum Chordata; class Mammalia; order Artiodactyla; family Camelidae; genus Camelus; species Camelus ferus. The sequence continues at coordinate 14,457,805 of NC_045700.1, forward strand.
AATATTTCCTATCTAGCTTTAGACAAAGTTTGCCAACACCTGGTCAAAACCCATAAAATGGTAGGGTTAAGATGTGTGCATTTTATAGAATGTAAATTTTATACAAAAGGAAAAAATTACATGTACACAATAATGAATTACAACTGATGATAATGCATGCTAAAGCATTCAGGGGTGAAATGACTCCATCTGCAACTCATTTTGAAGTGATTAGTAAAATAAGATGGAAGTGATAGATAACCCAATAGATGTCATGAAACAATGACAGTAAAATTAACTGCGGAGTCTAGGTTGTGGGCATATGGGGTAGTCACTGCAAACATAAAGTTTATGGTCCAGCCATAAACAATATTCACAATCACCATAATAAAATATAAAATACTGGTTTAACCCAAAATTATGATATAACTATATCACAGAAAGAGGGAGAAGACAAGGATTCTGTTGTTAAGGAGGGGGATAAAAGGAAAGGAACAAAATACTCATCTTTCCTACTAGGAAGTTAATAGATAGTGCCTAATATTAAAACAAAAACAAGAAATACATGAGATAACTATCAGTAAAAACTTAAAAATTTAAAGTGTCTGCCTCTGGGAAATCAAGGGTTCAAGGGTAGGGAGAACAGAGGAAGAAGAGTGCTTTTTTTTAATTTAAATCTTACAGCACTTGGTTTTCTAAAGTTATGAACATGCACTGCTTTGGTAAAAATAAGAAAAATGTTTAAAATTAAATTAAACTGTATTTTGTTATCAAGAAATAATTATAAATGTTACAAATGAAGTAATAATCAGGCTAGCTACTGGGGGAAAAAAAGGAAAGTGCCATGTTTCCAACTTTTCCTGAAACTTTCTATTAAAGTTACTAAAGATGATACAGCTTTATAACAAAGTCTTTTAGACATATGACAATTTAATAAATAAACTACATCCTAGTGAGTACAGATGTAATGAAAACATTCTCATTAAGTTTCTTCAAAAAGTTCCTTAGTGAAATTATAATTTGTACTTACCAAAAGAAAATAATGGTCTTCAGGTTCTGCCCTTAAATATTTAAAGATCACTTGTTCCATAAACCTTTCCATCAAGTCCCAATCTTCAACTATACCATGGCGGATTGGCCACTATTAAAACAAAAAAACAAAACACAAATTAAATCTTATTAATCCAAAGTAAATGAAACTATCAAAAAACAGGAAATATTAGATCATTAGTGAATATTAGATGAGGATACCATTTCTTAGGTGTGATAATGACACGCAGATCATTAGAAGATGCATACTTTACTTAGAGATAAAGGAAATTATGTCTACAACATATTTTCAGATGTTTTAATTAAAAAACAATGTGAATATATTAAAATGTTTAAAAATTGTTCAATCTAGATGGAAAGTCATTGTACCAGTCCTTCCGGATTTCTGAAAATTTTGTAATAATGGGAAATGTAGTCCATTAAAATTTAGCCTGTTAAAATTGTAAGTTATGACAATTTCCTTAATTTTTGATTTACTAGTTCTTTCACAAATGTCTGTTATGTGTCTAATACATAAAAAAAATTGGAAAGTATACAGCAAGTATATGGTTGGTGAGTATACAGCAAGAATAATCATAAATCAAGTAGGTAAAATTTTATAAGATTTGTATAGAACTATGTTTCCAAAACTGAGCTCCAGGGTAGTACAGCAAATTCACAAATACATCACAAATATTTTAAATTTTCCAAGGAAGTTTGGTGATACTTAAAATCAGTTCAACACCAGATTATACCACATTCCTTTCAATAATATCACTTCTTTGAGAAGCTGGTTTGCCAGTAGTTGCTGTAATAAAAACTAAACACCTTTCCCAAAAAACCATGTAAAATAAGAAATGAGGATGATATGCAGTGTGATTCCACATGTGAGAAACTGTAAACTGTCTGAATGGTACATGCATCCTAATAGTAACTGTGATTATTTAACAATTAAACAAAAATATTTTCCTTTCAAATTAGTGGGTTTTTTTTCTTTTCAAGTGGCCACTAAGTTGCTGTTAACAAATAGTGATTAATACTATTAAGTATTCTTTTTGGTCTAGGGAGCAGTGTAAAAAAATCTTACTGAGACACTACAAGCTAAAGGGCACTGAGAAAGTTTGTGAATCTCTGCAATAAAATAAAGTTTCACAACACATACAGCTAAACAAAAGATTAGTATTCTAAATATATTAAGAATTCCTTATACAAGCAAAGTAGAAACTTAGGCAAAAAACTTAAATACATAACAGAAAAGGAAACAAACAAAAAAATATAGTTCCATGCACATAGTTCAAATACACACTCAATACCTAAGGCTGAATGCATTAATGAAACAGATAGCTCACAGTCATCTACTCAATCATTAAAACTCTTACCTGTTAGTTCCTAATATCCACATTTCAACCTAGCCTTCTAGATTACTTTTTAAGGCATTATACTTACAAAATAACTTCTACCCCTCACTTTGTTTTAGGGAAGGAAAAAAATGTACTTTATTACATCATTCATTTTATAACATTACCAGAAGTTTACACATTTCAATGTTCTAAATACTATTTATTCATTTATTCATCATTTATTATAGTGTACCTATTATGAACCACTGGCACAAATACTAAGGACATTTGAACATCCTGCCCATAAGAAACTATCTAGTGAAAGAAACAGATACAAATATTACACTGCTAGTTTTTAAAGAACTAAATAAAGTACACAGGACAAGATGATCAACTTGGCTTCTGAGGGAAAATAGGAAAGCTCCTATTTCTGTACGACTGAAGAGGTCCTAAAGGGGCAATCTTTATTAATTTTGTTTTTGGGGGGCAGGGGAAGAAAATGAAGAGAATAGAAAAAATATATATACAAAGACAAACACTGTGTAATATACAAACACAAGCTATGAATGAAAAATGCATGTGCCAAAAGGGTTGGGGAAAAGGTTGTAAGTAGATATGTAGATAGATTTAGATGAGGGAGACCAGATTCTCAAAAACTGTATTTGCCTTGTATTTGGATTTTATTCCATAAGAAGTAGAGCATCAGTAGAAATTTTCAAGCAGGGTCTAACAAGAGCTTTGATTTTAAGGAAGGTGATTACAGCAACACTGGGAAAGCTGAAATGAATCTTAAAAGAACCAAGCAAGAAAGAATATACCTAGCTGTGGTGTAAGTGATGTTAGGCCAGATTCAAGGTTTCTATCATTATGAGAAAAAACTCAAAGATATCAACAGGTTTCTAGCTATGAAGTCAGGATGGAAAGGATCTATTAATCAAGACTCAAAAGTTGTGTTTTGTCTTGTTTTGGAAGAAGCAAGAGTGAAGTAAATATAACGAATTTCATTCTGAGTATATTAAACTGAAGGATCAAGTAATAGTTAATTGACAGTAGGTAGCTGGAAATGTAGTCAAGGATTTGGAAGCAGAGATCTAGGTTGTGGTTGTAGACAAAGGTGTGGATGAGATTACTGAGAGAGTCTTTAATACAGCAATAAAAGAGAATCAAGGACAGTACCTGGGATTTTCTGACATTTTAGTAGGGGGCAAAGGAAGAAGAACCAGTGACAGTACGGGGTAAAAATAAACAGTAACAAATAAAAAGAACTGTCCACGTTAGGAAGAGAAGCAGCAAGGTAATTCTGTGAAAGAAAGATCAAGAAAGATCAAGATTGTTTCACATAATTTGATTTAACAAAAGAGCTTATCAAATAATGAGACTAAATAAGTTTGGCTTTAAAAGGAAAGAGGAAAGTTAAACAACAGCTAAAACACTGAGGAAATAAGGTAGGAACAGAATAAAGACTGAAAGAAGTATTGTCATCTTGGTTTGTTTACAACACTTGGAAGACTTGAAAACGTGTTTAAGAGAACAGAATCAATGCCAAGTAACTCTGGCCTCTCAGCTCACTGATTTCACCACCCTCAAAGATGTCTTTTCCATTCTGGCCACAGTTTAGATCTTAGTATCGCTACCATCCTTAAATCCTTGCACGTACAGCCTTCTCTGATTACAGCCTCTTACTTAGCCTTCCAGCGTACTCCAGCACCTCACTGTATCTTTTGATCACAGTTAGACTTGCAGTCCACTGGTTGTTCTAATTTTTGCCTAGCCAAAAACCACACACAGTTTAGATTTTAGGCCCCATCACTTTGACTATTCATACTTCCTTTAGTCATTTCATCTACCAAAATCCAACTCTGCATGATCCTACTCTAAACTTGCCTACACCCAGAATTCTGATTGTACAAATCATTCATAACTGGTTGATAAAACTAAGAATTCATAACTGCTATTCCCAAATTGACCTAACTTTACCTGGCAAGACTTTCCCTATTCTGTTCACCTTTACTCTCCACAGTGATGATTTTCAATATTCTCCCTATCACTCAGATTTCACCTTGTCCCCCTAATGTCACGTGTATTTCACAGAGAAAGCAGAAGTCAACTATCAGAATCCAACCTTCTTTCACCAAATCTATAAAACTGACTTTATAGATTTATACCTCTTTTTCTTTTTTTTTCCTTTCTTTTTTTTTTGGTAAGTTAAGAGCGCCTCCATGTATCAATTAGGTCATCTGGGCTCTTGATTCCATCCCTCTAGCTTTCTCAGAGACCTGGATTACACTCCATCTAATTTCTTTTCCTAATGCCTCTTTCACATTCGCACTTAAACATCTCTTTCATCTTAAGCCCACAACTTGTCTCTTCATCTATATCTCTTTCTCAATCAAAGCCAAACCTTACTGAATATTACTGTCATTTTTTTCCTGGCTTACTTTCCTGGCCATTCATAATCCAATGTACTTTAATCCAGCCTCACTACTCTTCTAAAACTATTCTTATTAAAGTTACAAATGACATCCTTCTAGCAAATAATGTATGGGCTCTAGCTTACTTGATAACAGCATTCCACTATTCATCACTCCTTCCTATTTAACCCTGTCTCTCTGACCACGACTTCTCAGTTTCCTTTGTAGGGTTTCTTCCTCTATTCAAACCTAAATGGTGCATTGATCAACCTCTGTCCTAAGCCTACCCCTAGGGGATCTCACCCCTTCAACTGATAACTCGCAAATATTTGTCTCCAGCTCTGTCTTGTTTCCAAGCGCTAAATATTCAAACAACTGTAAACTATTCTTCAATGGCTCCCCTTCCACCATATTATAGTACCTTAAAGTCAGTGAAGGCTTTTTCTCACTTACCACTATATTCTCAACACTTACTACAGTTGTTTACACGTGGTAGTTGTTCGTTAATGAATAAATTATGAGAAGGGAAGACAAGAGGTACAAAGGAGGAAATGTGCAAATTAGGCAAAGTTAATTTCTAAAAATAAGATAAAGGTCAGAACAGTGTTTACCTTTTGATGCAGGCAGGGGTAGTGACTGTGGGAGCAGACACAAGGAAAGCATCAGGTTACTATATTTGTCCTATATCCTGAACTTTTAATGATTAGTCACCAAAAATATTTTTAAACTGTATAACTAAGACTTACCTATTCTATAGTATATAAATTATACCTCAATTAAAAAGAGAGAGGGAGGAAGAGGAGAGGGAGGAAGAAGGATAGGGAACAAACAAGAAATGCAAAGACAAAAAGGATTAAAGAAAGAAGCACTTCCAGATGATGTAAGCTTCAGAAGGAGAGAAATGGTGTGGGCTTGAATAAAGATGGGACTATCTCTAGACATGGCAATGTGGAGGCAAGAGAAAGCTAATCACATTGATGATTCTGAGATCTAGTGAGTATGGAAAAATAAATACTGCTGACTTGGATGGGCTAAAATCTTCCTCTGGGAGGGAAAAAAAAAACAAAACAGTACACTTAAAGCAAGGTTGGGAGGAGCTACAGGGAAGAAGAAATTTCCATTGTGAAGAGGCTGAGAGTATTAATCCTATACCCAAGTGAAATTCCAGGTAGCACAGTCATTGAACAAACTAGTTTTTTGAAAGAAAATGTTTATTTATACAAAACATAAAAATATACCTTCGTTGCATATGTAGGTTTTTCTATTGCTTCATCACCAATGAAGAAGTCTAGGTCATCAACACCTTTCATCACCCTCCTTTGAGCTTGATCACCCACTTTTGCTGACTCCTTAATAGCAATACCTTTAAAATAAAAGTTATTTATACAGGTCAAAAACTTTACTTTTTTAAGTGAGAGAAATTTTTCACTTGTATTTCTTCTATAATAAAGTGTTATTAAATAAAACATGATCTAGCATATTTAAATTGTCAAACTAAAGCAAAGAGGTCACAAGAAACCCATGACAAAATTCACTAAACACAATAAAATCTCAACCTCCACCAGAGATAAGGTCTCAAGCATAAAAAGCCAAAAAAAGTATTGTTGTAGGAATGTTTCAGTTATGTTTTTAAAAACTGTGTAAGATATATTTTGATCTGAGTAAAATTATAATCCCACCAAGTCAACATACGCTTGATGGATAATTAAAAAGAAAAAATTGAAAAACAACAGTAAGTAAAAATAGGAAAATTGCATGGGGAATTGTTTCTTAAAAAGCTTTCCTCCTATTTCTACCCTATTTGCACTATATGGACTTAGTAATTTAGTTATAACACTAGCAGAGGGATGTGTTAAATTTCAGTCACGTATACAAAAGGAAATTTCAAATAATTTAGGTAAAACCCACAACAATCTCCTTATATAACTTCAGAAATCCAGCATACAGTTCTAGACCTAAAACTTGTTGCGTATTTCTCAATTAAGTTATAAATTTCTGAATCCTTCAAGTTAAATAGTTCTTCATTCAAAACATCTACATGCACTTGAGTTGAAATAGCATTCAACTGCTACACTTTCATTTAAAAACAATTATACCCTTAATAAGGTGGATAGGAAATACTGAAGGGAGGAAATTCTAAATCCAGTCTATTCTTAAATGTTAGAAAGCATCTCTAGCAATTTATTTATAATGTACACAGACATCTAGACAGCTCACTATAAATTTCCTAGAAAACAAAGATTATGAAAATAACTTTGAACCGTATCTACAGACTTTCTAGGTCAAATATCCATGCTCATTAGTGGCAATGACTGTATCCGCTAATTAAAAACACTACACTTGCAGCATTAAAACTGGCTGGGTGAGAAAAAAATCCAAAATCAAAACCCTTCTTTCAGTACACAAATGAATTTTTAACATGCTACAAATTCTCAGAAGAAAGACAATGAAAATTAAAACTGCAAATTTTGGCAGAAAGATGAAATAGAGAAAGGGTACAATGGTGATGAGATCCTAAGGTTCAAAAGATCAAGATTATATGGGCCTCCAACAAAGACTTAATACAGCTACTTAACATAACCAAAACCAAATTTTACAAAGATGAAAGTTAACACATCAGTAATCTCCTGAAATAAACATTTAATCATAACATAATGCCTTATAAAAGATTACAAAATCAGTATTTTACAGGCTGAACTATATTCCTCCGCAAAAGATATTTTGAAGTCCTAATCTCCGGTACCTTGGAATGTGACCTTACTTGGAAATAGGGTCTTTCAAGTTAAAATGAGGTTATCAGGATGGGTCCTAATCTAAAGACTAGTGTTCTTAGAAAAAAAGAGAAATCTGGACATAGCCGCACACAGAAGACAAACAATCATAAGACACAGAGGACAAGCATGTGACTGAAGTGAAGCATACACAAGACAAAGAACTTCAAGGATTGTCAGCAAACACCAGAAGCTTTAAGGAACAATGAAGATTTCTCCCCTAAAACCGTCAGCAAGATCATGGCGGTGTTGACACCTTGATTTCACATTTCTAGCTTCTGGGACTTTCAGATTCTGTTGTTTTAAGACACCCAGTTTTCAGAACTTTGCTACAGCAGCCTTGGGAAACTAATACAAGCATACACAATAGTCTAATACTAAACTCAAATATGACTAATGTCAAGTACTAATTCAAAAAAGTACTTCTATTTTAGTCAGCAACAGAGCAAATATTTGTAATCAAAATCTTACACAACAAACTATTGATATATATATATACACACACATATATATATATGACATAAGCAAAGAAAAATAAACCTGTCCTTCAATGTAGATAACAAATATGCATGAAAAAAAAACAAGGAAAAAGACAACAGTACTACCAAATTAAGACCACTATATTCACATGAATGAGCTACTTCATCAGTGTCAACCTAAAATCCATTCTAGGTATTATAAAGAACTAGAGTTCGGGAATAGCCTAAATTCTAAAATAATCAATCCCTAGAAAAGTATACCAAAAGTAATCAGAAGTGCAAAAGTCAAGTAGGTTTGTTTCTAGAGTGAAAAAAAATATAAGAGCTCTCCTTTTATTTTTCCCAAGATAAAATGATTATTAAAAAAGCACACCACACTGTATAGAAATCAACATTCTCTCCCATAACTCTGTGCATCTAGGACTATAGAAATGCCACTGTCCCTGCCCCACATCTTCAGATTAACATTCTCAGGTCACGACAATTAAGTCTTCCCGAAGGGGATTTTCTGGGGGAAAAAAAGCTATTTCCTCAGCTCATATTTCTCTCTTCTCATAGCATGCACCAGCAATCCATCCAAGAAGTATATATGAGGGGATCCACCAGCAAATCAACAGTTGTTGACAGCCATTAAGATTAAAGACAAGCACAAAGGGATAGGTCAACATACTGGCCAAAAATCCTGTGATGGCTTGGGAATAACACTTCATTTCATTCGCAATGGAAATCCCACTGTCCAGTGCATAGGTATTGACAAGGTAGGCCAGTAAGTTACAGACCCATGGAGAAATGATATTACCTAGGAGGTGAGGAGAAAGACCCGCAAAAAATCCTAGGATGCCCTTTTCCCAATATAGTTACTATGGAGTCACAAAGTCCACAGTACTTGTATTCTCCGCCAATGAATTGTACCACAAATCTAAGAGTGATCACGTGGAAGGAATGCGTGATCAGGGTAGCAGCAAAATGAGCCATCATCTCTTTAGCTGTCTCCCTAATAACTCAAAGGAAGATGAAAGTTCTTTCTGTACATTTCCAGATCCTGACTCTTCAATCTTGTCACAGTCCTGGTAATGTTGTAAAACTTTACCATGGACCACAGTTCCAAAGACCTCTGAGTACAGGTTTGGCGTTAAGCCTGTGAACAAGCCACGCTTCTCATTGATGATGGCAATATGCTGAGCATAACAAAAGAGTCCAGGAAGCTGACATACTTGCCGTCCAAATATATTTCATCCTATTGTTGGAGGAAGAGGCTCATGTCCCACTGGGATGAGCACCTCATATCCCATCGTACATGAGCAGCTGGGACAGGATGGTGAGACCAGGAGCACTGGACTGGCCATGTCCGCCATGATGGCACCTGTGGACCGACAGATGGAGCCAACCGAGCCGGTCCTGGATCACGTGCTAGGATCACTGGCTTCACTGGTCCGCCAGCAGCACACACACCAGCCAACAGCTCTCCTTTTAGATACAATTTTGACGGTGTATTTTTCATACTTCACACATTTAATTTTGTTCGTACTATATATAAACAAAAAAACAATGGATCTGTTTATGTCCAATAAGTGCCCAATTGCGACTAAAGATCTGCAGTTTTTGGCAAGCCTAGTAATTTCTACCTTGTTCTCAAGTTCAGATATTGAATCCTAAGCTGCTTTCACTATTCTCTGCTTGTTTATTTTTCCACTTCCTTCTTTTCATAAATTAATTAGAATACACAAAAATATTCAACGGTTGCATAAATACTACTGTGTAAAACTTGTGAAACTTCCAAAATTAAACTGTCTAGGAATTAGCACGACCAAGCAATGGCTCAAAAGGTTTGTCATCCGATATGCTAGTCTTAACTTGGCAGTAGTCAGGTAGATCAGAGGTGTGACTATATAATGTACAAAAGGCAAATTGTCTGCAAGTCAGAAGCACAAAAATATGTCCATCAAGGACCAGATACATAGTCCACGCTAACAAATAAGAGCACTAACAAACTAAGTGTAAGAGTATTTTTTAAAAACTTCTGAAAGAAACTATTGAAAGCTGATGGCTTTAGCTATTGTCAGCTAAAGTAAAGCTAACAAAAATAAGACAAAATAAAAACAATGTAAGTACTGTTATAAGGTATTAGAAAACAGCCAAAGATGAGATGCCACCCTTGTTTTGAAACATGGGCTCTTAGGGATGTCAACAAGCCTGAGCCTGGCAAACAACAATCATATCCACAAACCAAAGGACAGTCTACAAAGGGATGTGATGGGGGATGCATTACTTAATAATCAGTTACACACATAGTTAACAGCAATATCCTCAAAGCAGAAAATAAGTTTAATTATCAGCTCATTCATTTTTGTCTTTACAAAGATACTTGGTAGATTTGGTAAATGAAGAGCTAAACTGAGAGATGAAATAAATGGTTAGAGGTACAGAAATGAGGCCACACTTGAAACTTGGCACACCACGTTTTTAAAGGACTAAATCTTACAAGGTGTCAGAAAAAAATTCTTTCTTTTACTTATTAAGAAAAATATACTAAATTAGCTTGTTTGTGGCTTAAAAGAAATACTTACAAGAAGGGATGATAAACTGTGGTTCTGTATTTCCAGCATATCCTAGTTTTGTATACCTGAAAAACAAAAAGAATTTTATAATAATTTCACTAATGTATCTTAGCAATTATGAATTTAGTTCTTAGATTTCCATTTGATATAAAGTGAGATTCCATTGTAAGTAAATGATATACAAAATCTCATAGCTTTGATTCATTTAAGCATCTCTACTTTCAAAACTATATCAAAATTATAAAGACCCATAGCTTTTAACCAGAAATTCCACTTCCAGAACTGATCCTATAGGGATATTCAAACATATATGAAATAACATATACCAGGGCCTTTTGCTACAATCTTGCTTATAATGGCAAAAGACTGGAAACAACCTGAATAATCACCAAATGAGAAACTAGTTAACGATGCAGTGTTTATATTACATAATTTTATGCAGTGAATAAGCTCTTAATGTACAGATATGGAACAATCTACAAAATATATGGCTAACTGAACAAAGGAAGGTACAGAACAATGGTTCAAGTATGTAATATCTGTATAAAAGTAAAGGGTAGGGGTAAGAACATATAAAATATATTTGACTAAACAGGCACGGAGTATCTCTTGAGAAGTATAAAGAAATCCATAACTTTGGTTGTCTCTAGCAAAGGGAACTGGGTATGTGACAGGCAAGGGTAAGAAGATTTTTTATTGCATATTATTTCATACTATTTGAATGCATTATTATTCAAAAACAACAATAAATAATTTTAAAATATTTTGCCAAGATAGACTTAGCCTGTATTCTTACAACAACAAAATAACAACAACGGTTAGAAACTATAAAAGCTGAGTTTTGACAAGCAACATGTTGGAGGCTACTTAGGAGATAGCCAAACATGTTTCGGCTGTGTGGAAAAACCTATTAACTAAGAGCAAGCTTAAAAAGAATAACAACAAGACTTTATATTATTCTATATTCAAATTCACTGCCAAACAGTAGGCAGGTAAATTGCTATGATATTCCTGGATGCTAATAATATCTGCAGAAATATTTTTCTAATATAAAAGGGGAGAAAAATCTCTCTTTGATGTACATTTTAGTCCCAAAATTAAGTTCAAGAACTGAGAGCACCAAACAGACTAAATTATTAAAAATAAAGGGACAACATAAACTGTTCAAAATGTGATACTGCTCTATTGACTAAACCTCTTCAGAGATTCCCCACTATACATGTTTTAAAAATAAATAAGCAAAACTTCTTCACAGGGCATAAAAAGAGCTCTTTTAATATTTGGCTCCTGACAACCTCTTCCAGCAGCCCTGACACCACATCACACTCCCTAATCATAAACTGTTAACAATTTCTAAACAGACCAACTCATTTCATGCCACAGAGCCACTATTAACACTGTTCCAGGTTAAATATCACTGCCTGTACATGAAAACTTTCATAACCTCCCAGACAGCTGATTATCTCTGCCCTTTGTGAGTGCAAGTATTGTTTAATAATAATTCCTAAATCTTGATTCCTTCATTTGTAAAATAAGGAGATGTAACTCAAGATTGTTCAGAGTATTAAATAAGAGAATAAGGTAAAGCATTAAGCACAGCACCTGGCACAGAGTACATGCTTAATATACGTCAACTCTAATTACTCTTTTCATTCATTCTCTCCAAATTTTCCATCCCTCCAATAATCAAATAAAGGCCAGGCAGATAACTGGACTTTTAAATGCTTATCATTATAATACAAGTTATTCCTTTACCCATAAACCAAAGTTAGTCTGCAGAGGATTTTCAGATTATAGCTTTTACCTGATATCGTTTCCATGCTTCCACTGCCAATTATTTTTTCCTTCAAGCAAAATCAGAGTTTACTTAAAACTGAGAAGCAAAACTAAATTCCCACTCAAATATTTTGTTGGTGTAAATATTTTAAACAATTGCTAAAACTACTCTTGAGCTTTTATTTTACATAAACATATAAACATCATATCAGGAACACATGTCAACCCATCCCATTACTCATGTTTTCAACTTTGATCATTTGGTTAAGATGGTAACTTCTAGTTATTATTTTTCTATTTGAAATTAATAAGCAACTATGGGGAGATACACAGAGACTAAAGTAGGCTAGTCCTCTTTTAAAATTTTCACCTACTTGTTTTACATCTCGATGATTCTCGCCCAAATTTATTATTATTATAATGGTTGTCAAATGGCAATTTTCTTTTTTTTTCCAAATTTTTTTTTAAAATTCTTCTAAATCAGTGTCTCTTCTTAATGTAAAACCTTCAAGTGTGGTAGAACAGAATTCCAATAACAGATGGAGGTCAGCATGATTGAACAGCTCACACCCTCCCCAGTCTGGGTACAGAAAAGAATCACTCAAATGCACACAACCACAGTCAACTGATAAGAATAATCTGTTTCCACTGAATTCATTGAAACTAACTGTAACCTAACTGAAGTAAGAGGGTACGATCAGTGAAAACAGTAGTGGAAAAAGAAGAAGCTACGTGACAGTGAGAGAAGAGGGCCGACAGTATACTACACTCTCACCTCTCCCCAGTAGACAAAAAGAACTATCTATACCTTATCAAAATAAAGACTTGTTTAAAACAAGCCAGTCTAAAACTGCCTGAGCCACAATACCCTAAACGGGTCTACTGTTTTACCAACAGTTCCTGGAAAGATTAATACCTAATTATTCCTTCATCTAATCCTTTCACTTTTATGCCCAAAGCTGTTGAAGTAATTATACACAGTAGTACCCTAGCAGAACAGAATGTCTTGCTTCCAATTCTGTGACCTCCTACAAAGGAGAATAATCTCCCTAAAAATCACTGCCTAACTCAAAAATCTTCAAATGAGGCTCTAGTGCCCACAAACCTGTTACCATTTCTATAAAATGACTCATTGTAAATAATTCATAAAGTACCTTTCAGATAAAAACTTATGATACTGATTTCTTCAGCTAAATATTAAAATTCTCCATAATAAGTCTCAATTTAACTTTATGTGTCTCCCTTCATTTGCTTCCATGAACCCAACTCAAAGCCCCCTGCAAGTGTTACTCATTTTCCCCTATATGCCTTGCATATTGACCTTCTCCACTGCACCCTCTCAAAAAGCTCTCACCACAACTTAGGACTCCTCCACGAAGTCTTTCCAGATCATTTTAACTATCAGTCATCCTTTCCTTCAATAAGTTTTTTATCTCAATCACTTGATGAACATGTATATAAGCTTATATTGCTATTTTTAATGTGTGTAAATACCATCTGCCAAGTAGGACAGTAAGATATTTTAAGTAGAAACCATATTACAGTAGAAATTCTCTTAAGAAACACCCTTTTAACAAGCTCACTAGGTAAATCAATACTCCATTCCTGGTTAAAATCAAACTCCCTAGGTTGAATATATACAGCAATAAATTACTCTCAAAACAACTACAACAAAAGGATCTAATGAACTTAATAAAAAACTCAAGACATAATCAAAACTAGTATGTTCTTCCCTCAAACACAAAAGTAACTACATATAGTATATCAACTGCATGGATATAGCATAACATTTAATCATTTCTACTACATTTAAAACACCATAGCAAAATAGTTTTCTAAATTTGGGAGAGCAACACAAATACATTTTCTAATGTTCTCCTGCCTTGGATTTAAAATTTAAATAACATCCCCAAAGAACAAAATCATGTAGAGTCTAGACACACTAGATACAGACCACTATGACATATGATTATCATAGAAAACAGTATTTTCATCAATTTTTAATGTGAAAATACCTTTAATTTGTATTTCTAAATATCATTTTTTAAATAACTACTCTTTTAGAGCAGTTTCAGGTTCACAACGTAACTGAGCAGAAAATACACAGTTCCCATATAGCCCTCCCCACCCACACATATATACTCTCCTACCCTTAACATACCTCATCAGTGTGGCATATTTGGTACAATCGATAAGCCAACATGGGCACATTATTATCAAAGTCCATAGTTTACATTAGGGTTTACTCTTGATGTTGTACATTCTATGGGTTTTGACAAATGCATAATGACATGTAGCCACTACAGTATCATATAGAATAATTTCATTGCCCTAAAAATCCCTTGTGCTCCATCTATTCATTCCACAGCTACAGAAATAATAAAAAGATCATGGTTCCCAGGGGTTTGGGGAGAGGGAGGGAGGGAGGAATGAATATTTTCATCAATTTTTAAGAAATACAAGGGGAAATGTCCCAGTTTACTTGACTTTAAAAGTTGCTTAGCCTCTAAAAATTAATTTGGTTTCTGGCTCAAAGAAAAATGTTTGTGGTATAGAATATAACCTAAAAAATAGAGAAAGTCATATCCTAAAATCTGGAAAAGACTTGATGAGTTAGGTTAAATCCCCCAAAAAGTCATACTTTCTCTAGTGCAGAGAGCAAGACACAAAATGACAAAATAAGAACTTAACTCTTTAAAACTACTCTCTTATACTATTAGCAAATTTTAAAGAATGATTTTTAAATTGAGCTTTAACAATCTTAAAAAAAAAGAATCAAAGTTCAGAAAGTATATAGAAAAATACATCAGAATTAAAAAATCAGTACAGGATTATAGAATGCAGACTTAAAAGACATTTAAATGCTCATATAAAAAAATCTTAATGTTCATATATGAGCAGAAAAGAAAAGCAGTTAAGTAAAGAGGAGAGATGAGGAAAAGAGTCTAAGAAGATCTGATGGAACTGTTGAGCTAAGTCTAAAAGGATGAGCTAAACAGTAGGTACATTTCCAACCATTTATATACCAATGGACACAAAACATGGTAATAGTTGAAGAAAACATCTGAATAAACTGGAGGGGATGTGAGTATATCTGTAAAAGGTTTGCTTCAAAACTTCATTTATATAAATTTATTTCTTTATATAAATATAAGAAAAAGAAATAAAGACATTAAATACCAAATTTGTTTAGAACTTTCAAATAAAAGCTTTTCAAATATAAACTAGCTTTCAGTAACTCAATTCTATCAGATTTTGCACCTGAAATGGCTACTTTGATTAAGATATTTTTATAATGAACTTTCAAAATTCTTCATAGTCACCATAAAGAGGAAACTGTACAAGTAGATGGCAGAAGAGTTTCTCTCATTTTTTTCCCTGACTAAAAGAAACTTTCTCACAATTAATTGGCACTTGATAAGCTGAATACTTATTAAATTATAATTTAAGGATGTGATCATTTTATTTAAACTGAAAAGCTTAGTTTTCACTGACATATGCAAATTTCAATTTTTGTAGTAATACAAATAGATTTCAAATCAACCGAACTTTTTCATAAAGAATTTCTGTAAGCAAATATGTTCCTCTGCTCGTAATAATACAGTTCCTTAGAATTAAAAACAAATACTGACCAAGTATCACAGCAAACCATTTTTAACCTTACTTTTCCAAAACAAATTTTTGTTTTGAATTCATAAATTGTGTCTGTACACTATTTTTCCATAGCCTTTGCAATTTTCTATTTAAGTTTTTTGGGGTGTTCAAAGAAGTCATTCATATAATTAAGCAACTTAGGAAGGCAATACTTAACCTGATTATACAAGTCTACATTTCAAACATTCTCTCTCTCTCTCTCTCACGCACACACACACACACACACACCCCCCAAACTCTTTCTAAGCTGTTTTCAGCAAAAACTCTTCCTTCAGACAGCTAGTAGACACTTTGATAACATATCCTCCCCTTACACTTTAAACATGGGATTAAACAGCTTCAGTTTTTTCTTAATTTGCCATTTGGATAACATCATTTAGTACAGAATTCAGACATGGGACAAACTTTCACATCTGCAAGCTATTTACTCAAATCGATCTACATATCTATGCAATGGCTATCAAAATCCCAACTTTTTTTTTTTTTTTTTTGCAGAAATAGAAAATCTATCCTAAAATCCATATGGAATCTCAAGGGACTATGAATAGCCAAAACAATCTTGAAAAATAACAAAGTTGGAAGTTTCATATTTGGTGATTTCAAAAC
Source organism: Camelus ferus (assembly GCF_009834535.1). Taxonomy (NCBI): domain Eukaryota; kingdom Metazoa; phylum Chordata; class Mammalia; order Artiodactyla; family Camelidae; genus Camelus; species Camelus ferus. Next base: position 14,474,408 of record NC_045700.1, read on the forward strand.
TTCAAAGTTACAGTAACCAAAGCTGTGTGGCACTGACATACATACAGACATTTCTCCAAAGGAGATCACAAAAGGTCAACAAGCACATGAAAGGATGCTCAACATTATTAATTATTAAGAAAATTAAAATCAAAACCAAAGTGAGATACCACTTCACATCCATCAGGATGGCTATTACCAAAAAAACAAAAACAAAAACACTGGTGAGGATGTGGAGAAACTGGAACCCTTGCACATTGCTGATGAGAATGTAAAATGGTGCAGCTGCTACAAAAAAAACACAGGGATTCCTAAAAAAATCAATCATAGAATTACCACACAATCCAGCAATACTATTTCTGAATGTATAACCCCCAAAAGTTGAAAGCAGGAGCTTCAACAGGTTTTTGTATGCTGATGTTCACAGTAACAGTATGCATAATAAAGGTGGAAGCAACCCAAGGGTTCATTGACAGATGAACGGATTAACAAATGTGGTCTATACGTACAATGGAGTAATAGCCTTTAAAAAGGAAGTAAATTCTGACACATGCTACATATAATACGAACGAACCTTGAGGACATCATGCTAAGTGAAAATAAGTCAATTACAAAAGGTCAACTACTATATGATTCAGCTACTAGCTCTAACAGGAAGATGTAGATTTTCCTTCACCTATGATTCCAAAGTCTCATTTATACCTACCAGTGCATTTGCCAAACTGTCATAATCACTTGTGTACATGTGAGCTTCCTAAAGGCAAGCAGCATTTACTATTCATCTTTATATTCCCCACAAAAGTACTACACAAGTATTCAATTTCTCCAATGATAAACAAACTAACATATAAACTATTTCCTCCCTTTCTAGTTTATTTATATATATATGTTATCATATACATATAAAAGAGTGTAGCTCAAATTCTTTACATTATAATCCTAGTTTACAAGTAAAAAAAAAAATAGCCTGTCATTATCAAGTAGGTCCTACTTTCCAAAACACTCCATAATCCCAAATTGCAAGATTAGTATACCTCTGTTCTAATGAAAAATCTCATACTACTCACATCATCAGTTACTTTAAAAAAAAATCATTTTTCACATGTTTAGACTGAACATTGTGTGAAACTCACAAGGGGTTTTGCACTTTTGGAAAAAGTGTTAATTCAAAATGCTAGTTAGTAACGGATCAAGTAGTTATTAAAATAAGGAATTTAAAGCAACATTTAAAAAAAATGGGGCACAGATTTCCCATACCCATCTTTCCCTTTTGGCAAACATACACTTCTTTCTGCTAGAATTGAATCCCCATTCCTATTCTGAGGGACCCACAGGAAGCAAAACCCCATATCCCTTTATAGGAGGGAGCTGACGCTACCCTTCCCACTTCTGTCAGCTACTATATATCACATGATCTATGTCTAGCCAATCTGAGCTTAGGTTAGAACTTTCCATCTTCACTGAATAACCATAAGTTAAAGAAATGGTTTAGAATTCATATTGCAGTTTCTAATTGCAGCATCCTGCAGACTTCCTGCACTATGACTTTGGTACCAGATTCTTGATTCCTGGCATCCCTTTTTCTCTGCTTTTCTGGGCATGGTACTCTAGTCTTCACATCAATTTTGTGATCTATATCATATCCTTTCAATAATTCCTTTTTTTTGCTTATATTAGCTGGAGTTATTTTGCTGTCTGCTCCCAATTTCTCACTGCTAGAGCCATAAGTTACATTTCTCTCATTTCTACTTCTCAAGAGTCTCCTATCAATTTTAAATTGTTTCACTTGATTAAAAAAAAAATCAAAGTTTTGTTTTGTTTTTAAACTAATTTCCCTGACAGCAAGGCAACTTAAGAAGGCACATCTCTTTGAAAAGTGTTTTGTAAGCTATAAAACTCTCAACTAGTCTTTTATATAATCAAGAAAAGATAGGGGAAAAAAGCCCCCAAGTCTCTTTCCTTTGCTGTTACTATTACCTTTTTTGATTATTATGAAGCAAAATTTTAAAATGAATACTTTCAAACAGGAAACATACAAGCTTTTACAGTGTGCTTTTTCAATAAAATGCATCTAAATTCATCATACACTCCAGAAATAACAATTTTGTTAATCTTATTTTAGAAAAACAATCTATTTTCTGATAACCCATGTGTTTCCCCTAATCTATACATTCAGAATCAAATGTCAAATGTGTATTAAGTCCTGAGTCTAATTTAAAAAATTCTTTTTTATAGTCCTATAGTCTCAAGCTCTTTTTATTCTTAGGTTGAATTGTTTCATTTCCATGTTATATGCAACATTAAAGAATGACTTCTTAAATGTATCTGTTATTTATTTTCAAATTGCAGCTTATCAAATACGTACGTAATATGTAATTAAACATCATTTCCTTAATTGAGATGTCCTGAATTAACCAGCAATCATCAGTTTTATCAAGTTAGATACAATGTATGTTCTTACAGTTTTCAAAGGGCTAATAAGTACTTCTATGTCATTTAACTTGCATGTGTTTCAGATTAATAAAATCAATAAATTAGTCATAAAGACCTCCCTATATATTTCATATTTGTACTAAAAATTAGCAGTTCTAAAAGTAGAAACTTATTTTTCTAAATATGTAGCTAAAAATTTGAACACTCTTCAAAAACTGGGTTAACAATTTAACCACCCTTGTTGAATCTATTCCATGCCTGAACAGTACAGCACTAGGCCCTGGAGTCAGACTGCCTCAGGGCTCAAATTCTAGCTCTACTACTTAACTATTTCTGTGAGCAAGCTACTTAAGCTCACCATACCTCACATTCCTCAACTTTAAAACAGTAATTATACAACAGTACCTATTTTACAGGGTTTCTGGAAATGTTAAATAAATAATTATTTCAAAAATAGAACTCCAAAAAGGGCCTTGAAATGGCTGACTTGTACACATGCCATGCAGTAAGTCTTTAAATAACTGAAACCCAAAAACTAAAATACATATATCTAGATTTAAATGCTCAAAACAATAAAAAAGCATTATTTCTGTGAAAAGAGCAATAATTTTATGGAAACAGTTTCTAAGATGCTGGGGAACACAGAATCACAGGTTTTCATTTGAGCCTTATAGCATACATTTTTATTACAACACAAACACTAAAGCATTGTAACGCATATGTTGTGCCATGCCTCAATCAAAACTACTATAACGTATATGTTACCTCAACTATTAAGAGGCAATTTCAATTGCTATAACTAACAAATGTGAACCCCTAAGAAAATTCAACAGAATTGAACAATGCTATCAATTAATAGCTAAAAACACTTCTGAAAGACATTTCTCAACGCTGGACCTCTGTTTAATTTGTAAATAAAAAGTGGATTAAATTATTTCTCAAAGTCTTTTTCAGCTCCATAATTCTGTGTGAATCATTAGCGTGTCTCTTAATTCACTGAAGAGTGAAGTGTCACAAATACACATTAAATGCTATTTTTGTAGCTTCAAAGTAACTGAATCTTTTAAATGTCTATAGCAGAAAAAAAGCAAACTGTATTTAATTATACTAAGATCTAAAACTTTAAGTAAACAAACACTTGTGTTTTATCATAGACCAATACTAAAAACAGTTTATATTTTTACATAGTTTCAAAACCAACCCTAAACTGTAAGGTATTTTGTACCCTAGTTCCCCTTCTTAAGACTTTTACCCTCCTTGTAGAAACCCCTCATTCACACTAAATACTGTAACTGAAAAAAGTGTTAAAGACACCCTTTCTCAGGAGTATTGCATTTTCAAAGGGCAAGAAGCCCTAAAGGAGAATGTTTAAAGATGGAGTGTTCAGCATCAGAACAGATAAAGAAACATTCTTTGGGATATGTGAGAGGGACAGGGAGAAGAGAAGGAATAAAAAGGAAAAAGACTTTATCTGACCACACAAATTCACGGCTGTTCCTTTCCTGGTTGCAAGGAGCATGTAATAATGACTTGAGTTTAAATAAACAGTTTGGAAAGGTTTTGAAATAAATTTTTGAAAGAAAATTATTAAAATTTCACATAACAGTCCTCTGGAAAAATTAGGGTATTATTTGTCTTTCTGCTCAGGTATTAATCAATCATGTAGGTACCTTTTATAAATTTTATGATATAAAGGTCCACATAAAGATAGCAACACACAAAATAACATTAATCACTATCCCATTTTGAAGGACCAAATTTAAAAAAATAATCCAGTAACATCCCCTTATCTTGCACTGTTACTCAATAATTCATGAATTTATAAGTGCTTGGTAACCTATAAAGCATGTTAATGTAGTGTTATTACTACTTAACTGCTTTGCTCTTACCTTTTTATGCTAGTGGCTATTACAGATTGGTAGTGTCATAAAAGAGGCTACAAGTTCCAAATGAATTACAGGTGAGCATTCAAATGCCTTTATGACAGGGGAATTTTGTATCAGGAAAAATTATTGCTTAAAGGTACATTTTACCCATTCCACACTTCTGCCACAATCCAAGCATTTAGCTGTTTCCACATGTTGGAAGAGGGGGAGCATTCTGGACAAGGAGGAACCTCATAAAGAAAAACTTAGCCTATCTTGAGCTAAACTCTCCTAAGAACTTTGCCTCTTAAAATGTGGGATGAGATCACTCACCGCTTCAAGCCAGTGCTCGCTCACTCTTTGTGATGCTCATGAAACCAGATCACATATCCAAGATTTTTTAAAGAAGAAAGATTAATATTCAATCTTTTTGCTCTCTCTTTAAATTGTTGCTCTATTAGCTTCAATTTATAAATTATAATGATGACTGCCAAATCCCCATCTTCATTCACGAAGTGCCTATATTTTTAACTTCCTCTAGAACATTTCCAATTACAGATCATTATTCCAAATTCAGTAAGAAATTCCAATGTTACTCAGTTTCTTAAAACCAGCTCTTTATTGTCCCACTCGAACTCAAAATCTGGATCTTCACTGATGCCTATTTGCAGTACACTAGAAACAACTGCCAAATCCTAACCATACTTTCATCTCCCATCAGCAAACATTCTGACTGAGCAAAGAACTAGACAGTATTGCAGGAGGTAAGAAAATAAGCATTAAGACAATGTGTTCCTTTCCTTATGAACTTTTCAATTCAATAAAAAAGGGAGCCAACTGATAACTATAATAATTACAATGTACTGAGCTCTTACCATGTGCTAAGCACTGTGTTGAACCATTTTCATACATTATCTCCAAAAAAACAAACACAAATAAAAAACCCCGTAAGGGAGATACTATGATCTCCAAATTAGAAAAATAAGATCTGTAGAGTTTGAAGTGCATGAGGTCACACAGCTAGTAAATGGTAGAGCCTGAACTCAGAGCTCTGACTACAAAGTCCTTGCTAACCATAAACAAACAGTACAAAACAATTTAATTGCCAGAAGAAAGGTAAAAACAGAAGAAGCAACTTTTCCCAAATTTATCTCTTTGACTCCCTTCCCACTGCCAACACCCTATTTCAGAATTCCTGCAAAGCTGGTGCCTAGAGGACTGCTTAAAAATCGTCTAGGGAGCCCATTTAAATGAGTATTTCTAGGCCCAACCCATGAGATTCTGAATCACTGGGCAAAGGGTGTTTCTGATGCAGATTTTTTAAAACCATACCCCTATTTCTTGCTCATTCATTCATTCAACAAAGATTCAAGTTTCTACTACGCACCAAATCCCATAACTTCATCTCAAATATCTCCCGTACCTCTGATCCTACTGCATTCCACTCTGCAAATACTCTAAAAACCCTATTTTCAACATTTCACTCATTCATCGGTGGATTTTTATTCCCTATCAAGTAAAATGATTGTGATCAAAGTTTTACTGACATATAATAAACACCTGGTACACCATAAGTGCTCAATAAATGTTGGTAGCTTTTCACATTACACAATCTAGATCTGCATTATGTTATTACGGTCTTCTGTTCATAAGGTAAGGCAATGGTGCAACATATGCTAAAAGAGCTGAACACAAGAAGCAGCTACTCTCCCCTTCACACTATATACGCTTTTCCTTCCCCTGCATCCATCCAAATCCTTAAAAGGAAAGCTCATATCCTACCTTCACTAAAAATTTCTTGGCTCTTCCTGACCACAATGTTTCGTTCCTTAAAACATACAGAATAGCTATTCTTACTGTCAGAAAAGTATGTATGTTGACATTTGATTAAATGCAGTCTTATATATCTTCTAATTCCTTTTTAACAATTTTTAGCTCTTGTCTCATTAAGATTCGTGAGAGCTGACTATATGATACATTTTCATTATAATTCCAAGAATGCCTGGCGGGGTGCTAAGTATACAGTCAGCGCTGATATGACAATACCACTTTTTCCACCTATGCAAGTAATCCTTAAGTCACTAACATTGATTTCTGCCTTTACAACAGCATGTACTTCTCTCAAAAATATCTAAATGATTCAAAATTGTCAAAGGCTCATCCTCTATGTAAGGAGACTATACACAGGAGATTGTATAGTTCAATGGCTCTAGCACACTTACTTGCTAAAATACCTTGGTCAAGTAGTTAAATTTCTCAAAATCTAAATTTTCCGGTCTAAAAATAGCGGTAATATTTCTCAGGCTGATATGAAAAGCAAATGAGATAATACAAAGCATTTAGCATAGGATCTGACACATAATTTTTAGTAAATGTTAGCTGTCAGTACTTCCCGATAAACAAAACCTGGAGAGTAAATTTTTTCTAGAGATTAAATTTAAGCAAAGTGACAAGGAAATAAGTCTGGGAATTCACATATCCAGGAAAAAAATCTAAACCAAGTCAGATTTGAACAGAAATTTTCCTCTAATTAATAAGGCTAGGATTTTTTAGTAAGATTACTTTAAGCAAGAATAAATAAAGTTAACCTCACTAATCCAAATAAAGCAACGTGCATAGTTTTGAAAAGGGGCTCAGGAGTCCCCATGGTATAAGAGAAAGAACACAGGGCTTAAATACAGAAAAACTTAACTATAAATAGTAACTCTCACCACCTGCTAACTATATGACATTAAAAAGGTAATTCAAATTCTCTAATCCTATGTTCTTACTTGTAAAATGAGGTAAAAACAGTTGTCACAATACTAATAAATTAAATAAAAAGCCTGACCAGCAGTTCCTCCACTAGTGGATATCTTTCCCTTCTGGGCTTAAAAGTAAAATTTCCGAACTATTTTACAATAATAAGGCTGAAAAATTCATTAGATACAACATATACCCAGTCCAAAGTCAATATTCCAACACAAAATTGGCAGGCAGGAAGAGATTGGCAGGAAAGGAAAAGACTAAGATTTTAGGGAAGACTAAGGAAGTATCTAACTTCTCAACAGGAGCATGTCTACTAAATGCAAACAGCATGCAAAACATGACTCATGAAGGAACAAGAATTTTAATGAATTTTTTTGGTAACAACTGGATACTGTGAATGTTTCTGCCCTTGGAGATGACTGTGAAATAGCATTATTATTACATATTATGTACAGAATTCATGTAAGAAACATGAACTTCCCACTTACGTTTTCTGCAACCCACTCAGCTCTTCCCCACTGCTCTCAAACAAGATCATCCTATCTGTTCTAATTGCTAGAACGTTACCACAAGATGAATAATATAAGTTTCTTATCCATTGACTCCAACAACATATTTATGCTTACATTTTAGGATTGCTAAGAAGTTTAACTCAATTAGGGAAATTCCTTGACTCATTCTAGATCTGAATATATCCAAGAGCTCTACAGTAAGGCTATAATAACACTGCTATCATAATCAATGGGAATAATTTTAAATTGCAGTACTTATTAGGGAAAAAAAGGGAAAAGAAATTTCACAATGCAAAGCTCTGTAACCAAGCTACAGCAAAAAATACATAAGGTGTTCCTTTATATGGCTTGAATGTTGAAGAATTTTGGATGAAAACATGCAAAAAATAACTTAGAATAAGAACCTTAACTTTACAAATATCACATCCTGAAAAATGCTTTAAAAAAAGTTTTCACTGGTAGCACGTTTGAGTTCATACCTTAGTCCTTAAGCAAACTGCTCTATCAATAAGAATCTCTGTCTCCAAATTTTATTCTACATTACTATTCCAATACAGAGCTCCCCCCTAAAAGTAGTAGATATGGTATCAACATGGAAGAAGTATTTCTTTCTATATTCTTTTCAAAAGAAATTATATTCTTTTCAAAAGAAATTATTTTCTTTTATGATCTGAGCTTAGGTGATTCTTCACAGTATGGTGAAATAGAGGATCTTTGCTGGAGGAGCTCTAATTTTAAATTTGCAGATTAAGTGTCATGTTTCCCAACTCTTAGAGTTTTTCTTATCTGAGACCACCAAATTTCAAAGATGGCCACTGTTTTCAGTCACCTTTTGCCTAACTTATATAATGAAATATAATGAGCAACTTGATTCCGGTTATAATTTTTCACTTATATTAAACGGGTAATTGTGATTGATGAATGCATTCTCTACAGCACAAAGGAACACACAAATTACAGGTGTACAATCTGCATCTGGAGACTATGGAATTCTGGAACACAGAACTTCCTATTAAGGCTTTATTGAGAGATGCTTATCACAGACTCAGTTTCAATGAGCTGTCCTCTATGTGCTAATAAAGTTAAAGGTGTAGATTTCCAAGAGATGCATTAATAGCCAACAGGAAAAAGCAAAATGCCTTTTGAAAACCAAAATAAATGGATCTCTAAGGTGGACTTTCAAATAGTGACAGATGGTAAAAGAAAGAATCCTAATCAGTTCCACTCAAATCATGAGGGTCAAGTTAACAACCTCTCCTTGTGAGGTAACACTAATGTAATACTGTAAAATATAATAATGCAATAATAACTGATACATTAAACGAAAAATATCTTAAGTATAGATTGAACCCTTCTTCCCCACACTTTCTGGTCACTCAGCCTGTGTTTTATATCGCCCTATCAGAAAGAGGTCACTTAAGGATAGTTAATCTCAGTGAAATACCCAGTATACTAATTCAAGAATAACCAAAACTATACTTCAAAAGGGGAAAAGAAATGAAGTGAGAAAAAGTTAACATCCTACTTAAGATGTTACCACGTTATTTATGAGGGCAACAATTATCTACACTAATTTTATTGACAATGGCAATAATTACTAAAGCATAAAATATTAATTATGTAGCAGTATTTTCACTTTAACAAAACATACTTGAAAATTCCTTCTCAGGCAGGCTGCCAAATCTAATTTTAAAACTGACGCTAAACATAAAACTACTCACCAACTGGACTGAGAAGGGTGAGGGGTAAAAAAAATACTGGTTCAGGAAAATGAGATTGGATTAAGAAAAAATTACTTTAATAAGCTGTCCACCAAAAAATACATAGAAGTTCGAAGTCTAAACGAGGCTGGTGTTTCCTAAGGGAATAGCTTAATAAATCGGTCTTTTCTCTATGCATGGCTGGGGTTTTAGAAACCGTCACACTTGCATAAAGGTATGAGCATGAAGATTATAGAGAAATTTTACAGAGAGCCAATATAGTGAGGAGCATATCATCCTTTAAGTAACATACCATCCTTTAAGTAACAATAGTTTGCTAAATAATAAAAAGGGGAAGGGGGAGGCTGGCGATCCACCTCTCACAACCCCGCCCCCAAATTGGAGTATTCTGAGAGACTGATATGTAATGATACATCAGCGCAGCATACACACGCACAAAAGAAAATACTTCCAATACTGTAACATAAAGCAATCACTCCACATTAAAATACAGGCAATATTTTCTACGTAAGTATATATAGTGTGCTGTAACTCTCTAAAATGCCTATTAATACGAAAGGAACCACCACTTTCACGCCCTTCCATATTTTAGTAAACTACACTACAGATCTATGATAAACAACTCCTTGAAAAGCAAGCACATTCCCTTTATACCTCCATTGCCTTCCTTCTCGCCTTAAGATACCGTCACAGAATGAACCTATACAACTTAAATTCGTTTATTTCCCTGTGTGCTTCCCTTCCTCCCTCTCCGTGGAACACAAATATATTTTTTAAGTTCACATAAATTGATACCCAGCACCAGTAACTAAGCCTATTTGAAATCTACTTCATTTTGAAAGTTCTAATAAGATGTGTTCAGGTTGGAAACGAAAAACTACCTTATAAGGGTATAAAAGACTGAAAGCAGGAAGCGGCTTTGACAAAACTAAGGAAGTTGCAGCGCGCTTGCTCACTGGGGGACTTTTTTAAGGCTAGAGAAGTAACACATGACACCTTTCTCTCAAATTAAAATGTGACTGGGTTGACCGGTAGAAACGCAGTGGGAGATGGAAAAGACCGGGAGTCGAAAAGGAAGAGGAGGTGGGTGGTCAAATGAAAGCCCCGACCGAGGTTCCCATTTTCATGGTCCGATTCTTCCCTTTCCCCACCCACACCCGGGGCCGAGTGTTGTCACAGCAAGCTTGCAAAATCTATAAGGAGCGCTTCTCTTTTCTCGCTCCTCTGCAAGGCCGGTCCCCGCGCTGGATTCCCCTCGGTCCCCAAACCCGCGGGCAGGAAAGGGCACCAAGGGAAAGGCGAACAGGGTGCGCCGGGCTCGGCGACCACCCAGCGCGATCGCGGGCCCGGGGAAGGCGACCGTCCCCGCAGCTCCCCGGACGGCGCTGCCCACCGCGGTGGGGGAAGGGCCCGGAGGGGTCGCGCGGAGAAAGCCGCTCCCGGGGGTGTTCTCGGCCCCGCGAGCCCGCCCAGGTCCCAGAGGGTGCAGCGAGGGGGACAAGGGAGGCCCCGGGTCCGGGCCCCACCCCTCGCAAGCCGGAGGGGCTGGGAATGACACCGCCGGCGGCGCTACCTCGCCGCCCCATTCATCTCCTGGCCTCCTCCCTGCCCCGCCATTTTCCTCTGTACGCCTCAGTTTCCCCACCCCCGCCCATCAGCCCCTTTACCCGGTGCCACAGTCCACCACACAGGCCGGCAGCCGTCCCGCCATCTTCCTCCACGCCTGCTGCTGCCGCTGCCGCCGTCTGCTCCGTGCCGGTTGTGGCCAGGGATGGGCGGCGGGAGGTAGGAGCTATCTGACCATTCACGGCCGGGCCGCCCTCTCCGTCCGGGGGGGAGCCGGGAAGCCGAAGCAGTAGCGAGAGAGCAGCAAGCTCGGTCAGCGGCTACCACTTCCGCAACCCAGGCAGGCAGGCAGTCCCCGCCCTGCCCCTCCGCGGCCTCCTCCCCTTCTCTCTCTCCCCTCCTCCTCACTCCTGCCCCCACCCTACAACTTCTTCCCCTCACGCCGCCTTTCCCCGGGAAGCCAAGATGGCCGCCGGTGCCGACGCCCCGGCCAGGCCAGGCCCAGGCCTCCAGCGCTCCCGCTTCCGGCTCCGAGCGGGCGGGGCGAGAGAGCATGCGCAGTGGGGTGCGCCGCCAGCCGCCGCTCCCATCCGGACCGTGAGGAAGTCCACCTCGGGTGTTGCACAAGGTAGGGGCGGAGAAGTCAGCCCGAGCTTCCAGCTCTCCTTCTGAAGCTGCAAGGGGCTATTAGTTCCAATTACTTCTGTGCTAGGTTGAGGAAAGAAAGGGACCGCATCCCGCAGCCACGAGTATCTCCTCCGGGGCCCCGGGGAAGACGGCCTAATTGAAAACATTGTCAGCGGCGCACACCTGTTTTTATAACTTGAGTGGCTGCTTGTCTGGGTGGAAAGGAGCGGTGGCAGAGCGAGGGTGAGCAGTCGCGGGAGGGATGAACAAAGGCTTGTGCCGCGGCTCGTCGGCCTTTGTGCGGTTTTGGTTGGTTGGTTTTCCTTAGTAACACTTGTGCGTTGTTACAACGTCGCACGTTACAAGTGTTACAACACGGTTTAGACTGTAGGCCCCCAGAAGGCAGGCCTCCCGGGAGTATCTTCTACGCAGCATACTCTACTAGGATAAGCCTTTGAAGGCCTTGGATGACAAAGATTTCCCTCTGTAGTAGTTTAAGAGGCTACTATTCAGTTTGCAGGATTACACCAAGGATTAAGGACCAAAAAATTTAATTTAAAAAAAAGGTTAAAAACTGGAAAGCCTAGAATAGTGGTTTTCAAACTTCTCAAAGTGAGCATCAGAATCACCCGGAAGTCTTGTTAAAGCGCAGAAAGCTGGGCCACACCCCCTGAGTTCTCAGATTAGGTAGCCTGGAGTGGGGTCTGGTGATTTGCATCTGTACCAAGTTTCCAGGTGATGGTCTGGGACCCCTCCCACCTGGGAAGACTGGAAGGTTAATAGCTTTCTTCACCAGGTTTGTCTTCTGGTAAACCATCTGGATTTACTTATATGAGACAAATAGATTTTTTTTTTTTTTTTTTTGCCTAAGAAAGGATGCCTGATTACTCCAGAAGATCACATAGTGTGTGGTGTTAGACCAGCCTGGGGTATGGAATGTAGGTTTTTCATTCATTGGCAAATAAGTATTGCTCACTTTTTCTTACAGCGGGGACTGTGCTGACCCTGAATATTCAGTAGGCACAAGATAGATAAGGTCTCTGTGCTGTAGAGTTTACAGTTTAGTAGGGAAACATACAAATTTTGTTAAAAGCAATAGAATCAAAAAGCAGGAGGATACAAGAAATGGGGCAGAGGATGGGAAGATGGGAGGGAAGTAGAATGTAGGGGAAACGTCTCTGACAAAGTGGCATTTAAAAGCTGAGGGCCGGAGGTTCGTAGGAGATAGGGAAATCTTGAGGAAGAAGGGGAGCCCTCCAGAAAGTATGAACAAAAAGAGCCACGGCCCTGAGGTGGAAAAGAGCTTGGCTTTTTTGACAAATTGAAAGAAGACCCAAGTGGTTAAAGTGAAATGAGCCAGGGAAGATGGAATGGGAGGTGAAGCCTGAGGGAAAAGAAAAAAATCAAACAATGCAAGGATTTGTAAACTTCTCTAAGCATCTTAAAGTTTAGCCTAAAAGCAGCTTGGAAGCCATCAAAGTGATTTAAGCAAGAACATTTAAGCAAGGGGTGAAGTGAATGGTCTCATCACATATAGTATGCTGGCCTTCAGAGACAGAAACGTGAGGAGTAGCATCCAATGCGATCAGGTTTGTGCAAAGGAGACTTAATAAAGGGCAGCAGCAGCATCACCGTCAATTAGTGCCCAGCACATCTGCAGCTACTCATAGAAAATAAACAAATAATCCTCAGAAGGGATGTCTTTCCCCAATCAGAAGATTGTCTTCCAAGAAGTCATACAGAAGAGGTTCTTCATTCAGAGGCTTTGTTTTCTTTTCTTTTTCCCTATATGTGGATGATATCCTATGGGGATTCTTTGCTGCCTTTTCCACCATCAGATATTTAAGGTCATTTGGGGGAGCAGATGCCTGAAGACTGGCTCTGACAGAAGAGGGACATGTGATTGGGTAGATTTAGAGCAAGTGGTTGTTTCCAGCATTACACGTAGTCAGTCAGGACTGAAGGGATCCTACCAAAGGGGTCCCAAGGACTGAAGCTAGGAGCTTAAACCCAGGGAAGTTCTCATGCTCAGGGAAGCCCTCAGTGGTAGATCCTCAAAATGGCTGTCCAAATGCTGACCTTGGGTGGGTTGCTGTGGAAGTAATTACATCAGTGTTACGAAACTAGTAATGCTCCCAAGGTCCACGCATGTGACATTACAAGTGAAGAGGGCTGTGAGGAGGGTATGGCAATGTGGAGAACTCACAGAAGAAGGCAGAAAACTATTGCTATGTAGAAATGCAGGCCTGGTGTTGCCAAAGCCTCCCTTTTTTCAAGAAAAGTCAGAAATCTGTATTTTTATCTTTTAGTAACTAATTCTTTGAGGGCTGTATCTGACCTGTGAGCTTCCAAGTTTTCAACTTCCGATTTGAGAGGCTGTTTAATGTTTCCTTGTGTATCACATTCAAATATGAAGTTCATGTCGGTGCTAGGTACTGTATCTCATTTCATAGGCATGAGGAAACCTGCCACAGTCTCTTTGATGTCCTTAAGACTGCAGTTTGTCTGCAAAGGCTGTAACTGTCAGAAGTGTATCGAAGCTTCCAGCCCTAGTGAGAAGTGTCATTTCCTCATAATTTGTCTACCCAAATGCTTTGCTTGCTTAAGACCCCTTCTGCTTCCTGCTTGCTACATGCCACATTGGTCAGCCTCTGTACTGCTGCGGTGGCTCAGCCTTCCTGAGCTGTGCAGAACCTTCGGATGCACATCCGGCCAAAGCTTCTGACCACTCTGTTTGCATATGCACCCCTCCCCCTTCCTGCCCACCCTTCAAATACAGAGTAGAGGATGTCAGAGCTAGAAGGCTCTTGGAGATGATCTTGTTGGATGTGAAAAGGAAAGCAGTGGTGGATGTTGGGGGTTTGTTTGACTGCCCTAAATCCATTGCTCCCTATTGCACCCTGATTTTCCTTGTAGTTCAGGTCAACCAGATGCTTGGTTCTGGTCAGTTTCCAAGCCCAGTTCCTAACCTTTCAGGCATTTGTGAGTCTTGCAGTATCCTTCCAATAAATCCCCTTTTGCCTAAGTTATTAATCAGTTCCCATTACTTGCATCAAATTTAAGAACCTTCAATGATACAGAAGCCCAGAAAGTTTAAGTGATTTTGCCAAAAATCTCAGAGAAACTAAGGAACAGAGTTGAGACTAAAACACAGTTCTGACCCCTTTTCAGAGCTCTTTAGTTGTAATGCCACAAGCGTTGTTTAATTTGACTGATATACTGATTACCAGTTAACATAATATTTCCTAGGTATCTCTGTGCTTTAAGACCAATTTGGCAGGTGTCTCTGCATCTTAAAATATCCAAGAAATTCACGTTCCACTCGATCTCCGTTATTTTAAAGTGGAAAATATATATATATATTTAATCAGCTTAGGTACTTGCTACAGGGGTGACTATTTGCAAGTTAGCAGACAATCAAATCCACAAAGAGCATTGACTAAGGCAGATAAGTGGTCAAGATGTCCATGCAGCCTCATGGTCAGAGGGGGTGGTGGTGAACTGTGGCTTCTCCCTTCTCAAGTTGTATGATCTTAGACGACAGTGTGTAGAGAGAGTGCTGAACTTGGAATCGAGCTCTGTAAAAATCTGTTTCTTCATCTGTTAAAATTGGCAGGAGTACTTATAGGGTTGTTATAAAGCTTGAACTTTTAAAAAGTGAATAGTAAATTATAAAATGATTCTGTGAACAGATCAAGAGGAATGTGGTTTAATTATGAAGTAATGACTCTCTTACTACTTTAATAGACCTAAACATCCAAAAATGTCTTCCTTTTCGCAGAGTTTATCTTAGGTCCTGTGTACTTACTCTTTTAATGCTACCATTATGCAAAATATTTTTAGAATGTCTCCTTCAGACTTGTCTTCAGAGCCTGTGGCACATTCCTTTAAATATCTTCATTGGTGACAAACATTGGCCCTTTGTGGG
The DNA here is from genome assembly GCF_009834535.1 of Camelus ferus. NCBI lineage: Eukaryota > Metazoa > Chordata > Mammalia > Artiodactyla > Camelidae > Camelus > Camelus ferus. The sequence continues at coordinate 14,489,787 of NC_045700.1, forward strand.
TAGATCTGATTTTTAGAATTAACCAAAAGTCTTTTTTTTCAGAGCCAAGTCAAATGAATAAAATGACTGGTCAACTAGGGCTGTGGTTTTTGATCAAAAGTTTTGTGTGACTGTAAAGTTATAAAAACTAGTTTCTATAGGTGACTTAAAAACTGCTTCTGACCATGGTTCTAAAAAGAAGTTCCAGAAAGAATTTACTGAATGGTCACATCCCTGGGATAAAAATATTACACTCAGTCTGTGTTTAATCTCAATGGAACGTATATTTCATTTAGTGATGATATCTGTACCATGTTTGAAACGATACAGATGTAACTCTCAATTTGAAAGAAAATAAAAGACTGCACACACACACATATCATATTACATATAAAAACAAATTCCTTAGTAGGAAGATTTAGCTCAATGGTAGAGCATGTGCTTAGCATGTGCAAGGTCCTGGGTTCAATCACTAGTACTTCCATTAAAATAAATACATAAATAAATGAAAACCTAATTACTGCCCTCCTCCAAAATCCAAAAAACAAAAGGAAAAAAATTTTTTTTTAATTCCCGATGAACTATAAATCTGCAATGTAGCATAAAATCCATATTCCTCATAGGCCTGCTAAGCCCACTGCATTCTGGACCTGCCTCCCTCTCCAACTAGTCTCCTTCTCTCCCTGAGGAATTAACCATCAGCCTTCCTGCTCTTCGCACACACCAAGGGCATTCCTACCTGCATCTTCTCCCTGGACTTCTCCCTTAATCAAGAGTTACTCCTGAGTCAGTTTAAATCCCATGTCATCAGAGAAGCTTTTCCTGACCACTCAGTCTGAAATAGCCTGCCTCACTCTACCATGTGCCACCAGGTTTTAATTCTCTGGTGAAATGCCATGCTTATTCATTGGTTCATTGGGTTGTTGTCTGTCTTTCCCAATTAGAAAACATCCCCACTAGTATTTGAAGAAGATCTGGCATATAATAAGTGCTCAACAAGTATTAGTTGAATGAGTCGAATAATAAAAACAAAACTATATTAGAAAATCAGAAGAAAATTTAGGAATATATTTGTATTATCTCAGGGTGGGAGAGACTTTCTTAAGTAAAAGTAAAACTCAACCATTCATGAAGAGATTTGGTTACATAAATTTCCATAGGCTAAAGATTTTTTTTTGGTGATTATACATTAGATGAAAATATTTACATCACATAAGACAAAGGTGAACATCTCTAATAGTTAAAAATGATTTTTTAAAAAGCCAAATAATGCAACAGAGACATTGGTAAAGGGTATTGACACAAACTCCCTGCAGAGGAAATTTAAGCAGATAATTCAAATGGGAAAAGAGGTTTTTCATTGCTGGTAGTAAGAGAACCACAAATTAAACAAAGACAGATGTAATTCTTCACCCATGAGTCACAACATTTAAAAGGAAAAAAAAATCCAATTCTGATTATAGAAAAATGGACGTGTGCTGAACACTATTCCTGAGAATGAACTGCCACAGCCTCCTATAAAGTTAACCACCAGTACCTATTGAAACTTAAAATTTATTTACAGTAGTCTTAGGAATCCCATTTGGTGAATCCTAAAAAAGTAAAAATACTAATGTTGGAGGGAAAAAAGATTATAATCATGAAGAATTATTTTAAATGTTTAATATTTAGAAATACATCTTTTATGTCAAGTGCCTCTGTGACCAGGTTAAATCTGAGGTTTCTTTTAAGATCATCTGGGAGACCATTATACTAAGTGAAATAAGGCAGAAAGAGAAAGAAAAATACTATATGATATCACTTATATGTGGAATCTTAAAAAATGACACAAATGAACTTATTTACAAAACAGAGACAGACTCACAGACCTAAAAAACAAACTTATGGTTACCAGAGGAGAAGAGGGTTGGGGAGGGATAAATTGGGAGTTTGGGATTTGCAGGTATTAACTACTATATATAAAATAGATAAACAGCAAGGTCCTACTGTACAGTACAGAGAACTGTAATTAATACCTTGTAATGGCCTATAATTAAAAAGAACATGAAAAGGAATGTGTATGTATTATTGAGTCACTATGTTGTACACTATGAAATTAACACAACATTGTAAATCAACTATACTCCAATTAAGATTAAAAAAAGAGGAGACTGGATCTTGAGGAACCCCTACAATCGCATCCATATGTCTGTGTTAACCTACCGGGATATGTAGCAGAGATCAATATTTATATTTTCTCTTTAATAACAATACCTGGATTTTATTCTGGTGCCTATACCAAAAGACAGCATTTCTCCATCTCGTGCCCATGGAGATGTGGCTGTGTAAAAAAGTTATGGCCAATGAGATACAAGTGAAAGTAGGTGAGTGGGATGTCTGGAAAATATATTTAAAGAAGACTGACTCGGGAGAAGCACCACTTTGGTTTTTCCCCTCCACTTTTTTTTACCACCTGAAAGACAGGTTAAGTAACTAGAGCTTCTCTGCCATTATGGGTGATTAACTGACCTTGAGACTAGAAGCCATGTCCAAGGAAGGTAGAGCAGAAAATTAAGAAGCGCTTAAATCCCTTGTGACTCCAAGTGCCGTATATGCTGTGGGCCACACACTTCCAGACTTATTTTACACAAGAAAAAAAGAAACTCTTAGGGCTTAAGCTATTTGCATTCTTAGTATACGTGCAGCTGAATCTAATTCTAATTGATAACACCATGACATAATGTTAAGTGCAAAAACCAAGTTGCTAAATAATATCAGAAGAATATAAACTGAAATGCTTGTGGATGATAGGCTGGTAATATTAAATGGTAGATTAATGAAGGTATAAATAATAGGGAATGGAAAGGACCATGTTAAACTGGAAACTCTGCACAGCATCGGTAACATTATTAACAAGGGGGCTGTGGATCCAGATCTTTCATGTTAAAGTTGCCTAATGTTTTGCCAAAAATATTTTCCCCAAGTGTGGGCTGCCAATTTGTGAACTTTGATTTGTAGTATGGTCTAATATTTGGAAAACCATGGGGAAAATGGAGGTGTAAGGGAGGGAGGAAGGAGAGAAGGGTGGGCTCTATAGATGTATGTATTTATATGTGGTATAAACACAGAAACTATATGGGAGGTTGCACATAAAACAGTGGAGACGTCAGAGGTGAGACTGAAGGGAGGAGATTAACTTTTTCATTATAACTTTCGTTATAACTGTATTTTCTGTCTTGTTATAGTTAATATACATTAATTTTGTCATTAAAAAAAAAAACTAATAAAGTAGGAGGAAAATTGCTGAGAAGTTACCCAGACTTGAAATCCAATGCAAATGCTACAACATAGTCATAGAAAGCTGTTAGGATGATTCAGTCTGAGCAAGTTCAATGTATCTTAGGAGCAGGTCATTAAATTATTAACACCTTAAACTAAAAAATACAGATTTGAGAGAAAAAACACAAACACATTGTAGGTTGCAGTGACTTTTGTTAGGTGTACACAAATAGGAAGTCAGATAAACATGAGTCAGTTGGAGGAAAAAAATAGAGAAAAAAATGTTTCAGAAAATGGAACCTTGATTATTCTTTAAATAAAAGATAAAAAGAAGTGTATTCTGAGTTCTTTGAAGTTACAGTGTGATCCAACGTATAATTGCATTCAGTTTAACATATCATGTTGGCTTTTATTAATACCAGTTCTAGTTTTAGAGTAGCTCAGATTTTTTAAAATATTCATTGCTTTTTTTCTGCTTCTGTCTCAGGCATTGCCATCTCTTCAAAACACATATCTGAAGTGTTTAGGCTTCTCACCTCAATCCAAAACTGTGCATTTGGTTCCAGTTTGATGAGAAGAAACTGAATTGTGAGTACATTTTTTTCTGACACATCTATTTTCATCCTTTGGTAAATTTGGCAACCTGTGACAGTTCTCACATTTCTGGAACTTGTCTCCCAGTTACAGAAGAAGCTAATACTGATACTATGATAAATAATAAATTATTTGACTGTTTGCAGTTTATCTGAAATGAAGTTTATCAAACTTTCTCCTCCTGCTTTCTCCACTCTCCCTCTCCCCCAACCCCAGCCCTAACACATACTCTGTGCCATGGCAGCATTTATTTGTTAAGAAACTGTGATTTATAAATAGAATTCAATTGCATTAATGTTGTGTCAGTGTTTTTTTCCACAGAATAATAATTTTGCAGAAGGGGCTTAGTATAACTCCTCAGTTTAACAAATAAGGAAACAGGGGTACAGTTAAGTGACTTATTTAAGCTCTCACAACAAATTAGATTACTTCTACTTAAATATTTATTTCTAAAGATTCATAGAAAATAAGAGCTTTATTGTAAATCAACACAATTCTTATGTAACATAACAAATTCAGTGATGCTAGAAAGTCTGACATAATGTCTTATGGTCAATATGCTTATGGTAGTAAATGAGAGAAACCAAACTCAAACTAGTTTAAGAATAGAAAGGAATTTTTTTCTTTAGAGTGAGTGGAGCTCAAATAAGTGTAAAATCCCAAAGGGTAAATTGTGTTCAGGTACAGCTGGATTTAAAGGCTCAAACGTATCATCAGAATTTGCCTCTCTTTCTCTTTGGCTTTGCTTGCCGCCATGTTGGCTTCATTCTTAGGCAGCTTTACTCACACAGTGACAAAAGTGGCTTATGTTCTAACAGTTCATTGACCCCAGTGCAGAGAGTACATCTTTCTCAGTGATCCTGACAAAGGAACTGGGACTAACTCTCATTGGCTGCCTTGGATCACATGTCCTCTCTGAGCACTTCACTGTGACTCGTTAGTCAAGCCTGGGTCACATGCCCTCCTTCCCCAACCAGTCCTAACAAAAAGAACCACTTGGACAGAAAGTTGGGGAGGAGAGGTCACAAAGGGGATATTAAGTGCTTATTACCCAGAGAGAAGTAATGAATGTAAAGCAAGCAATAACAAATTAAGTCCATTAAAAATTCCGTTTACACTTACATTAAATTGTAACTGATACAATTCAGTATTCATTTCTTGCTTAGTGATTTGGGGTTCATGATAAGCTCATTTAAAAATATGGTACCAGCACTAAAGGAGAGAATACTATAAAGGCAGAAAAAATAGAAATACACTAAAAAATATTACTGACTTTGCAAAAAAAAAAAAAGATGCATTGCATGTGTGTGTTTGTATTGCCAGCCCATAAATGAACACAAAAGCAAATGAAAAGTGAAAACATTGAACATCTGCCAAACAATACATTAATCTAAATGTTTAATGAGTCCGTCAATCCTGCACCGGGAAAGCACTCATTATATTTTTGCAGTAGCACTTGTTTATTTTGGTTTCCATTTCATCTCAAATGCTGATGAGCTTCTACTAGCTTCACTTAATATTATTCTTTTAGAAGATACGTAATTATTCAGTTCATAAAGAGTAATGGTCTGTACACAGCCAATTCCTACCATAATGTAACTAAAACTCTTCTCATTCATTTGTTCATTTGTTCATTTATTTATGTTATGTGCCAGTTATGAATCAGGAACAAGGCTGGACACTAAGATTAAAGAGATGAGTAATTTGCAGTCCCACCCCTTGAAGAAGTCAAAGTACAGTATAAGAAACAGACAAGTGAAAATTAAAGTACACCATGGGCAGGGATCTGCACAGAGCTTTTAAAAGGAGATTAGGACCCATAGCTCACTCAGCTGAGAGACCTGGGAAGGCTTCAGAGGAGAAGACTTAGGCAATGCTTTCCAGGGTGGAAAAGGAGTGAAGGCCAATTCTGTAGGGAACAACATGTGGAGTGACTCAGAGGCTTAGAAGAACCCTGGAAGTTTCAGAAATGGATTATAACCCTGGCTGTGGTACAGGGTATGTACGGGGAAAGAGTCAATGTGAATGACTTTGTGTGCCAAGTTTGGACTTCATGTTGCAGATCTGAAGCCCTGGTCCCCCAGCTAGAATCAGACTGACAGTAAAGAGCCATCTGGTGAACTTGCTAAAAATACAGATTGCCCAGGCCCTACTTCCAAAAATTTTGGTTCAGGAACAATCTGTTGCTACTGTTTTTTTAATTTTATTTTTTTATTGAAGTGTAGTTGATTTACAGTGTTAGTTTCAGGTTACTAAACAGCAAAGTGATTCAGTTATACATACACACACATACATACACACACACACACACATATTATCAGATTTGGGAAAACTTTTTTTATTTTAGTAAATTTGGTTTACAATGTTGTGTCAATTTCTGGTGTACAGCATAATGTTTCAGTCATACATATACATGCGTATATTCGTTTTCATATCCTTTTTCATTATGGGTTACTATAAGATATTGAATATAGTCCCCTGTGCTATACAGTATAAACTTGTTTATTTTATATATAGTAGTTAGTATCTGCAAATCTCGAACTCCCAATTTATCCCTTCCCACCCCTTCCCCCCCGGTAACCATAAGTTTGTTTTCTATCTGTGAGTCTGTTTCTGTTTTGTAAATAAGTTCATTTGTGTCTTTTTTTTTCTTTTGTTTGTTTTAGATTCCACATGTAAGTGATACGGTATTTTTCTCTCTTTCTGGCTTACTTCACTTAGAATGATGATCTCCAGTTCCATCCATGTTGCTGTAAATGGCATTATTTTATTCTTCTTTATGACTGAGTATTATTCCGTTGTATAAATATACCACAGCTTCTTTATCCAGTCATCTGTAGATGGACATTTAGGTTGCTTCCATGTCTTGGCTATTGTAAATAGTGCTGCTGTGAACATTGGGGTGTATGTATCTTTTCAAATTAGAGTTCCCTCCAGATATATGCCCAGTAGTGGGATTGCTGTATCATTTGGTAAGTGTACTTTTAGTTTTTTAAGGAATCTCCATACTGTTCTCCACAGTGGCTGCACCAAACTACATTCCCACCAGCAGTGTAGGAGGGTTCCCTTTCCTCCATGGCCTCTCCAGCATTTATCATTTGTGGACTTTTTAATGATGGCTGAAGAAGAATCTGTTTGTTAAAAGAGTTCCCTACCATGATTCTGGAGCACATCCAAGCCTGGGAGCCACTGTTTGTGGGCAGCAGGAATCCATCAGAGGCTGTAGGGAAGAGATTAACACATTTTGGAAAGATAGTTGTTTTGCCAGTGGAAAGTTGCAATAGAGCAGGTCAAAACAGGAGATGGAGAGACCCAATAGGAGAGCGCTGTGATAGAACAAATTAAGAAATGGCAGGTACCTGCACTGTAGCAGAGACAGTGGGGTGCAGAGGCAGATGTTCAGAGAGATTTCTGAGAAATGCAGTCAGCAGCACTAGATCTATTTGATGTGGGAAGTGAAGAGTGTGCGTGGGAGGTGGGGGGTGGAATTAAGTCTGTCAAGGGTGCCCTTGAGAACTGGGAGTGAGAGGTAAGCAGGAGGTGTGGCTGTGTGTTCAGCAGTGTGATGTTAGCTCAAGGTGGGGGCCAGGCTGGAGCTTGCTGTGGGCAGGAGGCCAAGGCTTGGGCCTGGGCCATCCAGGATCCAAAGGCTCAGATTTGCAAACCTCAAGGTTGAAAACTTGTGGATGACTCCTCCCCTAGGGACACCTCCCTTCTCAGTGCCATCTGTGATCCTTGCCAATAGTCACCTCTCGTAGGTTTGATAGTAGCCTCTTAGGCTTTCTCTCTAGCTTATAAACTTCCTGAAGCCAGGAATTATGTGTGCCTACATGTTCTCAGAGCCTAGCCTTGTGCCTGCACATATTTGATGTCGACATTTCCAGGTGAATGAATTTTATTAACTAAATAATTACAGCTACAAAAACCTCATTGTATCTGTATAGGCCTCGTGTGTGTGTGTGTGAAAGAGAGAGAGAGAGAGATTATATAAACTTGTATTTCTGTAATTCTGCATGCTTCCTTTATTACTTTCCAAAATGCACATTTTTATGATTAATGGGAGTATGGAAAATACATTGCTTTCTTCCAAACATTAATTATTGCAAGGTGCCTGTGTAATTAGTGAACCAGGCAATCTCCTACAGATATTAATTTAGATTCCACCAGAAAGAGCTTGCTTAATAAAAAAAAAATAATTATTTTGAAAACTTTCAATCTAATTAATTAAAGACAAGGAACAATTTTCAGTGCAGTTATCCAAATAAGCATTTGTGGATCTAGAGAGATTGGTTTTAAGTAGAGCAGTATGATCACTTTAAAGGATCTATTTATCTCTTTCTCACGTGATGCTGTATAGAATAAATAAAAGAAGCTTTACCCAAGCCCCAAAGGAGTCACTGCCATGAAAAATAAACAAATAATAGAAGGGCAGAAAACGTTAAGACTAACTTGATGGTTACATTACTCCTCACGTATATACTTGCGTTCTGTTCATATATACTTGCGTTCTGCTCATTGATGGATGTTTCCTTTTTTGTTCATTCTCCATTGTCTTTGCCTTCCTTGCTGCAGATAAGTGCCCTCTCAGTACCTAAGAGGAACATCCTACTTATGGAGTTAAAAATCAACAGGAAACTCAAATAGTTACAACTTCTCTTTGTAATCTGCTCTCATGAGAAAGAGCAGTGACAAGTAGGCAAGCTAATATCAGTGATTTCAAAGTATGACTTCCAAGCATATATGGGAATTAACTTCAGATAACCAGAAAATATACACCAGCAAAGATACTGGCTAAAACTGAGGAAGAAGTATGTTTTGGATTCTAATGTCTACCTTTCAGTCTGGTTATTTGGAATGGGTCCCTGCCTACGATAATGAGCTGCCCCTCTCTGAGCCTGTTTGATCCTTTGTTACTTCCCTGTGTGTATTGATGATGTGTCCCTTTGATGTGGTCTAATTATCATGAAAATCTATAACTTCCTGTTTACCCTGATCTCCAGGAGACTGGTTTATGCCTCTCTACTTATCTGTTATGATGTATATGTGCTCGTCCCCTCTATGGACTCAACTCCTTTTTGTGACCCTTTATTCTATATGCACTATCTGTTACGCCTTACTGGCTTTCCCCAGTCTCTGGTTTTGGCTTCTCTGATCTGCTTTGACCATTTGCTACCCAAAGCTCAGCATAACGTACTGCACTAGAGCCTTAGTGTGCTGGTCATTTGCCTCCTTGCTCTCAAATCCATTCATTCCTTGCCGTTCTCTTGCTCTGTCTATATGGAAGGAGGCTGATTCCTGCCAACTCCATTTCCTAGACTCACTTGCCCATGCCAGAAAGGAATGAAGACAATGAAAAATAAAAAGATAAATTAGGAACACTAGCAGCAGAAGAGGAGAAGCCAAGATATTTCTCTCTTTCTCTAATTCAGGGAGATTCTCCCACAGTGACTGCTTCTCCTCTGTGATTCCCATTTGAGGTCCAGCTGGGGACAACGGCTCCAGCATTCTCTTAACACAACCACTCTGTTGGTCTCTCCGACCCTAGGGATGGAGGGTAGAGGCTTCCTGCTATTGCTACTTACTGTGGTGCCCCTCCTTCCCCAATTTGGCTTTCCAGCCCATCCAACACCTTTGTAACTAGGTCTTCATATTAAATTCCCTCAACTGAACCACCTCACTTAGTCTGATTTCTGACTGGTCTCCAGAAATAATACTTGGCAAGTTGTTGGGTAAAAAACAAAATAATTATTGTCATCACAGTAGGTATTGTGAGGTTCACATCCCAAAATGTTGAGCAGAGATGTGAAACAACTACTGCACATGCTGTTGGAAATATAAAATACAATAGAAACACAATCTTTTAGTTTTTTGAAAAGGGACTTTCATTTAGTTCTTATCTTCATTCATTAGTAATCTCCCATCAATAGGGAAACCATGGGGAATGGAGCAGAGTGAACAAAGAGTCATGCCCACGCTGAGTCCAAAATAGTTCCTGGCATATTTGCCTGCACAAAAGAAAGATGTAGTCAGCACCCAGCAGTAGGTAACAAAGTACATTTAACAATGTTAATGTTAAATAACAGTGTGGGCTCCTGCTGCTCTCCCCCCAGAAACTCCTTCTGCATTGATTTAATCTTTTCGTGACACGAAAGCAGTCACATGTGTTACGTGGAAGAGTCCAGAACAGTTGTCAGTGGCCCAGATCGCCTAACAGTGACCTGTCCTATGAGATAGGTTTCAAAATCAAAGTTTTGTGCTCTGAGAAAAGTTGAGGCTGTGGTTTCATGACCTTGGGTAGGATTCAGTTCATCGTGTCTAGCTCCGAAGTATATTCTGCTCTGGTTTTGTTGAAATGGAGCAGAACTAGAATCCACGAGGCGGGCAAATTTTATTCGTCAGCCAGCAGTGAGCCGTGTATTAGATTCCTGGCACTGTCACAACAAAGGACCAAACTAGGGACTTTAGCCACAGAAGTGATTGTCTCACAGTTCTGGAGACTAGAAGTCTGAGACCAAGGTGTTGGCATGGTTGCTTCCTTCTGAGACTTGAGGGGAAGGTTCCATTCCAGGCCTCTCTCCTAGTTTCTGGTGGCTTGCTGGCAATCTTCGGCGTTCCTTGGCTTGCTGAAGCATTGTCGCAATCTCTGTCATCATCTTCCCAGTCAAATCTCTACCACTTGGTGACATTTAAGGTCACACACAGGAAAAGAAAGTTAAAATTTCTTACACACTTACTTCTATCGCCTGAAATTCATACCTGCTACTCAGGGGAAACAGAGATCTGGGTTCAGATCAGGAGTCTCTCTGGGGACAGTGGTTCCAGCTGTGTGTGCCACCAGTCAGTTATTCATCATTTGTGAACCTTGGATTCGTCATCATTAAAATGGAGATGTTAAATTAGGTTGAACCTATGAAACTGACATTTTTGTAGGTCAAAAATCATTGAGTATTAGCAATTTCATATGATTCAACTTCATACCTACTACACAGACATAAGGAAAAAATACTAAATAGAATAATATTCTAGCAATATCCTTAATGTTCATTAAGAGCCTAAAGAGGTACATGATTTATTAAGAGATATGTAAATAAAACCCTGTGGTCTAATGGTCATAGTATAATCCGAGCTTAAAATATCTGCCCCCTGCCACACAGAGCATGAAAGGCCTGTCCCGAGTCCTCTTTTCTGCTGCCTCCCTCCTTCCTCCTTTCTTTCCTCCTCCTTCTTTAAGTTGAATTCTCTTTCTTCCTTTCCTTTTTAACATTTAATTTTTTTAAATAGCTGATATGTTTTCACGCTTCAGAAACCAAAAAATGTAAAAAGAAAACATCTCCCGTACCATCGCTGTCCTCCATCTGTCCCGAGTACTGTCTCTTATGTGTTTCCTGAGTGGTCAGCACATTGAAATGTGTATTGTTCTGTGTGAGTTAAAAAAAAAAAAAAAAAGCTTTGCAATATCTATTTGTATGCATATGACTATGAATATGAATATATTATCTGTTTGGAGTCCAAGACTATCAGTTGATGAATGATAAGCCAAGACCCACAGGAATCCAGCCCCTTTGCCCAAGGTCACTCTCAGAATCAGTAGCAGGGCTTGGACATTAATAATATTTACCCAGTGCTCTACAAAGCCTCACATTACAAATACTAACTTTAAACATAAATAACCTATTTTGTTAGGCAAATATAACCTTATTTATTTATTTATTTTTGGTTTGTGGGCAATGGAAGCCAAGACAGAGTACCTCATTATTCACAGCTTTGTATTTGTGAATTCTCCCACCTGCTAAAAATTTACTTACAACCCCCAAATCAATACCCATGGCATTTTCATGGTCATTCTGAGAGATGAGCAGAGAGGCAAAAAATGTGAGGTCAGACAAGGTAATACTTGGCCTTCTTGTTTCAGGTCTCATACTACACACAAGTGTCCTTTTTGTGGTCCATTTAATGCTGCGTTCTTCACATTTCTGTGCTTTTTGTGGGTGATTTGGCTATTTAAAATGGCCCCCAAGCATAGTGCTGAAATGCTGTCCCCCTCCTAAGTACAAGAAGGCTGTGCTGTGCTTTATGGAGAGAATACAGTGTTAGAGAAGCTTCTTCAGGCACGAGTGGTGGTGGTGTTGGCTGTGAGTTCAATGTTAATCAACAATATACATTGACTCATGTGTCTTTAAACAGAAATACACATGAAACAAGATTATGGGTTCAGTTGACAAAAATGCTGTGACCAGAGGCTTGCAGGAACCTAACCCTGTATTCCCCTGGGAGTGGTGGTTCAGTATTCGCTAATTCAGTGTTCACAGCAACTTTATAGAAGATAACTACTGCGACAACACATAAAGTCAAGTTTTCCTAGCTTACTTTTTAGTTCTTAGTGTCAGTTTATGTTTCTTGAATATGGTAGCTATGCTATCATAGCCCACATTCTTGAATTAAAAAAAATAAATCTCTCATGGACTGCAAAAATGGCTCCTAAATGCAATTTTGGAAGGAAAAGCCTTAAGCCATTATTGATTTGAGTAGTTCAAATATCTCACCACTTTAATAGCCTTTGAGCCATTATGAGATAGACAGTGTGGCAGTAGCTACAAAGTTTACAGTTCCTATAGGAGTGTTTGTATTTCTTATTAGTGTTAAAGAAGAAATTTACAATAATCTTCAGTAGGGAATTGTGATTGCATTTCATTGTATCAACAGCATGGAATTCAACCCAATTTTGCCATTGATAGAAAATGCAGTTTTTGTGTTAATTGCAATAAAAACCAAGTGTTGCTTAGCAAGTTTTTACTCATTATCCCAAGTGTTGGTGCAATTTATGTATAACATATATGCTATATGTTATGTAGAAGAATGGATATAATTCCTTGTGATTTGTTAAAATGTAGGTATTTTCAGGAGGAATAACCTATTAAACTTTATTGATTTCTTATTGCTTTATATCATTTTGGACCATTATACTTTATAAATAGACAAAGATAATTTGGGACAATTATACTTCAGTGTGAATGAGTTTACCAAATGTTTTCCTGACTGCAGATTTTGATAGAAGACTTTGGTAGTGAGAAATAGATTGGTGGGAGTAGGAAGAAAAGTTCAGGCAGACATAGGGAGCTAATCTGTGTAAATAGCCTGTTATGGGTTGAATTGTGTCCTTCTCAGAAAGTTATGTTGGAGTCTTAACCCCCAGTACCTCAGAATGTGACTTTATATGCAGATAAGGTATTTACAGAGGTAATTAAGTTAAAATGAGATCATCAGGATGAGCACTAATCCAATATGACTGGTGTTCATATTAAAGGGGGAAATTTGGTTACAGAGACAGGCACATACAGGGAAACAAAGATTTTCTCTTCTCCCCACTTCCCTAGAATTGTGCCTGGGAGGTTCCCCAGTTCTCCCCTGGTCATTCCTTCTGCTTCTGCTCTTTGCTGGCAGGGGATGGTAGCCAGCAAAGATGGCTGAGATGGTGATCTCACTGCCTTTGCCTCAGCTGGGAGGGCGCGCATCCCCTCAGCTCTCCGGCAGGAGATACACCCCACAGACCACTTTCTCTGAAACCACTAAGGCTACTCACTGCCAGCTTCCTCACTGGTTCTCCTGGGTCCAGACCCCTCCTAGTCTCAGGAAACAGAAATGTTTGGCTCTGACATACTGTACACAATCCAAGTCTTGAGTCCTTTCAAGGCACTGGCTTTGAAATTTCAAAAGCTTAATCTTTTGCCTTCAATAGACTCTCCTCTTAAACTCTTCCCTGCTTATGGTTTTGAAGTCTATTTTGAAATGCGAAAGTATCAGGAATTAACTCTGTGTTTCCTTTCATTCTTTTCATAAGGCAATAAAGGCAAAATAATTAGTAGCCTGAAGGATGAGGGTACGGGGAGGGGTAGAGATAACAGGAAAGAACAGATGGGAAAGAGGGGGACATCAGTGACTGTTCAAAACACTGTCTTGCCACGTGTATTTGTTGTTTTCTCCTCTTCCCCCTCCTCCTCATTTTATTTGTTGTTTTTTTCTCACCACAGCCTCTCAGGTAGTTCTCAAGCTTGAGGATGTCCAAGAACTACCTAGCATAGTTGCACAGACCTCACTCTCTTTGAAGAAGACCTCTCTGGACCAATGGAAATGGCTAACACATAGGCTCATATTCCTTTTCATTTGTGGACACATACAGACTGAACTAAGAAATAGAAGGAAACATTTTAGGTGAATAAGACTGAAATTTATTTTTCAACCAAGAGTTGACTAGCAGCCTGGGGCTGGTTGAGTAGCAAAGCCTATTGTGACTGCAGCCCTGTGGCCCTTTGGCTTTGCCTGTGAAGCAGTTCTTTTAGACACAGATGGGGTGCGGGGTCCTTATCTAGGAAAGACTCACATAAGACAGAAGTCCATCAAAACGACATGACAGATCAGAGGGGAGAGTCAGGCAGACTGCACTGCTGTGCTGCATCTGAATTGCAAAGGAGAGGAGAGATGGGAGACAGTGTAATTAGAGGCATTTTAAGCTCCCTCGTAGGAGGAACAGCAAAATATCCTATATTTGAAACTAGAGTGGGGACCTGAAGTTCTAGGGTTGTGGCGGCAGGGACCAGCAATGTGGGGAAGCGAAGACTGAAAGAAAGAAGGCACAGCGTGTGCTCATACTCAGAGGGAGAGGGTTTGATCAGACTCTTGGAAGAATGAGAGGAAACAGTTCTAGGAGAAAGGAATAGTAAAATAATATTTCTCCCAAGTACAATGAGAGAGGGAAGGCTAGAGAAGAAAGAATGAGAGATTGAGGGGGAGGAGGTGGCGAGGGCAGGGGTGATGGAGCAGAAAGAACTAAAAAGAACGCAGATTGAATATTTACAAGGCATAAAATAAGAATTAATTTTTTTAAGGAACAGTATTTCACTATAGAATGTCTCTCGGCATGCCATTAAAGTTTAATTTAGATTATACAGCTTTGTCATGCTCACTATGTATTTTTCCTAAAAATACTTTAAAAAGTGCTAACCAACCTTCTTGGTCACAGTTCAGAGTACGATTGTGGAGCCTCATATAGACCCAGAGAGTTTCTCCTCCTAAAGGCTGATTTTGTTCTCTACCTGATCCTGCCAGACTGAAGAAATGAGCATGAGTTGTTTTTTCAGTAAAGAGCAACTCTCAAAACTGCTCTGGTGCTGAGAGGAGAGGCAAAAATACCAGTGTTTCAAGTTTCTCCTGTAAAAGCTTTCTCCTTCAAGTCATCCCTGACAGCCAAATAGCACTTTATACTTTTAAAGCACTTTCAGTTGCATTACCTCATCCGAATTTTAGTAAATTCTGTCATAAAGGGCATTTTCTGTATGGTGTGTTTGTACATACTGCCTTTTCCTCACCAAACCCAATAAAATGTTAGACATGGTTAATTAGTTTCTTATACCCTACATACTCTCAGCCTTTCACTATTTTCACTTAAGTGTTTGTTTTGTTTCGTTTTTTCTCTTCTAACTAGGGAGCATTTTATGCTGCTGATCAATTCTCCCGACTGTCCAAATTTCTAGTCTTCCGCTTAACAAAGTAACAGAAGACATCTGAGACCTAGAAAAAGTCTCAGTTGAGGTGGGTCTCAGGCTGTCTGTGTCATAGCCAGCTGCCCCGGCTGGCCGTTCGTTGGTAGTGTGAGAGCCACTGCAGCCTTTTTGTGCTGTTGAGGAACATCAGCGCTATCAACCAAAGTTTCAAAGCCAGCCTAGACCTGGCTGTGAACCCTGGATGTGCCACTTAGTAGCTGTGTGGCATTCTCCATAAAGTGGTGATGTCCACTTAATATCATTTGTCAAGTTTCTAAGTGCAGTAGAGTTCCTGCCACACAGTAGGCATTGAATGAATGTTAATTCCTCCCCTTACCTCACAGAAGGAAGGCAGTTGAAAAGTGGAGTCACCCAATGGTTTATGTGACAAGGGCTGGAATTTGAGCTTTTTAACAGAAGTAGAGATGGGAACGCTTTGCAAAAACTCAGGGTAATTGTGTGCATTGCTAAACTCTGACCAGTCCACCAAACCCACTGAAACCAGGGTATCTGCTGACACCCCAGTGGATGACATAGTCCCCATCAGGTAGGTCATGAGGCACCTGCATACCAAAGTCCCCAGTTGGCCCCAAATGCATACTATAGTCCCAAAGAAGACCATTCCCACCAGCCCCATAATTACACAACAGCAAACACAGATATCATCAGCCAGGCAACATCACTCAGACATTTTACTTTCCTAATATGGGACAAACAGTTTTGAGTGTTTTTGCTTTAAAAGATCTATCTCCTTTCTCCTTTCTTAAACCTCGTCTCTGGGGATTTCCTAGACCCGAACCTCTGTCTGAGTCAAGTTCCCTGCTTTTCTACTCAGATGTCTTCCACTCAGTTCTCAATCTTAGGTCTCTAATAGTCTTTATTTTTTTTAACAGCAGATAGGAAGAACTAGAGTCGTAGCCCCTGGGGAAAAGCCTTGGCCTTTATTCCCCTATGGAAGAAAGCAAACGAAAGCCCACCCACTTCGAACTTAACACAATAGATGTTGATTTTCTGCCTAAAGAGCAAAACAGAGCTGGGAGAAGTGGACTGGAAGATAGGAAGGGTTTGCTTCCACAGAACAAATGATCTCTCTGTGACAGACAGTGGCTTGGTTTCTAAAAGCATATGTAGGGTACATACATTGGCCAAATATTTCATTGGATGCCAGAGATACAAAGGTAAGTAGAACACAGTCTTTACCCTAGGACATCAAAGCCTACTTGGAAGGACAAGTGACACCCATAATGCAGCCTGTCATGATTGTGACAGATGCTAAAAAAAGGCTCAAAATGACAAGCGCTCTGGAGTCATAGAGGGGAAGTAGTGAACTCTAACGGCAGGAGACGGGGCTAAGAGAAGGCTTCACACAAGGGGCAGTGCTGATGCTAATTAGAATCTCCACGTTGGTTCTAGCCAGCAGTTATTTTGTGAAAATGAAATGAATCAGGGAATTTATTGATATTTCTGGTCTGTCCTAATTTTTATTTTTTCTTTTTAATGATCTTTTCAATTTATTCATAAATTTCTGTTTTGTAGATGTGTGTGTGTATATATATATGTGTGTGTGTGCATATATACTTACATGCATTATATTTATATATATGTGTATGTACCTGTATATATTATAAATACTGTGCTTTCTTTTGTGACTCTAGCTTCTGCTTCTCTCATGTATGGTCAAGGGTTAAAATATGCTTGAAGCTATGCTGCTTCTCCATAGAAGATATCAGTGATGATTTCTTCTAAGTGAGCTGAACCTGGAGTCAGTGTGTATTTTATATATATATAAATATATTTATATCTCTTTTTATATTAATCCCACAAATACCTTCCTTTCTTCCTTTCTAAGACTTTCACCTTTATTTGCTGCTCGGTATTTTCTTCACCCTGCTTTTCATATAGTTTGCCAGCATCATGCAGCCTGTAACCGAGCAATCTGCCCCAGGATCCCTTAAAAGAAATACCTGGAGAGGCCCAGTATTGTGGTCCTGGTATGCAACCCCTGTTGTTACTTTCCAAGCTTCGTGCAATTCTGAAACTTCAAAATAGGCTTGCACTTTGGGACGTGCTGCTGTCTTTATTGTGAGGAGATGCTCTATGCCCTGCCCTGCTCTCTTGATCGCCCTTAAGAGTATTTTCTGTTAATGGAATATTTCCTGGAGCTCTCTGTTTCAGCCTGTCTAGAGCTGTCTGTCCTTGAGCTGTCTCTGAGTCACACTGATCCAAGGAAACAGGATTTGTCCTGCTCACATTTTAATAGGAAGAGAGCTCAAAGTAGTGTAACCTGGCAATGATTTCTTAACTGAACCAAAAACTCTACTTTCTGTGCAGTTCCTATAAGTGACCTCCCGAGCTGCTGCTACTTTGTCATCCCATGTCTGTTCTCGGGGAAGGGGTCAGCCTCAGTTGAAGCTTACGTCACCTCCCTGTATTACATGGGCCACAAAAGCACTTTGCAGACTATAATGCATCATACAAACTGAGTCTTACTATAATTATGTTAGAAAGAGCAACCCACCAAAGAGTCAAGTCTGTGTGCAGATCACACCCACCTCTCTGTCCTTTATCACCATTTACGGAAACTACTTTGGGACTCAGTTGCTTATTGTTCCTCTTGGTCATTAAGAGGCTACCCATGTGACTGCAGAAGAGTCCAAAAGAGACTTCAACTTTTCAGGAGTATCCCTGTATTTTTTAAAAAATATGATAAACATTGATTAGTTTAGGGGATCTGTGTTTTTTATTATCATCTATAGTTTTTTCCTGCATTGGTAAATGTCTTCAAATTAAAAAACTTAAAAATCCTCTCTGAGCAGAAATGCATACCTGCTAAAACATACATGGTTAACATACAAGAACAGGGACCAAATCCTTCTGAATCAGCTGGCTCCTGAAGGTAACTTTTTTTTTTCTTTAATGGAGGTGCTAGGGATTGAACCCAGGACCTCGTGCATGCTAAGCATGCGCTCTACCTCTGAGCTATATCCACCTCCTGAAAGGTAACTTCTAAATCTCTCACATTTACGGTTTTTCTTTTAAAAAAATGTTCATTTAAAAATTTTTCTTAGCATCCCCTCCCGTTTATGCTAAGAATACCTACTATGCTTATCTGAGCATATTTATAATAGTAGGCAACTGGAAATGGTAGGCACCAGGTGCAGACACTGAGAATGTAAGTCTGATGATTGATACTGTGCTGATGAAAACATGTTAAATTTTGAAAGTGGCATACTGAATTGTATATTACACCATGATTAAAATGAGGTGCACATTGTATACATGCTGTGCATGTATGGGTGTGGGGGGGTAAAATTGGGTAGGAATATGAAGAAACGAAAATTACCATACAGTAGCAGGAATTATGGATGGCTTTAAAAAATTGCTTGTAAAAATTTTAAGTCTATTTAGCATATAAAGAAAAATGAATGTCCTTATGTTTATGTCTTCGTGCCATGGAGCTTTCCTTTGCTTCCCATTCTTTTTTTTCTAATATATTTTTATTGCAGTGTAATCAGTTTACAATATTGTGTCAATTTCAGGTGTACAACACTTCAGTCATATAGGAACCTACATATATTCATTTTCATATTCTTTTTCACCATAAGTTACTACAAGATACTGAATATGGTTCCCTGTGTGCTTCCCATTCTTTCAACTTTGTGCTTTCTTCTGTGACTCTTCTGCTTTTCTGGCATGTGTTCAAGTGTTTACCTGCTAGACTCCATGCTCCTTCTGTTAGGCATTCTGGCTATAAACGGTGATCTCTTCTACATAAGCTGAAAATGGGTCAGTGCACAGATCTCCGTCCCTTCCTCCTTCATTTCCGTCTCTCTGAGGCGTGAGCTGTCCTGAGAAGCACCTTAAGGATCAGGCTTACGTCATTCCCTCATACTCTCTTTCCACCCAGCCCATGAGTGCAGTGAGGAGACCCTGCTGGGGAAGATCCTCCTGAACTTCAGCTCTCCGCTTCTTTGCATGGAGGGCCCGGTCTACAATCTGTCTTGGTGCAGAATTAAAAATCACCTTCCTGATTCTCTGCTTTGGATCAGGATCCTTATCCCATAGTTCCTCTTAAGCTATTATGGTTTACCCTTTTATTGTATGTTGTGTGCCTTTTGAGTCATGTTCCTGGAACTTTTTGCTTGCTTTGCAGTAAGAGTTACCCAAAACTCAGAATTTAGAAATGCTAGTGCTCCCCCATTCTCAGGAGCTTTTTTACTTTAAAAATGTCATTGTTAATAAATAGTATATGGATATGTATAATACACATGAATCTATGTGAGTATATTTATATTATATATATATAATGCCAAAGTATGTGCCACAATTATAAAATCATGTGTTAGAATGGTAAACACTTAATTAATGAGAGAGGTTTTAATGTGGTGATAAATACTGGGTGAAAGAGAAATAGTTGTTAGTTTAGAGGCCCTCAGTGGACTGGCAAATTTTTTTTTTAAAGGGGAGAAAAATAGGTTGCAGTGTTAAGATTTGATAAGGCTGAGTGGTGAATGCACGTGTGTTCCTATGTTAGTCTCTATTATTGTCTGTGTACACCAACAATTTCACAATTTTTTTAATGTCATTGTTAACAACTTATTACATTGTGCTGGTCATTTGAACTTTTTGATTGATATCTTACAGGAACCAGCAGTGAGAGAATTTTGGAAGTGAAAGGGAAGGGAACCTATACAAAGCAGGTAGTTGAGAGATACAGAAAACAAATTTATATATATTAAGAAAATTACGAAGAGGAACTGAAGTTAAGCGCGATACCTAAAATTGCAATAGAGGAATTAAAAATAGTGAGACGTTCATATTGGGGGGAAGGTTGTAAGGGGGGGTGAACTAAGCACTCATGTATCAGAATGGGAAGGAAGTCCACAGATAAAGTCTGTCTGTTTGATAAATAAAGAAGTGGCGATATGACTGTGTTATTGAGAGATAGGTAAGTAACCACCCAAAAGAATTTTTAAAACTGTAGCTGTTACAAAGTTAAACTTGGTTGCCTTTTCAAGTGTGGGTCCAGTAGGGTTTGGGTGGAAGGCAAAGGGGTGAGGTTGGGCTGGGAAGTAGCAGCAAGGCATTCTTACCTTTTGCAATAAGTTCTTCAGCACTATTGGGTTTTTTTTTTTTTTTAATTTTGTAAACATGCTCTGATTAAAAAAATGTTTTTAAAGATAACACAATAGTAAGACCATCAGACCCAAGAAAATGTCTGTCTTCAATAATCTGATCAAGTAACTCTTCACTTATTAAGCTATGTTGTCTGCATGCAAATAGTGTTTACATCTTCATTTTTCAGTTAGTATTCTAGAATTATCCTTATTTTGTTTTTATTTCTGTGTTTCTTTTCTTTCCTTTAATTTTTGCTTCCTGCGAACATTTTAGAAATAATTTCTCTATATAAAAATTTGAAAGCAGTTTATTCATTTACGGAAAGTTTGTTTCTCATAGACTATTAAGTAAAACAAGGAAGGCAATTCAACTGGCTTTCAAACATGCCTTTGACAAATAGGTACAGAAAGTAGAGCTGGGGCTGAGGAATAGAGGAGCTGCTAATGGGTTTTGGGGGGGGTGATAAAAATGTTTTAGACTTATAGAGAGTGGTGATGGTTGCCCTTCTTTGTAAATTTACCAAAATGACTGAACTGTACACTGTCAAGGGGTGAATTTTATGATACATGAATTATATATCAATAAAAAAAAGTCCAGGAAAAATACTGCAAGGGAATAAACTAAAATGATAATCAGTATGTGTTTTATATATGTGTGTGTGGTATGTGTGTGTGTGTGTGTGTGTATACACACACACACATATATATATATATATATACATATATATATGTATATATATACTGTCATCTACTTCCCAAAGGTTTGGTAATGTGATAGTACTTTCATAATTTCAGACATATTTTAAAGTAGTGTCATTATCCTCAGTGCTATCTTCAATGCAATCTTCATGTATCTAATTTTTCCTCCTAATTCCATAATACCTTTCTCGTGTATTCTAAAGTGCATAATTACTCACATTTTAATCGATTTTCTTTATAGTTTGGGGTTTGGTATTACTCTCATTCTTGTTTGGCTTTTTCTTTTCATCATCTTGTTGCTGCCAGATTTTTACATCTGTTTTGCTCTTTGTGCTGTTTTCTTCACTCACTAGAACACTTTGCTGCTTTCCTTGAGAGCTCTCCCTGAAACACATATAAATGCCTTAACCAAATTGTGACTTCCTGAAAAAGGAGCTGGACTTTTCTGCCTTGAAGCATTCCTCAGTCTAATCAAAACTGGCAGGAAATCTGGAGGAGAAGGGGAAAGGAGCACAGGGAGAGTAAGAGGAGGAAAAACTGATATTTATTGAGCCCTTTTTCTATGCCAGGCTCTGTCCATGCATTTTCTCAATGCTCCCTCTAGCCAGGAAGGCACTGCTACCATCTTCGTTTCAGTGTAGACTCTGTGGCTCAGATAGGTTAAGTAACTTGCTCAAGGTAACACAGCTGGTAAATAGGCAAGTGTCAGAGCCAGTCCTAACTTCAAAACCAGTGCTCTCTCCTCTACACCTTAATTTTTAGTTAGGTCAATTCTATTGAGAAATATTACCAAGATGGCCTCCAAAAAGTTATATCTACTTGTAGCAATGATTAGTGGATTTTCGTGTTTATTGGTCATTTGTATACTTACCATTAGCAGACTTTCTTATGTGTGTTAGCTGCTTATATAATTTCATCTCTGAATTTCCTACTTCTTTCCTTTTCCTGTTCTCCTACTGTGTTTTTGTTGCTTATGATTCTTACTGATTTGCAGTACTCTGTATCATGGCTAATGAGTCTTTATTTTCTATGTTATAATTATGACCTCCTAGATTGCCATTCACCTCCTAAGTTTGTTTATAGCACTTTTACATGTAAAACAATTATAATTTCACATTTTAAATATGATTATAGATTTAGTGTTACTCTAAACAATGATTTTACCACCCTGAGGTTATGAAAGCATTTCTGTGAATTTAGTTCTTAGTAGTTTTATAATTTTCTTTTTTACTAAAATACGTTCAGGTCCTTGATCTGTCTGAAATTTAACTTAGTGTATGGTATGTATGTTCTTTCTCTTAAACAATAATCCGTTGTCCCAAATCAATTCATTTTATTTTATAAACTGATTTTGTATGCTACCTTTGTGGAATATACATGCATACACATACATACACTAAATTGAGATACACACATATGTAAGAATCTGCCTCTAAATTTTCTAGTCTGTTCCATTATTTTTTATTTTTTTATTTTTGCCTATTCCTAAACCAGTACCATGTTGTTAATTTTGATATTTGGTAGGACAAATCTCATCTTCTTGCAGTATCTTTTAAATAAACAAATTCACAAATGAATAAATAAAATTTGCACCCAAAGATGCTAAATGACTTGCTCAAATTCATGTATAATTTAGGGATAGAATTCAGAGAATAATCTCAGTATCTTGAGTTTGGGTCATGGATTCATTTTTAACGGATTTTTATTGAGCACCTATTGTATGCCAGAAGCTATTCTTGCTTCTGAGAATTCAGCAGTGAAGGAAACAAAAAAATTTATGCTCTCATGAAGCTAACACATGTTCAACATTATTATTCATCTTCAAATAGGTATATTCTCTGTATACCTCTGCTAAATTTCCCAGTTCTTGAGAAATAAATCTCAGTTATTACTTCAGCAAAATTAAAATTAAATCTTGTACTTTTTATTTCATAGCCTCTTCTCCTTGCATATAAAAATTTTTAACTCTATAGTTTCATTTCTCTTTTTTTAATGCAAAGTAGTTTCTCTTCTATATCCAAGTTTGGTTTCTAAAAATCTTTTTGTAGAGAGTTCACTGTTAAGGAGCTTAAGATTTTGTGAGGAAAATTAGTTTAGGGAAATCAAGGTCACAGATAAACTAGAAAAAATACATATTTTCCTTAAACAGTAATTAAAATAATACATTTAGCACATATTATGCATCTGAAATCAGTAAGTAATTTTCCTTCACCATTTCTTGCTCTGGTGGAATTTTTCAGAACTTCCCTTTTATAAAATTTCCAAAGATGTATGATTATTTTCTTTTAGAGCATATAATATTCGTGTTGAGTCTTTTTTTTCCCTATAAGTTCTGGTCATTGCATTTCAAATTTTATGACCTGGAGTAGTCGATTCCCACCATCTAGTCCCAAAATGACCCCAGAGAAAGAGAGTAAGATGATAGGCGTTAGATGCAATTATATGTTTGGGCTCTGAAGTTATACAGATCTGGATTCAGAGCCAGCTTTGCCACAAAATCACTGTGTGACCTTAGGCAGGTGAGGTCACCGCTCTAAATTAGGATCTACTCCTGTAGATTGGTGAGAATAATACTAGTGCTTCATAGATTGTTGAGAAAATCAAATAAGCTAGAACAAGTAAAGTTAACAGCTTAGTGCTTGTCACGTGATACATATTCAGTGTTAGCCAATACTATTATTATTGAAATGTTTGTCAATATCCTTCCACTACAAAGAGCAGTGGTTCATTTGGGTGGCAGAAGTAAGGGTGCTGTGAGGATATTCGTAGAAAAAAGGACTTTAAGAATGCCCTGATAATTCAGGAAAAGTGATGAAGTTGGTCCTCGTGGACGCTGGCTGTCATTCAGGGACCAGAGGCATCCAGTGAGGAGTTGTTGATCTGAGTCATCCTGTTGCCTTGGCAAGTTCAGGGATCTCATTATTGCAGTGACTCAGCATCCCTCTGTCTGCCCTGCCACCATTCCTATTTCAACTCACCAATTTTTCAACTCTCCTATGAATACCTTGTAATTTTAGCTTACCATGGCTTCTGCTTGTCCGTAACCACTTACTCATCTTTTCTGATAATTCAGAGCTTCACCTTATTCACAGTTTGTCAGTTCCGTGTCAGATTTCTAGGAGATAGTGTCTGCTTGACCCAGCAATATCCCTATTTGTATAGAGGTTCTATGCCAAGGCTCCTCATAGGCCATAACCTCATCTTCAAATCAGTTGCTTTGGGGTTTCATGCTCATTCTTGGTTCCGGTCAGCTGAGGTAGGAGAATTGGGAGTTGAGGAATTAGGGAAGGGGAGGCCAGGTCGTGTGGTGTAGGATGTGACTACTCTCTCAGTAGGACCCACAGGCTTTGCATTTTCCCCAAGGAAAAAGTGAGAGGAAAGGATTCCAGGAAATCCTTTGGAATAGGGCCATGTGATGACTGACTTGCCCATAAACTATACCTTAGGTAAATTATATCTGATCTATTCAACGTAGCGAAAAAGGAAAGCATCACTCTTCTTTCCTCCATTCATAGTTATTTTATTATTTTGGTTGATTTCAAACTTGACACAAAATGGGGAAATTATTAACTCAGAGGATCCATGAAAAAATTAAAAAGTAGATGGCTAAATCCAGTCTTTCTTCCCATATTACTTTACTTCCTGTTTTAAAGTTATACCCTATTTCTTTCCTTTCTGGTCCCCATAAACTGACTTTAACCTTGAGTGATCTAATGCTATCTCAATGACCTGTTTCTGGTTTACATAACACATGGCCCATATATATGGTTTATTTTTAATTCCTCTAGGCTTCCTTTGAACTCCTTTTACTTCCTTAGATTCTTCGTGTTTTACTTCCTTTAATCTCAGGATCCACATTACTTCCCCTTCCTGTATTCTTCTGTCTGTAATAGTTTAAACAGCCTCCAAGATGCTTCTCATTTCATTTGTATTTTACCTTCGTGGATTTCCTGGAATCCTTTCCTCTCACTTTTTCCTTGCCTCTTTGTCATTGAGCTCATGAGGTTTTCTCCTCCATTGACTCTAGACAAGGGTATCTGCTGGAGTAAGTAGTCTTAATATTCTTCCCTCAGCCAAGGTTCATCTTGGCAATCATTGTCCACTTTTTTTTGTGCATTTATTTTTTATCTTCACCATTTCCTGAAACTGAAATGAATAAAAGTGAAATTCATCTTCTTATTTTTATCCTGTCTCTTCTATTGACCCCTTTGTCTCATTATTCTTTTATAGAATCAGTTACGTTTATTAAGTATTTACTAGATGTTAAGCACTGTGTTAAATACTTTAGAAGCATCTTTGCCTTACAACCCTCTGAGACAGTATATTTTCTACTGCTAATAATTCTATAACAAATCATCAAAAATTTAGTGGCTTAAGACAACACTAATTTATTCTATCACAGTTTTGGTGAGTAAGGAATCCAGATACAGGTTACCTGGGTCCTCTGTTCAGTGTCTCACAGGCTGAAATCAAGGTGTCGGCTGGGGCTGCAATCTCATCTGGGGCTTGGGTCCTCTTCCAAGTTTATTGGTTATTGGCAGAGTTCAGTTTCTTGCAGCAAGGTGACCAAGGCCCCGGCTTTCTTGCTAGCTCTCGGCCAGGGACTGCTTTCAGCTCCAGGAGGTCATCCTCAGGTTCTTACTACATGGCTTCTTTTCTCATAAGCTGTTTGATTCCTTCCATGGCAGTAGGATTACCTTCTTAAAGCTTACATGATCAGGTCAGGCTCACCTGAGATGATCTCTTTTTAACTCCAAGGCAACTGATTAATGACTTTATCCCGGAGTGATACCCCATCATAGTCACTGGTGCCCCCCCAACACTCCGGGGCAGGACATGCATGCCACAAGGAAGAAATCTTGAGGCCATCATGGAATTCTGCTCACCACAAAGAGGTGCCGCTGTTGCCCCCATCTTACAGTTGTGAAGACAGTCACATGGCTTGTAAGTAACAGAGTGAGAGTAAAATTCCAGGGATTTTGATTCCAAAACCAGTGTTCTGACCCAATATACCAGACCGCCTTTATTATCTCAACTTCTGCCTGCAATATTGTCCTTATCCCTATTTCTACCTGCAAAATTGTATTTCTTCCATCTGTCAAAGTTCAGTATAATTCTCATGTCCCTCATGAAGTCTTTTTGATTAAAGAAGCTTGCTGTTGACCACAACCAACCATCGTATCTCTCATGTTTTCCAAACCATCTATCAGTTATAGTTTATAGGACACAGCAATTATCAAGAGCTAATCTTCTATGTTTATGCTAGAAATATATTGATTGCTTTTTATACCTGACCGATAGTTGTCAAACTTTACCTATATAAACATTTTATTCCCAGGAAAACTTAGACATAAGTAGAAATAAAAGAAACTGAAAGCTTCACTTATTTCCACCCCCTCAAAACGGTGCAACAAGTGATATGCCCTGAAACCAAGAGATAAACTATATTGGAAAAAGTGAAGTATCTTTTGGAAATCAGACCAACAGGTTGTAGCATCAGTGTGACTACTAACTCCTGGTCAGGCTAAATGTGTCCAGGCAAGTTGGTCCAGGAAGGGCCTTGCCTTCTATTTCAGGGGTCCTCAAACTTAACTACATCAGAATCACCTGAGGGCTTGTTAAAATACTAAATTGCTGAGCTTCATCCCCACAGTTTCTGTTCAGTGGGTCTGTGGCGGGGCCTGAGAATTTGCATTCCTAACAAGTTCCCAGGTGATGCTGATGCTTCTGGGCTGGAGACAACACCGAGAAACACTATTCTGGAGTGAAGACCCAACAGACAGAAAGTATAGGATAGCTAGTTGTAGCTAAAAATCTGGAGGAATCTTTAAAAAAAAAAACAATTATTATTCCCCTACAATAGACGGGCTCTTACATGAAGAAGAGAGCTTTCCATGACTAGAAATAAGCAGACATTGGACAATCACTCATTGGGGATATTATGAAAAATGATAGCTGCAGTAAGCAGTGCTATCCTGAGTCCAGTTCATGAAGGCAGGATTGATTGGGGTGGGGGCCTTGCCTGGGCAGAGGGAGGGGGACATGAGGCTCTGCCAGGGCATGGCCATCAGGAAGAGAAGACAAGGCACTGAGTCAAATAGACTTGGTATTACCTGGAAGAGGGTTTTAAATTTCACCAAAAATGAGTGAAAAATGAAAGAGTAACAAGGAGGAAAGAGTAGACTGGGGCTAGGGATAACCAGACTTGCTTCATTCTAGAAAAGATTATGTGGCTCATGAACAAAGTGTACATAAAAATGAAAAATCAAAGCAGAAGGAAGGGAAACATTTGAAGACGGTAATCCACAAATGCTGGGCATCCCACAAAGTGGCCCTTTTGTACAACTCTGGTCAAATATTTTCAGATTGGGAGGAGAGGTATAAGATTGGATGGTTAAAAAGGGATCACTAAACAGAACAGAGTTGTACTGGAATTACTTTTCAGTCACCAAGGGGAAGCCTTTAACAACTCCAGATCTCAGAGTCCCAGTGAGTTTAGGGTTAGCAGTGGAGGGTCACAAGTAGTGGGAGGAGGACCGGAACCTGTCATTCCCAGGCATGTTCAGGTTTGGATTCCCTAGCACCTGATGATCTCAGTCAACTTGAATGTTTAGTAGTTGCCCCTAAAGCTGTTCAACAACAGACTTGAAACTTGCAGATATCAATCCTTAAGCAATTCCATCTAGTCCTCTTGGTGGGGACAAATTTATTTTTACAGGAGGTCACTGGTGAACCAAAGTGTTTCCACTTTTATCTCTTCTGCATTGAGCTATAATTTGATACATTTTTTTCATTAAAAACATTTTAAAAGACTTCTGCTTTTAAAACAAACTGTTTGAAAACAATTGGGTAGTCGTGGAAGAAAGATCAGCCTTTGAAGACATACATACCAGGATTTGAACCCCAGTCCTTATCAGTTATCTTACAGCAACCTTGAGTGAGTTTCTTAATCTCATGGAATCTTGCTTTCTTTATCAGTATATGGTGGAAAGGACGTCAAGCTGGGAGGTGATTGCAAATTCTTTGAGGTCTTTGTCATATTCCTAGTCCTTGGCACTTAGTTGCTCACAAAACATTTGCTGAATGAGCTAAAAATTTATATGTAAACTGTCTAGCATAACATCTACTTAATAAAAGGGAGTTAGTATTATTATTACTGCAAGCTTTTTTTTTTTTTTCCATCATGCTCAAATACCACATGAGCTTGCACTTCAGATTTCAGAAGATCATTTGAGGAGGTGTTGGGATTTGGGCAGGGTACAATTGAGTGGTAGCCAAAGGGGACTTTATTTTGACCTGTAACTTCTATAATTTTTGCAAGGAAAATATATTCGTGTATTATTCGTTCTATCAGAGAAAAAAATACAAAAATGTTCAAAGTAAACTAAAAACCTCCTTCACATCACTGCATGAATGGTCTGCCAGCCAGCAGAGGGGTTTTTCTTTGATTTTTTGTTTATAATTCTGCACACACACACACACACCCAGACGCCCAACTTTCCATCTAATTAACATATTTTCCTTTTCATTAAACAAGCTGCCTTGAACTGCATAACCCTTTTCTGCTGGAGAAATATGTAGGTCTCAGGCAGCAGCTGCTTTACCCTTTGTCATCTAAACCGCTTATCTTATCATGTTCAGAACAATTTACTTAAACCTTTTATCTTATCTCATGAAGGGCTCTGGTTACCACATCTCTTCTTCTCCATGGTGAACACACAGAATGTGGTGGTGTGTGCAGCCTGGGCAGAGAGTGGCATCTTAACCCTTTGTTGCTCCAAAGCTCCCCAAATGACAGCCATCTGTCCAGCAATCTCTGGCTGGCTGGCCAGACCCTCCAGGTTGGGCCTCACTTGACCTAGTGTTCTTTTCTAGCCACGTGGAGATGCCTCAGCTCCTCTAGTGGATGGTAAACTTTTGGGGAGTGGAGAATAAGCCTTCAAACTATTTATGATCTTCAGCCCAACAGTGCCTTTGTCTTCTAAGGAATGTTCCTGTTGGATGAGTGAAACTGAAATTTTGATCTTGTGTTAAGAAAAACAATTGGTTCAGTCACTACTTTTTATCTACAATAAATAGAACTTGTGGCTGAGAAGCAACTTCCCATTTTTGTAATAAGTAATTTCCAATTATCTACTATTTTTCAAGATTTTGGGCTTCCCTTGGTCATGACTTATCCTGAGCTCTACATTGAATGTCCTTTGTTTTTCCTCATCTATTAATTTGGCTAAAGATATCTTCAACTTCTGCTCCTGCAGAATATGCTGATTTTATAGTTTATTTTCCATGACAACTAAATCATTGGATGGGAGTATTTCATTGGACAAACTTAAACATTTCATCTTCGCATCCAGAGAATCGTTTGTTTGTTAGTTTGTTTTTGGTATTGCTTTACAGTAGAGACCGCTGCCTTTGGGAAGACCTAGGTTTGAATCCTGGATCTGCCATTTAGTAGCTGTGTGGCTGTGGACCACTTATTTCACTTTTCTAAGCCTTATTTTTTAATTTATATTATTAAAAGATAAAAAACTGGCCATATGTCATGATTGCAAGGATTAACTGAGAAAATGCTGTTAAAGACTTAGCTGAGTGGCCAGTCCACAGACAGTGCTTCTTAAATAGTGTCTATGATTATTACTGTGGTGGTTATTGTAGACTTCATTCCTTTATCCATCCATTTATCTGGTTGTTGTAGCAAAGCCCTTCCCGGGCACTCTGGGAAAACAAAAATGATTGAGACATTCATTCTTCCTGCTTTTATAAAACATGTGTGTTTGGGTACACTTCTCTTACTATCTCTATATATTTAACTCTGCAAACCATAGTGATATAAGTTATAAGCACTGGCAGAATCCATACTTTTTTATGTTAATCGCATAACCAAACAGCCTTTATTAAATATTCTCAATACTTGATCCTCTGAGGAACTCAGAGGTACTATACGCAGCATTTCTTACAAGAAGTTTTTATGGGGCTGTAGATACATATTTAACAAAGAAGGACTGTATATAATTGGATATCAAAGTACACAATGCGGACTACAGATCAGTGGTTCTCAGCCTGCTCCCAGCCAGGACACATGCCAGGGACTGTGATTCACGAGGACACACTCTGTCAATCATGGCTGTGCCGACATCTGCCCTGTGCCCTGTGACTCTCACACAACAGATTGAAAGAGTAAGTGTGGTGTCGAGATAGATAACTCTGAATGCAGTCTTTTTTAAATTTTGTTTAAGTTGATTATTAGAAAATTTCAGCATTTTCACTGCTCTTAGGTAAAAGTGATTTGGTTAAGACTGAGAAACAGTCAGAAAAGAACCATAAAGTAAATGCCTGCAGGGAGTGAGGTGAGCTGAGCCTGAGACCCCACAGGAAGCTGCTAGGGAAAGCTTCAGTGCACGGGATCCACGTCCCTTCTAAACAGGGCTGCGCTCAGCTGGCTCCAGCGGGTCACAGGACCAATACTGCCAGCAACTCTGGTATCTCAAGAAACCCAGACATCTGGAATCTTATGTGAAATCTCTGGATTTTGATTCATTCAACTTAAAACAGTATGAGACAAATCAAACATGTCTGCTATGTCCAAGACCTACAGGCTATCCATTTGTGACCAAACTTACAGACCAAACTTTTTTATTTTATACCCTAATTGGCAAAAATATGTTGAACGTGCAGTTCAGAATATAATTTCTAAATTATATGCATGTACTCAAAATGTATGAATTGAGTGTTACTAATGCCTTCTTTATCTTAGGCCAATGAAATGTTACCTTTACCCTAGTGGGGAGATTGCTGACTGGACTCTGGGTGCTGGAGAAGTTTAAGGTCTGAGGACCCAGGTAAGGGAAAAGTTACTTCTCTCTTGCTCTCTCACCCCTGACACCCAAGTTCCCAGTTCCCTTCCCCAAAGCAGCTACTATAAATAGTTGGGAGGTGGTTTCCTGTATTTTTCATTATTAATTTATTCAGAAGAAATTTACTAATAGCTACTATGCACCAGGCCCTGTTTTGGGTACATGGGGGTAAATGCAATAAACAAAACAGAGAAGCATGGCTTCCCTCCTGGGACTGTACATGCTGTTGGGGGAGACAGTTAATAAACAACTAAACATTTAATGTATAATTAAGTGTCAAATGGTGATAAGTGCTATGAAGAAAAATAAATCAGGGTAGACAATGATAGGAAAGTGGTGAGTGTTGATGGAGAGGACAGAGACAGGGACTAGGAGAGGTCCGTCTGAGGAGCTGACATTTGAGCAGAGATCTGGGTGACAAGCCAGCCTCTATATCTGGAAAAAGCACTCTAGGCCAAGGGACCATGAGTTGCAGTAAGAATGAGCTAGAACAAGATGAGGGCAGGATCAGAACCAGATGACACTAGGCTGTGGAGCCCTGGTGAAGAGTCCAGTTTTATTCCACCTGATGAAAAAAACAAGACAAAACAAAACAAAAACTTCAAGGGTTTTGAACAGAGGGAAGATGTCATTTGATTTTTCTTTAAACTGGATGCTCGGAGCTATGCAGGGACTAGACTGAAGGATGGAGGCAGGAAGGCCAGTCAAGCAATGAGAAGGCTGCTGACCTAGAATAGGCAAGAGGTGATGGCTTTCCTAAGGTTGAGAGCAATGGAAGGGTGAGATGTGGTTTGGAATCCGGGTTTGTTTGGAAGGTAGAAGCAATGGCTTTCTGATGAATTATTCCATGCATATATATACAAGCATATATTAATATTTTGCTGCTCCCTCCATTTTTAAAATTTAAGCAATAGCTTAGTACACAAACTGTTCTGCATTTTGCTTTTTGTTACTTGATGTTAAATAGATTATTGCATATCAGTCTGGATTAAAGACACTGAACACTTTCTTTTCTGTCTTCTTTCTCTTTTTTTATTTGTACTTAAGTTAATGTGCACATAATTTTTTTCTTGTATTACTTAATTTTAGCAGTGGGGGAGATAATTAGGTTTATTTATTTATTTTTAGAGGAGGTACTGGGGATTGAACCCAGGATCTCATGAATGCTGAGCATACGCGCCACCACTTGAGCTATACCCTTCTCCAACATGCACATAATTTTAAAGACAAATATTTCTCTGTGACAGCAGGTCCTCGTCCCCTCATGTATCGTTTCTTCCTTCCCAGAGACACCAGATTTACCTCTTTCACCTGATTACTTTGGTATTTGTCTCCATGTTCCTACATAATAGTCTTACATTGTTGCTTCTTGATTTTCCAGTTTTAGATATGATCTCTTGACTTTTGCATGCAGCAGGAGGAGTGGAAGAGTCAACTCAGCTCTCTTTTATCTTTCCTACCTCACTACCTGTACCCACCTTTTGCACCCATTTTTCTCACAATTTGGTCAAATTGTAATTTTCATTAGTTCGATATTTAGTGTTAACTGGCTGATTTATGACTAATTAAATACCAATTACCACTAAATCTATTGCAAATTATGATTAGTTTTTATTTAGTGAACAATGTTCTATTATCCTCAGAGTTAATAATGGCTTTTTTTCCCCTTTGCTTATGTTTATATGTATTTGTTATCTTTATATTTATCATGAATTCAACACCAAAATCTTTGACAGTTGTCTAAATCTTTCCTCAACATGTTCAGACACATCAGTTACATTTTACCTATCTCATCTTCTTAAGGACATTTTTCCTGGAGCCTTCTAATAAGCTCTGTGGTTGATAAAAATGGCCAATAATAGTTCCCTTTCTTGTAGCCATGCTCCCTTGCTCTGTAACTTTAGTATTCTTTCCACTTTGATTCTGAACTTGACCACATGATTTGCTTTGGCCAATGAACTCTTAGCAAATCTGACACAGTAGAGGTTTAAGAAGTCCTTGTGCTTTGGGCTCTTGGAGTCCTGCTGTCATGTGAAGAGCAAGTTTCACCTACTGGATAAGGAGAGAAACATAGCCTCGTCATCCCAGTGGCCCCAGCAACTATCAAATCACCTGTCAGACATATGAGTGTGGTCATATGGAACCAATCACCCCCAGCTCACCTGCTAACTGACCACAGATACATAAGTGATCCTAGCTGAGATCAACCAGAAGAACCGCTCAGGAAAATGTGAGCTAAATTGATGTTTTAAGCCAATGCATTTTTGGGTTGATTTGTTATGCAGCACTAGATAGCTGATACAAGCTGTAACATGGATCAGTCCGCCCTGGGGTATAACTACCATCCTGGGACTCACTTCACCACTGTCCTGGGGCTGTCTTTTGCTTTTTTTCTATATTGGATCTCCTGTTTCCAGTAACCTACATCTTCTTGCTAAATTTCTTCCAGTGACTTCCCAAGAAAGGGTATGTGAGAAATAAATTGTTTAATATCTTTCATGTCTGAAAATGTCTTAAAAAAAAACTTCTCATATTTAAATGATTTGATTGGGTGTAGAATTCTAAGTTATTATTTTTCTTCAGAATTTTCAAAGCCTTTCTGCACTGCTTTCTAACTTCCAATGCTCCTGTTCAGAAGCTAAAAATCTATGTCAGAGGTTGATGAGACCACCACTCAACATCTGAATTAAAAGAACAAAGGTGAACTTATTGCTTGTTTTAGTAGGGGAGAGCTCTGCTGGTCAGGCACAGTCTCTCCAAGCAACCAGACTGCTAAGCATGTCTGACGTTATGGGAAGCACAGAGTTTAGGGATTAGTGGACTTTCAGAGGCTTTAGTGGGTTGCCATCATCTGCAGAATCACAGTTCCTTGGGTGTGTTTATTGGAGTGAGTCCATCCCTGATGGGCCAGTGGTCAGAAGTGAGTGTCTCATGCAGATTGGTTGGCTTGCAAAGGCATGTTCATCCAGGGTAGTTGCCTTTGATTGATTAAATGACTTTAAAACCATTTTAATGGCCACTTGTTACCATGACAACAGAACAATCACCTTTACTTAAGTGTGGGGGAGCATTTTTATTCTCATTCATTGCTGATCTTATGTGTATGATCTGGATTTTTTTTCTTCTTCTTCTTTACAATCTTGCAGGATCTTCTCCTTGCCCTAAATGTTTGAAATTTCACAATGCTGTTGTACTAGCGTGAGTCAGTTTTCACTTGATAAATGTATCAATTTGGAAACTCAGATCATTAACCAGCTCCCGCCTCCATTTTCTCTGTTTTCTTTCTCTTTATTTTTTATGCTAATTTTCCATGATCAATTTTTAATTGTCTTAGTTTTTTAATCTTCTATTTTCCTTCTTCTTTTCTTTTTGCTGGTAAAGTTTCTCAGCTTTATATTTTAATCTTTCTATCAAAGATTTTTGTTTCTGCTATTGTATTTCATTTCCAAGACTTTCTTTACGTTTTTGGAACATTCTGTTTATTTACTCGTTTGTTTATTTGGGGCTGGAATTCTGTTCTTGTTTCTTAATTGTAGTCATTCTCTTTGTGATGTTTTTGACTTTTTTTTAACATTTTTTATTGATTTATAATCATTTTGCGATGTTGTGTCAAATTCCAGTGTAGAGCACAATTTTTCAAATATACATGAACATATATATATTCATTGTCACATTCCTTTCTCTGTGAGCTACCATAAGATCTTGTATATCTTTCCCTGTGTTATACAGTATAATCTTGTTTATCTATTCTACAATTTTGAAATCCCAGTCTATCTCTTCCCACTCCCCACCCCCTTGGCAACCACAAGTCTGTATTCTATGTCTATGAGTCTGTTTCTGTTCTGTATTTATGCTTTGTTTGTTTGTTTGTTTGCTTTTTAGATTCCACATATAAGCGATCTCATATGGTATTTTTCTTTCTCTTTCTGGCTTACTTCACTTAGAATGACATTCTCCAGGACATTTGTTTTATCTATATTTCTTCAACATTGCTTTTTTTCTCTTTATTTTCTGTCTTCCAGGTTAACTTTCCTCAGATATCTCATACATCATCTTTGTATCTGACAGCATTTAAGAGTGAGATACTAAAGTACTGACTGGAAGCTCTGAGGGTGTGAGACATGGGCTGGTCTGATGTGAGTTTCACTATATGAACATTAGGGTGGGCTGTGTAATGAGGAAACTTTCAATGTCAGTATTTTTCCAATGTCACATTTTTCTTCATGGACTGGCCATATTTCCCAGAAAAGACTCATTCAGTGTTCCACCAGGAGGGTGAAGGTCTAGCTTTCAGTGTCCTGGACTCAGAACTGAGAAAGATGAATTTGTCATGTTAGGTCTCCAAAAATAATATGGGTAGATTCATTTGTCCCCCAGTTGTTAGCACAGCTCCATCACCCTCAACGGCATGGGTATTCAGACCATCTATTTTACTTCCTTCTGAAAATAAACCATCACTCTTTGCTGGTTAAAGAAGGGACAGTTTCTGGGATGGTGCATGGATCTGGGGGGGAGTCTAGATCCAGTTCATCTTAAAACAGACTTCCTAACAATCGTCCTTATTAAGTCTATGTTCTTTTTATCCTCACTTCCACAAGGACCTGCTGCCATTAGTTTCTAAATCTTTGATTTTCTATAAATCAGATTAGTTTTCTCTACTGCTTGATTGGATTCAACTTTCTCAGCTCTGCTTATTCTGTCACTATTTGTGTTCATCTGCTTTCCAGCTTCCAAAACGACCTCCGGTTTTCTCCATTTATTGGGTTTAAGCCTTAAAATATCCCTTCATCGGTTGTATTATTGGGGGTTTCAGGAAGGCAAGAAGGTAGAAATGTGTGTTAAATCTCCTGTCTTTACACAGAACTTGATTTTTATTTTCTATTTATGTCAAATGTGTTAATGACTTTGTAATTAAATCTAGCTTATAATTTATGTGTGATTGATCTAAGATTGTTTTATGAAAGATGGCTCCAATTACAATAGGCTTAAAGCAATGCTCTCCTTCTTAACACTGTGAAAACGAAAAAGTAATTTGACACTAACCCAGTAAAGGGGGACACATAATTATAAACCAAGATTAATAAGCCTGGGAATATTCTTTCCACTCATTTGTGTGTCCTTGCTAAAATGCAGATTGTATAACAACCTTAATGAGAAAATTCCTAAGCCTGTGCAAACTTGTGGGAGAGATGTGGTCATGCATAATCTCCCACTAAAACCTGGCAAGACAGTGCATACTGTGGAATTCATAATTTCCACTTTCATTCCACACAGTAGCTCGAAGCTAGAAACTTACGTGTTCCTGAATCTTCGTCATCATATTATTCACTTCTTCCTGTTGCACCAAAAGTTGAATACAGGCTTCTCAACAAGCTGTCACTCAGGTAATCTATTTCCTGATCATCTGATAAATCACACACAAAGTAAGTTAGTGTTGCTCTGTTCATTGCAGTCATTTTTTTCCAGAGTTCTGCTCTTCTGCAGCTTTTTGGGGATGACTGGCTTCCTCACCACAACCAAGCCAGACAATAGCACCCTGCAACACTGAGAAATAAAAATATACAGAAAGTACATGTGGGCAGTCTTGCAGCTACTCCCTGTCCCTCTGAAGTGGCTCCTTCTTCTCTCCTGAATCCATGATCCACTCTCCCTTCCTTAAGAAAATCTTCCCTTGATTCTGCCACCTCTTGTAAGTTGCCTTTGACCTTCCAGTGGCCTTTTCTCCGCTTCCATCCTGTTTGTTCCCTAAGCAGTATTTGCTGAGATCACTCAGCCCCTCTTTATTGAAAAATAATTTAACAGAACAACTCAAACATAATGAGTGTCAGTAGGAAATCTTGATTTCCCACCTCAAACCCAAATCTTAACTCCTTTAACCATATCCTAATTGGTAATAATAAAAGCTTATGTAGAAGAGTTATTTAGCTATGGTCCTAAGTACTTTATGTATATTAACTTTTTTCACCATCACAATAACCTATGAAATATAATCTATCATTATATCCATTTTTATAAGTAAGAGAACTGAGTCCAGAGAGTTTATGTAATTTGCTCAAGGAAAAACCCTGGTCAGTGGCTGTCCATAGGTGTGGACCATACCACCACACATCCAGTTACCCAAGCCAGAAACCTAGGAATCAGCATTAACTTCCTTTCTCCCTTTCTCTCTACATCCTTCCCATCTTGGGCCAGGCTACCATTGTTTCTCACCTGGACCAGTGTACCAGCCTTCCAGCTATTTCCGTTCATGTTCCTTGTAGATTATTTTTCATTCAGCTAGCATGTGAATTTGATAAATCCACAATCATCAGGAGAGATTTTTTTTTTAACAAATTTCTTTCAAAAACTGACTTCATGCCATCAAAAATAGTTGTCTGGATCAAGATGTATCTTTATTGTGTGGACAACACAACTGATATACCAAGTCTGATGGATGTGTGTGGAGCGCTGCCCACTTGCAAGACAAGGAATCCACATTCTTTTCAACAGCGCTTGGAACATTTACAAAACCTATGTCCTGGACCACAAAGTGAGTTTCAGTAAATACCAAATAATTACCGTCAAATAGGCTACAGTCTTTGATCACAGTATAATAAACTTACAAATAAGTAACAAAGACATAGTCACCTCCTCTGGACTGTTTTCCCTTTACGCTCCCCCTTGTAAAAGGGAACCACAATTCCCAGGCTCCATTTGGCTCTGGCATCCAGGTGGGCTCTGACAATGGGAGACGCTGGCAGCACAGGCCTTAGATTAGGAGGCAGACAGGGGAGAGGCAGGATGCTTCCCTCTTCCTGTGGATTGCCTCCCTTGGCTCCCAGCTTCTGTTGGGCCCTCCCCACTTTGGCTCTGACTCACTTCAGATGGGTCCAGCTTTAAGCTAAGGTAAAGCCACCTCCTCCTATTGTTCCTGAAGACCTAGAAGTGCTCATCTCTGATTGGCTCAGTGTCCCCAGTTTGCTTCTCGGTCTGTGGCCCCCACAGAATCAGTTCTCTGTATTAAATTCCTCTCCAGTCAAATCCATATATGTGTTATCTATATCTATCTATATCATGACCAATATAACCCCATATATTTAGCAGTTACATCTGAATAAT
This sequence comes from Camelus ferus, assembly GCF_009834535.1. NCBI lineage: Eukaryota > Metazoa > Chordata > Mammalia > Artiodactyla > Camelidae > Camelus > Camelus ferus. Next base: position 14,527,923 of record NC_045700.1, read on the forward strand.
TCATGGGCTAATATTTAGAAAAATGAGGAACAACACAAACCACATATCAACATTTTGAAGATGTAGGTAAAGTATTAACTTACAGGGAAATTTGTATCTCAAAAAGCAAGATGGGGAGTGGACCCTCCTCCAAGTTTGGCTAACTTGCTTGCTTGTTTGTGCCGTATTCACCACTCTGTTTGGGTTTGTTTGTTCGTTTCTTTGTTTGTTTTATTGAAATCACTCTATTTGTTTTAACACCTTTCCTTTCTTTCACGAATTCTGTATAATTCCTCAATTTTCAAAGCACCTGTAGCTCTGTTAAAAACCTCTGCTGATACTACACGATTGGCCTTGGAAACGCTACTTTCATCCCCCAGGCCTGCCTCAGGCATTAACTTGATGCTGGTTATTATACTTTGAAATTTATATCTCTTTCTCTTGTCCTGCCTTCTCTCCTGAACTCCATTCCCATGCTTACAGTTGTGTATTGGACATACTTGACATTTTCAGAACATCAAATTTAACATGGCTAAAGCTAAATGCATCATCCTGCTCCCCACCCTCTAGAATCTGCTGTTCTTAATCCTCTGCCTGACCCTGTCATCCATCCTTGAAAACTCAGATACCTTCAAGGCAGGGACAGCATTTCTTTCATAGTGGTGGCTTTTGTTTCAAGCACAGAGCCTAATGTGTGACAGGTATGCAGTTAATATATTTTGAATCCTCAAAAGACTCTACTTTCTTTCTAATTCCAAGTCCCTATGTCTTATAGTTCTCTGGTTCTCTCTCAGATCCATTCTCTTCTTTCTGTTTTCCTTGTGACTAGTCCTCTTGACCACTCTCCTGGAGAGAGGCAGCGGGATAGGCTGAAACTCTGACAGTTAAATTATAGCTAATCTCATAATAGTGTTCAACAAAAACCATGTTAAAAGCAAAATGCTTCTTAGCTAGAAGAGCAAGACCTGACTGCAAGATCCTTAATGCCGTTAACATAATCGAGAAGGAATGTGTTGATCTGGTGGGGAACTGGTATGTGGAAAAGACCGTGAAGGCTAACAGTGCCAGCAGAACCTAGTCAGGCTCTGTTAAGGAGACCTCCCTGTCCCAGGGACTCAGCCACCTTCAGTGGGGCGATTTTTTGTCGTTATTGGGTTTAACTTCTCTAGAACCAAACCTAATGAACCCCTACATTTCTGGCAGTCCCACAGCTATTCCTTCAATTAGCCAGGCTCAGAACATAAAACTCACCTCTCTCTCCTACTCCCCTCCATTCCTCACATCTACTTGATTGATCCTTTTTCATTCTTACTCTCTTCCTATTTTACTCCTCCCTCCTCTCTGCCACCCATAATTTATCAAGTGCTCATTAAAACACACCTAGACTTGTCCTTTAATCAGATCTCTTTGCTTCTTTCCACCTCTCCCCCCACTGAGAGTCCTGCCCATGGCACCAGATTCCTCATCCATGTAATGCCTTTCCCTGTGTAATGACGAAAGACCCAGGAGCACACAAGATTCCCAGCAGCCTTTCCATCCTGGTATTTCAAATAGGCACTGCCGTCCTCAGCAAACCCAGGGCTCCCCTCTGCTGTGGGTTTCAGGCGGGTGGAGTTCTCTACCCTCCCCTGACCAGATGGTGCTTATGCCTCCCCCCACCCCCACCTTTACACTCACGGTGCCCAGTCAGAGCCACACTACAGAGCCCCATTACCTCCTTAAAAACTTTGCTGATATTTCTAGCTGACACTGATTCCTTCCTTCTCTGGCCTTCTTTAGGCCCAGGGACATTTAGGTAAGATGGGTGTACCATGAAGCTAACGAGGCTTACATTTGAGGGCCGCCTTACTTGGACAGCCCACTCCAAGACTGTATACCTAATTTTTATTTGTGATTGTGTATTTTTTCCTTAAAGAAGATCTTCCAAGTTGTAAAAGCCTCAGGTCCTACATAATCTGGAATTTAGGCAGTTAATCATATTCTCTTGAAGTATTTTGTTTCCCCAACTTGGTCTGAGCTTCTCGCTACACAATGTTGTATAATGTATAGTTTGGTGGTTAAAAGGGTCAAAGGGGGCATTGGTGGAGTCCCCCAGACCTACATCCAAAAATTACCTCTGCCATTTCCTAGCTATGTGGCATGTTTTATTTCTTAACTTGATTGAGCCTCAGTTTCTTTATCTGTTAAGTGGGAATGTTTATAGTGAGGGCTGTATCATGACTTTCTAAGGCCCGAGGCACTTTTGCCCTCATGAGACACTCCATTAAAAAAATTATAAACTGAATTGCTTTGCTGTACACCTTGAAGCTAGCATTGTAAATCGACTACACTTAAAGAATTAAAAAAATTTTGTAAAAAGAAAATTATATTTTATGGCTGTGTGAGTATGAAGACTAACATCCAGGGAAGAGCATCTTCCTTTGTTTTCCTTTCTGATTCTAAAAGAAGCTATAACATGTTCATGGACCCCTAAAAGTATCCTGGACCCTAGGCACTGAACATAGTGAGCATAGTGGATAAGTTGATCCTGAGTATGGTCTCCATGCAGTAGAAGTCTGGTAAAGAATAAATGAGACAATGCATGTAAAGCATTTAGTAAAGTGCCTGACATGTATTAGGTGCTTAATAGATGTTAGCCATTATTATTTTTGTTATTATCACATTCCTCTTTTGTGTCCTTCACCGAGAGTAACAGAATATAAATGCTTACTAATTTCACTAGTGCAGATTTTACAGTAAGCTGTCTGTAGTGTTAAAAGATAAAGCGAGGCATGTTAAAACCTTAAAGAGTTTATTTGAGCAAAAATCAACTGGAGTCAGCCAGAAGTGGTAAGGGGCTCAGGGAAAGGAGAGCTCGGGGAAAGTCTTTGATAGAGAAAAGGCAGAAATAAAGCAAGGAAATGATTTGATTGGCTATAGCGTAAGCGATTGCCTTATTTGGGAAAGCCTAATCGGCTGTTTGTGATGGGTTGTCCTTAGGTTTTGATTTATTCACCTTGAGGCATTTCAGGCTTGGGTTTTGGTTTGCTGACATAGGCCACTAAGATATTAAAGCCACCTCAGTCTAATGACCTCCTGGTTTAATTAACTTATAGTAGCAATAAGAGTTGAGAAATAGAAATATCCCTTTTATTGTGTGTTTAATATATAATATCAGTTAACAGATTTATCATGTGTTTGCTTATGTTTCCAGACTTGATGCACTCCCTTTATTTACAAAAAGTTACTCCTTGCCAAGAAGGTGCTCAGATACCTTCAACTTGAATTTCCCAGTGGAGATTCTTAAACACCAAGTTCTCAGACTCCACCTAAGAGATTCTAGCTCAGTGGCTCTGGAAGAGGATATGAAAATAAGTGTTTAAAAACAATCTCACTCCCACGATGATTTTGAAGAGCAGCTAGATTTGTTGGAAACCATCACTATCATAGGCAGGACAGTAGAGAACAGTGGTGGCTAAAAGAATGGCATGTGGGGCTATAGCTAACCCCCTCCCAAACTCTGTAGCCCCCAACCCCCAATCACTGCAAATAAAAATAGTGTGCCTGTTATGTAAATTCAGCTGCAAGACACTCTCTTCCCAACCAGATTGCATCTTTAAGCCTCCTTAGTAAAGTAATTCTGGAGTCATCAGCAGAAGAGATATAATCTTGGTGACAAAATAAAATTATAATGGATTAACCACAGTTCAGGCATACAAAAATGGAATCAGGCCAACATTAAGGATCTGATCTGAGACATGTCTCTGCACCAATGAGAACTTGACCTTTCTTTGAACCGTACCAGACCCAAGGACACCACCAAAAGTATTCAGAACAACACTTGCCAGCTGCAACCTTATGGTCTTAAAGGCTCCTCTTGTAACTATGCAACCCTTTTGGACCCCAAACAGTCCTTACTTAACAAGTAACCTTACTTCCTGCCAGCTCCAATTATAATTCTTGATAAACCACTCATGTCACTAACTGTAACCTTCAGTTTTTGCCTTTATAAGTCTCCCCGATTTTGTAATCCAGCAGAACACAATTTAAGCGCTTCTTGGATCTGTGCCTCCCGGGTTGCAGTCCTAATCAGCCCCAAATTAGCACCTTTTTATTTCAATCAGGTCTCCATTTCTGAAATTTTGGTTAACATCCCCTATAGTAGCTTTCAAGGAACTTCCAGGATAGATGTACATATAATGCCAGGAGAGCACACTTTAAGGACTAAGTACTGTAGGCATTGAGCATTCATTTAGAGGAGGAAGCAGTCACTCTAGGCTGAGTTGTTGGGAGAAGCCTTATAGTAAGGAGTGATTTGAGCCGAATCATAGAAGGTAAACCTAGGATGTGTCATGGTCCGGAAAAGAACACTGGGCTGAGGATAAGGGATCTAGGAATAACACTGGCTTTGCCATTCACTAGCTGGGTGTTTTTAAAAATGAAGGCATAGAAAAATATAACCCTGTCAACATCTATTCTAAACCAAAGAAATCTGATATAAGTATTAACATTTGCAAAAATATGATTTAAGGCAAAAAACATTATTAACAATAAAGAGGGATATAACATTATGATAAAGAACAGTCTGCCAGGAGGATAGAATCATCATGTACTTTAGGTACCACCCACTGCACCCCCCCCAAAAAAAAACCAGCTTTGAAATACATTAATACTCAAACTGGGAGAATTTTTGTTGTTTTTTTTCTGTACTTTATTTTATTTTATTTTTTTTTATTAAAGTGTAGTCAATTTACAATGTTAGTTTCAGGTATACAGCAAAGTGATTCAGTTCTATATATATATATATATATATATATATATATATATATACGCATTTTTTTTCAGATTATCTTCCATTATAAGATAAGCTCATTATAAGAAATTGAATATAGCTCCCTGTGCTATACAGTAGGTCTCACATTGGGAGAATTTAACACATCTCTATTGGATAATCATGGGCCAAGCATTTAAAACATGAATTAGGGATAAAGAATAATTGATTTGAACAACAAGAAAAGGGAACTGAGGGGGAAAAGGTATATATAGCTCAAGTGGTAGAACACATTCTTAGCATGCACGAGGTCCTGGGTTCAGTTCCCAGTACCTCCTCTAAAATTAAATTAATAAATAAACCTAATTACCTCCCCCTCAAAAAAAATTTGTTTTAAATGAAAAAAAGAAGGGGAAGCTGAAGCACAGAACCGTGAAATAACTTGCCCAAGATCACATAGCTAGGAAGAGGCAGAGCCAAGATTCAAACCCAGGAAACCTTCTATTGCCAGCCTGCTGCTGAAGTAGCATTATAAAAATGTATTTACATAAAAATATTAAAAATAGGTCAGTTAAGCATTCAATATTCTACTCAGCAAAAAAGAATAAATCCCAAAAAGAACAAATCAGCAAAAATGGCCAGTATCAAAAGCTAGTTCTTTGAAAGGCCTTATGAAATAGATTTCTTAAAATACTGACAGAAAAACTCAACAGAGAATGAAAATACAAGAGAGAAATAGACAAAGAGATGAGCCAAACAGGGCATAACTAGAGAAATAACAAAGATTTTTTAAATTATAAATGAAAAGTGTAAAAAACTTTTTGCCAATAAGTTTGAAAACTTTAAAGTGTATTGTTTTTTAGAAAACAAAACTAACAAAATTGCTGAAAAATAACCCAATTAAACAATAGCCAGTAAAGAAATGAAGAGTAGTCAGGACAACTCTCCCAACCCTCCTCTCTCCCCTTACAAAAAGAGAAGGTACAGACAATTTTAACAAGCCTTTAAAGAAATAATAATCCAGAGTTTTTAGGAGAAAGAGGAGAGGAGGAAAAGCCGTAAACTTTATTTTATGAAGATGTAATTACCTTGACACCAACGTGGGACAAGGACAATACAAGAAAGGGAAATAAAAGATGAAATTTTTCTAAGTAAAATATTAACCCACAAGCCTTTAGTCTGAGCCCCAGTGGAATCTATTTGCCATGTGTAAGCAGAGAGAAGGCAGAGGAAATCTTAACCCAGTGAAACGGCTGGGTCCTCCTCACTGAGCAGTTTCCCTGATTATGAAGAATGAGGCCTCCCCCAACATGCAAGGATAATTTTTTCAATTGTATCATTCTATGATGTGAGGAAACGAGTTCTTATTTCCCAGTGCCATTGCCACTGATGATTTGCTGTTCTTCTTGTTCCTAGGTAGGAGGGAATATGCCCGAGACAGTGGTCATGTTATAACCTCACCAGGATCCTGCACATTCAATACTATACAGGTAATCTAACATTAGATTACCTGCAGCTACAAGAATTCTCTAGGCTCCCTCTACAGCAAACCTTCAACTAGACTAGCTGTTGCACGACAGGACTGCTTTTGGTTTCAGCTGCTTTTGTTCCTCCTCTTTGGGCACGTGCCTTGTAATTTCTGTATTTATAGTCAACACTTGGCTAAATAGTGGATTCACAAAAAGTACCTTCAGAGTGTCCTTTATAAAAATCTTTTTGTTTTAATGAATTAATTAATTTAGTCTTCTTTATGCTGTGGATAAATAGGCTCTTTGTATCAGAGAGATGGTACTTAACATGTTTCAGTTTTTCCTGATTTTCAACAAGAATCCGGTTGGTAAGAGTTTTAAGAGCCAATTTATTTGCTAGAATATATATAATTATACAATTTGCTATTTGCACATAGAAGACAGCATTGACTATTCATTAGAAATAAGGGCTTTGGAGTCAAAAAGGTGGGATTCAAAATCTTGGTTCTAGTAGAAAACAGTCTGGAAATAAACACACCCAGTTGTTAATAGAGGTTACCTCTGGTGTAGGGTGGGCACTCCACTTTTACTTTCCCCCCTTCTGGATTGTTTCAGTGAGCATGTACAACTTTTGTCACTAGAAAGGAAGAGAAGGGAAGGAAAGAGGAAGAGGAAGAGAACGAATCCTGTGACCTGAGGCAAACAATTCTGCCTCTCCATACCACAGTTTACCTAAGCATAATATGGAGAATGTTGAAGGATTATGGTGAGGAATACACGAGGCCATGCATGTAAAGCACTTTGCACTTCACTTGGCAGAAATTCAGTGTCCAGGAAGTGTTAGCTATTTCCACTAGGCAAAGTGCTTAACTCAGTATCTGGCACGTGTGAAGTGTTCGAAAAATGCTAAGTAGTCAAACAAACAAAAAATGGCAGTATTCTTTTTTCTTACAGTTTTACTGAGATATAATTGACATACAGTACTATATATGTGTAAGGTATACAGCATAACGATTTGAGTTACATACACCATGAAATGATTACCACAAGTCTGGTGAATATCCATCATCTCATATAGAAACAAAATTAAAGAAAGAGAAAAAATTTTCCTTGTTACTGTCTTAACAACTTTCATATATGCGGGTTAATTATATTTATCATGTTGTACATTGCATCCCTAGTGCTTACTTACCGTATAACTGGAAGTTTGTACCTTTTGACTGCCTTCATCCAGTTCCTTCTCCTGCCACTTCACGCCTCTGGTAACCGCAAATCTGATCTCTTTTTCTATGAGTTTTTTCTATTTGAACTGAAACTGACCTACAACACTATTTTAGTTCCTGGTGCATAACGTAGTGATTTGATATTTGTATACATTTTCAAAACGATCACCATAAGTCTAGTTACCTTCTGTCATCATACAAAGATACTATGTAATTATTGACTATATTCCCCACAATGTTCATTTCATCCCTGTGACTCATTTTGTGACAGGAAGTTTGTGCTCTTAATATCCCTTACCTCTTTCTCTGCTCCCCACAAATGGTAGGTATTCTTACTAACTGTATTTTTAAAATTTATTTTACTTATTTTTTTTTTATTCCTGGGAAGTTTTTCCTGTATTTTGCTTTGAGTACTTTGCAGTTGGTTCTTTGTTTTAAGGAAAAGATAAGCCCAGATTGAAGGACAGTCTTCAGAATAACTGGCCTAGACACTTCAAAAATGTTAAAGTCATGAAAATAAAGAAAGATTGAGAAACTATTAATACTAATGTTCTGATATTGATAATTGAATATTCATTAATATCTGAAATAATGTTAAAATAATTAGTTACTAGATGTAAATAATGTAGAAACACTGTGATTCATCGCTAATAGGATGTAAATTGATATGACTTTCCTGAAGGATAATTTGGCCAAACCTTTCAAAAGCAGAAATGCAATTATCCCTTGATCCAGAAATTCCATTCTAAGAAATTATCCTACAAAGATGCTTCCATTTGTGTGAAATGATACGAATAACATGGTATATTCATTGTATGAGCAAAGTTTGGAAACAGAATAATAGACCATCAGTAATGGGATACTTAAATAAATTATGATATACAATAGAGTAAAATGAACTTATCACAGCTTTAAATGTACTCTTCTAGAAGGAATCCCAAGAGAAGGTCAGTTAAGAGAATAAGGCAAAGTATAGAACATTGGGCAGAATATGCCCCCATTCGTTATGTGGAGAAAATGTATGTGTGTATGCAAGTATATGTATTGATTTTATATGCATCTATTTATATCTTATATGTAAATATACATACATTTGTATACTTCTACATGTGTTTATATACATACCTTTTAATACATTGATATATGTGTATATTTTTAAATGCATAGAATAGCTCTCTAATGATGCCTAAAAAAATTGAGGAAATTGTTAGCTCCTGAGAGGGGACTGAGTTACTGGGAATCAGAGGGTGAGAGAGACTTAACCTTGGTATACTATTCTGTGTTTTTTGTGTTTTGTGCGATATACAGGTGTACATGTGCAAAAATAATTCAAGAATACAGACAATGCAGACTGTTGGAGAGCCAATCTGAAATCAATTAAAAGGAATGAACATTTATTAATAACATGAGTGCAAGCAGATGGAAAGGGATCTGTACCGAACAAATCTCCAAAAATAGAAACAATCTACTGGAGAAAGAGAAACATGCCATGTCCAAAAATCTGTTTCCAGCTTAAAGGTTATCTTTTTTATGGAGTGAGGATTTTCACATGACCTATTTCTTCTTCTTTTTTGCAAGACTAAGGTAAAGTGCCTAATTTTGTGGTATATGAATTAAACTTCAGTTAAAGAATATAATGAATTTTTAAGAATTTAATGATGATGACACATTGATACCATGGAATACTACTCAGCAATGGAAAGAAAGGAAGCATTGATGCACACACGAGTTGGGTGAATCATCAAGGAATTGTGCTAATTGAAAAAAGCTGGTCTCAAGTGGTTACGTGCTGTAAGATTCCATTTATGTGGCATTCTCAGAAGCAAAACTGTAAAAAGAAAGACAGATCAGTGGTTTTCAGTTTACCCCAAAAGAAAAAAAATTCAAAAGAACTGTATAATAATTTATTTTGATTGTTTTTAACTTAAACACACACACGTCAAAATGTAGGGGTTCTTTCAAGAGCGTAGGCCCCAGGTAGAGTTCATCATTTTAGCATTTAAATTTTGCTTCTGTACAAAGAGTCAACAGGGTTTTGATGATGCTTTGATACTGTGGTCGTACTGTCCTGTTCAACATGGTAACCCTAACCCTCTCCATGATTCTGCCAGAGAGAGTCAGGAAGTAATTCCAGAGCCACATCATCACAGAGACACAGTGGCTACACATAGTAGTTCCCCTCCCCTGTGAATGTGACAGCCAAGTAGACGCTGGTGGATGGTCACGACACACCCAGTGACACCGTTTTACAGTTCATTGTTATAACACATCCTAGGTGCTGGTAGGAGGAGGACTTAACAAACGTGAAGAACCAGGGAGTCTAGGGCAGTGTCAGATCTAGAAAAGCAATCCCAGCACAAGTTCCTTTTCCCATAGTGGCTTAGCAACTTCACGCCTCTCCAAGGCAGAGAGGAAAATCAAGTCAAACGGGCCTTCCTGAAGACAAGGTGTGAAATACCAGATGCCACCCTTGTTCCTGCTGGTGACACTAAACACATATGTGTTGATATGAATTATTACACATTCTCCCCACTTCTCACCTAAGCAGTCAAAAGTCAAAAAAGGCAGTCACCTAACTCTTTCATTGGAGACATAGACAAAAACACCTACCTAGCATTCTTTTTTTTTTTTTATTTTATTTATTTATATTTTAATTGAAATGTAGTTGATTATATTGTTTCAGTTTCAGGTGTACAGCAAAGTGATTCAGATGTATATTTTTCCCAGATTATTTCCCAGTATAGGTTATTATAAGATATTGAATATTTTTCCCTGTGTTATACAGTAAATCCTTGTTGCTTATCTGTTTTATATATAGTAATGTGTATCTGTTAGTCCCATACTCCTAATTTATCCTCCCCTCCCTTTCCGCTTTGTTAACCGCAAGTTTGTTTTCTATGTCTGTGAATCTCTTTCTGTTTTGTATATGGACTTATTTGTGTTATTTTTCAGATTCCATGTATAAGTGACATCATACAATTTTTGCTTTTCTCTGTCTGACTTACTTCACTTAGGATGATAATCTCTAGGTCCATCCATGTTGCTGAAAAAGGCAATATTTCATTCTTTTTTACGGCTGAGTAATATTTCACTACACACACACCCCCCACATCTTCTTTATCCAATCCTCTGTTAATGGACACTTGGGTTGCTTCCATGTCTTGGCCATTGTAAATAGTGTTGCTGTGAACGTTGGGGTTCATGTAGCTTTTTGAATTAGAGTTTTCATCTTTTCTAGATATATGCCCAGGAGTGGGATTGCTAGATCATTATGGTAAGTCCGTTTTTAGCTTTTTAGGGATCCTCCCTGCTGTCCTCCATAGTGGCTGCACCAATTTACATTCCCACCAACAGTGTATGAGAGTTCCCTTTTCTCCACAGCCTCTCCAGCATTTATTATTTGTAGACTTTTTATGCTTTCATAGCCTACTTATTTTACATGTTTGTCCTAGACTTCATCCCAACTAACCCTAGAAAAAGCCACTTGTTATAGAGCCATATGGGTTGATGGTTCAAATCATCCCTCCACTGAGGAAGAAAATGTCCTGAGGAGAAGGATGTATAAAGTATTTCCTGGTTGCAAGGGCTCTGGAGTCAATGGCTTGAGCTTGAGTGCTAACTCTGAAATGTGTCAGCTGTGCGACCTTAAGTAAGTAACTAACCTTCTCTGGCCTCAGTTTTCTCTCTGTTAATTATACGTGCTAAAAGGAACTTAACAGAACCAGTGATAAGATTAAATGACATAATGCATCTAGTACCAGGTCTGAGGCTTAACGCATCTTCAGGAAGTGTGAACCATTTCCACATGCTAGGTCATTAATGTGACCAGAGAGGGATGGGAGGTGTCAGGAAGGTGTTTAAATCCCCTTCTCTGCCCAGTTCCTCTCTATGCTTAGGGTGAACTACAACATTCCCAGGGCGACTCTGCCTGCTTCCCTGTCGGGCTAGTGTCCCATTCCTTTATGTCCTTTGCTGATTTGCCTTTTAATTTGGTAAACTAATCATCACGGAGATGCTAGTGACTTTATTTGACTTCCCCACTTAGAGAATGATGGCTTAAAAAATGTACTTTAGGCTGGGAGCAGCTGAGGCCAGTCAGTAGCCTTCCAGTAATACCCCTTTCCACAGAGTTCAGCTGCACAGCATGGCTGTGAGCCCTGGGTGAGCTGGCCACCTTGCACTACTGGCTGGCTGGGTGGGTGAGTGAGGCAGGCCACCGTTTTCATGCTCCAGAGTCCTTGTGCACATTGATGACACCTGGCTTTCTGCTTCCCTTGCTTTCTCTTCCCTCCCAGATCAGAGTGGAATGGGGCTCATTAAAGCTTTATAGGGATAGTGCCAGTAAAGAACTTCAGGAGCTGGGCCTTGGTCTGGAGAAGACTCGTTAGTAAAGATCAACTGTGTGCTCTGTCTTGACAATTTTAGGGAGACTGGGGGGAAAGCCCTTTAAGTGTGTGTGTGTGTGTGTTTTGTGTTTCTTATGTAAATTATGAATTTAAAAAAATCTCTACTACTTTCAGACATATATTATTGTGCAACAGAAAATTATGTATAAGAATATCACACAAATTGGAAGGGTTAGTCCTAGAAAGGTTTGACACAACACAGTGATGCCATGGTATTAAAAATGGATGGAACTATGATTGAAAAAAGAATCCATAAGTCCCCAGAACCTGAGAATATATGATGGTATACAGCAGGTGGGGATTGAGGTTACAGATGGACTGAAGGTTTCCAAGGAGATGACTTTAGAATACTGAGATTATTCTGGATTACCTGGTTGGGCCTTGTGTAATCACAAAGTAGGAGAGGGAGTCAGAAGAGGAAGTCAGAGAGAAATCGGAAGAAGCTTTGCAGGAAGAACCTCCCTCTTCTCCGAATCTGTCTCGTTACTGTTCTATTTGTCTCTTTCCCTCCATAGCTTAACTTCTTGAAAGGATTGTCCCTGTTCTCCGTCCAGACTTTCTCACTTCTCATTCATGACTTAATTCATGATGCCTCTGCCTCCATGATCTGTTGAAATCATGTTCCCCAAGGTCACCAGTTACCTCCTTGTAGCTAAATCCAGTGACTGTTTTTTTACTTCTTCTCTTAGAGACCTCTGAGAACCCCTCTGCACTGAGATAGTGGTCCCCACCCTTGATGTATGTGGTCCCACACTCTGCCACTTCTCCGACTTCCTCTGTTCCTTTTTACTCTCATTTGAGGTTAGTGCTTCCCTTGCCTGTCTCCTAAATAATATTTATTATTGCAGGCCCTCCTCTTCTAAAAATTCTTCTAAAAATCATCTCTATCCACAACCTCAATGAGAAGGCATATATTGATGACTCCCAAATATAAGCCTCCAGCCCACTCTTTCCTCCTGCGTTTCAGACCTCTATATCCTGGTTGCCTTTTGGAGCCTCCACTTGGCTGTTTCACAAACACATTCATCTTAGACTCCCAATACTCCAGTTTGGTGCAAATAGTTAATTATGGAAGGAGATGATTCCAGGAGGCATTCTAAGGGAATGAGACGTGAGACAAGAAGAGAAAGAAAGCCAACAGAGGGGAGGTTAACGAACAGGTTATCGCTGTTGGTACCTGAGGCTCAATCTCACTGGGAACCCTCTAGACACTGGGTGGAAGGTGCCTCAGAACTGATGCATAGAAAGACAAGAAAGCTGAGGTTCCAGTTCCTCAGTTCTTGTCCCTCACTGCAGTTGGTCAACTCCCTGGAACTTTGGGTCTGACTACATGTGCCCTGCAGCAAAGCTCAGTCTAGTGGCCAAAGAATGACCTCAGGCAGAGCGATGCAGAAGCTTTCTTCACATGCAGGAACTGTCTGCAGGCAACTTGAATGGTAGGCCTAGGGGATATGAGTGGGCCACCATCAGTGGCCACTACATTCCTCAAATCAGTGTGTCCCAAACTGAATTGAAGGTCTTAAAGTCTGCTCATTTATTTTAAATAAATGACCCCTCTATCAACCTAGTGTCCAAGCCAGATATTGAGCAATCTTAGTGTCAGGCTAAAGTACCCCCTCTCCTACACCATCCATGTCACATCTGTCACCAAGTCCTGTCAATTCTGCCTTCTAAATTTTTCCCATCTTGTGCATTCCACAGCCAATCCATAATCTCAGGTGACCATCATCTCTCACTTAGATGGCTGCATAGCTCCTGCAGTGGTCTTTTCCTCTCTTATCTCTAGACTTTGTCCTTTCCCAATCCACTTTCAGCAATCAGAGTGGTCTCCAGAAACAAATTCAATTGTTCCACTTCTGTGCTAAAAATTATTCAGTAACTATTTTCATAGAGATAGAGGCCACACTTCTAACATGTGTTGCTAGACTTTCCATGATCTTGCATTTGCTTACCCTTTAACCTCATGGCCCATCCCTTTCCTATTCAGTTATTCCCTATTTAAAAAAAAAAAATCACAAAACCGTATTTCTCTCCTTTACCTGCAAGTCTTTCTACTCTCAGTTCTTCAAATATGCCATATTCTCTCCAACCTCACGGCCTCTGCTCATTCTCTCTTCTTCTGGTTAAGTCTTATTATTCCTGAAATCACAATTACAAGTTGATTCTTTCAGGAAGTCTTCCCTGACTTCCCCCACTATAAGATTACTGTAGCACCCTATGTGTCTTAATCTTGGTATTTCTTAACACTGAATTGTGGGCCATTTACCTGCTAAATCCACCTCCCTCCTCCAAGACTAAGAGCTCTATTAAGTAGAGGATGTGTCTGTTTCATTCCTTGTTTCATGAGCGCATAGCACTATCTGGCACAGAGTAGAAACAATATGTATCTGTCCAAAAAAGTTCTCTTCATCCTGTGGGAAAAGCAATAAATATGTAAATTTGACTGGCTGGTGACTCTTTTCCAAATGCCTGAAATCTGAGAGCTCAAAACAGTCTTTATATTTGAATACCACATAGCAAAGAAAGGCCTCTCTTTGAAGTCAGTGGGCCGGGAGAAAGTGTGGTATCAGTAGACATACCTCCCACCTGCCGCTGGAGGGGTTTATCACAACTCTGAAGAGTGTCCAAGAAGATAGGTTTTCCTGGAAAAATCAAACCAGTGATCTTTCCAGAGCCCCTCCTTTTAGGAACCCAGTACAATCGGTCTATTCATTTTTCTGGTAATGATTTTTTTTCCTCTTCAAAGCACTCAATTCATTTTCCATCGCTGACATATAATCCAGAAATAATAGAGGTCGGTCTAGTATAACTCATATCCAAAAAGGGAAAGTGCCAACACCCTGAAAGAAAAGCTCTGAATTAAGTATTCCCGAAAATAAATCGGAGGGAATGAAAAGGCCTATTCAGTAGATGATATCTCTTTTTCTTGTTTATTATATGTATGGCTTCCTAATAGAAAGAGTTAAGTTTGAAAACTCCGTTCTGGGACAGGCTTTGTAATTATATCCCAGGATTCAAATCTGAACATTTCTTCTTATTCTATTTTCTAATAAAGTTCTACTCAGAGTGCTAAAATTTGAACTTGTTTTTAAAAATACTAAGCTCCCACTATGTGGCGTGTGCAGTCAAAGCCAATGACCAGAGCCCCAGTGAACATGTAACATGAGCGAGAAATAAACCTTTGTTGTCTTAGCTGCTAGGATTTGGGAGATTCTTTGTTCCTATAGAAGTGATAATTCCCTGTCATCCCTCTGAGTTCAAACCTCGTTGAGAAGTGGACACAAGAATCAGACAGTTGGGGTACAAAATAAAGGGCCAGCTTGGAGAATGGAGCATAGATACTAGCCAAAATCAGCTTCCTTAATAACTTTCCCTCTGATTGATCCCTCTTATCCCAAACTTCGAGGCTCCCCATTACAAGGCCAGACCCTGACCTAGGAAGCTTACCTTATGGAGAAACAGAATGAGAGGTTCCTGAGAAGAGGCAGGGCAGAGAAGCAGCAATAAAGCACAAGGACCAAGCTGAGCATGCCCGCTTCCTTCTCCATCACTAGTCAGGGAAGGCACCCCTCTGAGGGAAGAGTTCCCATCCTTTCCCTTCCTGAGCAGAAGAAATTCTTCCCCTGGGTAGAAAAACCCATGGTTGAAATAGTGGAATGTTGATCCAATTAAACACAAGAAACTCAGGGCCTTCTTTCTCCGCAAATTAGTTTTGAAAATGCCCAGATGCTAAATTCATGCAATGTGGACTCCATGCTGGGAGATAATGGGCAAGGCCATCTACCTTCAGGGAAAGCAGGATCCTGCCCTGTTTCTGGGATGGTGGGAAGCTGAGTGAAATAAAATCTTATCTGGGTGATAATAGGTTGCTCTGACCTGTAAGACCAGCTCTGAAGGAGAAAAAGTCCCACAAGGCAGCTTGGATAGAGGAATGTGAAAGAGAGAGACAGTCCTGTTATTTTGCCTTACTACAGAGGAAGGGCTCTGGGCCTGATTATAGGGGTGTCAGTCTCGGGGATTATAGAAGCTGATGATCAAAGCATATCCTCTACCCCATTTGCCTTCCTCAGCCTCTGCTTCCCTCATTCACCAAATGAATGGTGTTTAAACCTATTCATTTAATCTGGGATTTTATGGTAGGTTTCGTTAGGGAAGAAGTATGGAATTTAGCTTTAAGTTCATGACAAAGAAGTGAATTGCTGAGAAGACAGGACACCAGTTTTAAGCAGGGAGAGAAGCATGATGTAGTGACACCTTGGAAAAAACAACCAACTAATCCTGTGATTGTCATGTGGGATTTATCAGTTGAGTAATGAACATGTGTTTGACTTCCAAAGCAACAGAATGCCTTTGGCCTCTGCCAAGTTGTAAAACAGACGCACACACACACACACACACACACACACACACACACACACACACACACACACACACACAGAAGGTCAATATAGCTGGTAGAGATAGATGAATAAACGGATGGGTGGATGGATAGATAGGAAGAAAGTAAGAAGGAAAAAAGAAGGGGGGGATGTTCTCCTTTTAACATTTTTATAAACTGTATAACAAATTGAGTCGTTTTTGGTCAAATGCCTTTTTTATGTGTAACTTAGCTAAGAAACCACAAGGTCATCATGTGAAAAGGAAGGGTCTGGCAATACATCTTAAATTGTAATGATCTCCTTTGCATGAATAATGGAGAAAAGGTTTTCATATTAGTTTATTTTTGTAAAACAGTCTGCCTCATGTGATCCTAAGACATCACTTGGATAAATCACACAGAAGCTAAGGAACTGCCAGGGAGGATAGGCCTGCATCATTGGTATTGCTGTTGAAACTCAACCTTTATTTTGCATAAAACCTTTCTACTGTTTGTTCTTTCCTTCACAGTTTCTTGTTTACTGTATAGGAGCCTGAATAAAATTCCTGGAAAAGTGTACTTAGGGACCTATTTTGAGGTGGATTTTTTTTTCTCTGAAGTTCCCCAAGCTCAAAACATTAAATGTTTCTCATTGCCAAAGAAACTATGTTTTCTTATAGGTTAGAAGCTTATTATGAATGCATATTATTTCTTTCCTAGCAAATACAAGTAGTTTAATTTTGATGGATTAAATGAGAATCCTTTAATTTTATATCACCTTATTCTGATAGGTCAGATGTCAGTTTGGGTACAGTTTATAAATTTTATTAAATGGATGTTTCAGAAGTGTATGATTAGCTTCTCGGAAATTTTTAGCCAGAGAAGCACATTCAAGCTTGAAAGTCTCCCTCATTAATGAACACCTTTTATCAATAGTTTTAATTTCAGGTTAGAATTTATTCTTTATTTGGTCTCTGCTTGCTGGCAAGCATTCTATTTATCCTATAAATTTTGCTGTGAATTTCCAGCATGGCTCTAATATGTGAGTGAGACAGATTCCCACCAGTGAGATATGTTTTCTGATGCTTTTAAATCTGAATTATGATTTGCTGTCTTTGATTGTTTCTAAACCCTAGTCATTATTTCAAGATGGGTAAGGGCAGCAGTGAGCCCCAGGACCCCAGCAGAAAAGATGGGAATCCATTTTCTGTAGCAAAAGATATTATAATAATTTCTGCCCACTGTAGCTTGTTGATTGCAACAATAAATACAGACAGTTGCTCACTGTAGGCCATTGCTCTATCTGGTCGTCCTAGAATGATTAATCATCCCAATTGTCCTGGCACTAAGGGGGTTTCTGGGACATGGGACTTTCAGTGTTAAGACTGGTAAACTTCTGGGTAAACGAGGACAAGTTGATCACCCTAGGTTGTCTCAAATTCTGAAAAATTACAATCCGTGATTAGGAGAATTCAGAGGTCTGACTACCATAATGGAAATGTTGTGGATATGCAAGTACAGCTTATTGGCTCCAGGTTGGCCTTAAAATGACACAGGAAGACTGTATCTATTCATGGCCCATAGAAAGGGTCAGGGTTTCCTCTCAAAAGCACAATTTTCTTAACTGCTGCCACACTACTAAGGGATTCATTCTTGGTGTTAGAGTCTGGTCCTGCAGACCATGTATGGGTTGCCTTTTCTTTTTTAAGACTTCAATGGGTTTTGCTGAAGATAAAAAATAATATTCTCAGTCATCGACTATTTAAATAAAAGTTATCTTCTTTTTTATTTTTTAACAGCTTTCGTGAGACAATTCACATACCACACAATTAACTCATTTAAAGAATACAAATCAGTGGTTATTGTATTCGCAGAATTTTGCAACTCTCTACACAATCTAAGATCAGAAAATTTTCATCACCCCCAAAAGAAGCATTGCAGCTACTAGCAGTCATTTTCCATCCCTCTCTCTTTTCAGCCCTTGGCAACCACTAATCCATTTTCTTTCTCTATAAATTTGTCTGTGCTAGACATTTCCGTAGGTGGACTCATACAATATGTGGTCTTTTGAGCCTGGCTTCTCTCAATTAGCGTAGGTTTTCAACATCTTTTCATGTATTAGTATTTCATTCCTTTTTATAGGTGAATAATATTCCATTCTCTGCATGTACTAACATTGTTTTATTCAGTCATTCACTGGTGGATATTTTGGTTATGTTCACTTTTGGTTTATTATGAATAATGGTGTTAATGAACATTCATATAAAATTTTTTGTGTGAACTTATGTTTTCAATTCTTTTGAGCACATAGTTATGAGAGGATTTGGGGGGTCATGGTAACTCTATATTTAAAGTTTGAGAAACTTCCAGACTAATTTGCAAAGTGGCTGCACCATATTAAATTCCTACCAGCAGTGTATGCAGTTTCTAATTTCTTTACATTCTCACCAAGAGGATTTTATTTGCTCTATTTTTTATTTTAGGAATCCTGGTGTTCATTAAGTGATACTTACTATGGTTTTGATTTGCATCTCCCTGATGACTAATGAATTTGAGCATCCTTCACATGTTTATAGGTCATTTGTGTATCTTCTTTGGAAAAGTATCTATTCAAGCTGTCTTCTGTTTAGCTAAACAAATCAAACCAAAACAAAACAAGAAATAGTACAAATAAGGTGAACTAAGTTTTCAACTGCAGGGTGGATAGACTTTTAGGTCCCCTGAGCATGCTCTTTGCTGTCACTTAGGAGATAAATTAATCTTCTGACAACAACATAGTTTGTCATGAGACTTACCTCTGGCCCAGGTGCTCTATAGTGAGGTGATGAACAGATCCAAAATCCTTCACTCAGCATCTCCACTCAACTTTTGTGATAGGTTAGATTTAGAGTCCCTGCAGAACTGATAGGATGCCAATCAGTCTGGCCCTTAACCCCTCACTCATTGGTCAGTCCAAGCATGCAGCACAATTGTTCTTCCAGTGGCAAGTCAGCAAGAAAGTGTTGGTGAGTTGAGCTATGGGGTGGACATTAGAAAACAAGAGAGGCCCATTATCCATCACTGCAACCCACTTGGTTGCATTTGGTGCCTGTTGGAACAGGGACAGCTGTGTTACCTGGGAGAGGCAATACTTTAAGCCATTCTTGTCCATTAGTTCCTGTGATTTAATTTATCAGCTTAGTTAGAAAGCATACAGAATACTAAGCAAAAAAGTTTGGATGTATACTGAGAAAGTTAAAAGTCCTAGATATTGAGTGATGGATGAGCCCTGTTGGGGAAAACTTTAGGTTGCCTAGAGGTGGCATAAAAGTACTGGGGCACATTTCAAAGGGAACAGAGGATGAAGGGGAATTGTCACCATCATTGATTCTGTCACACATCCAGACTGCAGACCAAAAGAGTTCTTGTCAGATGGTCCTTACCATTCTTATCTAGCTCAGAAAAGGGCAGAGTAGAAAGAGGCTGCTTTTAGAGGGAGAGGAATTGTGGGACTGATACAGCAATAGTAGACAGAAGCTTCATTTGGGACCCATTAATCCAGGAGGCCTTCAGTTCGTAGCAGCCTGGAGGTTAGCAGGTAAGAGTCCTCTAAGAACGTCCCCTGGAGCTGGACCACAGCCTGAGTCTCGGGGCAGCCCAGCAAGCTCTTGGAAGAGATGGCCGGCTTTCTGCTCATTGGTATTTGTTTCCTCAGTCTTACATGCAGAGTGTAAGAGTGTAACCTAAATGCATAAAACTCTTTAACTGTAACGGCAACAATAACAATTGAAGGCTTAAAACATTCTAAACGTTCCTAGTTTTCCTAGGATGTATTCTCTACTTTGTGTCCCATTTCTCTGGGGATTTTTGTTTGTTGCTTTTTTGTTTTTGTTTTATTGGGGGAGGTAATTAGGTATATTTATTTTTGGAGGAGGTACTGGGGATTGAACCCAGGACCTCATGCATGCCAAGCATGCACTCTACTGCTTGAGCTCTACCCTCCCCTTCCATTTCTCTACTGATTTTAGGAAACCCTTAAAAGAATAGTCACCCTGCATACTCGACAGTAGGGTCTTGTTTTTATCCCACAAGGGCCTTCAGATGGTGAACTAATGGCAAACAGAGCACCAGGACATAAAATGTGGGATCTCATCCCTTCTCTTATTGAATGTCAGGTCACAGTGTTTCTCACTGTTTGCTGCCCTGTACAAAATTTTATCTCTTCTGTTTTTTGTTTTTGTTTTTTTTTTCATTTAGACAATATTGAGTCTGTTGGCTATAACGCCACGGTTTGAAGAAGAAATAAAGTTGTGGACAATTGAAATATCTGGGTTATCTGATAGTGTCATCTACTATAATGATTCTTTTGGCATCGTACGTAATACTTTAGATGAATGAGCTAATAAAATTTTTAAATGAAGAAGACTTATTCCAAGAATCTATCACATGTATTAATTTAAAATTAGTAGATGCTCATTAAATTATTTTTAAAAATTGACTGAGCACCTAATGTGTACCAGGTATTTTTCTAAGTGTTGGAGATACAACAGTAAAAAACAAAGGCCAACAATCTGAATAGGACTGTATTTGTTAAAGAAATTGAATCAATAATTAATAACTTTCAAATCAAAAAGCACCAGGCCCAGATGGGCTCACTGCAAATTCTACTATTCAAGGAAGAAATTACACCAGTTCTCTACAGTCTTTTTCAGAAAATTGAAAGCAGAGAGACTACTTTCTAACTCAGTCTGTGAGGCCAGAATTACCCTAATACCAAAGCCAGACAAAGACATTACAAGATAAGAAAACTACAAACAGTGTCATGAACATAAAAGCAAGAGTCTTCAACAATATTTGAAAATCAAATCCAACGAGGTATTAAAAGGATTATACAGCACAATCAAGTAGGATTTATTCTGGGTAAACAAGGCTGATTCAACATTCAAAAATCAAATAATGAAATGTTAGAGAGGGTATGGAGAAAAGGAAACCTTCCTACACTGTTGATGGGAATGTAAATTGGTGCGGCCACTATGGAGGACAGTATGAAGATTTATTTTAAAACTAAAAATAGAGCTACCATATGACCCAGCAATCTCACTTCTGACCATATCTCTGGAAAAGATAAAAATTCTAATTTGAAAAGATACATGCACCCCAATGTTCATAGTGGCATTATTTACAATAGCCAAGACACTGGAAGCAACCCAAGTGCCTATCAACAGACAATTGGCTTAAGAGGATTCCATAAACATACACACACACACATACACACACGTGTGTGCAGTGATGGAATATTACTCAGCCATAAAAAGAATGAGATAGTGCCATTTGCAGCACATGGATGGAGCTAGAGAACATCATACTAAGTGAAGTAAGCCAGAGAAAGACAAATATTATATAATATCACTTACATATGGAACCTAAAAAAATAATACAAATGAATCTATGTACAAAACAGAAACAGACTCACAGACATAAAAAAACCTATAGTTACAAAAGGGAAAAGGGAAGAGGAGAGGGATAAATCAGGGGAATGGGATTAACAGATAACAAACTACTATACATAAAATGGATCAGCAACAAAAATTTACTATATAGCATAGGGAGGTGTGTTCAATATCTTGTAATAGCCTATAATGGAAAATAATCTGAAAACAACATATGTATATAATTGAATCACTTTGTTGTACACCTGAAACTGACACAATATTGTAAATCAATTATACTTCCAAAAAAATTTTTTAAGGAGAAAAACATCAATTAATGTAATCCACTGCATCAACAGGCTAAAGAAGAAAAATGATTATATCAATAGATGCAGAAAAAGCATTTGACAAAATCCAACATCCATTCATAATAAAAACTCTCAACAGTCTAGGAATAGAGAGGTTTCTCAACTTGATAAAGAACATGACAAAAAGCCTACAACTAACATCATACTTAATAGCAAGAAACTAGATGTTTTCTCTTTTAAGATCGTGAACAAGGCAAAGATGTCCCTTCTTATCAATGTTTTTCAATATCATACTGAAAGTCCTAGACAATGCAATAAGAAAAAAGGAAAGGAGAGGAAAGGAAAGGCATAAGATGGGGAAGAAAGAAATAGAACTTTGTTCACAAATGACAGGATCATCTTTGCAGAAAATTTCTGAAAAAATCAACAAAAAACATGGGACTAATAAGAAATTATAGGAAGGCCACAAGAAACAAGGTTAATGTACAATATACAAAGTCAATCACTCTCCTGTATATTAGCAAGGAACAAGATGAATTTGAGATTAAAAACACATTATTTACATTATCATCCTGCACAATGAAATACTTAGCTATAAGTCTAACAAAATATGTACAATATCTATATGAGGAAAACTACAGAAATCTGGTGAACAAAATCAAAGGACTACATAAATAGGGTGATATTCTATGTTCATGAATAGGAAGACTCATTATTGTCAAGATGTCATTTATTTCCAACTTGATCTATAAATTTAATACAGTCCCAAAAAAATCCCAGCAAGTTATTTTAGAGTAATTAGAAAAATGATTCTAAAGTTTATAGAGAGGCACAAAAAACCCCAAATAGTAAACACACAACTGAAGGAGAACAAACCTGAAGGACTGAAGTTATCTGACTTCAAGACTTACTATAAAGCTACAGTAATCAAGATAATATAGTATTGGTGAAATACAAATAGATCAATAGAGTAGAACAGAGGAGCCAGAAATAAGCTCACAAAAATCTAGTCAACTGATCTTTGATAGAGGAGCAAAAGGAGTATAGTGGAGAAAAGACAGTATTTTCAACAAATGGATATACACATACAAAAAGTCTACCCATGGCCTTACATACTTTACAAAAATTAACTGAAAACAGATCACAGATCTAAATGTAAAATGCGAAAAACTGTAAAACTGTGGAAGGTAACATAAGAGAAAATCTAGATGACCTTGAGTACAACAATGACTTTAGATACAACACCAAAGCTATGATCCATGTAAGATACAATTAAGCTGGACTTTTTTACAATTAAAAAATCCTGTTCTGCCAAAGACACTCAAGAGAATTGAAATGGCAAGTCACAGACTGGGAGAAAATATTTGCAAAAGTCATATCCGATAAAGGACTGTTACCCAAAATATACAAAGAACTCTTAAAAACTCAACAATAAGAAACAAACAACTTGATTGAAAAATAAGCCAAGGCTCTAACAGACACCTCACTGAAGAAGACAGATGGCAAGTATGCATGTGAAAAGATGCACTACATCATGTCATCAAAGAAATGCAAATTAAAATAATAATGAGGTAGCACTGCACACCTATTAGGATGGTCAAATTCCAGGATGCTGACAACACTAAATGCTAATGAGGATGTGGAGCAACAAGAGCTCTCATTCACTGCTGATGGAAATGAGAAATGGTACAGCCACTTTGGAAGGCAGTTCAGTGGTTTCTTACAAAATTAGACACACCATCTGATCCAGCAATCATGCTCCTTGGTATTTACTCAAAGGAGTTAGAAATGTATGTCTACACAGAAACCTGCTGTCAGGTATTTATAGCAGCTTTACTCATAATTGTCAAAACTTGGAGCAACCAAGATATCCTTCAGCAGGTGAATGAGTAACTGTGATACATCTTAAAAATAGAGTATTATTCAGTGCTGAAAAGAAATGAGCAATCAAGTCATGAAAAGACATGGAGGAACCTTAGATACATATTACTAAGTGAAAGAAGCCAATCTGAAAAGGTTACATGCTGGGTGATTCCAGTGATACTACATTCTGGAAAAGGCAAAACTATGGTGACAGTAAAAAGATTACTTGTTGCCAGGGCTGCAGGGGAAGAAGGAATGAATAGACAAGACATAGAGGACTTCAGGGCAGTGAAATTACTCTGTATGATACCTTAGTGGTGGATACATGTCATTATAAATTTGTTCAAATGCATACATTGTACGACACCAGAGTGAATCCTTGGGTAAATTATGGATTCTGGGTAATACAGTACCCCTTGGTGGGGAATGTTGATAATGGAGGAGACTACACATGTATGGGGGCTCCATTTTGCTGTGTGC
Organism: Camelus ferus; assembly: GCF_009834535.1. Taxonomy (NCBI): domain Eukaryota; kingdom Metazoa; phylum Chordata; class Mammalia; order Artiodactyla; family Camelidae; genus Camelus; species Camelus ferus. Next base: position 14,552,166 of record NC_045700.1, read on the forward strand.
ATAAAACTACTCTAAAAAGGAAAGTGTGTTAAAAAAAAAAAAAAAAAGCTAAATCTTTGCCCTTGTGAAGCTAACTATCAGGAACTTAGCTGAGCAGGGAGAGAAAGAAAACTGTCCTAGTAGACCTTTAAAACAACAAGCCAAAAACCAGAGTTAAGCCTTTCATCACTCCCTGTGATGGAACAAGCAAGAGTCATACTGGAGTGAGTGCAGACGCCCTCCTGTTTCATTTCCCCCACAAAATGGCACGCCTGTGAGGGTCAGGTGGATCAGTGCAGATGTAGGGGGTTGTTGGCAGTTTTATGGACTGTGGAGAAAAGGGAGAAGATGGCAAAGTGAGGTGGAGAAGGGGATGTTAAGAGTGGAAAAGTACCTGGCACCAAGTCAGAGTGAAGAAAGTGTATTCAGGGTTTTCCCCTCTCCCCATAAGGAGGTCACAGCCGAGGTGCCTGCCTATCTCTGCCCAAGGCCTTAGATAAATAAAATAAAATAAAATAAAATAAAATAAAATAGAATAAAATAGAATAGAATAGAATAGAATAGAATAGAATAGAATAGAATAGAATAGAATAGAATAGAATAAAATAAAATGAAATAAAATAAAATAAAATAAAATAAAATAAAATAACCAGGAATGAAGGCCCCAAGGCTAGGAGTGGAAAAGCGTGACTGCCCAAGGGCTCTGAGTCCTTGAGACTGTGTGGGGAGGGCCGCTTTCTCCACTGAGGCCTCCCAGGTTAAAGCCTTTGTAATCGCCTGTGGTCAGGCCTGAAAAATCACACACGGTTTTTCACCAGAAGCTAGATTACTGTCTTACATCGTAGACAATAAATAAGATAAACAAGTAAAACATACTGGTATATTACATAGTGGTAAGTGCTAACCAAAAATTAAATAAATAAAGCAGAGAGGCAGATAGGGAATACATGAGAATTTATGGGGAGAGAGGGGGCTAGCAATTTTAGACAAAGGAAGGCAAAAGAGGCCTCCCTGAAAATATGGCTTTTGGTGAAGGACTTCAGGAATTGAGCCTTGCAGATACCTGGGAGAAGAGTGGGTTCACGTAGAGGGAACAGGAGGTACAAACTGCCTGAGGTGGCATGTTACGTGTTGTGTTGGAGGAGGCCTGTTTTTCTGCAGGGAGAGGAGTAGGAGATGCGGTCACGGGACCGAGAACTAATGAGGGGTCTAATCCTGCAGGGCCTGGTAGCATCTGTAAGGATTTGGATTTTTTTCTTTCTGTAAGTGAGGACAGTATGCCACTGGGGATTTTGAAGAGAGGAATGCCATGATTTGACCCTCTTGAGGATAGATTTAGGAGGAGAGGAGGGGGCATTAAGGGTGGAAGTAGGGAGACCCGTAAGGAGGCTGCTGTAATAATCTAGGAAAGAGATAACGTTCGCTCAGACCAGGGTGGTGAACTGGAAGGAGGGACAAGCGGTTGGATTTTGTATTTTTAACACAGTGCTTTTATTTTATCGATTCTAAACACACCATTCTCCCTTCACATTTTAACATATCTGAAGTCAGAATGCAACTTATCTACGATTGCTGTCAGCCAGGTGGCCGTCATGATGTCATTGTTTCCTTAGCTAGAAACCTTCCAGTAATACCGTCTGGTAATTGTCAGCCTCAATCCACAGACACAAATATGTTGTGGAAAATTCTGAGTTTAGGTAAGGAAAAGTTGAAGTTCAGTATCTTTGCTCAGAAACGCATCATAAAATGTGGCTTTTCTACTTAACAGTACTTTATTTGTGGTCCTCATCCTCTTACACCTGGATGTTAATTGTGCCCAGGTTTCTCCAGGCCTCCAGCCTGTTGCCTTCAGTGAGCATCGCAGACTGGTTCCAGAGTTATCTTCCTGAAAATCAAAGTTGACCATGTCGCTCCGTGCATATAAGTTTCTGATGCTATGGTGACTACAGACTCCATTCCGAACCCTGCAGCCGAGACCCCTACAATCTGCCTCCCACCTATTTTTCCAGCTTTATTTCCCACACTCCATAAATTATACTTCCTACTTAAGCTACTCTAAACTCTCAGTTTTCTGTGTGGCCAGAACCTTGTCACAGCTACAGACCTTTACTCCTGTTTCCTCTGCCTTTCTCCCAACAGCTGCTCATCCCACAAGCTCATATGTCACCTTCTTTTCAAAACTTTTTTGAGTCTCCAAGCAGACTTAATTATTCATCTTCTCACAGAATGTACTGCATTAAAATGCAGGTCATCTATTTATTCATTTATCTCCTCCAGGAGGCTATGTGTTAGGGACCTCATTCATTTTTAGCACACAGAATCCCCTGAACATAGTAGTATACTCAGCACAGAACAGATATGCAATGTGTGTAAGAGTCCCTTTTTTTATATTGGATTTGATGAACCAAGGTTCCCTATTTTGCAAAATGTAAATAGTAATAGAACCTACCTCATAAAGGTGTTTTAGGAGTTTTGAAGTTTATGTAAGGTAATACATACACCTAGCACAAAGAACAGTGCTTGGTATGTAAGTGAACAATAAATATTTGCTCTTTTAAAAATTTGTATTGCAATGTGAGTAATGTTACTGTTACACTTTAAATCATTATAACGTATTTTTAATCTTCTGAAAAGTTAACATCTATTTTTGAGACTTAGAATGGAATCTGTCCCATCACAGAAAATGTTGGTGTGTTCAACAAAAAAAGAAAAGCATTAAAAAGAGGAGGTAACCCCATTCTGTTTCTCTCTTGGTGACAAAGTACTGGAATCTATGATTTTTTGAAGATTCTAAATATAGAGCACTGATGACCCAAAAGCTCTTCTCAACTTTCATTTTTTTTCTAATAGCTTCTGAAAAAACATTCCCAGGAGTATCAACTCTTAGTGTCAACTTAGGTAGTTTGTGCAATTTACAGTAGTGTATTGCATTATATGACATTGACTTTAATCTCACAAGAGCCTATTCATGTCCGGTCCGCTTTGGTCATGATAAATGCATTATCCAATTACTCATTTAGTCTCTTTGCTAATATGGAAATAAGCAATTTAATTCATTGGTTACTAAACCAGACATCATTGGGTCTCTGTTCATTCTAAGATGCACGACTCCGAACAATACTTTGACATGTACTTCTTTCTATAACTTAGAAATTTTGCTGTTGCTGAATTGACACTGATGAATTTTTTAAGCATGGTTATTAAATTCCCCTAAGGTTTTTAATAAAATTTCTCAATAAATTCATCCTAATTGGTGCACTATTGTTCTTAATACTTACCAAACCTCCCCCTTCTCTCTTCTTCTGTTTGGGATTTTGAGAAACTGCAGAGTTTATTGGGTAAGTGAGAGTCTATGCATGCATAATTTTCAAAGACGTGAAATGTAAAGTATACTTGGGGGACCTTTTTCTAATCTTCCCCTTCCTCCTTCTTATTGATGACCTTGATTCATGCTTCATGAGAAATAGAGGCAAACAGGGACTCTCTCATCTTCCTTCCACTGTGTGTCTCTGCAGCCTCTTGAATCAGAACCCATTGTCTTTCATCTGCTATCACAGGAGGAAATGTCCCTGCTCCTAAGAACAACCCTTCCTTTGTACTGTGGATCTCATCCCATTTCATCTTCTTGAAGACTTTACTCATAGAAACAGGCCCCTCTCTCCTGCATTATCAATTTCCCACTCTCCAGGGGATTGCTTCCATCAGCCAACAAACCTACTCTTGGCCTCCTGTTCCCGACTAGCTGCTGCCCCATCTTCTTGCTCTCTCACCATGAAACTTCTCAAATGAATGTTTTTCCCCACTACAGCACCTATTTTCATTGCTCAATCCACTTCGAATAGACCTTTGTCCCCCGTCCCCCCCACCCCCCACTACATCTGAAACTTCTCCTGGAAGAGTTTTAGGTCCTCCAGGTTACCAAATGCAGTGGTCACTTTTCGCCTTCATCTCGCATAACATCTCAGTTGCATTTCTCCCGTGTAACCACCCTCTCCTTGAAACTTTTCTTGGCTTCTGTGATACTCTCCTCCCCTGATTTTCTTCTTGTATTGCTACCTACTTCTGAAGTGTATATATCCAGATCTAACCTTCCCCAGGATTCCAGCTTACATATCTAAATACGATTTGACATCTCCACTTGGATATCTAATGAGTCTCATACCTGTTTATTATGATCACCTTTCCAGGTAAATAAATACACATTTAGAATCCTTCTGCTGTTTACCCTGCCTGATGCTCTCTTCCCTCATCCTTTCCCTTTATTTCCCGCCCCTTCTCTTAAACCAAGCCCTCAGTAGATTAGGTCTCTTGGTGATCCCATGGCACTCAGTAGTTTTCCTTTGTGGTGATTAGCACACTTACAGTCAGGTTAAGTCAAATGTATGGTTATTTGTTTTACGTCAGTTTTGCCCCTTGAGCCTTTAAGATTTCTGAGGCAAGAGATTTTCTGTTTTGTTCACTACCTCCTCAGGGCTCAATGCAGTGTCTTGCACATATTAGGACCTCAATAAATATAGTTATTTTTTATCTTTGCACATCTAGGTTGTTTCCTATTCTTCACCATCGAAAGCAATTCTACAACGAGCATTCACATAGACAAATCTTTGACACGTCTTTAATCATGTGCTTAGAACAATCCCTAGAAATAGAATCACTGGTTTTATAGTTAGATGCACATTTTCAGCACTTTTGTTAAGTGTGATAGTCTGCAAAATAGCCATTATTACCTTCACCCTACCCTGTACAAGCCAGCCACTTACCCATCAAAGAGTGCTGTCTCCTCTGCTTGTCCTTGAATGACTTGCTTTGACCTTTACTATGTGATGAAAGTAGGATCGCCAGATAAAATACAAGATGCCCAGTAAGATTACAATGCCAACTAAACAGACAAATGGGACATACTTATACTAAAAAATTATTTGTGACTTATCTGACATCCAAATTTAACTGGGCTTCCTGTGTTTTTTTTTTAAATTGAAGTACAGCTGATTTACAATATTAGTTTCAGGAGTACGGCATAGTGATTCAGTATTTTTGCAGATTATACTTTATTGTAAGTTATTACAAGGTAATGGCTATAATTCCCTATGCCATACAGTATATTCCTGTGGCTCATCTATTTTATACAGAGTAGTTTGTATCTGTTAATCCCATGCCCCTGATTTGTCCCTCTCCCACCTTTGGTAACCACAAATTTGTTTTCTATCATCTGTAAGTCTGTTTCTGTTTTGCACATACATTAATTTGTATCATTTTTTAGATTCCACATATAAGTGATATCACACAGTATTTGTCTTTCTCTGTCTGACTTACTTCACTGAACATAATATTCTCTAGGCCCATCCACATTGCTGCAAGTGCAGAATTTCATTCTTTTTTATGACTAATATTCCATTGTGTGTATATATCTCCACATCTTCTTAATCCATTTGCCTGTTTTGGGGCACTTGGGTTGCTCCCATGTCTTGGCTACTGTCAGTAGTGCTGCTATGATATTGAGTGCATGTATATTTTGGAATTAGTGTTTTCATTTTTTCCAGGTATATATGGAAGAGTAGAATTGCTGGATCATATGAAAGTTCTATTTTTAGGTTTTTGAGGAATCTCCATACTGTTTTCCATAACGGCTGCACCAATTTACATTCCCACCAATAGTGTACAAGGGTTCCCTTTTCTCTACATCCTTGCAAATATGTTATTTGTAGACATTTTGTTGATAGCCATTCTGATAAGTGTAAGGTGATAATCCCTTTATTTTGATTAGCATTTCTCTAATGATTAGCAATACTGAGCATCTTTTCATGGCACATTCTGTGTTTTTATCTGTATTGCTAAATCTGGCAACTCTAGATACGATGACAATATTCCAGTTCCAGGCCTAGCCTCTAAGAGACATAGCAGTTTCTACTGTTGCTCTCTGGAAGCCAGCTGGCATGCTGTAAAGAACTTTGGTCCAGATTCCTGAATGAAGAGAGGTCAACTAGAGAAGCCCAGGAGGATGAGAAGTCACTTTGGATGTTTCAGCCCTAGCAGGGCTCCCGGGCCTGGGAGTCAAGAATTTGACAACTTATGTCCAGGTGGATTTCAGAATTGCTATAGACCTGTTCTCCAGGTTGTTGAATGGGAGCATCTATTGTGGTTCTCCTGTCCCTTTCTCACCACTGTATGCTTGGTAGGGGTGAAAGGATGGGAGGAAGCTGGGACAGAAAACAGTCCACAGCTCTCTCGATCCAGAGGAGCTGCATCCACATCTGGGCGTAGTGCAGATTGTGAAATGTTGAACTTTGAGCCTCATGCTTTCATGAGATGAGACTCTGAGGTATCTTGGGAGGTGGTCAGTTTTGCTTCGTTTCGCTTTTACATAGGGAAAGAATATAAATAATTTGTGGCCAGAGGAAAGACTGTGGTGGATTAAATATGCCCACAAATTCTTTGCCACTCCTCGGAGCAAGAGGTGGAGTGTTTCCACTCCCACAGGGACTCTGGGCTGGCCTTGTGACTTGCTTGGATAAACAGAATGTGATGGATGAGAAACTGTGTGACTTTCAGGAAATAGTGTTCTGGAAAATCAGCTCTTTGAAAGAAAATTTTAAAGCCCTGATTTATAGCATTTGCCAATTTCTGTGGTATAAATCTCCCAGCATGACTGCTTTCAACCTACTAATGTGGTATCACTGAACATGGAGTTGGAAAGAGATATGCATAAATGATCGTCATGAGCCTGTACAGATGGGCTCCTGCAAACCATCACTTCCAAACCCAGTCCTTCAGGTGTCTGTCTGTTTCTATTTTTGCTCTCTTGGAATCCAGCTGACATGAAGGATCCTTGGGCTAGGCTCCTAAATGATGAGAGTCCAAATGGAAAGAAAGGCCATGTGGAGAAGAAAGGAAGCCTTGGGCATTCCATTCCTGGCAGGGCTCCCAGCTGAGTGCAGCTGCGTCAGTGGCCCCAGCCAACATTATGATACATAAGACCACCTAGCCAACTCACAGACATGTGAGACATGACACATTGTTGTGAGTTTAAGCCACTACATTTTGGAATGTTTTATTAGTCAGCAATAGGAAACTGAACACATATATTGCCAAGCTTTATATTGTCATTTAAAAAACCTCAAGTTTTTTTTTTTTTATGAGTCTTTTTTCCCCCTGTTTTATGAGGGGGAGGTAATTAGGTTTATTTATTTATTTATATTTGGAAGAGGTACTGGGGATTGAACCCAGGACCTCAGGCATGCTAAGTATGCACCCTACCTCTCGAGCTATATCCTCCTTCCCCAAATTTTAAGTTTTACTCCTGTTAGCAGTGTATGAGAGTGCCTTGTTCTTTGCACATTAGCCTGAACTATGCATTATCATTACCAAGTTGATGGTTTTAAAAAAAAATATGTTGCAGTATAATTTGCATTCTTTAAAAAGAAGTTTGAATATTTTTTCCTATGTTAATTGGCCATAAATTGACTACACTCTCTGCCCATTTTTCTGTTGACATGTAAGGGCTCCTTATATTTTACTGATAGTAACACAAATGGGAACTATTTTGCAATGTACATAGCTACACAGTTTGCTTGTATGCTCTTTGCAGTAAAAAGCTTAAATTATTTATATAAAAAAAATGATTCCTAAGGCAATTTTCTGAGTGTTTCTTATAACATGATCATATCTAGTTCTTGGCTTTTTTGATTTTAGTATTTCTTAAATTATTCTGGCTTTTTTGTTTTTAGTATTTCTTAAATGATTCTAATATTTCCCCCCTGGATTTTCTTATAAGTTATTTTCTTCAATGAAATCTTCAGCTGAAACCCAGTATAGAATACACTCCTCCATTCCCCTCCCCATTCCAACTTGAACAACACTGGCTCAGGCCTTCAGTAGATTAATTCTTCAGCCATCCTGGTGTTAAACTCTATGGAAAGTCTTTCGATAAACAGCACAGTTATATTTCATACCAACTTAAATGTTGCAAATTTGAAGCAGCATGATTTTTAAATGTTCCTAGTTTGCACAAATTTTGAATAATGTGAATCCTTTCTAACCTAAAAAGAATTTAAAATTGTATTGGATTCTGGAACAATAAAAGGAGCATTAATGGAAAAATTAGTGAAATCTGAGTAAAATCTTGAGTTCAGTGAATAGTACCCATGCTGGTGTTTTAGTTTTGACAAATGTACCATCGTAATGTTAGATATTAATGGTAGGGGAAACTGTGTGAGGGGTATATGAAAACTCTCTATACTGTCTTTGCAAAACTTTTCTATACATATAAAGTTATTTCTAAATGAGAAGTTTTTTTTTAAAAGCACTTAAAAATTCACTGTAAGAAATACTTTATAATGTTATAGGCTTGTGTATTCTAAGAATGCTATTTCTTACAGTATATTGATTCCTCTGGGGGAATACTATGTCTAGAATTATACAAGCTTTGAATTATGTGAGCTTTTTAGAATCTATCCCATGAATGTAATTCACTACCATGTGAATTACATGTTTACATCACATTTTGAAAACTGAAACAGGAAAAACTGAAGGTTTAAGGCTGAATCATAAGCTGAAAGAAATTCCCCCTCCCAATAAAAACAAAAACCAAAACCTAAAACTCTGCGGTTCTTCTAGTTTGTGACGTCTGAACTGTGGCAGTAAAGCCTTATCACTTTATGTGATCTTTGGACAAGTATGTGATTAAAGGCCTGGCTTTAAGTGTGGAATCTGGAAACCAGGTCCCCAGGTAAGGCTTCGTCTATTTCCATGAGGCAGAAATGTAAGCATGGGAATCCAAATCTTGCCGGCACAATGATAAATTTTTATTAGAAATTTGGCTTTTGCCCATGCAGTTGGTAGGATTTCCCACCTCCCACATTTCTGTGTTTTCTTCCACCACAGCAAGTGTCTTGGGAATGAGGGGTTTTAGTTTGTCATCATTTCACATTCCTCTGTAGGTTTCTTTGCAGATAAAATTGATCTTTTGATAGGTTTTACAATTATAAAACGAATTCCAATAATTTAAATTCTAGATATTTCAGGATTCGCAGTTCTTACTGTTTTCCTCTCTATTTAAATATATACCTTGAAATCCATAATACACTCCCTGTGCCTTGTTTCTCATAATAGCCTCTCTCTGATGTTGAGTGGCTTTTGGATAATCAGTGCAGTTATATTTCACACTAACCTGAATTAGCAAATTAGAAACAGTGAGCAATGAAAAATAGTATTAAGGTGTCACTTTATGCATACATGTTGAAATGATGTGAATTCCCCACACTAAAAATTGTTTATTGTACATTAAAGAGTAAGTTTGATATAAGACATGCATTACAATGACTTAGGCTTATGTGCACTGAGACCGTTACTTCCCGCATTACCTTCATTCATAGGGGAAAAACCTATCTGGATGTCTTGTGCATGTTTTGAGTTATATGAGGTTTTTCAGAAGCCATTCCCAGGGTGACTTTCCAGTGGCTTAGATGAACCAACTCGCCTGCTGTGAATCTGTCGTATTATGGTTGCTGATGTGATTGCTAATGTTAAAGGTTACTGATTGCTTAATCCTTGGCCGGGTACTGTGTTGAGTACCTGTGTCCTCAACAATGTGTGTTACTCCGTTATTTATGAGGCAGATATCATTAATATAATTTCCATTTTGTAAGTGAAAAATGTCATCCATGGCAAATTTAAGTAACGTGTTCAAGGAAATATCTTTGGGGTTAGGGCTGTAATAAAGATTTCTTTCTCTGTCAGTTCCAAGATTTTTGCTAACCTAGTTGGTATAAAATCTTTGCCACACTTCCCTCCGTTATTTCAGCCCTGTAGGAAGGTAGACAGGTTTTGTTTCTGTGATTATGGTCTTCCAACTTTAAGTTTTTATATGCTTCTTGGTTCCTAGGTCACTTGTCTGCCTTTCAGGAAGGCAGGCCCACTCCATTGATATCGATGGTGAGACAGGTAGAGTAAACCGCTTTCCCTCTGAATTGTTCTAGATTGTTTGTTACTGCTTGTTTCTTTTCATGTTTGAACTTTTCCACATCAGTTGAAATTGCTCAAAGACTTTTTGTAAGAGGTGTTACTTACCACTGCTTTAAACAACAGTGTTTCCAAACATTATTTCCCCTCTTCCCAGAAGTAGTTGATAATGTTGATTGTAAAATGACAATGAATAGCTTTTTTTCTGCAAACATTTTTCCTTTCAAGATTAAAACACACACACACACACACACACACACACACACACACACACACACACTATCCATCTTGAACAGAGGCTTCAGCTCATCTGAGGCATTCCGTGGTCTATGATGTAATTTCCTTCCCTAAATCTTTCAATTCAGGGAGGCAATGTAACCCCACAGCAGGGAAGAAACAAAATCTTGTCAATATTTTGTAGTCTTTGGGTATGGTGGAACACCTGGAATGCTGGAAGGTGAGTTGAGCTGGAAATAGGACTTTCACACTTGATGCAGTTTTATATTTTTTATTTAGAAGAGTGTTGTCACTTTCAGTAAGTTTCTATTAACCAAGGAACTAAAGTCATGCTTCCATTGCTATAATCATTCTTTACAGAACTTTGATTATTTTTTTAACATTTTTTATTGATTTATAATCATTTTACAATGTGTCAAATTCCAGTGTTCAGCACAATTTTTCAGTCATTCATGGACATATACACACTCATTGTCACATTTTTTTCTCTGTGAGTTATCATAACATTTTGTGTATATTTCCCTGTGCTATACAGTGTAATCTTGTTTATCTATTCTACAATTTTGAAATCCCAGGCTATCCCTTCCCACCCTCCACCCCCCGGTAACCACAAGTCTGTATTCTCTGTCTGTGAGTCTATTTCTGTCCTGTATTTACGCTTTGTTTTTGTTTGTTTGTTTTTGTTTTTTGTTTTTTAGATTCCACGTATGAGCGCTCTCATATGGTAAGAACTTTGATTATTAATTCATTTTCTGTCACTCAACTAAAAGTGAGCTTCATTGAGGGCAGGGACTTTGTCGTAGAAGATTGTGTGACACACAGTAGGACTTAAGTTCATTTTTGATGAGTGAATTATGGCTTAATAACGGAAATCTTGTTAAAGAAGCTTCAGATGAATTTAAGGAAAGATGTAAAGAACAGCAGAATAGAAGGGCTGGGTTCCACTTTCAGGTTTGTTCTCAGCTGGTGAAGGGTGCAATGTCCCTAAACCACTCCAAACATCCTTTCCCTCTAATTAAACCCTTTGGATAGTGACTTATGCTTTGCTTTACCTTCTGAATATTAGTTCTGATTCAAGGTTCTTACAGATTTAGTTGATGGAATCCTAAGATATGATGTCTTTAAACCAGTCTGTAGTTTATGTCATAGATTATACATTAGCATACGTCTTAACTAGCATGTTAAGGATTGTGACTTATACTACAGACCTAGCATCTATTGAATTTAAAAATTTATGTTGTATCAAGTGTCACTTGTTAAATGAAATCCAAAAAAATTTTTAAAAATATTTCTCCATGTATGATTGTACTGACATACTCACTTTAAATGATTTCACACTGTTCCCTTACTAATTTAAGGACTGCTCATTTTAGGAGAGGTTCATTGTTGTTGAAAGGCTATGCCCAGTGGGAGGAGGTTCACTAGATTAACCCAGAAACCAAAGGAACCAAGGTTGTGATTCAGACTGCTTATCTAGAGTTGGAATTACGTTTGTCAAGCAATCTGAGAGACAGTGTCCTTATTGGGACTCAGCGTTTTCTTATCTTCATGATCACCTGAAAATGCCAAAGGCGAGGGACAAGTTGGATCCTGTTGCCAGAGAGGCACAAGAGTGTTTATTCAGCTCTAAACTTAGAAGATGAAGGTAACTAGGACTCTTGCTATCTGGAGTACCATCTGCTTTTATCCAATAAGAACATTCCTAAGAAAGGCAAAACATCTGAAGGCAAAGAGAAAGTAGCCTTTGATAGTACTCTTGTTTATTTTTCATTTATTACCTGTTTTGAGGGAAGACACTGTGTTCCAGATCAGTGTTTTCCAAACTTATTTGTAAGTTTAAAAACTGCAAAATGTAAGAAATATATTTTCAGTTTTAACCTAGTATGCCTACATACCCACGTGAATGCACTCACACACACGTAAAACGGAAATTAACCTTCTTCAAAATAATGTCTATCCTGAGACATCTGATATTTTTCTATAACATACTATTTCATTTTTTTTTAAAGCAGTTGTTATGAGTCACTATGTTAGTGTCATGACTCTCCAGATTGGAAAAAAAAAAAAAAAAAAACACTCCATATGCTTTCAGGAGATTCAAAGAGACATTACGGTCCTTGACCAACAGAGAGCCATGCAGTCCACCAAATAACCAACAGGAAACCAGACATTACAAATGCTGTCCTGGATCCTGGGGCCAATGGATACCCTCATGCGAAAGAATAAAGTTGGACCAATGCCTACAGCATATATAAACATTATCTCAAGGTGGATTAAAGACCTAAATGTAAGAGGTAAAATTACTAAACTCTTAGAAGAAAACAGAGATAAATCTTCATGATCTTGGATTAGGCAGTAGTTTCCTGGGAAAGACTTAAAACACAAGAAACAGAAAAAAGAGACAAACTGGACTTCAAATATTTAAAATTAAAAACTTTTATATATTGATGCTGTGTTCAGTACCTTGCTGAACTTGATTATTAGCTCTAATAGTTCTTCTGTGGATTCCATAGGATTTTCTACAGACAAGATCATTGGCAAACAGAGATAGTTTTACTTCTTTCCTTTCATTCTAAATGCTTTTTAATTCATTTTCTTGTCTAATTGCCCTGGCTAGAAAGAATGTCCAGTACAAGGTTGAATAGAGGTGGCAAGAGTGGACATCCTTATTTAGTTCCTGACCTAGGGAGGAAGCTTTCAATCTTTCACCACTAAGACTCACGTTAGCTGTGGTTTTTTCATAAATGCCCTTTTCCGAATTAAAGAAGTCCTCTCTATTTTTGGGTATCTAGTTGTTGAGTGTTTTCATAATGAATTTGGATGTTGTCAGATAATTTGTCTGCATTGATTGAGATGATCATATGGTTTTTCTTCTTTACTTTATTTACAAAGTGTATTACATTGATTGATCTTCTTTAAAAATTTGGCAGAATCCACCAGTAAAGTTTTCTGAGTAGAGGAGGATCCTGGTCCAATTCTGTCACTGAAGAAGGGAAAGACAAGTCCCAAGAGGTGCAGTAACTTTCTCAAGACCACATGCACACTTAGAGGTGTTTAAGTCTAGAGTGAGTCAGGATAATTTTGGATTTTTGGTGCTTAAGTATTATTATAAAATAAGAAAAAATATAGAGACTAGAAGGAGAAAGAAGCAGGAAGTAGGGGGATCTTATAAACACAAAATGTCCATTTGCCATGATGACCTTTGGGCTCTTGGCACAAGCATGGGTTTTGCAGTGTTGTGAACTAGGAAATAGGATGGGAATAGCACGGGTGGATGTTAGGCCAGAATCACTGTATGAGTACCATGGTAATTAGTTAATTTAAAAAATTCTAATATGAAATACTCAGTATTCATTTAGTGCCCTCTGCAGTTCTCTTCAGAATCACCTTAATATGGGTGTACCCTTCCTCATCTTCACGTCCTCAATAAGCCACTTCTTTCTTACATTTCTCTTACACCACCAGAGATCTGGCACCCTCATTTTGTACTCTGGGAGAAAGCCTATTCTGCAAGAACATGACGACGCCTCCTTCCCTCCAGTTTTATACACACACACACACATGAACAATTTATAGCAAATATGTGTATATTCATTGAAAACATTTAGAAAATACAGAAATAAAAGCAAAAATTTTAAATCACATTTAGTCTCACTACCTAGATGCAAATATTGGTTATATTAGTATGTTTCTTTTTATTCCCCGGAGGGATTTTTTTTGGATGCACACAGATACACATTTAAAAGAATAATTAGGACCAACCTATATGTTATATTATCACTGCTGCTTTCACTTAACTGTATGTTATTACCACTTTTCTATGTCATAATTTTCTATAATATTATTTTAATTATTTAAAATATTCCATTGGCTAAAGTACCACAGTTTATTTAAATCATTCACTAGTATGGATATCTTTGTTGCCTACAATTTTTTACTAATACAAAAGAAAAATGCCACACTGAATGTCATTGGAGCTAAATCTTTGCACACTGTTGACTCAGGATAAATTCTTAGAAATAGACCAAGGTAATCACATAATTAAGCACAAATAGGTAGTATTTTTAATTAAGAGTTTTGATAAATGCTGTCAAATTGTATTCCAGAAGGGTTGTGGAATTTTATAGACCCATTAGCAATAGAAAAAAGAGATGAAAAGTGTGTATGTGTATTTGTGCATATCTGTTTGTGTTTATGTATAAATAATCTGTGTGTGTTTCTTCTAGTAAAGTGAAATACTACTTAGCTTAGGTAACTATACTGGAGTAACTAGCTGTAGTAATAAATAAAACCTAAAATTGTAATGGCTTAACATAATAAAAATTTACTTTTTGCTCATGTAAATGTTCACTGAGGGCTTCCACATTGTGGATGGCTTTCCTCCATGGGGTGATTTAGAGATTTGGACTCTTCCATCTTGTGGCTGGGAATTCTCTAGTGCCTCACCATTGTTGTACACACCTGGTGCGGATACAGGGAAAAGAGAAAGCATGATGGAGCTATAACCTCAGTCTGCTGGCTAGAACTCAGTCACGTGGTCTCCAAGGGAATATGGGAAATATAGTCGGAACGGCTGCTACCGAAGTGGCCAAAAATGATAAACCTAGGTAGAAAAATAGAGCAGGATCATGAAATACAAAAAATGCTGACTATATTGACAGAAGAGACCAGTTGCAGTCATTAGCAATGATGTTCCCATGTACACACTGAAGTTGAAATTTTTCATTTTAATTAGAGCAATTTAAGTTCTCTAAAGGCTTTCCGCTTGCGTATTTGCAAATGTATGACAGGTTTTTTTATGCCAATTTTGTACTTAAGAAGTCCTTCCCATTCAATATCATACCGTCAGATTTTCAACATAATACATTTATGTGATAACAAAAAGATGTTTAATTCCTAGATAAAACAATTGATCATGCACACAGCATGACTTTTCACTTGGCAACATTCGGTTCATATATCTGCTATAGTGCTCAGAACAATAATCAGGCAGGTAAATTTGCAGGTCTGTTGAACAACCATGAAGGCTGTCCTTAGATTTCATAGATGTATTTCCTTTTGTCCTTTTCTAGAAGACAACCCATTGCTTGATACTGATATATTTGAGGTCATTTTTTAACAGAGTGAACAGCTTTATGTTCTTTCCCCGACAGTTATCTTGCTTTGCTGATTATGACCTTTTGTCTCCCCGAGTAGAACTTGCAGTAGACAGAGAAAAAGACAGCTTAGCCTTCCTTCAAACCTGGAAGTGTGTCAAAGGGAAGGAGCTACATAAGTTCAAAGCATGATTTTGAATTATTTTGTAGTAAGTAGTAACACTTACACCATAAAGAACATGCTGTTCATTGAATGCTTTGTTTACCATTTTTACATTTGTCATTTTTTTGAGTAATGACAGTGTTTTGTAGAAGATGTGAAACAGACAATGAAAAATAGGCATTCGTATTTGCTCCACTGAAAGCAAATAGTCAACGATGAGAAAATATGGGTTATTTCCCAAACATTAAACAAGAGATGAAGATTTGAGCCTAATTGGAAAACATAGAGCTGGTATTATAATATTACTCCTGGAGCAAGAGTCCAGTCATTGCTTTCAGATCTTCAGCAAGTATGCTCAGCAGCCACGGAGCAACAAACTCAGTAAATACAGATAGTGGTCAGAATAAGGAGGATGAAGAAAGATACGTTGGAAATGAGGGGAGATAGAATGTGCAGAAATATTTTATTGTAATTGAAGGAATAAACGAGGTCAAAAAATGAAAAAGCCCTACCCCAAAGTATGTGCCAAGATACAAAAAAACAAAACAAAACAAAACAAAACAAAACTCTTTTCCTCTTCCTTCCCTGGTTGCCAGCCTCTATTCTTTTCTCTTCCGAAAATGTTTCCTTTTTGGCACTTCAGATAAAAGAGGTTCTTGATACATATAAATGGCCCACTTCACGCAGATTTGAGAAAATAGCCACCTCTACTCAAATCCTTTGTTGTTTATTCAGTGTTGTGCTGTGATAGGTATCAGACTAAATTCTTACACACAGTTGTGTTCTAGCTGCTCATCAGGATTCCTGAAAGCACGCGCTTCCATCTGGACTTGCCTTGGGTGTTCCTTGGGATGGGATACTCTTTGATATTGTAAGTGCGTAAAGTCTTTCACTGATTTATTAATGAGTAGTTACACACTGAGGAGAGACGGGCAACGAGCTCATGAACATGCGACATCCTTTGCCTTTATGTTGAACTCTTTGATTTCTGAAATTAGTTTTATGACTTGTTTAGAATCATGTTTCATGCTTTGTGATTTTGAAAGATGCCCTGAAGCTCTTTGGCTTGGCATTTCTGGCCGTTCCCTCGTAAATCCAACCTGTCCTGTCTTTTCAGTTTTTCCTTTTCTCCTGTAGACTGTAATTCTGTAGCCTTCTCTTTGGACCAAAGCTGGAAAATAGCATCCCCCAAAACTATCTGTCATGATTGTCTTTAAGGCACACGTTGCGTCTCATATCCTCAGGCTGACCCCATGATTTCATGATGATCTTTTGCTGACTTTTAATTTCTTTTCCTTCCTTCATTCAAGAAATATTTACTGAATGCCTACCAAGGGACAGACACTATTCTCAGCCTTGGAGATACATCAGTGAACAAAACAAATCCCTGTTCTCAGGGAGCCTACATTTGAGTGTGGGGGATACAGATAGTAAACAAACAAAAATCTGTCAGATGGTTATGAAGGCCAGTGAAGGAAAATCAAGCAGGGAGACGGGGACCAAGCATGATGTCGTAGTGGGGAGAGGGTGCCGTTTTTACACAGGTGTTTAAAGAAGGCCTTATTGCAAGGAGACATTAGAGCAGTGTTAAGAAAGTGCAGGAGACAGTGTAGGAATTTTGAGATAAAGTATTCTGGGGAAGGCATGTCAAGGCCCATACTAGCTATCTATTGCTGCAAAACAAGTTATCCCAAAACTTAGTAGCTTAAAATAACAATAGATAGTATTATCTCATAGTTTCTGTGGGCCAAGAATTTGAAAGTGACTTAACTGGGTGGTTCTGGCTTAGAGTCTCTTAAGAGGTTGCAGTCACTATGTCAGACAGGGCTATCGTCTTTGAAGGCTTGACAGGGTCTGGAGGATCCAGTTCCCAGACGGCTGACTTATTTAATGCTGGTTGTTGGCGAGAGGACTAGGTATCTGCCCACATGGACCTCCCCATGGGCTGCTTGAGAGTCCTCATGAACCAGTGGCTGACTGGCTTCTCCCAGACCAAACAGTCCAAAATGGGGCAAGGTAGAAACCACGTGTCCTCTGTGACCTAGCTCAGAAGTTACACATCGTCATCTCCCCGAAATTCGATTGTTTAACGGATCAACTCCGTCCAGTGTAGAGGGAGACCACGTAAGAATATGAATATCATAAGATGGCGATCACTGGGGGTCACCCTGGACGCTGGCTGCCACAAGGCTCTGAGGAGGAGAGGGCTTGGCAGGGTCCAGGAACATGAAGCAGCGCCGTGCGATGACAGTGGAGTTGTGAGGGGCTGCAAGGGGAAAGACAGGGCCCAAGGGGAAGCAGGGGGTCAAGTCATATTGGGCTTTATGGCTAAAGCAGAGACTTCCAGTTGTTGGCTGAGTGAGAGGGAAAGCCATTGGAAGGTAGCAGGATAATCTATTGAATTATTAAATTCTCTTTGTTCTTCTAACATTTTCCCTTCCTCCCTCATTTTCATCAGGCTTTTCCATTCTCTACCTCAGAGCTTATGACTGAGCTGAAAGTGGAAACAGCCTAAGGCGAAGAGATCCTGTAGGGTTAGAAGAAACCTAATTCTTAAGGCTGCAGACCTTTGAAGGGCTTCTGCTGGGTTTCCGCCGTGAGGGGAAAGAGGGACGTTTCTTTGATACCCAAGGCTGGAAGAAAAGGTTACCAGAGGTACTCAAGCCTACTTGCAATCCTGAGCTGTGAGTGTACTGGCTTTGCTCCCTTGCAGTGGCACTGGGAGAGCACAGGAATGTCTTTTTGGGTACTTGGGTGGGAAGGATTCAAGGAGAAGAGCCACAGGACGTAGGTGTGGTTTGTGAGGTGGGTGAAGCAACAGTAACTAGTATGTTACCACATCAGCCCCAGGACCTTTGCACAACTCTCCTTGGAAGATAGATTCCCCAAAGTCACTGAAGTCGAATTTCTCACCAGGCTGGTAGGATGGAGGTTCATAGTGATAAGCAAGTTGGTTTAAAGAAATGCAGTGTTTCTTAGACACCTCATTTTGCATGCTGATAATACATCATTCATAACACACTAGCCATTGTGTTTTACTTGACTCCATCACTGTTAAGTTTTGCTGGTTGGGGCTGAGGTAAAGTTCTTGGCTTACCTTTAAATGTATCACATTGGCACAGACATTTGGAATGCAGCTAGATTTCTACAAGGATAGCTTGTCTGCACAGTCATAGTGAGACGACCTGTCTGCCACCCTTAGACGTAGCAGCTGAGTCTCTCCAGCTTGGGCTTGTAGTCCTGCAGACATCTCCCTGAAGATGACAACCTGAAATAAAATGCAGAGCTCTGACTCATGTAAAGCCATCTTTGCCAAGACATCTTGTCTGATGGCCACATCCACTGTAGAAGGGCATTCTTGGATCCATGGACTGGAGCACTGGTTTCTGTGCCCTGCTGCAGATATATGTTCACCGGCTCTAGCTGACCAGTGATTGTGGAGCCTCAGATGTACTCTGGCAAAGGCAGCCGAGAAGGTGGTGGCTGCTGTTACAGGACTCTATGTGTTCCTGGAGATATTTTCCATAGTTGCGCTGGTGATTGTCACTGAGGTTGAGCTGACTGGACTCACTCATGCTGATGACTGACTTGCACTTGGGAAAAGGAGCTTGACTTAACTTAAGCCTGGCAGTGCTTTCATTGCATCTTACACACACCCTGGCCTTACTATTGTTTCATCTCAGCTGTGGTCACATGACACAGAGCAAGCCTGGCAGGAACTTTCAGAGATGCTGGTAGAAGGGTGACAGAAACAAGGCCTGTTTGTCTTGCTTGACACAAGAACCAGCATGTCCTTCGTTTCAGATTGTGTTCCCTGAGAAATAGACATCAGGGACCTGAGACTTGCTTTAAGGACGTTTATGGTGGGAAGAGAGGGGAGCGCTCTTAGTATCAATTCCTATGGGGGAGTGAAGCTAACAGGAATAAGCAAAGGGAAAAGTCAAATTGCTAGCCAATATCGACAGAGGACTCACCGGATAGCTTGAGGGGCTCTGGACCTACAGATCTTGCCGCTGGAGGCAAGGACACCTTCTTTCCCATCACCCTTCCACCCCCATCTTTAGATGAGGGCTGCCTCCAAGGCAGTGACCTGGGGCGAGGCAGCTCTCCGGTGACTCAGCTGAGAACCATTGACCTTCAGCACTCCCAGTAGCTAGGGAAATGAGGGCTGTATTCCAGAGAAGATGGTGCCGGGAGAGGGGTGAGATGAATCTTGCCCCACACAACCACATCCACCGCAATATTTCATGTTGCAAAGAACGAACATGTTCCAGATAGGAGATGTTTAGGATGAGTTTACAAAATGAGGCAATGCAGCAGCAAAGGAGACCTCTTGGCAATTGCGTGCACTGACCGCCTAGAGAACGATCACTCAGCATTCAGCAGTGTTGTGTTGACCAGCCAGCTCGTGGCCACCTCTCTGCTAGGTTAGTTTTTCTGTGTAGATACCAAACTGTCTGCAAAGTGCTCTCAGCCAGCCATGAGATGTGGAAAACCTTCAAGGGCTCTTTCATATTAAAGTGTTAATGGCTTATAGTAACTTAATGTTCGAAATTCTTTAAGGATGGTTGAAGTTAATATAATTCCCCCATCAAAAGAAAGGCTAAGATAACTCAAGCCCCATATACTAACCTAGCAGAGAGGCACACGGTGAAGAGAGAGATGAGGGGTGATTTCTACTCTTTTAACTGATTGTTTTGGTGTTTATCTCCACATCTCTAAATAATCTGTCACGATATGCAGTATAGCCACATGGTCATAACTAGCTGCAATATGGGATAGGAAATAAAATCTTTTAGCTGGGCACATTGTCACTGTGAATAAAATCTTGGTTCTCCTGGAGTGGAAGAAGGAGAGAGGACCAGTAGTCACTTCCAAGTCCGTGTAATTAAAAATATTTTTACTTAAAAAAAAATGGCGGAGGGGGAAAATGATCATTCAGTCATACAGTGCATGCCTAGCATGCATGAAGTCCTAGGATCAATCCCTAGGACCTCCTTTTAAAAAAATTAAGTAAATAAATAAGCCTAATTACCCTCCCTCCAAAATAAAAAATAAAAATTAAAAAATAATAATGGCATCTTATTCTCTAAAGAAAAAAAATGGTGAAGAATAAATACTAAAGGGATTGGAAATAAAGATTTCTTTTTGAATAAAATAGCTCTAGATTTCCATTGAAAAACATTGTGTGTGTGTGTATATATAGAATAGTAATAATTCTAGTAATTCTCTCACTTGTAGAGAGCTACAAGGTTTCAAAGTCATCTCAGAGAACATTGTGTAAGTTGATGGTCCTAATCGTCCTATGTGGTAGATAGGACAGAGATGGTAACATTTATTATACAGATGATGAGACCAAGGCACAGAAACAATGAGTCTTCCCCAGGATGCCCTGGCCACGAGTTCTAATTCATTCTTTAGTTTTCTCACTTATGTGGGAGCATTGTGGAAAGGAGCCTCTGTCGTGAAGGGTGTTGATGGTGTTGGGATGGGGAGGGAAGTTGATGCATGCAAACATGGTACCAATGTCAAAGCCATTTGCCTTTTCCTCGAGTTGCTCTTCTTCAGAATCACTGCATTTTTGTCAAGGAAGGCTGGAATCCCCCTGTCTGCTGTTTGGGACCCCCATTCACTGTAGTATAGCAGTAAGTCTGAGCTTCAAATCTTGTTGTGCAGGTACTGTGTGAATTTGAGGTCCTCCATCAGGCACAATCCCAACTTAGTAGTTACGGACATTTGGCCATATAGTTGGTATGTAAATGTTAGTCGCCTGGCCTCTATGTTTTTATGCACAGAGAGCAACAGGAATCAGATTATTAAGGGTTGCAGATTGTTCACTAACACACCTAGTGAATATGAAAACGAGTAATTATGCAGAATTTGGGAAACTGAAAATCCTATGTATATTTTGCACAGTCAGATGTCATGAAATTCTTGTTTTGCTTTAGTTATTCATTTGGGTTGTGTTTGCATTGGAGACTTTTGTCAGTGAGAGATCTAAAAGGAAGAAAAAAAGTTCAGTCGTAGTGTTATGCCTAAAGGAAAAAGTTGGTTACTAAAGCTTGTTAATTTTTAACTGCGAAAATAGTTGACTGTTTTCCTGGAAGGATTTTACCAGTATAATTATTTAAAAGTAAACTTTTAAAACCACGTAATCAAGCAGCCAGTTGAATTTTGTGCTGTACTGGGTATTGAAAGTACCTTACAGACCACCAAAATTATTGACAATATTTCAAATATAAGACATCTGTAAACTCACATCATACGAACAATTGTATACCAGAAATCTAAGGAAATAAACTTTCTCCTTCAGACTCCAAATACCTGAGTTTCTATCCACGATAGTAATTTATTTAGGCTCTCTCAGTATTTAGTATCAGTAAAGATACACGAAATGCATAGTACAGAGGTGTTTCCAGTGGACTTTCATTATTACATAGCTTTCACTTAAAAGAACTTAAACTTTTAAAAATAACTTTTTATTTATGGATCACTTCCAGCATATACAAAAATAGAATAATACAGTGACCCCCCGCCACATACTTATCATCCAGCTCCAACAATGATAAGTTCATGGCTTATCCTGTTTCATCAACACCCTTATCCCCTCCTCACTCCAATGATTTTGAAGTAAATCCCAGACATCACACCTTTCATCTGTAAATACTTTTGTATGTACATCTAAAGATAAGGCATCTCCTTTTAAAAACATAACTGCCATGGTAGATTATAGATGGCCCCGAATTATTCACCACTCCTTCCACTGAGAGGTGGAATCTAATTCTCTGCACCTTGAATCTCTGTCATAGTGATTAGCTTGACTAGTAGAATGTGGCAGAAGTATCAGTCTGGCGTTTCCAAGACCACCAGGTCTTAAGAAGCCTTGAAGCTTCTATCTGGATCTCTTAGGACACATTCTCTGAGAGCCCTGAGCTGCCATGGAAAGTCTGACAGCCTTGAAACCACCACACTGAACAGGCCACACATAGGAGCTCTGTTTAAAGGTCTCAACTGAGTCCAGCCTTTCATTCTTCCTCTTCAAGGCACCAGATGTATCAATAAAATCACTTTGGATTCTCTAGATTTGCCCATCTGCCTACTGAATACCTGTAGGTGACCTCAGATGGTGCCACGTAGAGAAGAAGAATCCCACAGCTGAGCCCTGCTGAGTCCTCACCCACAGAGTTGTAAGAGTTAATAGAATGGTTGCTGTCCTAGCCACTACGTTTGCTGCACTGATTAACGTGGTACAACTACAAAACCATTGTAACTCCTGAAGTAATTAGCAATCATTTCCTAAAATATCAAATATCCAGTGTTCAGGTCATAAATCATCTTTACTGTCCCATAGTTTTTTTTAAATTTTGTTTTAACCAGAATCTAAATGAAGTTTATACATGGCAACTGATTTTTAGACCTCTCATTCTCATTCAATCTATTGATTTCCTTCCTCGCTCTCTCTTTTTTTTTTTTTTTTTTTTTTTTGCCTTTCAAATTATTTAAGAAACTGGATTTTTTTCATCAGTTTCCCACAATCTGGACTTTAGTAAAATTTAATATGTTCTCCCATCACTTGTGTTTTCTGCAAATTGATGGTTAGATCTAGAGGTTTGGTCAGTTTCAGGTTTGACTTGCGGCAAGGCTGCTTCACAGGTGGTGGTGTATACTTAACTTCTATTGGGAGGCACACATCAGGTTGTCTCTTGTTTTGTGATGTTAGCAGCCATTGACAATCACTGCCTAGATCCATTAATTAATATGGGGTTGCAAAATGGATATTGTATCAGTGAGCTATTGCTATGTAAGAAAGGGTCAAAGACTCTCAGTGGCACATGATAAGTATTTGTTTAGCTTGTTTACCATCAATTCCACCTCATCTTGTTCGCCACCCCAAGTCCTATGGCCAAGTCCCACGTCAGGAGGTGGTGAAGTAGTCCCGCCTCCAGCGGGAAGGGAAGAGCCAGGCTCCAGCCAGAGTCCTATTTGTGATCTTTCAGGTCTGACCACAGGCAATTACCAGGCTTTGCCTGGCAGCCCTCATGGAGAGAAGCTGCCCACCTCATGCCAGCCTTGGTACAGAGTGCAGGACAGCCTCTGGATGTTCAGTTGAGGACTCAGCCCCGCCCCCTGACGTCACCTAGTGACCTAGCCCAGGGGCCTCCATTCGGAGTTCTTTACTGAGGACCTCAGCTGAGGCTCTTCCCAGGTCTGCCCTAACGGGGGCCTTGGCTGAGGCATTTCTCTCCACTTTGGTTTAGCACTTTTGCACTCTGAGCCTTGCCTTCTCTCCCTCCTTCCAGTCCCTGAATGTACAGAAAGACAGGAGCCTTTTGTTCAAAGCTCCTGAGAAGTGAGAGAATTCTCCCTCTCTGCAGTGCATTCACCTGACCCTAGTCCAGTGTCATTCCGCGGGGAAAACTGGAGCACTGGGGAGTTGGCGCCTTTCTCTTTGACCCCTTCCCTACATTGTTGCAGTAAGTGAATAAGGCTTAATTGTCCTCTCCAGTTTGGCTGTTGTCCTAACCGACCAACTCGGCACCTGGTGGCTCAACAGGAAGGCAGTGCAAAGTTACATAGAAAAGGGTGTGGATACTAGAAGGAGTGAAGAATTGGGTCAACAACATAATCTATCAGACTGATACTCCGTTATCCTTATTCCTTTATTAATTAACCAGAATACTTCTATGAAAACAAATGTACTAATTTTCCAAAGTAGTTAGTTGACCCTTGGCATCTTTGCAAGGTAACAAGTGAACTTGATTATACTAACTTACGGATTTCAAACATATTTGATATAGCAAAATGTATGGCAATTGCTATTCTAATTTAGCACAAATTATCTCATTGTTTGCTAGTAGGACCTTTGTGAAATTGCTCCTGACTCTTTTTGATATGACCAAGGAATCTTTAATAGCTTCCTTGCTTCCTTAGTATGACAGGATGCTTAAGACTTGAAATCAGGCAATCAACACTTAATTTTATGATGTATAGATAGCTCCAATGATGGAAAGTCATCTTAATTTTTAATATTTCTGGAGTTTGTTTTTAGTTGAAAGATTAAGTAATTTTGTTACCAGGACAAACGTATAAAACATGTTTTAAAAATTCAAATTACTTAATATGGTGGTGAGACTGTTCTCCCTGTATTTCAGAAAAAGAAGCCAAGCCATATTTAATGAGGGCTGACGACAACAGGATAAGGGAGGGAGAGCACCCTCATGTCTTATGCAGCCTCATCCCCACTTCAGTCCTGAAACAGGGACCTAGGATGGGATATCCTGCTACTAAGGCTGAGACCTAGAATTAATCTCTGGCTTTATCCACGCCTTTTAGACAGCAGTTATATCTCTCCTTTGGTAAAATGTATTTAATTCATTACTCTGTGCAATTCAGCCAGTACTAATTGAGCTCTAGGATTATGTAAAAGCAACCAGCTGGGCTCGGTGTGAAATATTGAAGAAATACTTAAGAAAAGTAAAATATATTCCTTGCTTATACAGTCATTCTGGAGAGACAAGATAAATGCAGGGAGAATTAGATTATGCAGGATAATATGTAATTATGTGTTCAAACAAGTGGTACTAATACTTACTGCTATAAGATTTAAGAGGAAAGCAAGATTAATTAGCTTAGCATGGTCTGAGATGTTCTTTGATCCAAACCCTGAAGAATGAGTGTTACTTCCATGGACTGAAGAAGGAAGGGGGTGGAGGAACATGTGAGCAGTTGTAAAGGTGAGAGTAAACATGGGAGCAGCTGTAAAGTTGAGAGAGGACAATGGGGGAGGCTAGTCACCTCACAGTGGAGGGTGCAAGCTGGGAAGCTGGATGGGGACATTTGGAACACATGGGCCAGAAAATAAAGTGCCTTCCTTGGCAAGTTTGAATGGTAGACTGAAGAGATTAGATTTGAGAAAAGCATCTGTGCCCTTCATCTCAGATGCCAAGGTCTTTGCTGTTAACCAGTAGCTAGCATATTTATTTCTGGAAAAAATCCAGGTGTATAATTAAAAGAACTATCAGAGTTTGAAGTGGTAAAGGAAAGACATGCAGAATAGAGACTTGAGTGCCTGACAAGGAAGATGAGGTAGTCAACTCAAAGAGGAGAGTCTATTCATTTACTTAACAAATATTAATTGAATACCTACACGTGCAAGTGATGTGCTAGGCACTGAGGACAGGGAAGAACATTATTCATTAAGAACTTGTTAATGGTCTGAATAATTAAAGAAGAAGCAACACCTTGATGTCGATGACTTAATAATTTAATCCTTGCACCCCAATATTCATAGCAGCACTGTTTACAAAGCCAGGACATGGAAACAACCTAAATGTCATTGACAGATGATTGAGTAAAGATGTGGTGTATATATACACAATGGAATACTATTCAGCCATAAAAATAATGAAATATTGCCATTTGCAGAAACATGGAGGGACCTAGAGATTATCATAGTAAGAAGTAAGTCAGACAGAGACAAATATATGCTACCACTTATATGTGGAATCTAAAAAATGATACAAATGAACTTATTTATAAAACAGAAAGTCTCACAGATGTAGAAAACAAATTTAGGGTTACTAAAGGGGAAAGGCAGGGAGGAATAAATTAGGAGTTTGGGATTTGCAGATACTAACTACTATATATAAAATAGATAAATAACAAGGTCCTACTGTATAGCACAGGGAACTATATTCAATATCTTGTAATAACCTATGATGAAAAAGAGTATATATATATACATATTATATAACTGAATCACTACACTGTACACTGAAAACTAACAAATTGTAAATCAACTATACTTTGATAAAAAAAAACTAACAATTTAATCCTTAAAAGCAGAATTTCAGACTATGTAATAGTCCAGTAGAGAAGGTATTTTTTGGCACAGTTGCCTTTCCTATCATCTCAGATGGGCACCTGCCCTACCACCAATGTGTAATGCCAAACCTGAAAAGTGAAAAGTGAATGGAGGTTTTCCAAAATGTTAATCTCTTTGACCTTCTCATAGTCCTGGCCTTTAAGAGCTCCCAGGAGGATAAGGGAGAAGGAGGGAGGGACAGCAGGAAGCTGGTGGGGCTGGGATCTTATGAACTGTGTGGTAAATGGTAGGAGAGGTAGGTAGGGGCCAGTATATTTAGGGCCTCAAAAAGAATCTTGGATTATTCAGTGTGATGGGAATTGTGAGATGATTTTGAAAATGGAAGTGATATAATTTGATTTATATTTTTAGAAGATCATTCTAGATGCAGTTTGGAGAATGACTGTCTAGGGCAAGAGTGGGAGCAGATCCATAAGGATGCAGTTTTTGTCGTCAAGGTGAGAGGTCATCGTGGTTTGAACTCAGGTGTGAGAAGCAGCTAGACTCAGGACATTTTTTGTTGCTGTTTGTTTTTGCTTCCCCTGTTACTTTCTCTCCCTTTTTTTTTTTTTAACACCTTTATTGTGGTATGGTTCCTGAATGGTAAATGACACATATTTCAGGTGTACAAGTTGATGAATTTTGATAGATGTACACACATCAATGAAACCACCACCACAGTCAAGATACCTAACATTTCCATCACTCCCCAACAGGTGTAAATTTCGAATTCCCAGTTTATCCCTTCCCACCCCTTTTCCCCCTAGTAACCATAAGTTTGCTCTCTACATCAGAATGTATTTTGAAAGTGGAACTTGCAGAACTCATTGATGTCCTTAGGGGTAAAGAAAGGGGTGAATAAGGGTAGCACTGCCCCAGCCGCCGGGATTTCCCGAGATGGTGAAAGGCTGGGAGAGGAGGAGGTTTGGCACTCATTCAGCATTTGTTAGATTATCCAAGATAACAAAACAATGAGTGATGTTTCAAATTTGGGGCAATGGGGATGATAAGTTGTTCACTTCTTCACGGTTATGAGATGATAAGCGTATATAATAGTCTGGAATCTCTCTAGATCATGGTAGTGTCTGTACATTTTCAGGTGTTGGGGGTATAGAACCTTTGAAGAAATACAGAGTATTTAGGAGTGCCATGGGAGGAAAAAAATAAAACTTAGTAGTCTAAATGAATTAGCATTGGACTGGAGTTAGAATATTTTCAGGGCTTGAGGTGAGGAATGAAAAAAAAATTAGGCCTCTGACCTATACCTTGGCCATATTCTTCCATTGATTTATCACATTAGAGGTGCAGGAAGGAACAGAAAAATAAACTTTTCTTGACAGTGTGGGAATAAGGAATTGGACACTGTTCCTTCAGCTGGAATAGGGAGCTAGAGAATCTCTCCATCCAAGTTTTACAGGCTTCCATCCAACTGAAGCTTTAGCATATGTTGCCTAATCAGAAAAGCACAACACTTCTTTACTTGGCTTGATTCCATCTCACACAGGAACCTTGTCTCAGCCACATAAGTAATTCATGTTTATAGCAGATGGCAAAGGTGTAACTTGCAGGAAACTACCTTTCACTCTTCTTTGCTGTATGCATTCAAACAACTGCCAAGCCTAAGTTAATATTGCTCACAATATTTTATATAAATGTAAATTTTAAATTCAAAATTCTTATTTTGAAAACTTTGTAGAACAATGGCTAAGAAGAGTACAATATACGGTCCTACATCCTTCCTCTAGAGTCTCTAATTGTTAGCATTCCACCAGATTGGCTTTATCACCATCTCTTTACATCTATGTATACATATAAATGCACACGCACATGTATTATTATTACTACTATTTGTGTTGTTGAGCCATTTAAGAGTAAGTTACAGATAGTTTAACCCTTTACCCTTTCCTGTTGGATCTCCTAGGAACAAGGACAATCTCTTATGTAACCACAAAACAATGACCAAATTTGGTAAATCTAATTTTTTTTAAAGGAGGTACTGGGGATTGAACCTAGGACTTCATACATACTAAGCATGTGCTCTCCAACTGATCTATTTCCCTCCCCACAGGTAAATTTAACTTTGATACATATTACCATCTAATGTACAGTCCATATTCAGATTGCACCATTGTCCCAGTAATAATCTTTATAGAGTTTTCCCCTTCTGATCCATTGCATTGTGTTTAATTGTCATGTTATGACATATTTGATCCTCCCCCTCTCTTCCTATCTCTATATTTGGAGATTTTATATTAAGATATGAGTCTTTCCTTCCCTTATTTATCACTGAGCACCAACTATTTAGCACTTAAATGGTTAGCATTACATTAAGCCAAAGGAGGCCAAAAAGAAGTAGAGGTGAAATTTCATATTGTGTCATCTCTTAGGAAAACAATATTTCCATTCATGAAATGACTAGACTATATCTTTAAAGCTATACATAGTGAAATGTGAAATAGTGTATCTAAGCACTCGGTGAATTTAGAGAAGAGAGCAAGAAGGAAGGAAAGAAGGGAAGAAGAAAAGAAGGAAAGAAAGAAAGAGAAAAAGAGCACTGAAGAGTCTGGGCTAGCACCCAACTCTCTGTACCAAGCCCCACATTTCTCTACTGGATCCCTAGTAGAGGTGCAAACTGGTCACCAAATTTTTTAAACTCTCTGTGGAATGCTACATTGGTCCTTAGATTGAGAATCATTGCCCTAGAAAACATCACAGAAAGCAAAACCGTCTGTGCACACTTGTGCATTCTTCTGATGTTGGCTGGACCTATTTCTGTTTGCAGGTTTGAGATGTTTGTATAAACCCCCAAGCACGTCATTCTAAGTGAGGATTCCCAGCAGGTGGAATCCTCCAGGGAGGATTTAGGTTACTGTTCAGTAAATCTGTAATATACTTTCATTCAATAGACCGAAGTATCTCAACCTCAGCACTACTGACATTTTGGGGTGTGCCTATTTGGGGCACCACTGACATTCTTCGTTACGGAGTGGTCCTGTGTATCAGAGGTGTTCAGCTCCCTTGTTCTCTACCTGCTGGAGGCCAGTAGCACCTTTCCTGTAGTGACAATGAAAAAAGTATCTCCAGACATTGCCAAGTGTCCTTTGTGGGGGAGGGGTCAAATCAGCCCATTGAGAACAGCCACATTAAACTGAGCCCCTCAGGAACAGGGGCCATAATTTTTTTTTTTTTAATTAGGGGGGTTGGTATAGCTCAGTGATCAGCACAAGGTCCTAGGTTCAATCCCTGATACTTCTGTTAAAAAAATTTTTTTAATTAAAAAAATAAGAACAGGAGCCATTTCATTTATCTGGCACAGAGTAAGTATGTGATAAAGATACAAGGTAATGAATCAAAGCACTAGATTTCTGCTAATTTGCTTAATTATTCCTACTATGTTTGCACTGAATTG
This sequence comes from Camelus ferus, assembly GCF_009834535.1. Taxonomy (NCBI): domain Eukaryota; kingdom Metazoa; phylum Chordata; class Mammalia; order Artiodactyla; family Camelidae; genus Camelus; species Camelus ferus. The sequence continues at coordinate 14,581,871 of NC_045700.1, forward strand.
TCTCCATTGCAGATTTTCTCAGGAATCGCATGAGAAAGGGTTGGGTGGACTCCACTCTTTATGATGAAACTACATTTCAATCAAAATTCAAAGCCCTAGTTTACCAATAATAAAACACAGACAGATAAATCCAGCAGGGTATGCAGTTAGTTTCAGAAGATTTATTCTTTTCATTTATTTAAGGAAAAAGATCGTTGACAGTTTAAGCCTGGCAGGGAAGGTGGTGGGATGAAGGCAGCTGACACATCCCGCCGACAAGAGGAAAGCCCTTGTGAAATATGCAGAGAAGCTGTTTTTGGTGCCCATGAGGGAGTGATCGACTTGGTCTGTGAGGAAAATTGAAGGGTCAGTCATGCTAAACCATCAGAGATGTCTTAGCTGCAACAAATGCACATTGTGAAAAATAATCTTTAACTTGTTTGTTTTTGTCAGACAAAAGAAGCGTGAAAAAATTGTGTGCGTGCAGAATCACCATGTTTAAAATACTGTCTTAATCTGATTAGGAGTGTTGGTAGAGGGGGAAGTTGGGTAGGGGGGAATATGTGGGAATTCTTTGGACGTGCCATTTAATTTTGCTGCAAACCTAAAACTGTTCTTAAAAAATAAATACAATCTGTTGAAGAAAATGTTAACATTTGCTAAGATGTTAATGCTAAGTTTAGTAGACTCTAACCACATTTTTTCAAATGTTCCTATTTCATGTGTCTGTCTTGCACTTAATAACGTCAGAAGTCTTACTGATTCAGTGATAACAACTGCTCCAGGGAGACCTTAATGAGGCAAACTCCTGGCAGGGGGAGAAGCTGAAGTTAAGGTCATTCTAAGATGAGTATTTTCTGAGAGTTTTAGCTGCCTGGCAGCACCCACAAACTCTTGATTTTGAAGATAGCTATTTTATATCTTAGTTGAACTGCAGTTCTAAACCCCGGAAAGCACAACACAGAGGACTTGGGAAGGTGACACAGCATTCTGGGTATCTGAGAGTTTGCAAGTTTTAGCTTCGTGCATGCTCAACATACGCTCTGCCACCAAGCTGCTTCCCCTGCCTCGCACTCCGGCCCCAAGGTTTAGCTTTTAAAATCTACCCTAACATCCATAGAAGCAAATAGCTCATGGCTTTAAAAAATGAGAGAGGTTTAAATGTATCTTTTAGGGTATTTTCAACAGGATTTACACGCCCTTACCTCCTGTCAGGCAGTTTTTTGGTTGCCACACCCTTTCATTAGTTGATTCTTGAGTCACTGCCACTTTCCAGCTGGAACAACTCTCCTCTTCATTTTGCCACCTGTTAATCCTATCCTGCCACACCTGCCGCCCACCTGGAATAGCTGACCACTAGTTTGATATTCTCTAGTAGCTGTCACAGATGGCACATAGAGTAGGGTTCGATAACAGCTGTTCTGTGTTTCCTGTTTGGTCCCTATGGTCCTGCATGCTCAGCAACTTTTATGCACTCAACAAACATGTGCACATTCAGGATAATCTTATAGGCACTGAAGATACATAGGCTCCACTGTCGAGAGGATTTTTCATACCCTTCAAGTCAATAGCACATCCAATTCATCAGAAAGTTCTATTTTCAAAACCTAGCTCAAATCTGCCCATTTCTCTACATTTGCTGGACTCCTTATCAAGTCCAAGACACTGTCATCTCCCTCAGGACTCCCCAGATAAACTTTTGATTTCTCCCTTTCTCTGTCTCCACCCTTCCAAATGGTAGTCAGAGTAATTTTTTTTTTAAATGTAACACCCAGAATTTTGTCACTCCCTTGCTTAAAACTAGTCAATAGCTTCCCATTGCACCAAGAAGAAAATTCCAACTTTTTCCACAAGACTCAGAACTCCGCATGTTGACAGAGAGTCAACCTCTCCACTCCCATCTTATACCTCTTCTTGTCCACCAAGGCCTTAGCCACACCTGGTCCTCTCTCTTAAATAACCTGTTGTTTGCTCCTACAGCTGTTTATGTTACTAGTTCAGTCTCAGTCTTCCAAACAAAAGTTACCTCCTTAGAGAAGCCTTTCCTAAAAGACTTTTGAAGACTGATCTCTCCTAGTTACTATCACATCTCCATGTTTTGGTTTTTTTTTTCCTTCAGAGCACTTCTCACAATCTATATGTTCTATTTTTGTTTTTGTTTGCTTATTTATTGTCCTCCCACCTCTAGAAAATAAGCTTCAGAATATAAGGGCCTTATTTATTTTGTTTATTGCTGTATCCTCCAGTACCTTGAAGTTAAGGTCATTCGAAGATAGTCCAGTGTCTTGAATAGAGGATGGAGCACAGCAGGCACTCAATAAAACTCAATAAATATTTATGGAGTCAATGAATATATTCCCCATGTTGTCCAGCAATGGTCATATAAGGGAGCATCAATAAATAATTTTTGATCAATTGCCATATGAAGGCCTATGATAGGGAACAACACCTTTTCCGAGTTATAATATCTTTGAGTTACAGTTTGTTCTTCAGAATATTTTGTATGAAGAATTACAGTGCTATATAAACTTACATTGTGCAATATTTAGTATAGTAAATAATATATACAAACCTGTACTGCACACTTTGTAAAAGGTGTCCTGTGCATAAAAAGGCACCTTTAAACATTTAAAAAATTATTACATTATGAATAAACCTTGCTTATTAACATGTCTTTTGTGAGCTCCAGGAGCAAAAAGGAGGCCCCTGAAGCCCTGCCTGCAGACAAGATCCCAGATTCATCTTAGGGTTTCTCAGGGATGTAATTCTGGCCACGGAAGCAAGCCCCCTTCCACAGAATTGCTTCCCAGGAAGTGCTCTCTCGCTTGGTTAGACAGGTGAGAGGGTTGTTCTTGTAGCCACAGAACACTCTTGGGAATAAACCAGGCAAATCAGAGTGGTAAGAAGGCTCGTGGAGAGCTGCTAGCTACTAAGGAAAAGGCTGAGTTCTTTCAGGTCACCATGTATAAAAATCTCCTTTTTCTTAGGGTTCCTAGCATAGTAGGTGGAGTCTTCTCATTCATTAGTTAATTTTACCAGAGGGGAGAGGGGCTCTTTCATGGCTCTAAAATATATAATCCCGCCTCCACCTGACAGAGACTCAAAAGTCAAGCGGGGACTGGACAAATGGAGCTTCTGTGACATGAACTACTAAATGTGGACAACTCATGCTCTAGATACTTTCAGATATTAAAAAGTTTATTTTAGTCTAATAATCATAGAACTCCTAACTCTCATTCAATTTAAGCTTCACCCCTCTGCCGGCCCAGGGCTATTGCAGGACCGAAAGCCTGCAGTTGGGAGGGGAGCTTGGCTGGTTTCCTTCTTCCCCATCTTGTTCTACTTTCTCTCTGCCACCAGACTATGTCTGTTAGGAAATACGGCAGAAGAAGGATGCCAGGTGAGGGACAGAAAAGGTCTTACCTGAAGAGACTGGCTGTAACATGACATCTGTGCCTTCTGGAAATGGTACAGTGGTATGCCGGAATCTGCCTGTACCAACTCTCAAGAGCTAATTGTTCAATTATCAGGAATTTGGAGTGGTTGTTAGATCCAGCCATCATTAAAAATTAAATTATATACAAGTTTACAATTAAATAAATGTTTTAAAATCAAAGATAATACTAATTACCTCCTAATTAACTACATTTTACTATTATCTATGTTCCTATCTTGAGTGTATTTATGTCTACTGTACAGCATGGTGGAAACACTTTACAATGGTGTCCTATTGTGCATCTTTTTCCAACTCTATGTTCAGTGATGTCACGCTGATCACCTGAGGTTGGCTGTGGTGGGAGTCAGAATCCAAGGAATCATACCATATAAGTCAGAAACACTACAAATGTGGACTCTTTTCCAGGAGATCTGGTTGTTAAAACTTTACTAGATCACAAGTGGCATGGTATATTTGAAACAGGATCTTCATTCTCATGGGATTCTTCTGCTGAAAAATGTTCCCTGTAGTTTCCTCAGCATTGTCCTGTCTTGCCTACTTGACCACTTACAATTCTCCCCTGAGTAGTTCTCTGTGAGGAATACCCCATCCCTCTAGGCAGCCCCAGTTGATAGAGTCACTCTTAAGAAACCCAGTATGCCTCCTTCCTACATAGTCCATTTCTGGCCCCGGAGAAATTCATCTTCATTTTCCCACCTGGAAGTATAGGCCATTCTCATGATGATTCTCTTTCCTTGTCCTGAAGACAGAGCAGCAAGCCTCCTATAGACTCTAGTTGCCTCCTTTTGTCCCCAGACTCAAGCACTAGTCCTTGTGTTGCTGACACTCAAGAGAACATGGGCCAAGACCTTTGAATGCTCTCTTGAAGTGCCTGACTGCCCCCGTGCTTGCCTTGAGGTGGGGAGAGGCAACCTCCCAAATCCCTATGGGGATGCTGATGGGAATATTCAGATCACGTGACAACTCTCTGCAAACGAATACGTTTCCCATCTTTTGCCTCTCCTCATGGATTCTTAGTCTACATATACAGCCTGGATACGAGTGAGGCGCTGACAGTAAAACTGGGTTAGGACACCCCCTTTACAGTCTAATACCTCACCTTAGAACAGGACTGTCCTTGCTACTTATTGTTTAGTCTGTGTTTTGGGGCCCCTGCTTAAAGCAGGAGACAATACAAAGAGTCACATCTAACAACCTGTTAGACAGATCATAGCCTCAGTTTGCTTTTTTCAAATTTTCTCATTTAGGAGTTGAGGCAACCGGGGCTGTTCATGAGCTGCATGGGCTGAGGAAGTGTTCCAGGAACTGTGAGGCTCAGTCTGGGTTGTTCACTGCCTGCCTCACGGTAGATGGGAGTGCAGGTGTTGGTAGAGCCAAGGTTGTAGCGGGTGAGTGGTACCAGGTATAGAGTATCAGGAGCAGAGCACGAGACAAAGATGGGAGATGAGAACAAGTGAGCAGCTGAGGAGGTCAAGATCATGTTGGGGAATGGATGTGGCTGTCAATGCTCAACCTGCTGGCCTAGACCACTCAGCTGGTTGAAAACACTGGGTGGGCATGTACAGTGCCACTGTAAATTCCTCAGCATGAATTAGATGGGGCTTCTATTGTCTCCTCTAGCTCCTTACCAATTATGCCTTCACCAGTAAGATATAAAAGGAAGCAATACTCAAGTGAGACCATACATGATTTACAATGTTGTGTTTCTGGCGTACAGAATAGTGATTCAGTTATACATATACATAAATATATAATAATTATATAGAAATTGAATATATTTACTCTATATTAAAATAGGTTATAAATAATAGATATATAGAAATAGAAATAAATATACTCTTTTTCATTATAGGTTATTACAAGCTATTGAATATAGTTCCCTGTGCTGTATAGTGGGATCTTGTTGTTTATCTATTTTATATACAGTTGTATCTGCAAATCCCAAACTGGTAAACTTTTATGAGTGCCCAGAGGTTTAGGATTCTGGTCCTTTTACCCCCCGGCCCCCTGCCCTGGGGGTCTCATTCACTTGGAGGCACAGTGAAGGGAAGAGCATGGATATTACAGCCAGGCAGCCTAGGTGTGACTCCCACTCTGGTGCCCATCCCAGTGACTTTAGGCAAGTCACTCAGCCCCGAGCAGACTTCTTCCAGTTCTTTGATCAGTGAAATGGCCTCCTATCTCAGGTCCTTTGTCCCATCTGCTCCTTCTCTGTAATGCCCTCCACTTCTCTTCTCCTCACCAGCTATTACTCATCTTTCCAGGCTCATCTTAAGTATTACTGTTTCAAAGAGACCTGTTTCAGGTTGATCCTTCTCCCTCCTTCAGTCTTTTTTTTTTTTTTTTTTTTTTTAGGTATAGTCAGTTTACAATGTTGTGTCAATTTCTGGTGGAGACCATTTTTTAAATGAGCATCAATTTGGCATCTGGCATGATACAGAGTCCTAAAAGGATACTAAACAAGTACATTTAGATTCAATATTTCCTAGTTTAGCAAATATCTGCCTTAGTTAGAGAATCACTTGTCTATAACATGATTTCCTTGAGGGCAGGTCCCATGTCTTACATAGTACCCCAATAATCCTACCACACTGGTAGACATCAAGTAGATGCTCAATAATTTCTGACTTACTAAAAGTGTTTCTCTCTTACTGAAAAGCTCTTAGGTTCTCCTCACATACAAATCAGAAGTCCAAACTCCTTGGACTAGTTTCCACAACATGCTGCACCCTCCCCAGAACTCACTTGATCTGTCTTAATTTCCATTACTTCTCTCCATGTATGCCGTGTTCTGCCAAATGTTTTATAAGTGGCCTCTGGACACATTTTTTTCCCTCTTGCTCATGTAGGGGACCAGAATGTGCCACCCCAGATTACATCACTTCGGCATAAGGATTATTTTGGGCTGGAGGCAAATGAGAATCAATACATGCAGAAAGAAGCCTTTCTGACTAAAAGCAAAAACTTCTGAAAAATAAGGACTGCCATAAATCCCCGTCTCCTTGGCAAGTCTTATGGCCATGAAGAAGACAGAAAGCCAAGACGGACCTGCACAACCAACCTTGTCCCATTAGCTGCTCCCACACACACCTTCCCACAGTTTGCTTCACTTGAAAGTCTGAAACTCTTATCCTTTGTCACATCTCTATAAATTTTTGTTGTTTTGTTAAGATGCTATATATTAGCCCAAGTTCTAACCACCCATTTGAGTTACTCTTCATTTGCCCTGTGTTAAAAATTGTTTTTCCCTTGTTAATCTATCTTTTCTTTTGTCAGTCTAATTTTACAGGGCCCCAGCCAGAGAACCAAGGAGGGTAAAAGGAAAAACGAATTTTTCCTGCCCTACACTCATATTCATTTACTCTCTTAGAAAAAAAAAACTTTTCTCTACCCTACTCCCATCAAAATCCTACCCATCATTAAAATGAAGCTCAGATCCACCTGTTTTCTAAAGCCTTCTTTACACTTACCTGAAAAGACCATGCCTGCAAAACTCTGGTCCATGCCCTCAGGAGCATGGCAGTGAGTGGTCATCAGTCAAACACTGTCTTGGAATGCCTATTCTATGGATGCTTGGAACTTTTTTTCAGATCTCTGTTGATATTTTGCTCCTCCAACCTGCCTGTAAACCCTTTAAAATATAGGACTTGATTGTATGCAGTAAGCCCTTAGAACCTTAGGTATCTCAGAACTACTCAAGGTGATGACTTCCATTATAGCATATGATTTACACTGTAAAATGCAGTAATTCAAATTCAGTCTTTTATGTACCATAATAAAAAATGTGAATCTCAATCCAGTAAACCAGGTGTTATACTGATGCAAATCAAATCAAATATTTACTGAGCTATCTGTCCAGCATTTTTGTAGGTACTACAGAGAATATGATGATAACGTACAAGCTACAAGAGTAGACTGTTGGTCAGGACTTGATCAATAACTGCCAGCTTCCTGAGTTTTTGCCCTGTTTCCAACTTAGGACCAACCAGAGAAAGGCAGATCTGTGCCTCTCACCAACCACATAGGTTGCATTGCTTCTGTTTAGCCTTCCTCCAGCATCCCCACGCCAATAACTAGGGCATACCTGAAGACTTTTCTGCTTTCTACTATAAAGCTTTACCCTTCCCTGTCTGTCTTTGTGCTTCTGCCAAATGCAAGTGCTGGGGGCTGACTGCCTTGTTATAGCAAGGTCAAAGTAAGTATCTTTTGCTTATTCTCATTTGAGTGTTATTTCCACACTTGGAATTCACAGAATTACTATACGTGGTTTCAACCATTAACTAGAGGCTCCAAAGACTCATGACGCAGTCGTTTGTAATTTTACTAAGGCTTCAATTTGAAATGTAATCTTTGACACTGGTGTACAGGAGAGTTAGTTAACTAGTGACTGCCCTGTACACATACAACCTTGCTTTTATATTCGTATTGTGACATATGTACTTACTGAGGAAATTGTAGTCTCTGTATTTTGGGAGATTTTTTTTGAAGGTGTTGGACTTAATAACTGATGAATCTTAAGGGTCTACTATTTCGAGATTTCAAAAGGACTATGAAGAGTAAAAAAGAAACGACTGAAAATGAAAGATCAATCTTTAAAGTCTGTGACACCATGGTAACACTGGTACCAACAGAAATGAAGATATGAGAAAAAATAGGCTTAAAAAGGTCAAGAGATAGCAGGATGTTTAAGTTCATTCAACAAACACTGACTGCCAGCTCTTATTAGGCACTATTCTAGGTTCTGAGGCTACAAAGGAGGACAATATAGGCAAAAGTCCTTACTCTTACGGAATTTTTGAAAATGTAGACAGTTGGGATTTGGTAGGGAGGGGAAGGTAAAGATACAGGTTGTTAAGAGTTAATCACTTAGAGTAAGAGTTAAAGTTATATCAGAAAACCGTTTTCTAAGACTTTGAAGTTACTAAAGACTTGGCCTTGGGCAAGATATATGGAGACTAGACTTATTTACAAAACAGAAACAGACTCATAGACATAGAAAACAAACTTATGGTTGCGGAGGTGTGTGTGTGCAGTGGGGTGGAGGAAGTGGGGAAGGGACAAGTTGGGAGTTTGAGATTTGCAGATACTAACTACTATATATAAAATAGACAAACAAGTTTCTACTGTATAGCACAGGAACTATATTCAGTATCTTGTAGTAACCCATAATGAAAAATATGAAAACAAATAAATGTATGCATATGTATGACTGAATTATTATGCTGCACACCAAACATTGACACAACATTGTAAACTGACTATACTTCAATTAAAAAAACTTATGAATAAAAAAAAAGATATATGGAGACTAGAGAAATGTCTGAGGTCAGGATAGAGCCACAGCACAGAAACCACAACAGGGTCTGTTGACTCAGAGTAGTCCAGAGGAATTTCCCTTAGAGTGTGCTGGGAAAAAATGTTAATGGAAGATTAACCTAGAGTTAGAGGCACTGTCCTTTAGCAGATGCTCTGGAAAAAAGTGGTAATAATGGTAACATATTAACATACCTTTACAAAATAATGACATTTGCATTATTTAATTAAGAAACAGATAAGGGTATCAGCATATTTATAGATTGAGAATTGAGGCACTGTAGAAAGAATCCTCAAGATTACACAGCAAATTGTGGTCAGATTAAGTATTAGAACCTAAATTTCCTGACTCAGATCCTGGGAGGTATTCATAATTCTATTATTTTTTTTTTTTGGTCTATGTGTCATAAATATAGCATAAAAATCCTTAAGCTTATTATCAGTCTGACACCCTCAAGAGAGTTAATGAATGAAAGAAAATAATAAAGCAGGTACTGGGATAATCTGATTAATGTCTGCTACCAAATTTCCCCAAGTAGTAATTTTAAGCAAATGGCTAAGACTTGTCTATTCTGTATGATAGGTTCTGAAAAATTTATTAGAGGAGCTTGATGCTAATAGTTTATTAGAAATTGACTAGATGAATACCAAAAATGTCCATTGGTACTGTTTTACCAGTCATTTGAAAAAAATTCAACATATTCAATTTCAGGAAAACAAGAGATGCTTTACAAAGTAAGAAATGAACTACATTGTGACTACAGAATTTTTTAAATTTAATTTCTTCGCGCCATCCCATAAAGATGTTACAAATGCGCTGGTGGTAGAAGTCTCCAGATAAGTTACAGAACCTTTTAGTCTTGTTTTCGTTTTCTAAATACATATCAGGACCCTGGCCAAGACTTTTTTTCTTATGGGATATTCAAAACATGATTAAGAAAAAACCTGTACAGTTTAATAATTATTCACATTTGTGGAGTTCTACATGCCACGAATAAACTAAACCCTTCACACTTGTATACTCATCTAATCCTGGCATATATACAAAAAACAGATGAGGCAGATACTATCATTATGTCCACTTTTCAGATAAGGAAACTGAGGGCGGCTAAGTAGCTTGCCCTAGGGGCAAAGCTAATTCCAAGAGCTGGGATCTAGTTTATATACAAAAGTTTCCAGAAGGCATAAGTTCGCCCAGGCCACTTTGCTTTTAGAGCCTCTTCTCCAGAAAGGAATATCGACTTTCCTGGCCGAACGCGGTAAGAAACGGAGTTGCTAGATCTTGTTCTAGTGCGGGGCCATCTGGAGGCTCCGCCACCTCCCTCGTCCTTCGCTCCGCCCCAGCCACCCACGCCCGCGTCCCTCTTCTCCTTGCACCGCGCCCTGCTTCCCTTCTTCCTATCTCCACTTCCTTTCCGCCACCGCAGCCGTGTCTCCTGGGTCCCAGCCCAGCGTCTAGCAAAGGCCGCGCACAGCTCCGCCGAGCCACCCTAGAGAGGAGCCCTCCCGCGGTCGCCGTCGCGTCGTCGTGACGTAACCCGCGCGCCGCCGTGTCGGGCCGGGGGCGGGGCCGCGGGGCAGGCGGGCTGGCTGGCCGGCCGGGGGCGGGGCCGGGGGCGGGGGCGGGGCCGGGGCCAGGGTCCAGCTCCGGGCCTCCGCGGCCATCGCTGCCTGCGCGGTTCTTTACCCTCCCGCTCCCCGCCCTCCCGGGCCGAGTGGACCCGGGCGGCGTCCGCAGCCTTTTCCCGAGGGGCACCACGGCTTCAGGGGCTGGGCCTCCAGCACAGCGCAATGGCAGGCGCCGCGACAGCTCTGTGAGTCCGAGGCCGCGGCCGTGGCCCCGGGCGGCGGCGGATCCGGGCCGGGTCCGCTCATGGTGCCGCCACGACACCATCGCGGGGCAGGAAGGCCAGGTGGGTAGGCAGGGCAGGGCCGCGCAGTCGCCGGGAGCCAGAGCCGGGACCGAGGGCCCGCGAACAGCCCCACCTCCAGCCCTTGGTAGCAAGCCTCCGTGCTTTGACCCAAACGGTAACAGTGTCTGGGGGCGGAGTGAGGGGAGGCTGACAGGGAGCCCCGTCCTGAACCTGGCAATTGAGAGAGCTGCTTGTGCGCCGCCGCTTCGGGGCTTTAATCTCTTTCACCCGGGAAGCGTCCTTCGCTTAATTTTTTTTTTTTTCCTCCTCCGAAAAAGGAAGATTCCTTTTAACAGCTGTTTCCTCACCCACCTCGTGAATGACTGTTTCCGTCTAAAATAAGTAGACATAGTGACAGAGGTGGGTGGGGAAGCGTGGAGAGCCTTTCTCTTTACCACGTGAGATGTTTGGCAACGAGTCCCCAAGACTCACAACAAATCACTTCCTCAAATCACCCAACTCCACTGGAGATCAGGGACAGAAAAGACACTAGGAAACAGGCGCGTGTCTAGACCCTGTCCCCGGGGTGGATTCCTCTGGAGAGAGGCAAGAGAGGCGAATGGAATTCTGTATTTATGAAACTCGGTGGAGCTATTTTTCAGTAGTTAACTATTCTTAAGTGTGCCGATTGTTTAGTATTGCTTTTTCCTTTTCTGTACCGTATTCTTGTCAGAGTATGATTGGAATTGTAGAGTGGATAACATGAAAGTCTAGAGGAGAGTGTCAGTTATATTTAACACATTTTGATGTTCTTTCATATGCGTTCGTTTTGAAGGTGAACAGCGAAAAAGATCTTATGAATCTTATTTTGAGTGGTTACTGTTTTCCTAAGCATCATTTTGTGGTGGTTTTTAGGTGCGCTGAGTTCTTCACCTCCGTTTAGACTCAGTTCTGCCAAGTTTTCAGGCAGTGCCCTTGAAGATATAAGAAAGGCCTGTAAAACAAGGTAAATTCCCTACCTTTTATTTACGGTATGACTTTCAAACTGAACATTAGCTTAACAAATGTCGGATATTTCTGTAATGCAAATTTTCTCATTTTCATATAGTAATTAAAAAAAAAAAACCCTCTCTAATGTGATCCGTGTTTTCTAAAAACAGACTGCAAATGGTGTGTGTATTTATCATGAACCGAATGAATTCCCAGAGCAGTGGTTTCACTCAGCGCAGGCGAATGGCTCTTGGGGTGGTTATTCTCCTACTTGTTGATGTGATATGGGTCGCATCCTCAGAACTTACTTCGGTATGTAATTCTCGTTTGGGAATGATGTTGTATTATAGAAATAGTATTGTTAAGCTATAGTATCTCTAGTCATTATTATCTCATGCTTACTTAAAGCCGTATTTGGAATATTGTTGAATTATTTATGTTTTCTTTGTTAGTGAAAAAGTATCAATTCAGGTTGAATGAAACTGAAAGGCTACTCTTTTTGTTGGTTCATGTAGTTTTCTTGTATCTTTTAGGGAGGTTATTTAGAAAGTGAGATATATGCACATTTTCTTAATATTTGGGGGTGTTTCTGTTTTTCTTTTTTCTAAATTAACTTCTTTCTCTATAAATACTATTTTCTAGTGGAAACCAAGATGCAAAATCATTTGTCACCATTATGTAGAAATTAAGAATGCTTTTGGACAGATAAGTGAAAGTGATCCAAGTTTTCACGTACAGGTCACTATTGTACACATACATGGGTGTATGTACATTTATATGTTTACGGATTCAAACATTATTGTGAAGTACACATATCTAGTTAAATTTTATTTTGTCTTTTTTGATGACCTTTTGATAGTAATGTTGTATTTTGAGTTCCCAAGCTAGTTTTTCTTTTTACATGCATAGTTAACTTTATTCTGTTTGGTTAATGATCCATATAAAAATTTATTTTCAGAAATTACTGCATTTTAACTTAACATGTTGCTATCTTAAGGCTAGTATACAAAAGGAAACTAGCATTTATAAAATGAACTTAAGTGTCAAAAGAAGCTGTTTGATACTGCTGGTCATCTCACATGGTAGCTAAGTAAATAGTTGACATTGACATTGTATCCAATGAATAAATAAATTTTTAGCCTTTTTGGAATTAGGCTCTGGAATACAATAGGCCATTTATTTTTCACTCTTCTATAATCTTTTTTTTTTAGATTAACATTCTGTAGTTTAACCACAAAGAAGTCTCTTTAATATTGACAGGGAAATAAGCCTATCTTTAAAACTTTAAATAAATATTTTAGTTTTTATTTATCACGTAGTAAAATTTAGGACAAAAGAGCACCTGACTTAATTATGATTTAACAGTGCATATCTAAGCAAAGTAAAAATAACAACAACAACAAACTTTTCCCTATTTTTGAAAAAAGTGAAATCTGTTAGTAAGAGGGTATTTTATAATTTTGTTATCCAAGAGTACATGTAATGTGTCTAATTCCTCAGCCAAATGTGCTTATCAAATTTCTGAGCTACACTGTGTATTTGAGAATTAAAAATCGGTCTTTTTGTTGCGGAAATTTTTGAGCACACACAAAGTAGAGAGAATGGTATAATGGATCTTCATGTACCCGACACTTGCCCTTTAACAGTTAACAGATTATGCCAATCTTATCAACCCCTCTCCAAACATTATTTAAGTGTTTTAAAGCAAATTCTAGCCACTTGTCTTTTCACTTAAATTCTTTCATATTCATCTCAAACTGAAAAGGACTTTTCATTTTTTAAAATATAATCACCATGCCATTAACATATCTCACAAAATTAATTCTAATTCCTTAAAATCCTTTGATACTCAGTCCACATTCAAATTTCCCTGGTTGTGTCAAAGACATCTTTTTAGGTTAGGAGCTAAAATAAAGATTACACTATATATTTATGAGAACTTTTAAGTGACTTTTAGTCCTTAACTATATTCCCTCCACCCCCTTTTTTTAAAATTATGCCATTGATTTGTTGGAGAAATTGAATCATTTTTCCTGTAGAATATATCATACTGTATTAGTCTGTCTGGGCTGCTATACCAAGATTATCATAGACTGGGTGGTTGTAACAACAAACATTTCTCACAGTTCTGGAGGCTGGAAAGTTCAAGATCAAGGCACCGGCAGATGTGTCTGGTGTGAACCCCTTCCTGGCTCTTAGATGGCAGTCTTCTCACTGTGTCCTCACAAGGCAGGAGAGCTCTCTGGGGTCTCTTTTATAAGGCACTAATGTTATTCATGATCCACCCTCGTGACCTTCCACCTTCATGCCATCCCACAGGCATCACTTCCTCATACCATCATGTTGAGGGTTAGGATTTTAAAATATGAACTAAAAAAAAATTTTTTCAGGTCTTTTTTTGGGGGGTGGGTAATTAGATTTATTTGTTTATTTAATGGGAGTACTGGGGATTGAACCCAGTGTCTCATGCATGCCAAGCATACAGTCTACCACTGAGCTATACCCTCCCCACCTTAACATAAATTTTGAGGAGACACATTCAGTCCATAATGCACACATTCTGTATAAATAGGCTAATTGCTTTCTTGAGGTGTCATTTAACTTGTTTCTTTCTTCTCTCTTATTTCCTTTAAAATGGTAGATGTGGAGTCTTGATCTGATTCAGGTTCAGTTTAGGAAAAAATGCCTTGGTGGTATTGGGTACTTCCTTTGACATCACAGCATGAGGCACATAACGGCTGCACATCTTATTTTGGGTGATGCCAATTTGAGCACTGTAAGTTCCTCATCAGTCTTTAGGTAGTAGTTGAGTATCCATATGATTATTGCCCAGATAAGAGTATTTCATTAGGGGTTGTAAAATGGTGATTTTTCTAAGGGTCATTCCTTCTGCATTTATTAGTTGGAATTCTTTAAGGAGAACTTTTCCCAACTACTGTTTGGGTGTCCTGAAACATGGTTCATATAGGAAAGGTTGAATAAATCTTGATTTTTTTCCTTTATTAATTTCAGAGTATGTTGCCTAGCAACTTCCAAAGTAGCCATTGAGCACTTTTTGAGTGTCATTGCACATTTATGGATTTTTGTATGTTTGATGTGATTCAAACAACTGTAGTTATTATCCCTCTGGATGCTTAAACTGTTCTACCTTTGGCCAGTAGGAATCCTTTTAAATAGGCCCTGGTGTCTTTTCAATATGACCCCATTATTCTTTAGCATCTTATTTGCTTTCTGGCACAAGATATCCCAGTCTCATCTTGTGTATTTCCTGCCCCATACTTGGGTTTGACCATTTCTTCAAGGACCCGTGTTTTTTTGAGTGCAAAATGGTATACAGATCACTATCTGGATTCTAGAGCTGCTCATTCCTTCTGGGTTATAATTTTTGCTAGGCCTTTTCAGTGCACATAACTAGGATTTATTTGTTTGTTTATAGGAAACAAAACATTCTGAGTTCATTCTGATATTTCCAATTTAAACACAATTACAGGTTTTTATATAACTTCCTAATAACATTAAACTTGTTGGAATTTTCTTCATACTCTGTTCTGTTTCATTGCCTTTCTTTTTGCTCTTTCCTTTGTTTGAGCTATTATTCAGCCCTTCAGACACAGATCAAGAATAGCTTCTTTTAGGAAACTTCTGTTACTTTCAAAATGGTCTGTCTCCCTGTGGTACTCCCATGGTACCCTGTATCCCCATCATGGTATTAACACATTATTCTGCATACTCTTCAAATGTATATTTATTTCTCAGGAAAGTCTGTCATATTTTTCCCTAGCCCCTAGTATAAATACTGTTGCATAGTAGGTTTTCAGTGAATGTTGAACAAAACTTTTTGCAAGTTGTTCCTGCTTTGTTTGGAGCTATCCTTTGTATGCAAGGCAAATACAATAGAAATGAATTCAAAATATTTTTATAATCCCTTTGATCTTTTTCTTCTAAATGAACTTTTAGAGTTAAAAATCATGTAAATGGCCTTACTTTAGTGGAAATGACTAATGAGGTTTAAAATAGTCTGATAGCTTATGTAACTTTTTCCTCTACAGTATGTTTTTACTCAGTACAACAAACCATTCTTCAGCACCTTTGCAAAAACATCTATGTTTGTTCTGTACCTTTTGGGCTTTATTATTTGGAAGCCATGGAGACAACAGTGTACAAGAGGATTTCGAGGAAAGCATGCTGCTTTTGTAAGTTTAAAATTTTAAATGTGTGTTGGAGAGGGGGTAAATTTTGTCACGGTTTGAAGATGTAATAGTTTCTTGAAGGACAGTCAAATATTAATTAAGTTCAGTTAAATGAGTGAAAATAGCATAATATAAGAAAAACCTTTTTTTAATGTAAGAAAATAGCATAATGTAAGAAAAACCTTTTTGTCCAAACTTTAAAATTTATTCTTTCGATCAACTTGACATCAGAATACCTTGTGAGAAATCAAAAGTACATAACCACTTTCTTTCCCTTACCTCTTGACATCCTCTGAGTCGTTAAAAATGACTGAACTAGCCCAAATCAATTAACGTGGAGAAGATGATGGAAGGTGAGGGATAAGAATCTCTATAGTCTTTGGTTATTTATAGACTGGATCACCTAATTAGTTATAAAGGTGATTGTAGAAGCAAAATAGTTTTTATATGTTTTATATATTTAAATGAAAGTGCCATATTTCAGGGCATGTTTCAGATGTTTGGCTAATCAAATTATAATCTTTCATTAATGTGACATAACATGCTTATTTATAAGTTTTGAAAGAAATGGCAGTTTATATAGTGATGTATCTTCCTTGCAAAAACAGAAACTGAATTTTTGAGGATGACGAATATAAAGCTGTTTCTTATATTTTGTATATATATATTTTTTATTGAGATACAATTAGTTTACAATGTTGTATCAATTTCTGTTTCTTATATTAATGCTTTTCTATTTCTTTTTTTTATTCTCTCTCCCTCTTTTTAAAATTGTGATAAAATACACATAACATCAAATTTACCACTTAACCATTTTTTTCTTTTCCCCTATTTTTAATTGTAGTAAAATATATATAGCATAAAATTACCATTTTAACCATTTTTTAATGTATAGTTCAGGGACATTAAGTGCACGCACTTTGCCATGGAGCCATCACCACTGTCCATCTCCACAAGTTTGTCATCATCCCAGACAGAAATTCCGTGCCCATTAAACAATAGCTTCCATCCCTTCTTCTTCCGAGTCCCTGGTAACCACTCTTAATTTCTGTCTCTATTAATCCTTTTCTTTTATGGGTACTGCTGTTTGTGGGGTAAAATAATATCATTTCTTATCTTAGCTAATTCTTGAGAAATTCTTGAGAAATGTACTCATTAGATTTTTTTCAGTAATTTTTTTTTGAGGTAAAGACTAGAAATGTATATTCATGTCCACAAAAATTTACCAAAATTATGAGTGTATATATTTTTTACTATATAAAATTAATACATATGCATTGTAGAAACACATATTCATTGTAGTATTACATGTAGGAATATGTTATATGTGTAATTAATACATGCGCATTGTTGAAAATTTAGAAAATACAGAGGAACAAAATAAAGAAAATAAATTCTACCATTCAAGGAATAACCACTGACAGTATTTTGGCATATATACAGCCATTCTTTTACATGTGTATTTTTGTTTTACTTTTTACAAAAGTGAAATTGTACCGTTATGTTCCATGTTATAACTTACTTTTTGTGCTTAATAGTATATCACAAACAACTTTCTATGTGACTTAGTATTACTGGAACATTTTTCTTTTGATTGAAGTAGAGTCAGTTTACAATGTGTGAAAATATGGAACGCTACATGAATTTGTGTGTTAGCAGTGTGTGAGATTGAACTTTGAGCAAAACCCTGATATTTGCCAGTTTGGTGAGGGGACAGTGGTATTTTGTTTAATCTGCATGTTTTTGGTTACTCTTTCATATATTTGTTGTACAGTAGAATTCTCTTATGGGTTGTTTGTATCTAGTCTATTTTTCTACATTGACTCTTTCTTCCTGATTTATGAGGGTTCTTCAAGAGCATGGGCTGTGGTGTTTGAATCTTGTTCATCAGTTGCTGATTGTATGATCTTGAGCAAGTTATTTAACCTTTTCAGACTTTAAGCAGGGATAAATGGTAGGGTAGCTGTAGTTATTAAAAAAAAAAAAGCATGCCTTATACAGCACTAGCACAGTGGTTCTCAAAGTGTGGTCCAGTTTCTGAAAACATTTAGAGGGCTCTTGATATTAATGTTATTATCATGATAATACTAAGACGTTATTTGTCTTTTTCACTAACCCACCCATCCTCTCTCTACTGATCTGAAATGTTATAATAGTACTGTGAAAAGGGCATAAGTTTTGCAGTTAACTGAATTGGGTTTTAATCCTGACTGGGTTACTTAGATGAAATCTCTCAGCCTCAGTTTCTTTATCAACAAAATGATGATGATAATACCTACCTTGGATAGCTGAGTACTGGCATTAGCTACTATTATCATTATTATTAATGATTATACCCTTTTAGGTCTACTCCGCATTTCTGGTTCTATTCCTTTGAGCTGTGACTCACACTAGTTCTACTTTATAACATGAGTTTAATTGGATTTTATGTCCCATTATTGGTAGTTTGCAGATGCTGAAGGTTACTTTGCTGCTTGCACAACAGATACAACCATGAATAGTTCTTTGGTAAGTATTTCTTTTCTCCTCAGGAAGAGTGCGGGCGGAGTTGACTGTGGCGGGAAGGACTGAAATAGCTTTGATAGCACCACAGCTATATTAAGATATAGACATATCTTAATGTTCGGTGCCCTCCATGAGGGTTGTAATTTGGTACTTTGTTTCCTTAGAGATACCTGGGGCCTAGAAGTAAGCAATTCAGCCACCTCTGGGGAGAGAAAGGAAGAGGAAATAAGTTAAAGATTAAAAATAGTAAAGGAAATCCTTTGTCCTTTGTCACTTTACCAACTCTGTCACTTTATGTTCATTATTGTATTATTATTGCTTAGAAACAAATACATTTGCTTGACTCTGAGACTCTATAAGCGGATTGTTCATTCGTTTGCTGGATACATTTTTAAGAGCGCTTGATATGTGCTAAGCACTTGTTCTAGGCTCTTGAAATATGGCTTGCATTGCAGTGTGTGAGAGTGTGTGTCTGGGGAAGGGGAGAAGACAAATAATAAGCAAGCATATGAAGGAATTAACCATAGTCAACTTAAGCATTTATCTTCTTGTTGGAGAGATCGTATTTAAAAATCTGTTCTTTTTAGACCATCACTAAGGCATTTCTTTAAAATGTGTTGTCCAAATGTGACATTCCATCTGAGAAAAAATTTTAAGTTAGTTTAAAATTGAATACCAATTTAGGAAGTGCTAGCTTGGTGGCCTTATTGACAGTACAGTTTTTTTGTCTGTCCAGCTTTTAGAACTACAGGTGCAAGCAAGGTAGGTTACCAGGTGCTGTGAAGAATTTATAAAGAGGGAAATTTATGGAGAAAATGTCATTTCTTTTCTCTGATATCTTAAACCTCAGCAAGACAAATATCAGTTGTCTTGAGTGTAGAGACAGAGTTGAGAAGGAAGCCTGTTCTTCTAACTACTGTGTCTGAATATCATCCACTTCAATCTAGCCAACACTTAGCTCTTACAGTTGCTGTTTATATTGGTTTCTGTTTTTGCTACATTCCAGAGTGAACCTCTGTATGTTCCTGTGAAATTTCATGACCTTCCAAGTGAAAAGTCTGAGAACACAAACATTGATACTGAAAAATGTAAGCAAAATTTAAATTTCATAACTTAGAAATGGGTGGACATTTTAGCTTCATTCAAGCCATTTCAAAACTTAGTCATCCTGTGGGTTGACTGGGATCACCTGGCAGTTCTTCTGTTCCATGTGGCATTGGCTCAGCCAGTAGTCCTCTGGAAGTCTGACCAGAAGTTTTTATTAATTCGATGGAAATAACTTCCAAATACCTGATATCACTATGGTTTCATTATGTATATATATTTAAATGAACAATATCCTCTTCAGCCAGGCCATTAAAGACGTTGATAGCAAATTACAGGAATTCTGCTGGTTCTGTGAATATGGTAAAGAATGCCAGCTTCAGCAGAAGGCACAATATTTATCCATAATATTCTCTCGCAAGGAATGGGCATAGAAGAATGTTCCACATGCTTGACCGGAAAAATAATTCTTATAAATTGGGTATCTATGAGGAAAAATTCAAATAAAGTTTTACTATAAATCCTAAAATAATTATTATACTATAATCCTGAACCAGGCAGTTGTGTTTGTACATAATTGCAGAAACTTTCTTTGAATATCAGTCTCATTTTAAAACCTTTAAAAATTTTTATAAATGAAACATTTTTCCTGTTAAAACTTTTGAAAGAACAGAGCTGTCCCATGTAGTAATATAACTGTTTTTTTTTTTTGACTGTTCAAGTGTAATCATAGATGGATCAAATAATACGCATTTATCAGTAAATTAAAATGTATAACTTGTTGGATGAAGGGGGAACTGCTTAATGATTTTGTACTATGCTTTTTCTTTTAAGCTCCCAAGAAGTCTCGTGTCAGGTTCAGTAACATCATGGAGATTCGACAGCTTCCATCAAGCCATGCGTTGGAAGCTAAGTTGTCTCGCATGTCCTATCCTACTGTGAAGGAGCAAGAATCCTTACTCAAAACTGTGGGGAAACTTACTGCAACTCAAGTAGCAAAAATTAGCTTTTTTTTTTGCTTTGTGGTAAGTCTTCTCTTTATTATATGTTTGGAATTTGAATTTTAAGACAGTATACATATCAGCAATATACTATTTAAGTATAAGACTATTAGGTTGCTTAATCTTGACTTTAAACTTTGTTGTCTGCCATCACTCGGGAATTAAAGTTAGTAAATACTAGTCATACCTGAAAGAATTTAGTAAATACTGTAGCACTATGACTACTCATATATATATATATATATGTGTGTGTTTTTTTTTTTAGAAATTGGCATTGCCTCATGATCAGAATAACGAATTGTTATTTTACACTATAATATATACAAGCACTAGTAATATCCAGATAAGAGTTTACAGTATGTATTTATTTCTTCAAATAAGTGTTTTTGCAGTTTTATATTAAATATATATTTTCATATAAATGTGGTCAAATATTTTAACAAGTACTCATAGTAAACATTTTTTCAGAATTTCATGTAATATTGTTTATAGCTTTTCAGTTATTTTAATATAAAAACAAAAAATATGCTTAAAGTTTCATATGGAATATTCATATAGCAAATAAAATATTATTTTGGGCTAAGCTGGGGTTAGGTAACATGTCTGAGTTATTGAAAACTCTGATTTACAATTTAAAAAATGAATTTCAGTGTTTCTAGATGTACCCATGCTCTTCATGCTAGATGAATGAATGCCTCTCCACATGTTCCATTGTGGGATCCGAATGTGTGTGGAAGCCGTATTTTAAAATTTTCTAGTAGTCACATTAAGAAAAAGAGAGAAACAAGTTAGTGTTATACTATATTTTTATTTAACCCACTATATGTAAAGTACTTCAACATATTATCAGTATAAAAATTATTGCTGAGATAGTTTACATTCTTTTTTTGTACTAAAATCTTCTAAACATTTCAATTTATTTGTATATTTATTTTTTATTTTTTTATAGAAGTATAGTCAGTCACAATGTGTCAGTTTCTGGTGTTCAGCACAAAAACATTTCAATTACTATTTCATTTCAATCTCTTTTTCTATTTCATTTTCAGTTTTCATTTCAATTTCAATTTCTAAACATTTCAATTCAGGCTAGCCACATTTCAGTTGCTTAGTAGTTACATGTGACTAGTGGCTAATGTATTGGACAGTGCAGGTTAAAAGGAAATAATGTATTGTATTTATTAGTCCTCCTTTAATTCTTTTGTCTCTTTAGGGCTTATGGTGTTTTAATTTTTTTGGTAAAATATAATTTAGGTCATAGAGGCTTTACAAACAATACCTTTTATGATAATTTTAAAATGGATTACCAGTCATGAAATGATGAAGTATTATATAAATTATTTGTGATAGCTTAATTGTTGGAACATGATTATTCTCAACTCTGGGATAATGAAAGGAAACATCGTAAAGATACTTTTTATTGGAGGGTAATTGAGATGGATTTTCATTTGTGGTAAGAATCCCATGGGTTTGAGAGCCAGAGACTGTATTTTAAGGGGAGCTGGAAAATGGGAACGTTTTTCTGGAAAGAGCTCACTAGTGATGCGTTCTCATGCTCTTTGATTGCTGGCCATCTGAGTGATCTATTTTCATTTCTTTATCTTGCATGATCAGAGACCAGTGAGACTGTTTCAAAAATGAGCACAGTATTTATGTTCAAGTGATAAGGCAAGAGGGTCAAGAAAGCTAATTATTACCTGATAAGCATTATCTAATTTTGCAGAAAAATCTCCAAAAGGTAATTAAGGGCAGAGTCTTCTGCTTTTTTTCCCTAGCACTTCAACTACAAGCAGACTGTGGCGCCTGTTGCCATATATATTGATACTGCCCATCTTGCCAATTGCTAACCTCATTTTCTTATTTAGATATTCAAGTGAAATTAGGAAGTCTGAGGACTACAGACAGAATCAGAATCACTTTGCCGTAGTTTCACTCTGGCTTTAGCTTTGAGTACAGCGTGACTGAATGGAGACTTCTAGACTCTCAGCTGTCTGCTGCCTTCTAGCAGTGCTCGAAGATCTTGTGCTTGTACTGCTTCTTTGAAATATAAATGCTGATAATTGTACTGCTTACTTAACTATAGGTTCTGAGGGAGATCAAGAGATATTCCTCTCTTAATGGAAACAAATCATTCTTCAGTGAAATATGATTATCTAGCCAATCTGCTTTAGTAACAGAGTTGGCAAAAACAGTTAGACAGGCATTTAATTTGCTTTGACCCAGCAATCTGCTGCTTAGTATATATACTGCATTAATGACACTCATGTACATATGCCCCAGGGGGCGTATAATAGAATGATCTTGGTAGCATTGTTTGAAATAGTCAAAAAGTGTCCCTCAACAGAAAAGTGGATGAGTTGTGGTAGTACCCATTAGAATATCTGATAGCAGTGAAAATAAATGAACTTTGGATGTACACACACACACACACACACACCCCACACACACTTCCTCAAAAGAGGTCATTTCTTATTCTCTAAATCATGGTAGGCACAGGGTAGGGAATATAAGAATATCCTAGCTTAGATGAGCAAAAGGGAAGAAAGAAGAAAAAAAATCCTCATAACTGGAAGACTTCCTTTATTATATCCAAAGTTATGAGAACTCTTTGTGTTATGTCTCCAAACAGAATCAGAGAAACATCCAGTTTTCTTGCACATTTTAAAATTTCCAAAGTGAACTTGGCCTTCTGTCTGTCAGTCTGGCTAGTTCCATCTGTCCTCTTAAGCATCACCTTTGTCAGTTGATTTCTTGTCATGCTATATTCATCTGTACATATATTTTAATGTTTGAGAATTTCCCCCGACTTAAATTTGATTTAGATAAACTTAATAGAGTGCTATCAGTGCTTGGATAAAGCAGATTTCAAAGTTGATTTGATATTAAATTAACCCTCATTTTAATAAAAACCTAAACAGTGCTCATTTTTAACCAACTATTACTAATTTCATAAGGGAAATTGGATAACGGTGATCTTAGGTCTGATATAAATGTTTGTCCTCTTTTTGGGCCGTGATTTTTCAATCCAAAGCAGATTTTAAAACTTATTATGATAACAGTGTTTAGGGGGAAAAGAAAAGGAGGGGACTATAAATTATAATGACAGATACAAACATGTCATTCATTAAGTTTCACTTTATTTTCTGTTTCTTTAGTGGTTTTTGGCAAACTTGTCATATCAAGAAGCACTTTCAGACACACAGGTTGCTATAGTCAATATTTTGTCCTCAACTTCTGGTAAGAAATTTGTCTTCAAAATCTGTATTATAAATCGAGATCTATTTCTGATTTATATGTATACATATGCATGCATTTTTAGCTTCTTATATATCATTTCATTCTTTCTAATGTATATTCATGTATTACAATTACTACTTGATCTTTACAGCTTTACCTGCTATTTGTATTCCTTCCAGTACTTTTCAGTTTTTTTTATGCAACAATATATTAAAGTTTATAGGCTCACTCTTTGTATTGTAGCTGTCTTTCCTTTCGCACGTTCTTTATATAGATCTTTTCCTCAATCCTTTGGCTAAATGTAATTGCCAATGTAATTATTTCAGAACTATAATTTGCCCTATGTAAGGTGTTTTATTTTTAAAATTGAATCACCTTCCAAATCTGGAAGATAAAAGAAGTAGTTTTGAAGCTGTAAAAATAACTTTAGCACACATGCTTCATTATGATGAAGTCATAGTTACTCTGAGTGCTCAGTTTAACTTTCTTACTAGTTTTAAAATAAATAGGACTATATGTGATCTGTATGGTTGAAATAAACATGGTTTCGTTTAAAGGCTGTGTTTGTGTATGATCTTCGAACATTTCAGCCTTAGTATCTGCAGTCTTATTCTTAGTAATTTAAAAATGACAAAAATGAGTTTAAAAGTTAGGTATGTGATTTACTTATTTAAATAATCAAGTTGGTAGTAAATAATTTTGACAGTCTTTAAGCTAATGTATCTTTTTTTTTTTTATCCTTTTCTCTCCATAGGACTTTTTACCTTAATCCTTGCTGCATTGTTTCCAAGTAACAGTGGAGATAGGTTTACTCTTTCTAAACTACTAGCTGTAATTTTAAGGTAAGAATATAGTGTAATAGCTAGTTTACTCTGCTTAAAAATGTGATGTTTAAAACATTTTTGGTAGTGATAGAGGATACTTTATAATATACTGTATTGGCAAAGAAAGATGAGGGTAAAAGAAGGTTTTAAATGGACATCATGCTACTCAGCCCTGCATCACATCCTTGGCTAGTTTTTCAGTCCTTCCTGGGAGGGTAATTGGAGGGAGGACCCCAAAGCAGCTTTGGTTCCCATTCAGGGGACTGTGGACTTACTAAGTGTTGTACTGATGTTCACATTTAACTGCATGTGACACTTTAATCTTCATAACCTCCCAAGTTTCTGTTTCCTTTTCCTAAAACAAGTTCCCTCTTTTGTTTAGGTTTTAGTTTTTCTTTCTCCCACTTCTAGAAATTTAACATGCAGTCTTTTCTGATTGTCTCAGCCTCAGTCTTACGGTTATTTTCTGTACAAGTCATCTGGCACTTTTGTATTACTGTATTTATAATACCATATGTAAGTATTATCAATTATATTGAAATCCTTTATTTTTATTTAACTTTGTGTATGTTTTTCTTGTCTTCCCTACGAGAGTGTAAACCCTTGAAGGCCAAAAAGCCTTGTTTATACTTCTTTGTGTCACCAAAGGTCTAGCATAGGGGTTCACTCACAGTCAGTACTCAAAAAGGATGTGTTGGTTTAATGAAGCTGTTGTTTTTGTGAGAGAAAATCAGAAATCAGAAAAGGTAGCAGGATGATTTATGGGAAAGATTAGTGTTTCTGAGCCAGCAGAACTGGGTTTGAATCAGAGCCCTGCTCTTTGCCCTTGGGTACTTCCCTTGAACTCTCTGAGAGGATTTCCTGGATGACAGAATGATAATAGTATAATCCACTTTGCAGTCTCATTCTGAAGTTTGGAGGGATGTATATAAAAAGTCAGTGTCATAGAGCCTGACCCTTGGCTGTCACATAGGTGCTAGTCCTTATTATTCTGTTTTTCTTTTTAGATGTAAGGGTAAATTGACCATGGTAGTTTCTCTGGACAATCTGTTTGAACCAACTAATTTACCATTTGGGCTTTATAGGAATTTATTCTTTTGCATGATTGGCCCATGTTTTAGCCAAATATATTTTTACATTAAGGAAATACAGTATATTTTTCTTAGGGAAATAATGAGGCTTATCCAACTTTGTTCAAAATTCATGCCTATTTCTAACTTTTCTTTGCATTGTCTTAGTAAAAGTAGAAGATGCATAGACATAGAAAGACAGTGAAGACAGGAACCACATCTCTTGTTCATCGCTTAACCCAGAGTTTAGCTCAATAAGCAACAATAATGAAGGAATGATCTCTGATTTCTCTACATCTTTAATTCAGTCTTATATTTATCCATTAAAGTAATGAGATTAACTTAATTATTTAAATATTTAAGGATAGTTTTACTGTTAATTTCTATTTTACCAATAAGTAAGAGTTAGTGCCATTGTTAGGTTTATATGGATTTTATATATATATATATATTTCCAAAAAAGATTGGAAGAGGGATGTCAAGTTGGTTAATTTTTTCCTGACTGAAAGGCAGAAGATAGCATAGCACATAAGAACACTGGACTCTGGAAGTAGACTGCCTGCGTTTCAATCCCAGTTGTGTGATTTTAGTCAAAGTACTTCATTTCTTTGTGCATTAGTTTTCGCATGTGTAAAATGGGAATGGTAATAATAATAATAATAATACCTTTCTTTTAAGGTAATATTGGGCATTTTATGTGGATTAAACGAGTTAATAGAACACTTACACTATATTGATAATATTATAGGATATTATTAATCAAATCATTAATTCTTTGATAGTTTTACCCAGAGTTGAGATTAGTCTTCATTATTTGTAAATAATTTTTGTCTTTAAGATTAGTCTCTTTAAGAAATTTATTATTTTGCTCATCAGTAATGACTGATTGTTCTCCTAGCATCGGAGGTGTTGTGCTGGTAAACCTGTCAGGGTCTGAAAAATCTGCTGGAAGAGACACAATTGGTAAGTATCTGACTCCGCGTTTTTTCTGTGAGAGTGTCCAAGAAAGTTCTGTGCACATCATCACGTGTGTGCATGTACACGCACAGGCAGGCATTCACACACACACACACACACACACACACACACACAGGCACTGACAAGGCCTTTCTAAAAAAACTTCTCCTTTGGAAATAAGGTAAAAAAATTAAAAAATAGTTCACGGAACTCTCAGATAGCCTTCACCCAGATTCCCTTTAACCATTTACTATGTACATAACTACAGTACAGGTTTAAAGATCAGGAGTTAACGTTGATTCATTGATAAATATTTTTTATTTAGTCTGTAGATCCTCTTCAACTTTCTCCAGCTTTTTCCACTAATGTTCTTTTTCTGGTATAAGATCAATTGTTCATTTTGTTGTCATGTCTCCATAGTTTTCTTTAAACTAGAACTGTCCCGCATTTTTGCTTTTAATCTTTCATAACTTTAATATTTTTGGAGGATACTGTCCACTTATTTTGTAGAAAGTCCTTCAATTTGAGTTTGTCTGATATTTCCTCATGGTTGATTTGAGCTTGTACATTTTTGGTAAGAATTCCATGGAAGTGATATTGCGTCCTCATAAGTACCTCATATCAGAAGGCACATGAAGTTGATTTGTTCCCTTATGTGTGATGTTAATTTTAAAGTGGTCTCTGTCAAGTTGCTCCAGAGTGGTTACTAATTTTTCCCTTTATAAGTAATAGGCATCTTGTAAGAGATACTGAGACTGTACAAATATCCTGTCCATCATGCTTGTACTTGCTAATTTTGTCATTCACTTTTTCTTTTAAATTTTTTACATTGATTGATTGATTGAAGTACATCAATTACAGTGTGTCAGTTTCTGATGTACAGCACAGTGTCCCAGTCATGCATATACATACAGATATTTGTATTCACATATTTTTTCATTAAAGGTTACTACAAGGTATTGAATATAGTTCCCCGTGCTATACAGAAGAAATTTTTTTTAATCTATTTTTATATATAATGGCTAACATTTATAAATCTCAAAATCCCATATTTATCCCTTCCCACCCCCTTTCCCTGGTAACCATTAAATTGTTAACTATGTCTGGGAGTCTGTTTCTTTTTTGTAGTTGAGTTCATAGTGCCCCCCCCCCCCTTTTTTTTTAAGATTCTACATATGAGTGCTATATGGTATTTTTCTTTCTCTTTCTGGCTTACTTCAGTTAGAATGACGATTTCTAAGTCCATCCATGTTGCTGCAGATGGCATTTTTAAATTCCTTTTTATGTCATTTACTTTTGATTCTTACCTGAAACAGTTACTACTGTGGTAAACAGTTTTTGATCCATTGTTTAGATTTACAAAAGAAAGGTAATCATAATCCAGCTTAGTTGATTTCCCTCTGAATACTTTATTTAGATATTTAAAGTTTCTTGAGTAGAACAATGCTTTCTAAACTATTCCTATTTACTGCCCAGAGAGCTGTATCATGAACTGTCTCACTTCTTTCTCACCCAGAGCAGCTTTGTACGTGTAGAACAATAAATGTTTGTCATGTATGTGAGATTTTGTTGACTGGCTTTCCCTTTGCTTTAAAAAAAAAAAGTTTAATAGTAATAATAATAGTAATAATAAATAGTTTTAGTGAGACATTGGACTTTTGGATAATTGATTAATGTATTGAATATGGTCACTTGGCAGATAGCACCTTATATAGCTGTTTTTAAAGGCTTACTTAATTAACTGTTTTTGAGAACAAGTTAATGTATTAAAGAGGATCAATATTTATTATGCATGTACTGTGAGCCCTACATTTATATTAGATATTTTAGAACATTAAAAAGTATAAATTATGTGTTTGCATTTGTCAAGGGGTTCTTCATTTTAATCAGTTATGCAGTTGACAAAATGAAGCTCCTAGAGAATAAAATAATACCATATTTGACTATAGTAAGTATTAAATTGTCTAAAATAGAAGACAAGGAGGATGGAAATTCAGTGGAGTTGAAAGAGGATACTTGGTGGCAGAGGTGGGACTTTAACAGGGACTTGAACATGGCAGTGGGGAGAATATAGACAACAGCTCGGAGAGGGAAGAAGCGATGTTAAGGTGGCTGTGTCAAAATTGTGTATGTAGGGGAAGGCATTTCAAAATTCAGTACCAAAGTGTTAACTTTGTATGAGCTTTGGTACTACAACGTGTAGGGATTGATTAGATCATTGAGGTGAATGTTTTTGCATTAATTTGTTTATACTTTAAAATCCTTCCTGTATTCCTAGAGGATATGGATTAGGTGGGCTATACTTTATCTTTTCATATCTGAATATTCATTTCTTGAAATAGGCATCTGACTGTCACATTTTAAATAAACGTGTGTTGAATGAGTTAATGAACAAATGCTTTAAATTATATTGATTTTTACACAGGTTCCATTTGGTCTCTTGTTGGAGCTATGCTCTATGCTGTCTATATTGTTATGATTAAGAGAAAAGTAGACAGAGAAGATAAGTTGGATATTCCAATGTTTTTTGGTAAGAATATATTTAACTTGTAAGGCTCTTTACTGTGATTGATTAACTTAGGGTTTCATTTTTGCTTTTTTGAGGGAATAGGGAATAAGTCTCCCTCCCCACTCCCCCAATATGATTTTTTTTAACATTTTTAAAATTGAGGTATAGTTGATTTATAATATTGTATTAGTTTCTGCTGTACAGCATAGTGATTCAGTTATAAAACCATTAGATTTTAAAGATTATGTAAAATCCAATCTCAGTGTTTTTCTTTTACCTTGTTCTGCACAGTTGTGCACCTGTGAGGAAAGACTCATTCCCTCAGTATGGAGTAAAGAAAGAAACTCCTTCTAACACCTTTTTCGAATTAATGTCTTCAGCCCATGAATCGGGTATCTTCTTCATTGATATGACAGGTTGTGCTGTTAGAAGCGTGTGAGAGTATACCTGTTGTACTATACATTTTGCCATTTTTGAATTGTTAGAAGCATAGGATTGAAGCATTATACGTACCAAAATGGTATGTGTAATGCTGTTCCAGTCTGTGTACTTATTTTTATTGAAAATTTTAGGTGACTTAAAGTTTTCCACTTGCACTTTATCTTTAAAATTCAGACTCTTTTATAACATAGATGTTCAAAATATCCAGTTACATTTTCTGGCATCAATTCTTAATTTTGGTGAATACATGATAGGATTTATGAATTCTCCTTTACCTGAAATCAGCTCAGTAAGAACTTGTGATATCTAAGATTGCAAAAGAAGAGCATATTATCTTCCATAAGATACCTGAATATCAATAGATAAAGAAGCCTGGTGATGAGAATTCAAAGTACAGTCTACAGGGAAACAGAAGACCTGGACTCTAGCTGTTACAACTTCATTATCTCATACTCAACTTGAAAACGAGAAGGTTGGACTAGATTAGTAAGTTCCAAACTGATTTACGGAGGATCCTGGGAAGACTGGAAGGAGGTGGATTTGCACGTTTGAGTCTGGTTCTCAGACTCCTTTGCTGCTTCTGCTGGAGCAGTTCAGCTTTGTTGTTGTTTTGCTTTGCATTATAATTTAATTTGTAGAAAAGATTTTTCTTGTTATAATTTAATTTGTAGAGGAGATTTTTCTACTAAAAATAGTTTGGATATCTGCACCTAAAGATTAACAAAAATAAAACCTTTGAAAAGCCACCAGATGGGGTGATCACTTAAGTTCCTTTCAAGTACAGAATTCAACAAATATACCTTAAATATGGAAATAATTTTAATGATGTCTTTTTTTAGAGTCCTAGAAAAAAATTCCATCTGGAATGGAATGAAATACTAATATTTTTTCAGTATTCTTTTTTAAGATTGGCAACCTTCAGGATAAATTGCTTATTTTTATTGGAAAGGAGTGCACATAGACACATAGCTTGATTGATCTTCTTCATATGTGACATGATATGTAAAGCAATATGGATTTGACCTGGGCTTTAGAATAGACAGGCTTGGGATGTGGAGGGGTCTGTGGGCAGGGGAAGTGAGCTGGGCAGAGCAGGAATAGTGAGTAGATCCGTGTGATTGTGCTGGAGCGTTGACCTTAGGGAGGAATAGGAAGGTATGTGGGCTGCATTCTGGAGGGTCTGGAGAACAGGTGAAATGATTTGGACTTTTTATCTCTAGATCCAAAGGTTGTTAATTTGTGTGGGATCTCATAGACTTGATAGTTCAGGGAACAGAAAAGAGATTTGGTTCTTGATAATGCCAAATTTTGGTGTTTTAATTAGAACAACTTTTTAATGTTATACGAGCCTTCTGTGTGTTGTTTTGTTTTTAAAAAATTTTTATCACCAGGCGTCTTAAGTTGGTTTTCCTAGAAGCAGGGTGTGAGACGGGGATTTGGTGTGGGAGATGCATTGAGGGGGTGCTCCCCAGGAAGGACTGGCAGGGGAGTAAGAGAAGCGGGATAGAGCAGGGGAGAGAATCATGTGATCTCAGCTACAGTTGGGGTTTGGTCCATTTTGTTGCAGGTGCCAGGGCGAGGAGCATAGCGGGAACAGGAGCGGGTCGTATGTCTAGGCACTCTCAGAGCTGTCCTGTCCTGGAGCCATTAGGATTTGAGGGCTGGCCCTGTGAATCCCCCATCTATCAGTTGTTGGCTGCAGAGGCTGTGGAGTGGGGACGTTGGGGGAACTTCCTGGGAAAGGCAGATTTGGTTGCTCTCTAAAGACTTCAGAGAAGGAACGTGCTGTGTGTCTTAAGCAGCAGATTGAGAGTGTGTACTCCAGTGCTATCAGGATTTAACTAGGCACCCTAAATACATATTTAGTATTTAGCAGCAATTATTAAATACTTATCTACTGTAATTTAATTTTCTTTTAAGAAAGCTCTGTAGTTACCACTGGATCTCCTAGTAGAACTGTGATGTTAAACTATATAGAAAGTCCAATAAAAATTACTATAAAAGTTTATCTTTTCTTTACATTCACATGTATGTAGTCATCTAAAGCTTCATTTCTATAATAATCCATAGCTAGCCTTTATTAACTGTTTACTCTTTGCCAGGTACTGTGCTGTATTTTGTATGTTCACCTAATCTTCCTAGTAACCTAATTAAATCGTATTGTACACCTATAGATTGGAAAACTGAAGCTTAAAGAGGTTCTGCATCTTGCCTAAAGTTTACCTAAAGATTATAGTACCTGGTGAATGGTAAAGCTGGGATTGGAACCCAAGCCAGTCAGAGCACACACTACCCACTAAATGTTATAGCCTTCCTTCACACATAGTCAGACCATGCTTACTTCAGACTTAAATAGCTACGTGTATGTATATAATCTCACAAACTAGTTTATAAGCTCTGGGAAGGCAAGAACCAATAATTTTATCTTATTTTTGGAACCCTTCTCCATTGTTCCCAGCATAGCATGGGTGCTTTAAACATACTTATGAGTTGAATCAGAGAGTAAACCATCTAGTTCCTCTTAATAATTAGGCTGAATATACAACATACACACACCAGTTATTCCTTCAAGTTCTAGGATACTATATCATTAAGTCTAAGGTTAACAACCACTCTTTTTGAATTGTTGTAAATGGTTTATTCTGCAATAGTTACTCCACGCAGTGGGGATAATTGAACCTCAAAGACTCAGTGACCACCAGTTGCTTGATAAAAGTTTTTTCTCATGTTCATCTCTCCACAGGACTTACTTAAAAACAAAGTAACAGACATTCCATTTAAGGAAACCTGTTGAAGCCTTTTGTGCAAAATCTAATGTTTTCTGATTATAGAGTTATAAGTTTGGAAAATTGAGATAAATCACAGTTACTAACTTTTGTCTCTTTTATATATATTCAGGTTTTGTGGGTCTCTTTAATCTGCTGCTCTTATGGCCAGGTTTCTTTTTACTTCATTATACTGGATTTGAGGACTTTGAGTTTCCCAATAAAGTGGTACTGATGTGCATTATCATTAATGGCCTTATTGGAACAGTTCTCTCAGAGTTCCTGTGGTTGTGGTATGTACTGTTTATTACCCTGTAATTTATTAGTTACGAGTTTATTGACCTTTGGCTAGTTTCAGCATTTGTATTTCTTCTATCTTCTGACGACCCCTCCTGTGCACCTTCCACCCCACATACTTACCACTTAATAGAGTAGTTCCATTAGAGCGGGAGCTGTGTGTTGTGTTTTAACTTCTGTGTACTCATTGCATAGAGTAGTGGCTTGTACATAGAAGGAGCTCATAAGTATTTGTTGAATCAATATATGAATGTGAATGATCTAAATTTGTAAGACTGTTTTAGAAAGTAGAGTATTATGCTAATTAAAGGCATTGTTATCTAATGGACATCCACACTTAGGTGCATATCCCAGGTAGAAATACGTGAGTCCTAAGTGAGAATCTAGGAGATTTTGCTTATTCAAGAGACTTTGGAATGTCTGGTTGTTCATAGACTTTTTTGTATTGTTGATTCTTAAGGCTTTTCATTTGGGTTAGGCAGATATGTAAACCCTGAACTCTGATTAACTTGAGATTTTTAGCATACTTTGATATATTGTAATATCAAATATGTGGATATGTGACAATGATCTTAAAGTAGTTTGAAGGTGATATCATATATGGAGTTTAAGAAAGCTTTCAAATATAGCGCTTGATAACTTAGTCCTGTTTCCATCTAATAGGAACTTAAAAAGAAACAGAAATTGTACTTAAACTCTGAAATGAATTTTATTATATGCCAGTGAAGACTACTGACTAGTTTTCCTTTGTAAAAGACTGCATCAGAAATAGCCTTTCCATGAAGACTTCCTTAATGCTCTCTGCCTACACTTCTCTCCCCTCGCCAATGAAGGAAATACCTCTATTTTCTTCATATCTTCCACACTCACTGCCTTTCAAGTAGTACTTAAAGATTTACTTTATATTGTAGTAATTTATGTAATTATCTTATATTCCTTTGCTGATCTGAAACTCTTTGATATCAAAGTCCATTTGCTCACTGTGTTCCAATTATTTTAGGCGCTTATTTTTTTAACCAAAAAGTATTACATACTTGATTTGATATATATATTGATATATATCTTATGTCTCTTGTTCTTTTGTTCTATCCCTTTTTTTGTTCTGTCATTTCTCTTGCCTCTCTCCACTCCTGGTTCCTTCCTGGCAGATAGAACTACTACCTGGTAGTGTTTTGATTGAACTTAGTTGAACTGCAAGGAATTGTTGATTTTCAACCATTTCTGATGGCAGTTTTATAGGGTTCAACCCAGTGAACCATATGCTTTAAATAATTATTCACTCACTGTATTTTAATACAAATTTGTATTCTCTACTTGTCTAAGTTTAGTTTAAATCAAAGCAAGGAATTTTTATGTATTTGAAAGAAATAACAATTTTGGGGGGATATTAGACTAGAAAAGTGGTTAGTATGGTTCCTATTACGTTGAGACTCAGTAAACGTGGACTGCCACTTACAAATATTAAAATACTCATTCTTTGTCGAGAGCTTTGTATTTTTAATGAACATGTACAATTGAGTTTTATTATATTCAGCAGAATTTAATGTAGGCTTTGAGGATGAATAAATAAGAGTTGTGACACATGCAATCTTTCTGTTATGTGAGCTTTCTGAGTTTGCTTCCTTGGAAAATTTTACATTTAAAGAAATAATAAATAACATGTTTTAGAATTTTTTTGTATTTAACTTTTTTGAAATTTAAAGAGTAATAATATACCAAAGTGTACAAAATGATTACAATAAAAGATAATCTCCCTTCTACCCAATTTTCATACCTTTTCCCCAGAGGCAACCAAGATTAACTTCTAAGCCTTCTACAAAATTGTCCATAGATACCAGTTTCTTAATCCTACCCCTTCCTACTGGATTTACTTTTAACATACAAACGGGAGCATACTATGGATATGGCTTGTGTACTCAATATGATACTTTTCTTCATTTTCCCCTTCAACTAGACAAAATTATATGCAGTTGGTATTTCAGAATTTGATACCCATATTGATAGTTCAAGGTGAAAATAGAGCTTAGGTTTTGGTTAGGACAGTTGCTAGAAAAATGGAAAATAGCAAGGAAATAGCCATAAAAACTATTCAGTTTTTTTTTTTATTATTATTAAGCCAAACCAAAAGAGCAATACGCATCTAAAGACTATTTCAGTTTTTGGTGAGGGTGAGATATTTTTGCTTTGATGACAGACTCACCTATTGGCATATTACTTTCTTAAAATCTATCTTGTGAAGTATTCTGAAATTTTAGTACAGCTGTTTCCTTTGTTGGCTAAGTATCATTGTCACAAAACCATAAGAGCTCTTGACAGTTTTTTAAAAAATGTTAATAAAAGCTATACATTCAAAGTTGAATAACATCTGTAAGTACTAGAGAGTAGCATAAAGTCTTTTGAAATTTTTATAATTATATATTGGATTTTTAATATTTGAAGATAAATTTTAAGAATCATCTTAGTAACTTTATTTTTTATTATGTCTTAGTCCATCTTAAGTTGTTGTTTTTGCTCCTGATCTCTCTCACCTATATTGCAGGATAGATAGTCTTTGATCATTGTTTTTCTTTAGTTCTTTTACTTTTTTTATGTGGAAATATGAATTTTCTTTTTTTCTTTTTAGGGGCTGCTTTCTTACCTCATCATTGATAGGCACACTTGCACTAAGCCTCACAATACCTCTGTCCATAATAGCCGACATGTGTATGCAAAAGGTAAGGCAAACTATTTATTAGATATTTTAGGTGTATTATTAAAACTGAGCTAATGAAAGTTAAGGAATGTGACTAAATTTTAAGGGAAATGACCATGAGTAATACTTGATGCCTTCTCTTCCAAGGTGTTTTACTACATAGAAATATAGAAAGTACCAGAGAAATGGATAATCTGTTGCATCTTTAGCCTTTCTTTTTTTAAATTTAATTTAATTTTATATACATCTTTAGTTTTTCAGTTTTTTTCCTAAATTCTTTTTTTTTTTTTTTAATGGAGGTACTGGGGATTGAACCCAGGACCTCATGCTTGCTAAGCATGCACTCTACCACTGAGCTATATCCACCTGCCCTTAATTTCTGAATTAAAGACAATATCTTTATATGTAGTTCTCCAGTTCTGGAGCTGATTCTGTTCTCAACATCCTTTGGTAAGTCAGTGATATGGATGGAGCAGAGGATGTATTTTATCATATAAGTAGTAGTGTTTTGATTTCTAAGTAAACCCCGAAGATTCCATAACACTATGCTAATATCCCGTGGACGTGAGCAGCATAGGAATAACGTCGTTTCTCAGTGAATGCCCATCTCTCTCTGGGCCTAGCAGGGCAGATGCTCCTTCCCTCTTCTGTGAAGTCCTGGTCTGGATGCGGGATTCTCGTGATAAATACTGATAACGATAATAATGCTGCAGAAAAGAGAGTCTGGGTGGTGGGGGAGGTCCCGCCCAGCAGCCTGAAGGGAGAAGTTTCTTTAGTGCTGTAGTACCAGGGAGAAAAGAGGTGTGTACCACTGGCTAATGCTGAAAGACGTTGTTTAGTTTTTTTATCACTCATTTCAATATTTGTAAGCTTTTAATGCTAACTAGTAAGTAACAAAATGATGTGTGTGTGTGGTTTGGTTTAATAGAATTTAAAGCTCAAAGGCTTATACTGTGTAGAAGTTATAATCAGATTTTTAAAGCTATTTTTCTTTAGATCTTTGTGCAGTTTTTAGGATAAAGGCATAATACTTTCAGTGATATGTACCCTTTTATTTAAAAAACAATTCTGTGCTGATACTTAATTTTGTTTTATGGTTCAGTAAGTTCTTATTTATTTCTCGTGGTTAAGAATGGAGATCTCCATAATTGAAAATTATCTTACATATATCATGTATTTTCAAAGAATGTGAATATTATAAAATATATGTAACACTAAAGTTGTACATCATTAGATTCTCTTGTAGATTTAAATAATACCTGGGTCCTTCCACATCACAGGGTCATAATCTTGACTGTCAACTAGAATTATTCTAGTGAAACTGGGGAAGTGCTGCTTATTAGAGGATTTTGGTAGATGGCTATGTGAATGAACTTTACTATACTGATATTTTGAAAGTACTAGCTTTTTTGCAGATTTGAAAAGTAAGACTTGAAGATGAAATTTAGGGAATTATTTTAAAAAAGAACTGTGGCAGGGGACCTAATTTTATTAAATGATTGTTTTATTTGTTCAAACATTTTAAGAGGAAGAGACACAAGAAAAAAAAAAAGTATGTATGTGTAATTGATTAAAAAAAGCATAACCAACGGTCTTTTCTTGATTGTCTTCACATCCAGAATTAGGCAATCAGTTAAATGAGTAGGCTGGGCTGTTGGTGGAAATTGAGCGCAGGAAGATACCTTTTGGGAAAAGTAGCAGGGTGTGCCCCAGGGCTGCAATAGAGATGTGATAGTTGAAAGCTACATTCATAGGTTTTTTTGATTCTAATAGCCAAGCATATTTATATATAGCTTCTGAAATTTTAGCTTTAATCGACAATATTTATTGTGCGCAAAATAGATTTTTTTAAACCTATTGATACTTGGTATAGCAGGAAGCATCCCTGATCATATTCAGCTTTATATTCAGATATATTCAAGAATTAGACTTCTCTGTTTATGTAGGCAACTTTCGTTGTTAATGAATATCTTCATTTTAAAAAATTGCCTTCATAACTTGTTGGAAATTAAAAATTTTTTATTATGTGGTAACATAAATAACTGCATTGTTAAAAGTGAACTTTGCCTTTAAAAGTCACCTAGGGTTTTACCTACCTTTATAACGTTTGCTTTTATTCAGTTATAAAATAGGTTTGCAGTTGAATATTCATGAAATCATTCTATCAACTATATCCACATTTTTAACTCTCATCACTCATATTTTAAATTCTTTTTCTGTTCTTAGGTCATTTAAGATCATCATGTTTTTTCTAGATTACAGAATATTCTGGCAAAGATTCCAAGAATATGTTATACCGATACTTTGATGATGATGTGAAGGCTTTTTAGTACTGAGTGCTCTTTCCTGGGTGTTCTTAGGCTGATAGCCTGTGTGTATGTACCATTATGTACCATACAAGCAGTATGTGCACATTAAATGTTGTCAGTGGTTATTCTTGTGTTACGCATCATGAGTCCCTCATAATAAAAACATTCTCACAAAGCCCCTTTGCTCTGACTAATGGTGCTATGAAATGGAATAGTATATGTTTCCCACCAGAGGGAGTCTTACCTTTGATTCTAATCCTTGGTTGTTTTTTTTTTAACATTTAAAGAGGGCAAGCACAGGCAAACACTTTCTTCCCTATTTTAAAGAGAGGACTTACATTTTAGTCATTATTTTGGAAGCAGACCACCAGTGTATTGCGTCTCAGTTGTCAATCAGTGCTGGCTTTCTTGGCAATTGTTTTTCTTCCTTTGTTGAATCTAGATGGTACAGGTAAACTAGTGAAAGGAAAGAGTGTTTTTTTGGGGTTTTTTTTTTTTTTTTTGGTAACTTTCTGGCATCTCATTATTTTTAATTTTCTTGACAACCCTGATAAAATGGTGGATCGGAGGGTCGGGCTTGGTGATCCAAGGACTTCTCACCCTCGCTGCTGAGGCTCCGCCTGCTGCCTCTCTTCTCAGTTTTCCTAGGAAAAGTATTTCTATTTGTAGACTTTGTCATGATTTCCTTTTGAATCTTTTTCATTTGTTGCTAGATAATCAAGCTATATTTCATCAATAAAAGGTTTGCAAAAGTTTCACTTAGGAGTTTTATGTCTTAAGAAAAGAGCTGTAACATAACACAACATATCACAGAATAGCATAACCTCGTTTTTAAAATGGGAATTTTGGAAGATGACTTCAGAAACTGAACAGGAAGCATCAACTTGAGAATTGGCAGTAAGCAGTAAAGAAAAAAATGGGCAACGTGATGTGTAAGACAAAAGCTTAAAATTTCATAGTTCTGGTTCCGATGTACATTGACTAA
Source organism: Camelus ferus (assembly GCF_009834535.1). Lineage (NCBI taxonomy): Eukaryota > Metazoa > Chordata > Mammalia > Artiodactyla > Camelidae > Camelus > Camelus ferus. The sequence continues at coordinate 14,620,286 of NC_045700.1, forward strand.
TAAGTGAAAAGCATGCCTTTCCTTTAGGCTGTATTTCAAGAGAGAAGTATTTTTGTAGGTAATTTAAGCAAGTGGTTAGTATGTCGAAGTCCTGAATCTTAATATGTAATAATAATATATTTAATATATTGTCAATGCTTAGTATTATTTTCTTGTTTTACTTTATTCCTGAAAGTTTTCACAAATGGAAAACTTATGTTCAAGGGGAAATTGTCTTATTGTTAATTGTGGGGTTTTTCTTCCTATCTCTTATTTTTAGGTGCAGTTTTCTTGGTTATTTTTTGCAGGCGCTATCCCTGTATTTTTTTCATTTTTTATTGTAACTCTTCTATGCCATTATAATAATTGGGATCCTGTGATGGTAGGAATCAGAAGAATTTTTGCCTTTATATGCAGGAAACATCGAATTCAGAGGTAGGTTAAGCTCCCGTTTAAATTGTTGGAAAATAATGTTTGCTGAGTAAATCGGGAATCATGTCATGCTGGCCTAGCTGTTAGCGATTCTGTGAAGAATTACTAAAATTTTATATATACAATGTCAGATAAAATGATTTGTTCAGATTCTATGGGTGATAAGATAGTTCCTTCATAATTGCTCTTTTTTTTAAAGTTTTGATTCATAGGTAAAACCAAAGTGCTTACTATTTTGTTGTAATGAATTTAAATGTAGAAAATGTTTATTGGTTTGAACAAAATTCATAATGAAATATGATAACATTGCCTCAAACTTTTTCTTTTTTCAATTTCTTTCTTTTTAAGAGAGAAAGCTTTTTATGTTCTACTTTTTAAAAAAACTCGGGATAATTTGTTTAGAAATCTTGCCCTAGTCTTAGTTTTGACCTCAAGCCTCAGCCAGTGGAATAAATCATTTTTAAGAGTTCCTTTCAGCTCTAAAGTTTTCCTTAACTACTGCCTTTTTTTTTTTAAGGGTTCCAGAAGATAGTGAACAATGTGAGAGTCTCATTCCTATGCACGGTGTTTCTCAGGAGGATGGAGCTAGTTAGCTGTTGTCTGTAGTCCAGGTTTGTACGTTGGCTGGCGTTAGTGTTGAGTAAGGTTCTAATTCTTACGCTGCTCAAATACAGAACTGATTTTCTATAATTAGTCATTTGAGAGGCAGTATAGCCAGAGGCTAAGGGAGTCCACTCTGAAGTCAGACTGCCTGGGATCCAATTTCCGCTTCTCTGTGTACTAGCTTGTGACCCTATGCAAGGTTCTTAACCTCATTGTGCCTCAGTTTTCTTATTTGTGAAATAGGGTTGCAGTAAAATACGCCTCACAAAGTTGTGAGAAGTACTAAATACTTGGTAGGTTTAAAATACAAACAATATAGTACCTGACTCAAATTAAATGATTCCCAAGTTTTTGTTGTTGTTTTTTGAAAAGGAAAAAGTAAAATTATCTTCATTTGCAGATTGCACAATTATATTTAGAAATTCTAGGGGATTTACAAAAAGATTACTGGAGTGAGTTTAGCAAGGTTACAGATACAGTGTCAATATATAGAATATCTTCCTAATCCTTCTATATGTAGTAGTGAACAGTAATTAAATGAAATTAAGAAAAATTATTCCATAAGCAATAGACTTTATTAAAAATACTTACAGATACATTTAAGAGACATTGTGCAAGACCTGTAGATGGAAAACAAAAACAATTCAGAGAAAAATTTAGAGATTTAAACAAATGCTGAAATATAATAATGTATTCATGGACTGAATAACTCAACCCGTTAAGACCTACTATTAAGAAGTCAGTTGTCCCTAAATTGATCTATAGATTGAATGCAATCCAATCAATATTCTAATAGGCTTTCTTGCAGAAATTGGCAAGATGATGCCATCAAATAATCAAAGCAATTTAAAAATTTTTAGCTACTGCTTTTTTAAAATTGATGTGTAATTGACCTACAACACTATATTAAATCCAGGTATACACATAGTGATTTTGGTATTTCTCTGCATTACAAAATGATCACCACAAGTGAACCCAAGTTTTAACTATTACTTAGACTCATGCTTAGGGTAATCATTTTATTTAATGATATACTTTAGAAAAATATTTTTTTCTCTGAGTATAAATTTAAGAAAAAAATGTAGTAGTTTGGTGTATATCCAGTCATTTCTCTATGCATGTGTGTGTATTTACCTTAACTGGCACAATATATATCCTGATTCTCTAACTATGCTTTTCACTTAACAATGTTTCAAGAACATTTCCACATTTTTTTGAATTTTAAGAAATAGTGTCTTTTGTATTTCTTACATGACAGTACATGATAGTTTGTGTTTCTCTTAATGCGTGCTTGAAATATATCCAACACATATTTTTGTTAGGTACAAAAGCAAATTCTTTTAGGGTGAGGGATCACAATAAATTACTGAAATTCTGTAGATTCTGGTCACTTTCTCCTGAGATAACTTTAGACAATTTATATTGAAATGTTTCCTGATTACAACTGGGCTTCCTCTCCACATCCAGAACATTGAACAACTTCTCTCAACTCTTTGCACTCAAATTGGCTATGAAGCTTAAGCTTATCTTCATGGTAAATTCACTTCTAACCTAAGACTGTTTGGCTTAGTTTTGTGTTTTTCTTTGATTGGTTATTTTTTATTCTAGTTTTTACTGTTATGATGGCTATACATGCACATAGTTGGAAGGTTAGAGTTTTGCAAAATTTCTTACACAATGTAGCTTTCCCCTGCCCTGCCTATATTGCTTTCATTCTTTTCCTGCCCTGAGAAAACACTTTAAACTCTTCATCCATTCTTTTGATATCTTCCTCCCCATCTAAGTACCACGATTATACTTCTGTTTCTTATTTCTCAGTTTCAGGCGCCTTCAGTTGATTTTCCCACTGTGGTACATGAGGAGAGGTTATTTGCAATTTCCCCTCCTCTGCTCCCACCCAGCTTGCCTGCTTTGCAACCCTGTATCATTCCTACATCCTCATCATCCCGGTACAGTTATCCTGTGGTCTTGGATGGACATGTAATCAATGTTTACATGGTTATGACCATGTAAATATTACTTTTACCTGAGCCATGTAGGATTGTGCCTGGCATTTCCCCAGTCCAGAAACCCTCTCTTAATATTCTTTTTAGAGAATAAACCTCAGATCTCCTGAAATAAAGAGGCACTTGATCAGCTGTGAAAAGTGAGGGGGGGATATCTGAATGTCCAAGTGCTTCTTCTATAAACTTTGTACCGATCTGCCTATTTTTAGTTGTTTCCTTACTCCTCCTTACAGAGATATCTGATTGTATATCTTCATTGCTAGTTAAGAGCTGCTATTTTCTTGTCTGTTCTTCTCTTTGTCCATGTGGTTTATTCCTTAAAAACAAATCTCTTTATTGTCTTTTGAGGCTTTGGGGACAGAGTAGAACTAAATATGTATTTTATGTCATATTTAATTTTTTTTAATGCAAATACATACTCTTTAAAGCTTTTTATACTATAATCAATGCATTTTCCCTCCCTAGTATACTGGGCATTATTCTGATCCTCACACTCATACCCACCCTCACCTAGATATATTTGGAAGTGAGTGCTGAATAAAGGGGAGATAGAGAAGACTAAAGGAGATAAACTCCAGTAGAGTAGAATAAAGTAGGGCAGGTTGGGCATGAGTCAGCCTCAACAAGGCTAATGGTGGAATTGAATGAAACTGTTACTGTGTGATCTTGAAGTAGTATTGGATGTCAGCCTTTGACAGTGCTGTAGAACTCACTTTCATGAGTTCTCAGTACTCACCTCAAGTTCTAGTATATGATTATTAACTATGTATGGTGTTTGATATATATACATATATCAATGTTAAGATAATCTGCTTTTGAAAATAGAAACTATAGAAAACTAAAGCTATGACAGTTGAAATCTAATGGTGATTGTGTTTGTTTTATTTTTTAGCTTGATACTGGAACAATATACAGCGAAGAGACAATCTCTGGCAAGTTTTTGTAGAAAAATGTTTCAGTGCCTAGTCTGAAAAATAACAGTTTCAGTTCTTTGGAACTCTAAAATATATTTTCCTCATATCTGATTTCTTCATTTTCATAATGAAGTACTTTGCTGTGTAGCTGTGTACATATCACTACAGTTATAGGAAGTTTCAGTCTACAGTCCATCTAAAGGACCAACCTGCCTTACACATCTCAAGGAATTCAGCTGATGAAATAATTTGAATTAATCAAGGAATAAAATTTTAATGTTCTGGAGACTTTATTTTCACATATGATTTGTTAAATGCTAGACTATATTATGAAAATGTTTTCAAGAAATCATTTACCTATATAGATCAATGTTTCTTACAGGTAAAATGTTAAAATAAGCTGCCTATAATAGGTATGGATTACTTTTTTGAGTTTTGTAGAATATTACAAATTAACAACACAAAGTGTTTAATTTATGCAACAAATATGTTCACACAAATTTGAACTTTAGAAAGAACTGATATTTGACAAGAGATCTGGATCATTTACACTACATATACTGTATTTTCCTTTCATAGCATTAGGTGCCTTGTACTTTAAACCTGTGACAAACCGTGACAGATTTTTAAAGGAGAAGTATTATTGTAAAATAAAGAATTATGTATTTCTAAAGGCTGAATTGCTGTAAATTTAATTGATAAAGCTCTGCTTATTTAGAGTTTTGAAAAAATATTCTCTAAACATTTTCATAATGGAATGATGTAAATTGAAGTGATAAAGAGTATTATTAAAATAAAGTGTTTATATATATGTGTGTATTATAGACCTATCAATTGGTATCTGATTTTTTTTCACATATAAGTGTGCAATATTATTCTAGAACTGGATGCCATGTCTTTAAATAATTTTAGTTTTCTTAAATAAATTTTTCTGGTTAATAACCAAAGAAGGAAGGTGAGAAGAAATTCTACTTTTATTAAAAATTACATTTGAATTTTTCCTTTACCAAGTTAAAATATAAAATATTCTTACAAGTTTAACTTACATAAGTTAATAAGTTTATAAGTTTAACTCTTAAACTTAGGTCTTTTGTGTGTCCTTATTGTGAACTCTATTCACTGTAGACTTCAGAGAATGAATATATGTCTCAGGATTCTTCCAGGCTTTTGACTAATTAGAACCCATTTCCTTTTCAAGATTTGTGGCAGTAGATCATGTCTCTTCAGGATTTTTAACAAATCTGATTTTTAACAGTTCCCTGTGTAGTATTTAGCTTCAGCTTGTCTTACTCACATTCTTAAAATTGCTTTGGTGTTACTGTAAGTCTAAAATGAAGTTTATCCATCTTTCTGCTTGTCCTTTTATATTATATTAATTTAAAAGATTGTTTGTTGATAATGTTAAGTTAAAGAAATAGACAGCCATTCTCCTATTTGCCACCAATAATTCTTAAGCTAAAAATAATATTAATTTTGTTAGTTTGACACAGGTTAAAGGCATGTAAAGAATGTGGACTTCTAGGAAATTTTCTCTTAAAAAGAACTTAATGAAGTAACATTTTAATTACTCAGAGACTAAGTTTGGTTGAAATTTATTATCTGCATACTCCTCTACTTTTTGTTTTGGCTGTTTTGACAGTTCACCAGTACCTTTCAGCAATTTACAGGGTAAAAGAGTCAGAACAGTGGAGGTGAAATTCAAGCTTTAAATTATTCTATAAATATAGTGGGAAAAGATGTTGAACTTAGAATTTTTTGGTTGTCCATGTGCTCTATGTTCACATCATACAGATCATTGTCACTCAGGATTCCAGAAGTAGTAAGCCTCATTAACATGCGAGATAAATCTTGAGAGGGTCTTCTTCCAGTAGGCTGGTGCTTGTTGTTGAAGAGCAACTTCTTTAGAAGGAAGCACTATTACATTGTTTACCTGACTTACTGCTGCTTTGCCCACCTGCATATTGTCTTTTCTCCCAGGTTATTTATCTTGGTGATTTTTGTATTTGAATACTGTAGCCATGGCAGGTGCGCAATTGGAGACTTCCTTTCTGCTGCCTTTGTAGTAAGGGTTCATCTTCTCAAGAAATTAAGCTATGGGAGATTACTTCCATTCTGTGATTACCCAGAAATCTAGGTTTCAGGGCCCTAGAACCACAGCAACCACATTGCAGGCCTTTGAAAATGTTGGGAGAGGCTACGTTCAAGTTAGTGCTAATGTCCTTCATCTCTGTTAGGGCAGTGTTGGCTCGTGATTATATTTTTCTGAATCTAAAGGCCTAAGTAGGGATTTCTAATACCTTGTTTCAGGCTCCTACTTTTCTTCCCATACATAATTTAAATCCCATTATTGTATAATGTTTCAAATTATGACCTTGATGAAAGGGAGTCTGCTGTTTTGTCAGACTTTGTTAGATGAACATCAGAATCTCTACTAAAACAAAGCTGAAAAATGAGGCAGCCTTAAAAATGCTTAGATGAATGCTTTTTGGAGCTTAGAAAAGCCATTAGATATATGTAATACATCTATACTTACTCCTTTAAATAAATTTTGATATAAAAAAATTGGTATGTTGGCTTCTATCAGCCTGACTTAATTAATTCCTTAAATTAAACTGATTTTCCCTCTGGCAGCCAATGAATAAAATTCATTGTTTCTATAGAAGTGAGCTCACAAGGTTAAATGAATGTTCTCAAAAGTATACAGTCTTATTTCAGCAATAATGCTGATGCCTGCTTTACAATCAATCATGCAGAGCCAGTTTGGGGTTGCAAGGTATGACTTCTCTGGAAGCCAGGGTTTTTCATAAGGCACAATGGTAAGGTCTGTAGCACTAATCCTCAGTGTGCTGGCTGCAGAAACAAAATATCTTTAAAGAAGGATAAAATAGGAATTAGAAAATTTTTTTTCCAGAATCATCTTAGCAAGTAAATGAAATGTTATTTTTATATTAAGCAATTCTAATTGTTATAAACCTGCATCATTTCTTCCTACTTTCCTTTTGAAATAGTCTTTGTTACTAAATAATATTACCAGAAGAATTCAAAGAATTAAGAGATGACTGTCACCTATGACATCTGCAGATTTAGCATATATAGCTAACATAATTGTGTGCTGATTTTAATGGTGACATGACGTATATGAGATTTTCTGTTTACAGAATTTGAAGTTAGGGTTCTGTTTTGGTATGTCATATACCAAAAATCCACTTAGATAAATTGAGGTTCATTGTTTACATAGACTTTGTATTTTTAGACCCCTCACATTTCCTTTTTTTATACTATCTGCCTCATTCATCTGTAGAAAAATAGATACTATAGTATTTCATAGTTTGTGTGCTATAGTACACAGGAAATTTCCCTTTAGATATTAGGAGCCTTTAAAAAGCTGAGGACAGAAAAGGAGTCTATTATAAATTTGAAACGAATAATGACCATTAGGAATATACTGTTATATTAATATGAAGCTTTTTTGTTTTGCCATGAGGCATCAAGATTACATGATAATTGATATCTTTATTTTAACTTTAATTTTTATTTAGATAACTTTCATTCTGACTTTTTGATTTTCTAAAAAAAAAAATTGTGGCTTATGTATCTTAGAAACTAAGCATAATTTTAATGTCATTGCAGTTAAAAAAACAATGCTTTCCTAGAAAATTTCCTGTATGAAATATACATAGTAGAATGCCAACTGATTAAATCACTGACATGTATAAGGAAAAGTTACATTTGAAAAGTAATTAATATTCACTGGTTAGGCATATTTGCTGAAAGGCTAATATGAAATGGCAAAATATTCAATGAGAACATTTTCGAATTTTTGCTAACATGAATGACTTTATTTTTCATTTGTGGATTTGGGGTGGAGAAGCACTCAGATGAAGACAACATTTCCTTCATGATATTTTGAAGTTGGAAAAGAAAACCTTCCAGATTGGAACTTTTGAAGTAAAACTTCCAAATTGAAACTTTTAACAAGGCACTTCATTCAATTTTTAATTTAGTTTTACATGTGGTTTGTTTCTTAAGATGTACTTTTATTAACTTTAACTTAGATCCTTGTGTGCCAAACATTCAGTATATCCCTACTTGGTTTCCCTATACCTAGTATGAATTATGTCAAGTAATAACAAAGTCAGTCAGGCAAGGGTATTTGTTAATTTCAGTGGGTCCCTGTAAGGCAGGCAGAAGATTTTTCTTTCAAGAGTCTTATTTTGGACCTAAGGTGAAAACAGTTCTTTAGAATCTTACTGCCAGTATTGGTTTATTTGGAATAGCTCTCGCATTTTTTCTTTCTTATGAGAAAATTCAGTGTCAATATCAGACCATGTAACATCAAAGCAAAATTTTGTTGATAGCTATCCTTGTCACAATAGTCTAGTATAAAGTATAATATACTAAGTTCTTTTGACCTCTGTAGTAGCTTAGTGTAAAATTATGTGTATTTTAATATATATGTTCCAAGCAAAGTTTCAGGGAGAAAACGTGCTGAACACCAGTGGCTCTCAAACTTGAGGATGCACCTTGAGGGCTTGCTGGGCCCGACCCCAGAGCTTCCAATTCAGGAGGACTGAGGAATTTGCATTTCTTAACAAGTCTCCAGGTAACGCCCCTGCTGCTGGTCCACGGACCACATTTTGTGAATCATTACCCTGGGGGAAGAGCAGTAACTTTGAAGCTGGAATCCCCCTATTCCCCGTTAGTGGATTTATTGGTCAGGGGAGGGATTATTTAATCCAGGTAAGTCTCCATTTCCTTAGCTGTAAAATGGAACTTGATGCTACAACCTAAGACTGTGAGAAATGAGAGAGTAAAGTTGGATGTGCTCAGTCCCATGTGCCTGGGTGCTTGATAAATGCTGATTCCCTTGGTCAGTCCTCCCCTTCCTATTCGTGGAAAATAAGAAACTAAACTCAGTGTGTTCCAAGTTTTCTCAGCTTTCAAATTCTGTAATTCTGACAGTTCTCTAGTTCAAGCAAGAGACAGTGCCAAACACCATATGCGTGTTTGGGGTTTCATAGTGAAGGTGGTGGGGTGTTAACAGTGAGCCTGCATAGACCGTAGCTTCATTTTTGCTCTTGTCAGGGCTTAGCATCTAGAGTCTTTAAAAGGTTTCAGAACAGTATAAAACAATAAAAATACCAAACAATGAAATAAGATTTTCAGTGTCTAAAAAAGAAGTTTTGGTCAAACTTGTAAAGCAGCATTGAGGAAGTTATATTGGAATCCATAATCATTTTCTGGAGGCTAAGTATATCAGATAAATGGGCACACTTTTCTCAGTGACTGGCCTTGTTAGAGTCTCCACTGCATTGAATCCTACAATGCGTGTTCAAATATATAGTTTTCATTACCTGCTTGATTTTCAGACAGCATAAATAAGCTGCAAAACAAATCCAAGCTAAAATTGTGAGCGTATACTTTTTATAGCATGAAATTACTCAGTGCTTTATTTAAAAATAGTCACTAGCTTATTCACTGTTGTGAATTTATAATCTTAAAAACTGGGGATGCTAAATGTACTAGGCTAAAATACTACTCAATTTTTTTTCATTGTCTAATTCCATCTTGTTAAAGAAAATAATCACAAGTGGGGTCCTTTTAAAAGCCTTTCCCCTGCCATCTATATCTGCTATACGGTAAATATGAGGATTAGTGCATACAACGAAAAGTGTATGTAGCTAATTGGTTGGGGTCTGGAAACATATGTGGAAGTTGAATAAAGCATTTGCATTCATCCAGGAAGGTCTCCTTAACTGCTGACTGCTTGAGTGCCTGCAGAATGAGCAAAGGAGACATGGGTGGGAGAGCTTGCCCCATACATTGGAAGCTCCAACTGCATTTGAAATATCTATTTTTAAAATACTTGAGCAGGAAGAGGCTAGAAACAATACAGACAGGACATTGAAAATGCTAATTCCTTTTGTTAGTATAACATGAAATATCTAATAGTGGCAAAAAAAAAAAAAAAAGTCAAATGCCAAGATACAACGTAGGATAAATTTCAATTAGTATAATCTGAAGTAAGTCTTAATATTCAGATTAGTGTAAGAGGTTAGGCAGCAATACTTCTGTGGGACCAGGTATATATAGTTATTTTGCATTTCTTTATTGTCATCCTGGTAAATTCTTGTGAAGGTTTGTTTTGCACCCAAGGTATTTTTTGTACAGTTGACCCTTGAACAACATGGGGGTTAATCTAAGTATAATTTATAGTTGACCTCCGTATCCAAATGTACAGTCAACCACCCACAGACCTTGTAGTCCTGTTAGTATTTATTATTGAAAAAATAGCAATGTATTAGTGGGCCCACACAGTTCAAACCTGAACAGTTGTTCAAAGGTCAACTGTACTAAAAATTATAGTATATTCTTAATCCCCTTTGGCTAGTAAATTACAGTTGAAATTATCAAGTGTCAACATATAATGTTTGTATTTTTACATAAGGCAAGATGCGTCATTCTGATCAAGTTGCAAATTTTAATTTTATCATCTGATAGGTCTGTATTGAGTGATAAGTAGCTGCGTGCAAATACTCCCAAACTTGTAGTAGAGATCATTTTCTATAAGTCACCTTAATTACTAGATCCAGAAGGCCAGAGGTAATGAAAGAGTACTTAAGAAAGATGAAATGTTAATAAGTTAAGAAAACAATCTTTTAGATATATTTTCCGTGGTGTGAGTAATTTAATGCAGATTTTTACCTCAGATTTGTTATTAAACTTGATAATTTTATTCTTCCATCTATTTAATAAAATAAATATTTTCAGATCCTGGCATATTTTAAATTTAAACATAATTATAAAATTAATTCTAATATCCTCTTATGTTACTAATTCCGCTATAATTTGGGGCCAGAACAATCCCAGTTTTGGAGGCATTTTGAAACATTGCTTATTTTTGTACTATATAATATGGGAAAGATTATTTTACAGATTATGAATAATCTAATGTAAAATATGTATGATTTATTTTAATGCATTTGTGTAAAATCAATTGTATATTCCACTTATATAATTATATTGTGTATTTTCCATTTCAGTAAAAATACACGAAAAGTTGAGATCTATCCTTGTGCAAATAAGTATTTGATTTCTTTTTTTTTCTTTAATTCATTTTTTAAAATCAAAGTATAGTTGGTTTACAATGTGTCAGTTTCTGGTGTACAGCATAGTGATTCAGTTATACATATACATATATATTCCTTTTCTTATTATTTTTCATTATAGGCTATTGCAAGTTATTAAATATATGGTTCCCTGTGCTATACAGTAGGATCTTGCTGTCTGTTTTATGTATAGTAGTTAGTATCTGCAGATCCCAAATTTCCAATTTATCCCTCCACCCCTCCCCTTCCCCCTTGATAACCACAATTTTGTTTTCTGTGTCTCTGAGTCTGTTTCTGTCTTGTTAATAAGTTCATTTGTCTCATTTTTAAAGATTCTACATATAAGTGATATCATATGATATATGTCTTTACTTTTTCTAGCTTACTTCACTTAGAATGACATTCTCCAGGTCCATCCATGTTGCTGCAAACGGCATTATTTTCAGCTTTTTTATGGCTGAGTAGTATTCCATGGTATATATACCAGTCATCTGTTGATGGACATTTAGGTTGCTTCCATGTCTTGGCTATTGTAAATAGTGCTGCTATGACCATTGGGGTGCATGTGTCTTTGAATTATAGTTTCCTCTGGATATATGCCAAGGTGATTTCGAAAGTCTCCTTTTACTAAAGCATTTTCATTCGTTCATTCTTTCATGCCTGAATCTCCAAAATGTATCTCAGGTATTTGATAAAATAGATCTTCCTGTGGAACAACTAGCTTTGAGAGACCAAACATTAAGCACAGTAAGTTGAATATTATGCTTGTTAAGGTCTAAAGCCAACATAAAAGTTGAAATTTTTGAATAATTGAAGTATTTTTTGGAAGGTTCCAAGTAGGAGAGCTACTTTCCATCTCATGATAAGGCCCTTCCAAACTTGGAACAGCTTGCTATTGTATTGAGTATTATAGCAGTCAGGGTTCCACAAGAAAACAAAAACAACTTGAGTATTTTTATCAGGGAATTTAAAACAGAATTGATTGCTCAGATGTAAAAAGAGCTGAGAGGACAAGCAAAAGACTGAGGCAGCTCAGAAATTAGCAACAGCAGGAAGCCAATCTTCTCCCTAGGCAGGTGGGGCAAAGGGGGAAAGTGGGGCTAAGCCCATGGCCGGGTCACAAGAGGAAGGCGAACCTCAGACCCCAAGAGCAGGAGGTGGGCCCGGGATGCAGCTTGAGGCCTGGAAGACAAAAGCAGTCTCTGGTTTTCCTTTTCTTCCTGCTGTTGAGGTTTTCCTTTTCTTTTTGCCATTGACTCACACTGCAGGACCTGACTGGGAGCCAGCTGCCACCGGAGCTTGAGAAATGGAGCCTTACGGTATCAACTCCTCCAAGTCAGAGAGCAGAGGGGGATCAGACCCAGGGCTGGCACAGGCACTAGTAGCTGGCTTGCATTTGGAGGCAAGATTGTGTGGAAAACACTTATCTTTAAACAACAGAACCACAATCTGTGAAGATATCACTGTAGAAATACTCTGAAACCCAGATTGGTTTTGTCCATCTCAAGTCCATTCCAGAAAGAGAACTGAGGAGAAATGCCTGCCCTGGATTTCCATCATCATTCCCATCCCTCCTCCTCTACTTCCTGCCACCATTCTTTCCCTTTTCCTCTGTGGCTTCTTTAAAACCAAACATAAAAATAGAAGAGGAAAAATATTTTTTTAGTGACTGAGAGGATAAGAGCTAAAGCATTCAGGATAGTGTATCATGGAAGTGTTGGAAAAGAGGAACTAAGAACAGTAATTTCTTTTTTTTAAAGTTTAAATATATTTTTGTTGAAGTACAGTCAGTTTACAATGTTGTGTCAATTTCTGGTGTACAGCACAATACTTCAGTCATATAGGAACATACATATGTTCGTTCTCATGTTCTTCACCATATGTTACTACAAGATAATGAATATGGTTCCCTGTGCTATGCAGTATAAACTTGTTGTTCGTCTATTTTATATATTAGTATCTGCAAATTTCAAGGAACAATAATTTCTTAATTTCTTGAAAGACTCATGAAAGACAAAATAGAATCTGAAGGAGATAGTGTTCCCCAAACCTTGCTCTGACTATTTAAAACTCTTCATCTTAATTCTTTTGAAAAGTCATTGAGCATTTGTCAGTTCTAACCATGAGAGAGAACAATTTTTAACTGGCTCACTAATCATAAGATCATTGTTTTACACAACATGGATGTTCCTGGAGGATGTCATTCTAAGTGAAGTAAGCCAAAAAGAGAAAGAAAAATACCATTTGAGATTGCTCATATGTAGAATCTAAATAAAAAAAAAAAAAAAAAAAAAAAGAAAGAAAAGAAAAAGACAAACGAACATAAATACAAAACAGAAACAGACTCACAGACATAGAATACAAACTTGTGGTTGCCGGGGGAAGAGGGGTTGGAAGGGACAGACTGGGAATTCAAAATTTCTAGATACTGACAGGCATATGTAGAATAGATAAACAAGGTTATACTGTATAGCACAGGGAAATACATACAAGATCTTGTGGTAGCTCACAGTAAAGAACGTGACAATGAATATATGTATGTTCATGTCTGACTGAAAAATTGTGCTCTACACTGGAAATTGACACAACATTGTAAACTGACTATAACTCAATAAAAAAAAAAGATCATTTTTTACAATTGGAAGCATCTCTAGAGAATATCTAGTGACAGAATTAGGATGACTGTGTGTCCCAGTTTTTGAAGGATAGTCCTGGTTTACGACTGTTGTCCTAGTATAGTCACTGACAGTGCTCCAATAAAGAATCTAATTTACATCCAGTAAATTATATGACCACCCTAATGTACTCCATGTTTCCTGACAACTAGGCTGCTGGCAAATTTCACAGTTTCTGACTCCCAATCTAGTGCTCTTTACACTAGACCTGTGTGCTTGCATAAAGGAAACAATACTGGCCAACAGTCTTTGGGTCTTCTGATCAGAATATAACTCCTACCTTGAATCAGTTTTCCTCCTAGAGTAGAATGTTAAGACACTTCATGAAGGTAAGTGAAGAACCAGATTATCTGGTTTACTCAGTTGGCCCAAATTTTTGTTCCTAGGGCCATAAGCCAGTTATTATTATTAAGAAACAAATTAACCAGCAAATATTTGTTTTTATTTTCATTTTACAGGTGTATTGGGGGTATAATTGATAAAGTAAGTTTTAATATATTTAAAGTATACAATGTGATGATTTGATACATGTATATACTGTAAAAGGATTTCCATTATAAAGTTAACACATTCATCACCTCATGTAGTTTATTTATTTTTTGTGAGAAAGCCTATGGTCTACTCTCAGCAAATTTCAATTATACCATAAAGTATTATCAACTATGGTTGCCATGCTACACATTAAATACTTAGAATTTACTCATTTTATAACTGAAAGTTTGTACCCTTTCACCATCCTCTCCCCATTTTCCCTACCTCCCCAGCCCTTGTGAACTACCATTTTACTCTCTGTTTCTATAAGTTTGACTTTTTTTTTTTCCTTTTTAGATTCCACATATAAGTGATACTGTGCAGTGTCTGTCTTCCTTCTGTCTGGCTTATTTCACTTAGCATAATGCCTTCTAGCTTCAGCTGTTTTGGAATTGGCAGGATTTCCTTCTTACAGTCTAAATAATAATCCATTTTACATGTATATATAATATATATAATATTTCACATCTTCCTTATCCATTTGTTTATATATTGATGGACACTTAGGCTGTTTCCATACCTTGGCCTTTGTGAATAATGCTGCAATGAACACTGGAGTGCAGATATCGACTTGAGATAGTGATTTGGGTCTTTTCAGATATATGCCCAGAAGTAGGCTTGTTGGATCATATGGTAGTTCTATTTTTTTAATTTATTGAGAAACTTTACTGTTTCCGTGGTGGTTGTACCATTTTACATTTTCACTAACAGTGTACAAGGGTTTTCTTTTTTCCATATATTCACCAGCCTTTTTTTTTTTTAATCTCTTGTCTTATAAAAAAGCCATCCTAACAGGTGTGAGGTGATCTTACTGTGATTTTGATTTGTATTTCCGTTATGGTTAGTGATGTTGAGCTGCTTTTTCATATACCGATTGGCCATTTGTATGTCTTCTTTGGAAAAGTGTCTATTCAGGGTCTTTGCCCATTTTAAATTAATTTTTTTTTCTGTTGAGTTGTATGAGTTCCTCATATATTTTGGATATTAACTCCTTATTGATATGTGGTTTGCAAATATTTTCTTCCATTCTATAGGTTACCTTTACATTTTGTTGATGGTTTCCTTTGCTGTGCAGGATCTTTTTAGTTTGGTGGTAGTCCCAGTTGTTTATTTTTGCTTTTGTTGCTTTTGCTTTTGGTGTCAAATCCAAAAACTCACTGTCAAGACCAGTGTCTTGAAGCTTATTCCCTATGTTTTCTTCTAGGAGTTTTATAGTTTCAGATGTTGTGTTCAAGTCTTTAATCCATTTTGAGTTGATTTGTTGTGTCTGGTGTAAGATAGAGTTCCAATTTTGTTCTTCTGCCTATGAATACCCAGTTTCTCTCACACCAATTATTGAAGAGATTCTCCTTTCCTCACTGTGTATTCTTGGTGCCTTTGCCAAAAATTAATTGACCAGATGTGTGTGGGTTTGTTTCTATTCTGGTCATTCTGTTTCATTGATCTGTGTGTCTATTTTATGTTTTATGTTTTATGTCAATAACATACTGTTTTGATTACTATCACTTTTTATAATCTTGTTTGAAATCAATAAATGTGATGCCTCCAGCTTTGCTCTTTTTTTACTGAAGACTGCTTTAGCTGTTGAGGGTCTTTTGTGGTTCTATACAAATTTAGCAATGATTTTTCTATTTCTGTGAAAAACAACATTGGAATTTTGGTAGAGATCACAATGAATTCATGGATCACTTTGGGCAAGTATGGACAGTTAATTTTTCCAGTCCATGAATATGGACTATCTTCTCAGTTATTTGTGTCTTTTTCAATTTCTTTCATCAATGTTTTACAGTTTTCAGCATATAGATCATTCACCTCCTTGGTTAAATTTATTCATAAGTATTTTACCATATTTGATGCTGTTGTAAATGGGATTTTTTTTCTTAATTTCTCTTTCTGATAGTTCATTGTTAGTGTGTAGAAACACAACTGATTTTTGTATATTTAATTTGTGTATTAATTTTTGTATTCAGCAGCTTTCCTGAAAACATTTACCATTTCTAACAAATTTTTGGTGGAATCTTTAGGGATTTTAAAATATGTAAGATCATGTCATCTGCAAACAGAAACAGTTCTACTTCTTCTTTCCTGATTTGGATGCCATTTTATTTCTTTTTCTTCCCTAATTGCTCTGACTAGAACTTCTGGTACTGTGTTGAATAAAAGTGGTAAGAGTAGGCATCCTTATCTTGTTTCTGATCTTAGAAGAAAAGCCTTTAGCTTTTTACTGTTGACTATGGAGTTAGTTGTGGGTTGTCAAAAATGGCCTTTATTAAGGAGGTACATTCCTTTATACCAAATTTATTGAGAGTTTTTATTAATAGTGGGTGTTGTCAGGTGCTGCTTCTGCATCTGTTGAGATAATCGTATGATTTTTATCCTTCATTCAGTTAATGTAGTGTATCATATTTATTGATTGAAACATCCTTGTATCCCAGGGATAAATCCCACTTGATCCTGATGTATGATCCTTTTAATGCACCCTGGAATTCAATTTGTTAACATTTTGTCGAGAATTTTTGCATCTCTTTTTATCAAGGACATTAGGTAAGGAGATTTTATTGTAGTGTCCTTTTCTGGCTTTGGTATCAGGGTAGTGCTGGCTTTCTAAAATGAGTTTGGAAGTGCTTCCTCTTCTTCTATTTTTTGGAAGAGTTTGAGAAGGCTTGGTATTACTTCTTTTAAATGTTTGATAAAATTCACCAATGACACCATCTGGTCCTGGATTTTCCTTTATCAAGAGGTTTTGACTATTGATTCAATCTCCTTACTAGTAATTGGTCAGTTCAGATTTTCTATTTATTCATGATTCAGTCTTAATAGGTTGTGTGTTTTTAGGAATTGATCCATTTCTTCCAGGCTGTTCAGTTTGTTGGTGTGTAATTGTTCACAGTAGTCTCTTATGTTCCTTAATATTTCTGTGGTATCAGTAGTAATGTTTTCTCTTTCTCTTTTGTTTTTATTTTATTTATCTGAGTCTTCTCTCTTTTCCTCTTAGTCTAGCTAAAGGTTTGTCAATTTTGTTTATCTTTTCAAAGAACCAGTTCTTAGTTTCACTGAGCCTTTCTGTTGTGTTTCTAATCTATCTATTTTGGCTCTGAAATTTGTTATTTCCTTCCTTCTACTAATTTTGTTCTTTTTTTAGTTCCTTGAGGTATCAGATTAAACTGTTTATTTAAGATCTTTCTTTTTTCTTAATGTAGGCGTTTAATGCTATAAAATTCTTATTTAGAACTGCTTTTCTATCCCATAAGTTTTGGTATGTTGTGTTTTCATTTTTCTTTGTTTCAGGATATTTTTTGATTGCCCTTTTGATTTCTTCCTTGACCCATCAGTTGTACATGAGCGTGACACTTAATCTTCACGTTTGTTAATTTCTGGAGAATATTCTGTGTGTACTTGTGAAGAATTTATATTCTGCCACTTTGGGATGAAATGTTCTGTATGTTTGCTATGTTCATCTGTAACGTGCAGTTTTTATTGATCTTCTGTCTGAATGATCTATTGTTAAAAGTGGGATGTTGAAGTTCTCTGCTATTATAATATTGATACCTATTCAGTCAGATGTTGGGTACATTAATATTCACAGTCCTTATGTCCTTCTTGATGAATTGACCCCTTTGTCATTACATAATGACCTTCTTTGCCTCTCTTCAGTTTTTCACTTAAAGTCTATTTTTTCTGATGTAAGTATAGCTACCCCTGCTTTCTTTTGGTTTCCATTTGCATGAGATAGTCTTTTTCCGCATCCATTTACTTTCAGTCTATATGTATCTTTAAAGCTGAAACGAGTCTCTTTTTAGCAGCATATATAACTGTTATTATTATTTTTATTTTTTAAATCCATTTAGTCACTCTATCTTTTGACTAGAGAA
Source organism: Camelus ferus (assembly GCF_009834535.1). Classification (NCBI taxonomy): domain Eukaryota; kingdom Metazoa; phylum Chordata; class Mammalia; order Artiodactyla; family Camelidae; genus Camelus; species Camelus ferus. The sequence continues at coordinate 14,638,407 of NC_045700.1, forward strand.
TTTAGTCTATTTACATTTAAAGTAATTATTGATAGATATGGACTTACTATTGCTATTTTGTTAATTGTTTTCTGACTTTTTTGGTAGTTCTTTTGTTCCTTTCCTTCTCTCTTGCTCTCTTCTTTCATGATTTGATGATTTTTCTGTAGTTGTATATTTTTCTTCCTTTCTTTTTTATCTTTTGTGTATCTACTATAGGTCTGGAGCCTCCCCTCTAGCCTTCTTGGTGATGTTCTTTGTGTGACATTCTTAAGGGGCCTTTGGGCTGCTCAGGACTTCCTTGTCTGAGCACCTCCATTTGGATCTTGCTGGCTACCACACACATTTAGTTTTAAAATGGTATTGAGGAGAAACATCAGAATCAAATCTAGCCACATAGACCCAAATCACCCCAAGAGCGAAGGGAATCTAAAATATACAAGTACTGCTTTCATAATGATGAAGAAAAAAGCCTTAACAGATAAGTCACTGTGCCTTAAAAGAAAAATATAGCAAGTAATCATGCTTTTGTTAAATGGCCAATTACCATATCATCTCTAAGTGTCTTGCACTCTTCCAGGATGATCTGGACCCTAATCAAGATGATGAGTCCTTAAAAAAAATATGATGTTGGTTGGTGCATTTAAAGATTGCTTTAATGAGGTAGTAGTTATCACTTCCTGGGACAGGAAACATTTCTGGTATATGCCCCCAAAGAAAGCAAATATTTAGGCCTAATACCAGATGATAAATTCCATGAGCCTATACAGGCAAAGAGTCTCATGAGTAATGTATCCAGTGAGGAGTGTGGGGAGTGTGCTTTAAAAAACATCAGTTATGAGGGGGGAGGGTAGAGTTCAGTGGTAGAGTGTGTGCTTAGCATGCAGGAGGGCCTGGGTTCAATCCCCAGTACCTCCATTAAAGAAAATAAATAAATAAAAATAAACTTAATTCCCTACCCCCCCAAAATTCAATTATGAAACTTCTATAAATATGATAGAAAAAGAAGACTGGCCTTGACCATCAGCATTAGTCTGAGCTGCACTAAACCCAATCTGAAAAAATCTCGGAATTTCAACCAAGAATGCTCTGAAGCACTTCAACAGTCAAGCTAAGGGGAGAGGGTATAGCTGCATGGTAGAGTGTGTGCTTAGCATGCAGGAGATCCTGGGTTCAATCCACAGTATGTCCATTTAAAAAAAAAAATCAAGCTAAGGACATAACCATGAAACCCTTTCTTTTGAGTGCATTTAATCCAGAACTATTAACCCTACTTTCTCGGATAGTGTTGAGAAACTACTCAATCTTGGATGTGCTTGTGTAAATCTGAATTTTCAACTCAGGTCATTTTTTTTTTCTTGACACTTATTTTAGATGGATTCTTAAGCATACCTGGCTGAAACTATTTCTCAATTCAAGTCCTACTAATACCAGTGTCCCATAAGATTAACTCAATGTGTGTTCCAAAATAAAAAAATCCCATAAAAACAGAAGCTGATCCCATGGTTGGATAAATTGAGAAGTATGCTTACACATTCCTGCCTCTCTGCAGGATCGCATGAGAGATGTAATACCCTAAGTAAAAAACAACTTCCTAACGGGGTTGAGGTCCAATGTGCAGTTTTCTTCAAATTGATTTGATCATTGATCCCCCTCATAAACCCTTGCTTTTTTTTTTTCACTAAACATCTATCTCTATATGTAGAGATAGCTTCTGTTCCACAGCATATGGTTTAGAAATTGCTCATATTGAAGATAGCAAAATGACTAACAGAAGGTCAGGAATCTATGTGTTTTTGTGGCGTTTTGAGTTTTTGGTAGAAGAAATGTTTCCCTTCCTGCAATATTGAAGAGGTTGAATGGATGGCATTTTTTCCCAGCACAGATGGCCAATTTGAGGTGCTCTGGCAAGCAACTTCGTGTCTCTAATAAGTATAAAGTATTTTTACCTTTAGCTCAGAGTAAAACCTCACGCCGCATGAAATTGATGAGCAGTTCAAAAATAATGTCTCCTATCCTTTTAAAATTAGATTCAGAAAAACCTGAAAAGGGATTGCAATTACTGCGAAAATATTTCAGAGGGCACTGGGTTAATAGAAGCTGGAGAGGAATGGAAGAGGAGACAGGTGCTCGTCACCAAGAATAAGGACTCCTTTTGCTCCAAGGGTTTGTAGGGGCAGCACTTTTTTATTGGGGTTTGGTAAGTGTATTTGTCTTGATATTGGAATTATATTTGTGGAATTTTAATCATAAGCAGGCAAATACATCTTCCTGAATGTGAGAAAATAATATATAGCTAATTTGGGCTATAGGTATAAAAATTGCCCTTAGCACATGGAATGTAACAATAGGAATAATAACTTTATATAAATTATATTTCTTTGATGAAGCTTTGCTTTGCAACCTTTTGGGTTTAAAGAGAGAGAAAGGGATAAAGGTCAAGACCTGGTTATTTTTGCAGACGACTACAAGACACATACACACACACAGAGGCTCATTAAACTTTGAGCCATACTTCATTCAGCAGGAACATTTGCTATTAGAAATAATTCTTAATTTTGCTTCCCCAATGAGTATGTTAAATGTTTGGTAAAGTCTACCTTTCAAAACATCAGAATGTATTAAACAGCAGTTCTCTAACTGAAAGTGCTGATATAATTCAACAAATGTATGTGTGGGTTCCTGCTATTGGCAAAGCTTCAGTGAATACAATTCTGAATAAGATGATCTTTAATCTCAAGGAATTTATGGGGGAGATATGATTTTTTAAAGTATTAAAAAAGACCAACAAGAACAAACAGGTTACAGTAGTTGGCATTGTGTAGGGCTGAAAGAAAGGAGCGTTCCTAGCTCATCCAGAGATGAGGAAAGGCTTCACGCAGAAAGTGACTCTTGAGATAGACTTTGTTTTTATTTTGAGTGTGTTTTTTGTTTTGTATTGAAGTACAGTTGATTTATAATTTTAGTTTTTGGTGTACAGCATAGTGATTCAATATATATATTCCTTTTCATATTCTTTTTCATTATAGGCTGTTACAAGGTATTGAATATTGTTCCCTGTGCTGTACAGTATGACCTTGTTATTTATCTATTTTATATGTAGTACTAAGTATCTGCAAATCTCGAACTCCCAGTTTATCCCTCCAGCCTCCCCTATCCCCCTGGTAACCACAAGCTTGTTTTCTATGTCTGTGAGTCTGTTTCTGTTTTGTAAATAAATTCATTTGTCTCCTTTTTAAAGATTCCACAAATAAGTGATATCATATGGTATTTTTCTTTCTCTTTCTGGCTTACTTCACTTGGTATGACAATTGAGCTGGACTTTGAAGGTTGAAGTCAAATTTTCAGAAGTGTGGTTGGTAGACAGCAGATAGTGAACAGTAGAATTGGCATACTTTTTGAGTGAGGAAAAGCAAGTCACCCAATTTGGCAGGAGTTGGCTGGAGTTAAGTATTGGAGAGTAATGAGGAATAAAGTTTGGAAAGCAACTTGTGCAGTTTTTGTATTAGTCAGCTTAGGCAAAGTCAGACTGCAGTAACGAAGGACTCCAAATTGCAGTGATGCAACAAGCTTATTTCTCACTTACATCAGGTTTCCACTGTGGGTCGCCTGTGCTCTGTCTGCTCCTCGCATCTTGGTTTTGGGCTCCAGCTGAAGTGGCATCAGTTCTGGCTGAGGGAAAACAGAATGTGGCAGAACTCTGCGACATTTCTCCCAGCATCTGCTTGAAAGAGGCTTGTGTTACTTCTGCCCACATTCATTGGCCAAAGCACATCAGACGGCCAAGCCTACCATTGGTGGGTAGGAATATATAATCCTCTTACAGGAAGGAACAGCAGATCTTTTGAACAATTTACCAAAAGCCTTGAAAGCCAAGAATGAATCTTTTGCACTTAACTCTTTAGATGGTTAGGAGGTATGGTAAGTTTCTGGACAAGAGCATATGTTTTGGTAAAAAAATCAGGGTGGTTTTTATGGGTGTGTGTGTGTGTGTGTGTGTGTGTGTGTGTGTGTGAATTCTCTGGGTTCCTTGTTATAATTGTAGGTTCCAGGATTCCAGAAGATCTTATTCAGGGAGCCAGGAGCCAGGAATCTGCATTTTTAACATGCAGTCAGGTGAATAGTATGTAGATGGTCCACAGATCTCATTGTAAGAAACCCTGAATTAAGGAATGAGTGGGGAGCGAGCAAGTGTAGATGAGACTGGGCAGTGAGTGAGGGGATGGCGGGTCCTCTGTGGGTGGGAGGCCAAGGGGCCACGTGGGTACATGGGGCGTGGCCAATGCAGAGGCAGACAGACACACTGAAGGAGAAGAAGAGGTAGAGCTACAATGACCCATGGAGAAACAGCCAGGAAAGAGTAGTGAAAAGAGCCTTAGAAGGTGGGATATCAAGGGATCTCGCTCTTCACTGAGACGTAGGAGGCAAGCCTGTCTGATTCAAGAAAGAGGTGTGAGATGGAGAGAGCAGAGGTAATAATCAGTAAGTCAGAAGTCGCAGGAAATGCCGAGTTTTCAGAGCAGCGATTGAAGAAAGTGTTAAAACTACCACATACGTTTGTTTTTGCATCTCACCAGCAGGGGGCACTAGGGTAGCACATATGCTGATAATTGGGCTCAGCTTCCTGGACCCAGTAGTCATGCCAGCTCTTACTGAATAGGATTCTTAACCCGACCTACAGTGCAGTATACTGGGAGCTTCATCTAATGCTTTTATAGCTGTGAACCTTGATAGAGGGAACCTTTAAGGTTTCTCTTCAATTACTAAGGCATCTAGTTTTGTGGGGATTTTTTTTTTTTTTGAGCTGCCAATTCCTGTAGTCGAAAAGAAATTAATTCTGTAGAGTTTAAGGGAATTATTACTATTTATTGACTTCACTTGAGGCATGGAGCGGGTATTAGAAGAGAGAGGAGAAAAGACAGAGGAAAGAGAAAAATGCATTCGTAGCACGACTCCTCGAAGGGGAATCTCTGGGTCACAGGATGCGGGCGTTGTACATTTTGTTAGGTGCTGTCCGATCGCCTTCCAGGGACTGTGCCAATTAATTTTTTTTTATCAATAATCCGAGGTTCCTATTTCCTCACACCTCTGAAAACCCACCGTATCAGTAAGCTTTTTGATATTTGCCACTCTGACAGAGGAAATATGGGATGTGGGGATAGTTTTAACTTGCATTTTTCTCTTGTGGGAGGACAGACACTTTTTCACATCTAAATCTTATTTTTACATTTTTTGTTTCTGAAAACTCTTTTCCTGTCCTTTCCCCAATGGATTACTAGTCTTCTACTTATTAATTTTTAGGAGCTTTTTTTTTTTTATGAGGTCAGTCAAAAGATTTAGTTAACAATAGAATAAGTGAATTGTGCTTTTTCGGAGATAAATGATGCATGGCTTTCAAAGCATTCCCCTCCCTACCTACTCACTTAATTCACTAATCACATAACTTGTTGACATGCGTCTAAAACTACTGCTTTAGACTCTCAGACATAGAAAACAAACTATGGTTACTAAAGGGGAAAGGGTGGGGAGGGATAAATTAGGGCTTGGGGATTAACAGACACACATTGCTATGTATAAAACAGATAAACAACAAGGACCTACTGTATAGCACAGGGAAATATATTCAATTTCTTGTAACAGCATATAGTGAAAAAGAATCTGAAAAGAAAAAAAATATATGTATATGTATAACTGAATCACTTTGCTGTACACCTGAAAGTAACATTGTAAGTCAACTACATATCAATAAAAATTTTTTAAATAAAAAATAAAATAAAGTAATGCTACTGTTTTAAAACACCTTTGGGTGGTGTACTGTGTAGAAGTGTTTTCCTCAAGAGTGCCCATCTCTTTCATTTTATAGTTCGTTTCAATATAGAGAAAAGCCAAAAGTTAAATGGTGACAGATCAGGTGAAGGTGGTGGTTGGCACATTTTTATTGGTTGAAAATTACCAAATGGCAGGGAGTGCTCTTGAATTCCCAGTGCTTCAAATGGAGCGTTTTCAGAGACTGTCCAGGTCGTGCTGGACGGTGATGGCTGATAAGATTCAACAGGTTCTCAAGTGAGGATCATCATGAAAGCTCAACTTTCACTATCCCACCATGAACAGGTAACTAGATTCCTTTGTAATTAGATGACATTTGTTTTGTAGCAGCTTGAGATATAATTCATGTATTACCCCAGTCACCCATTTAAAGTGAACAATTCACAATTTTTGGTGCATTCTCAGAATTGTGCAACCATCAATCACCACAGTCAGTTTTAGAACTTTTCATCCACCGCTTTGCTGTTAACCTTCTCCTCCTCCGACCTCCCCAGCCTAAGCAATCACTAATTTCCTTTCTGTCTCTATGTGTTTGCCTCTTCAGGATGTTTCATATAAATGGAATTACATAACATGTGGTAGTTTGTGACTGGCTTCTTTCAGTCAACACAGTGTCTTCAAGGTTCATCTAAGTTATAGCATGCATCTGTACTTCATTCCTTTCTATGGCCAAATAATATTCCATTGTATATAATAGGCCACGATTTGTTTATCCATTAAGCAGTTGATGGGCATTTGGGTTGTTTCCACCTTTTGGTCATTATGAATAACACTGCTATGAATATTTGCATGTAAGTTTTTGTGTGGACATGTTTTCAGTTCTCTCGGGTGTATACACGGAAGTAGAATTGTTGGGTCAGATGGTAACTCTGTTCCATGTTTTGAGAACCTGCCTGACTGTTTTCTAGAGTGGCTGCACCATTTTACATTTTGACCAGCAAGGTAAGAGTGTTCCAGTTTCTCCACATCCTCAATACCACTTGTTTTTCTTTTTCTTTTTCTTTTCTTTTCATTATAGCCATATAGTAGGTTGAATTGCTATCTCATTGTGGCTTTTTTTTTTCTTTTTTAAGGGTCTATGCTTTAATTTTTTTATTGTGGCAAAATATGCATAACATAAAATTTACTATTGTAACCATTTTAAGTGTCCAGTTCAGGGCTATAAAGTATATTCAATTATTGTGCATCATTGTGGCTTTGATTTGCATTTCCCCAATGACTAATGATGTTGAACATCTTTCCCTGGCTTCTTGGCCATTTGTGTATCTTCCCTGGAGAGATGTCTACACAAGTTCTTTACTCATTTTTAAATCGTGCTGTTTTATTGTTGAATTGTAAACTATACTTTATATATTCTGGATCATGGCTCTTTAGCAGACATGTAGTTGGCAAATATTGTCTCCCATTTGGTGGGTTGTCTTTTCACTTTTTTAGTAGTTTTCTCCAATGCAGAGAAGTTTCAAATTTTGATGAAGTTCAGTTTATCTATTTTTTTCTTTTGTGGATTATGTTTCTGATACCATATCTAGGAATGCATGGCCAAATCTGAGATCATGAAGATTCACTCCATGAGTTCTTCTAAGAGTTTTATAGTTTGGCTCTTACATTTAGGTCTTTGTTCCATCTTAATTTTTTATCTAGTGTGAGGTAAGGGTAAGTCCTTTCTTAAAATTCCATGTCATATGTTTAAGATCATGAAAATCAATTTGGCAATACCTATAACAAATGCACATCCCTCTCAATTTCCACTTCTAGGAATTTACCCTACAGAAACATCCTAAGGATGTATGTATAAAGTTATTCACTGCACCTTTTTAAAAAATGCAAAGCATTATGGATAACCTAAATGGCTACCAAATGGAATATTATGAGGCCATGGAAAAGAATACAAGGCTTTGTGTGCTGATTTGCAATGCTCCCCACCAAATACAATTCAATGAAAAACCGAATTTTTTGTGTATAAAAACTGTAATATGTATCTACATAGAATTGTAGATATGCTATATGCTATGTATGCTTATATACATAGAAAAACTGCAAGTTTTCATAAAAATCAAGTATAGTAGATTCCTGTAGCACAAGTGGACACTGGGTGCGTAGACAAGTGAAGAGACATATTCCTGTCTACATTTGATCACAGTTGTTAAAAAATGGAAATGTAGTGCCAAATGATTGGATAAATAACATGTTAAATTTTGTAAAAAGTACCTTCTGAAGAAAAAGAGGATGTGGCAAGAAAGTCACATTGTCATGAGGACTGCACAAAGTTTCCTCCAGTTGAAACACAAGTATTTTCTTGCCAGTTTTTTTCGTGACTGCCAACATCCTAAATACAGTCAGACCATTGCTGATTGAGGTTGGAGTTGTGGTCTTCGGCCATGAAACAGAGCAGCAAACTGGTCCCTCGGATGCGGAACTAACAGCCCTGACCTCATTCACACAGTAATGAGCCAGCATCACCCAGAAGGTTTACCCTTCAAGGATTCTACAGGAAAAAGTTGTTCTAGAACTTCTCCCATGGAAAGAACACGAACACTTGTGAAGACACCGTTTCACCATTTTACCAGCAAGGACCCTAACACTGGATTCCTTACATTCCTAGCCCAGGGCAGTGGCGGGTAGGTGCCCTTGAAAGCCGAGACCCTCCCTACCACGTGCACATCTGTCCTTTAGCCTGGAGCAACCAGACAGAGATGAAAACCTCACCATGGATATTCTACCCCAGTTGACTCTCACGGCAGTTTTGGAGAGCTTGCTCTTGTCTTTCAACATTTCTAAAGCTGTCTCTTGGTGATTTTTTCTCAACCCTTTGAAAAACAGTTGTGGTTGTATTCTGTTTTCGCTGAAATGGTGCCTTCCTCTTCAATGTGATATTCTCCATTGAAACATGTATTTCCCCTTTTCGACGCCTATGGTTAGCTCTGCGGCAGGAGCAAAACTGGTCTCAGACATGCAAACTGGAGGCAGGAAACCCCAAAATACACAATGGTGCCTGTGTGCCTTTTAACCCTTTCAGTGTGTAGTAGACCAGATGACCTGTGCTCTCCTGTGATTCTGAACGATACTGCAAATGGGACTGGCATTCCGGGAACAAAAGTCTTACATGGAAAAGATGGAGGCACACTGTGAAATAGGGGTGAGTCAAATTCCCTCTGTTTTTATCCTCCTTTGAATATGAACCAAACATATCAGCTCCATAAGTGGGAAACCATGAAGAATTACAGTCCTCGGAGAAGTGGTTGGGGAAAGGGGACAGGGCAGATCAGTATAATAAAACCCAACTTGAGAGAGCAAAAGAACTTCAGCAAAAAGAAAGAAACCGATCTTAGAAATACAATAAAAATATTTTATAAATATAATAAAATAACATCCTCTGGATAACTCTGGATAAAGTTACATTTTCAAAAGACAAACTCCAGAGTAAAACCGAGTCCCCAAAAATGCTCTCAACAAATTAATGGCTTCTTTAAAAGACCTGGGATGAGTGAGCCCAGTTGTAACCAGCACCTGGAGGAAAGCTGTTTAGCTAAGCCTGAAGATGCCGACCTTCTCATGATGGAAGTACTGGATACTCCCCATCCTTCATGGGGCTGTGAGGGTGAAGGGACTAGTGGGAGACTATGAACTCCTGGCTTGCTGCTGCTAGGAATCCCTTTTCTCCTCTAACGGAGCAGAAGCTATGAAGGGGAAAAGAGCCGCTGTGAGCCGGCTGGCAGTTGGAAGCTCCATTTTGCAAATTGGGAGTGAGCTTTGGGTGGAAGTGAGGCGTATAACCTTACTGTGCCACTCCTGTCTTGTGGTTGAGGCAAGACACCACATGCATCATTTCTACTTCAACGGGAACTTGAGTCAGACTTTCTACTTTACTGTTTAAAAAAAGGGCCCTTGGTGGGGGGAGGGCTTAGCTCAAGGGTTAGAGCACATGCATGCACCAGGTCCTGGATTCAATCCCCACAGTACCTCCTCTAAAAAATAAAAATAAATAAATAAACCTAATCCCTCCGCCTCCGAAAAATAAATAACAAATAAATAATTTAATAAGGATACTTTCTTATTAAAAAAAGGAGAGGCCCATCATTTAACTTTCACATTGGGGTCAATTTTACCAACTGCATTTCTTTCCCTGGGTTCGAAAACTTGGAGGCAATTGAGGACACTTTTTCACCCGCTAGTTCCATGTGTCAGTAAGATGTGGCTGTTTTCCTCTTGGTGGAGTTAAGCTTTTCTTTTCATTTTTGCAGAAGACTTAAAAGGGAGACTAAAGGACTCTGGTTTAACCTTCTACTCATTGCAGGCTTCCTCTTATCTTTAATAAGAAACCACCAGCCTCTTTTTAAAAATCTCCAGGGATGGGAGCTCACCTCTGTCAAAGAAAGGCACTGCTTTGGCAGCTCTCTGGTTTTGTGCGTCTCCTTGCATTTCACTGATGTTTGCTTCCTCAATAGCTTGGTGCTGCCCCGCTGAGCAAGGCCGATTCCTTTTTCTCCTTCAGATGGGAAGGAAAGCTCTCATCTTAGGGACACCCTGTGGGCTGTGTGCAGGAAGGACATGTTGTGCCTTTCCCCGGGACTGTGGCCCCAGCTGCCATGCTGGCCGTCAAGCTGTCACTCTCACCTGCAGTTAGCCTTGTACCTCGCTGCTAGATTCATCCGAAAGCAGCTTTACCTTTGTCAAGCACTTGTTGAAAAATCACCCCAGGTTCCTTGTGTTAATTTCAAGCCAAGGCTTTTTTTTCCAACCAGCCCTAATTGGCCTCTGAAACCTCATGTCTCTATTTCCCAGCAGAGCCACTCTGCTCTGGTTAGACCAATCTGAGCAGTGGTTCCCCAGCTCACTATGACCATCTATGCTTCTGACCTGAGGCTTCCTGGTGGTTCGTTATCCAGCATGCTTCAAGTTGGCTTTTCCAAAATCACAGTTCTGTGTGCCTTTAAGTTTCCATAAAGCCTATCCTGGACAGTACTGGCTTACAGTGATGGGACATGTATTTTGAATTCTTTCTTATAAGTGAACATCTAAGGTCAGGTCTCCTGGGAAACAGGCTTTGAAATGGAGCTTTGCATACAGGAAGTTTATGGGGAGTAGTCTCAGACACCACGCCTGGGAGGAGATAAGGGAAGCAAGATTGGATAGAGCGAAATTTGAGCCAGGATGCAGTTCAGCAGAGGCTTCAGCCAAATCATGGGTCACCTGGAACTGGAGCGGGCCTTCAGAGTTGTCGTCCACTGACTCAGGGGCCAGCCTTCTTGGTCCTATGTGGACCAGTCACTGTATGTGCGCTGCCCCAGGAAACAGCATCGCCTGAGCAGGCAGCTTCATTCTGTTGAGAACAATTTCTGGGGAGGGACTCTCCTGAGTCTTCAAGAACCAGCACTTCCAGGATCCAGGAAAATGAGTGGCTGGGACCTGAGGCAAAATTGAGGTGGCAATCCATAGCATCTTGACAATGTACAATTAACATCAACCTCGTTTGCACTTCCCTGGATGCATGTGCGTGTAGGTGATTGCAATGTACCCCTCACCTTCCCTAAGAACCACTGTTCTAGCCCTTTGGGGACAACTCAAGGAGCCAAGGATTGGGATGTTCTTCGTTACTTAACACGGCAGTGCCTACTGAGAGGAACAAGCAGATACAGGTTAAAATAGTTAAAGAGGGTTAAAAATGGAAATGCTATCAATATTGTATGCAGTCTGGATGTAGTTTTTGCCTTAAAATTAGGAAATTCCTACAATTTGATTGTGAGAAAAAAAGTCTGAATATAACTGATTCAAAACAGTTGATTCCAGGCTTTGGAGAGCTGATCCGTTTAATTTTATTGGTAGTAGTATGTTTATTGACCTGCTACATACAGAAAATCACACAGATCCTAAAGGCACAGCTTGATAAACTTTGGTGAATACACCCCTATATCCAGTACCCAAATCAAGAAAGAGAAGTTTACTACACCCCAGAAGTCCCCATGTGCTCCCCTGCAGTCCCTGTCCCGAGAGGAGTAACCTCTATCTTGACCTCACCATGGTTAGTAAGCTAGCTCTTGATGTTTCTACAAATGGATTGCTCAGTGTATAACCTGTGGCTGGCTTCTTCTCAGTGTTACATTTGTGAGAGTCATCTGTGTAGTTGGGCTCCATTCATTCTCATTACTCTATAGTACTCCATTACAGATATACCACAATTTATTCATCCATCCTGTGATACCTGGACATTTGGTTGTTTCCAGTTTGGGGCCATTATGAATCGTGAAGGTATGCACATTCCTGTACCTGTGTTTCGATGAAGATGTAGATGCATTTCAGTGAAGATGTGTATGCACCTAGGAAGAGACCTTCCGAATCTATGTGTCCATATGATTAGTTTTAATAGATACTGCCAAACAGTTTTCCAAAGTGTTTGTACCAATTTGCAACTGAACAGTGGTGTATGAGAGTTCTAATTGCTTCACATTCTTGCCACCGTGTGCTTTTATCTGTCTCTTTCATTTTAGCTATTCAGGTGCGTAATCATGGTTTTAATTTGAATTTTCCTGATGACCAATGAAGCTTCTTTTAACGTTTACTGGGCTTTGCCCCCAGAAGCCTGCTAAAGTCTTCTGCGTAATTTTCTACTGGGTTGTCTGGGCAAAGGATTCTTTGTGGCATGACATCTGTAACATATATTTATTAACATGATAGAGGAAGAGGAAAACAGATTAGAATGTTATAATGTAGCTAGTTTGCCATAAAACTCTACTAAAACTATATAATAAAAATATAAATAAAATAGATAAAATAAAACTATACTATAAAAATATTTTTATTTATAATTATATAAAGTTGAATGATAATACACTAAATTATGAACAATTGCTCTCTCCAGGTGGGAAGATTATGGATAATTTTGGCTTTCTACTTTATAGTTATCCTTATTTGCTATTGCCTATATTTGTTTTAGTAACAAGCATGGATTACTTTTATAATCTGGAGAAACAACAAAGCTGTTTTCACTGGGAAACAAACAATCAAAACCCAAAATGAAACAAACACTTGTGAGCATGCGCTGGTTTGACTTTGCCGTCAGCCTCTTTCCATCTGGGACATTGAGAGGAAAAGTGTCTTCTCTGGGCATGCCTTGAAAGTTTGGGTTAGAAGAAGAAAGGGTAAAAATGAAGAACAGTTTTTCTTGCCTAACAGCCGTGTGGTCCCTCGCACCCGCTGAGCCCAGGAGTTGATCCTACCAGAAAGACTGGGCTAATTACTTCAATTGCCTTTCTTTGTGGGAGCGAACCTTCCCAGCGCCAGCCACTAAACTTATTTGGTCTGATTGCTGGAGTCCTGCTGTTAGCTGGGATGAGAAAAGCACATTATTGCACAGTTTAAGGGTAATGTCTTTGTTTACGTTTTGCAAGGCAAACAGGGTTACTTCCAGTCTTGTAACCGGGAGTTCTACAAACATCAGGACGGGGGAACACGTGACCCCTCCCCTCCACCTCCTCCGTTTTGTTCTGTCTGGTCCTACTAACCCATAAACCAAAAACATCACATCAACCCAATCTACCCACTAACATACAGCTTTTAAAAATTTTAAAGCAATTTCAAATGTATGGAAAAGTTGCCAGTATAGTACAAAGCACATTCCCCCTACTCCTGAACCATCTGAAGTTGCCCACACGATTTGCCATCACTTCAAATATTTTCGTCACTATGAAGAAGGCATTCTCCTACATAACCACCATCTTTTAAGTTAGGAAATTAACACCGACATGTTACCACCAGCCAAATTCAGGTGTCTTCAATTATCCCAATCATTGGATAATTGAAGACACCTGAATTTAGCCGGCAGTAATGTGTTAGAAGTACCCGTTGCATTAACCAATGGGTTTTAATGACTAGATTGAGACCCGGCACCTCTTTAAGAGCTGAGCCGTGGTTGGCCAGGCCTCCCTCCTCCCCCTGCCCCGCCCCACGCCGAGGGAGGCCACCGGCAGAGAGGTGGGTGCTTGCTCTGGCGAGCGCGGATCCAGGGCGGCGTTGCTGTCCCAGCAAACGAGGTCGGGCTTTGCTCGGGGAAGCAGAGGGGAGACAGGGGTGAGGGCTAGACAATCCTCTTGGGTTAGGGACAGTACCCAGAGAATGTCACCTAAGCCCCACCTAAAGTTCTCCATCCCCACCTTTTTCTTTTCTCCCACATAGTAGTCCCCCGGTTATCTGCGGAGGGATAGGTTCCAAGACCCCAAATGGATGCCTGAAACCCGGGATAGGGCAGAACCCTACATATATTCTGTTTTTTCGTATGCTAACGGGCAGGCAGTGTATATACAGCGTGGATACGCTGGACAAAGGACTGCAGGAGATTTCATCACGCTACTCAGAATAACTCACAATTTAAAACTTCTGGATTATGTCTGGAACTTTCTACATAATGTTGCCTACAGGTAACGGAAACTGCGGCCAGTGGAAGCGCAGATAAGGAGGGACCGCGGTGCTTCTACCATGGTCTCCCCTCCCCCACCCTTCCTCTTTGTTCACGCCACTCTATTTTCACACGCTTTTCTGTAATTCTACTAAATTCTTTTTCAAAATTTCCTGAAAAAGACAAAAACAAAAACAAACCAAGGAAACTGCTAAAGGTTGTTATGTAGTGGGAGGTGGGAAGGTGAGGAACAAGATTTGCTCTATATGGCTTTTTATGTAATCTTTATTTTAAAAATCGTATTAATGTATCACCTCCCAAGAAAGGCAAGACATAAGAACAAGCAAACCAAACTAGAAGAATGTTTCTTGGTGCAGCCTACCTGTTAGTAAATCTATTTTAAGGGATGAGGAAAAAGGGCGAAATCATCATGTTTTGTACCTTTATCATCTAGGAATACTACAGCCTGGACCGTTTGTTGCCTCCTGTCTGCCTGTGTTTCTTTGTGACTTTACCACCACTGCCGACGTCTGTTCTGGAAGGTGAGTCTCATGAAGGCATGGGAGATTTTTTTCTCTTTTAAACGGCATAGCGAACTCTGTTCTAACTCTGCGTCCTCAGGCTCCTTGGGGATGGGTGTTCTCCAAGGGTCTGTCCTGTGCTGCTTGCCCTTCATTCTCTCCTGATTGCCTTCATTCCCATGATTTCCACCCTGTGCATAATTTCCAAAACTACATCCTCCAAACTCACATCTGTCTGAGCTCCAAGACTGCATTTCCAATTGCCCATCAAACTCAGCCCAACTTCCTAGTGATATTTTACACCCTTGGAGCAGTTCAGCCTACCAAACTGTTCACATTATTTTTGCAAATATAGAGAGCTGTGCAACCATCCAGTTTAAGACATTTCCATCAACTCAGAAAGTTCCCTTGTATCTATTTGCAGTTATTTCTCTCTCTTACTGTCAGACTCAGGCAACTGATAATCTGCTTGTTAGTTCTATAAATTTGCCTTTTCTAGAAATTTCTTATAAATGGAACCATGCAATATACAGTCTTTTGTGTATAGTTTCTTTCATTTAGCATAATGACTTTGAGGTTTATCCACGTTGTGGTATCAGTAGATTGTTCCTTTTCAGTGCTAAAGAGCATTCCATTGTACAGATACATAGCATTTATCTATTCACAGTTGATGGACATGTGGGTTATTCCCATTTTTTGCTTATAATGCTACTTTGAATATTCACTTGCAAGTCTTTGTGTAGACACACACCTTCATTTCTTTTCAGTAGATACTTAGGAGTAAAATTGCCGTATTATTTGTTAAGCCAATGTTCAACTTTTAAAGAAACTTCCCAACTGTTCTCCTAAGTATTGTACCATTTTAGAATCTCATCAGTGCTTGGTGCTGTCAGTCTCTTACTTATAGGCATTGTAGTGGGTGAGTAGTGAGTGGTATCTTACTGTGACTTTAATTTGCATTTCCCTAGTAAGTAATGATGTTGAGCCATTTATACATTTTCTTGGGTGATAGGTCTACTAAAATCTTTTGCGTATTTTTTAATTGCCTTCTAATTATTGAGCTGTAATAATTCTTTGCTTGATCTGGATACAAATCCTTTATCAAATACATAATGTGCAAGTATTCTCTCCAAGTGTATGGTTTACCTTTTTGTTTTCTTGATGGTATCTTTTGAGGAACAAATGTTTTGAATTTGGTTGAAGTGCAGTTTATCAGCATTTTCATGCTTTTGGTGTCAAATCTAAGAGTTTTCTGCCTAATCCAAGGGCGGAAAGATTTTCTCCTATGCTTTCTTTTAGATAATATATAATTTTAGCTCATACCCTGACGCCTATGATCCATTAAAGTTAATTTCTGTTTACGGAGTGAGATAAGAACTAAATTTGTTTACTTGCATATTCAATTGTAAGGGCTATTTCTTGAAAAATATAGTTTTTAACAGCAGATTGTCTTGGCATCTTTGTTGAAAATAAATTGTCCATTAATGTAGAGGTATATTTCTGTACTCTTTATTCTCTTCCATTGATCAATATGTCTATATATCAATACTGCACTTTATTACTATACTTGTTAGTCATGTTGGAAATGAAGTAATATGACTCCTTTAATTTTGCTTTTCGTATTCAAACTTACATTGGCTAGTCTAGGTCTTTGGCATTTTCATATGTAGTTGAGGATCAGCTTGCTAGTTTTTATAAAAATGATCCTGCTGGATTTTGATAGGGATTGCGTTTGAATCTACAGATCAGCTTGGGCAGAACAGCCACGTTGACAATGCTGAGTTTTCCAACCTGTGGACGTAATATGTTTCTCCACTTTTTTAAACCTTTTAAAAGCACTGTTTTGAAGTTCTCAGTGATTTTTTGTTTTATTCTTTTTATGACTTGCAACTGGAATTTTTTCTTTATTTCGTTTTAGATTGTTTGTTGCTTGCATTCTACAGCCTTGATAACCTTACTTATTATTTCTAGTAGGCTTTTTCTACATTCTATCAGATTTTCTACATACATATTTTGTGAATAATGATAGTTTTATGTTTTTCTTTCTATTCTGGGTGCCTTTATTTCTTACTGTAGCCTATTCCTGGCTAGAGGCTTTGGTAACGTTTTTGCTGCCGAAGCCTTTACCCAGGTTGCCAAAGGTTTGAATAGAATGGTAAAGCATGGGCATCCTTGACTTGTTTCCTGATCTTACGGAAAGCTTTCAGTCTTTCACCATTAAGTATAGCACAGCTGTAGAATTTTTCAGAAGCTCTTTACCAGGTGGAGGAAGTTCTAGTTTTTGTCTACTTTGTGAAAGAAGAGTTTTTTTGTTTGCTTTTTAAAATGGTGAATACCAGGTATTGGATTTTGTCAGATGTTTTTTCTGTATCTGCTGATATGATCATGTGTTTTTTTTATCCTTCATTCTATTAATATGGTACATAATATTAATGTACTTTCAAATGTTAAATCAATCGTAATTTCCTGAAGTAAGTCCCACTCGGTATGTAATTTAAAAAACATATATAGAGTTTGCTAGTGTTATTTTTAAATTTTTTGTATTAATTTTCATGAGGGATATTGGTCTTTAGTTTTCTCTACTTCTGATATCTTTGGTATCTGGGGGATAATCCTGGCCTCATATAATGAGTTGTGTTGTGAAGTATTTGTTTCTCATCCATTGTTATAGATTAAATTGTGTCCCTCCTCCAAATTCACATGTTAAAGTACTAACCACTAGTACCTCAAATGTGACCTCATTTAGAGATAGGATCTTTACAGAGGTCATCAACTTAAAATCATTCTTGTGGGTTCTAGTCTAATAAGACTGGTATCCTTATAAGAGGGGGAAATTTGGACACAGACAGACAGAGGGAGAAGACGGCCATCTACAAGCCAAGGAGAGAGGCCTGGAACAGACTCTTCCCTCACAGCCCTCAGAAGGAACCAGCCCTGTTGACACCTTGATCTCAGACTTCTAGGCTCCAGAACTGTGAGATAATACATTTCTGTGTAGGCCATTCAGTTTGGGGTACTTTGTTATGGCAGCTGTCAATTGAAAAAAAAAATTGCACAACCCAAAAGTTGAGAATTGTATTTTATTTGGCAGGCTTCTGAGGACTTGAGCACAGAAGACAGCTGCTCAGATGGCTTAGGGACTGCTCCACAAAAGGTAAGGAAGGAACCAGGATTCTGTGTGGGGTGGGTGGGGGGTGGTGGGAGGTGTTGCAACAAACAGGTAGTTGGAACATCAAAGATGACTGTTAATTCAAGAAAACCAGGTATCTCAAGTTAATGAATTTAGCACTTTTCTTTGGGAAGATGCAAGAGTCTGAGCTTACTGAAAATCACTCCTTTGATCTGCACCTAACTCTCTGGGGCCAGTGTGCTGCTTTTCTCCACCCTGAATCCCCTGAGGGTGTACAGAGGGGTGGCTGCAGTGGCTGCTGGCCTTGATGGCTGTAACATCCTTTGTTCACTGATACAGTAGGCGACATTCTTCATCCACACAGCCCTAACAAAGTAATACACATATTTTCTAAAGAGTTTGTGTAGAATTGGTAATATTTCTTCCTTCAATAGCTGATAAAATTTACTAGTAAAGTCGTCTGGGCCTGGGCTTTATTTTTTTGGGAAAATTTTTAATTACTAGTTCAATTTTTTGTTTGTTATTGATCTTTTCAGATTTTTAATTTCTTCTTGGGTCAGTTTTGGTCATTTTTGTCTCTCTAGGAATTGATACATTTTAGCTAAATTGTGTAATTTGCTGGAATTAAGTTGTTCATAATATTCCCTTATAATCCTTTCAATTTCTGTGGGATCAGTGGTTACATTCCCTTTTCATTCCTGATTTTAATAATTTATATCTTTTTTCTTTCTCAGTCTAGTGAAAGTTTTTTCAGTTTTATTCATCTTGTCAAAACAATTGTCTTGATTTTGTTGATTTTTATTTTATTGATTTCCACTCTGATCTTTGTTACTTGGAGGAGGTACTGGGAATTGAACCCAGGACCTCATGTGTGCTAAGCATGCGCCCCACCACTTGAGCTATACCCTCTGCCTCTCTACTCTGATCTTTGTTTCCTTCCATGTAGTTACTGTAGGTTTGATATGCTCTTCTTTTTCATTGATTATAGATATTCTAATTTAAGCATTCAGTGCCATAAATGTTCTTCTAAGCATTGGATTAGCTGCACTCATACATTTTAGTATGTTTGGTTTTGTTTGTAATATTTTCTAGGTAACTTGTGATTTCTTCTTTGACTCATGGTTATTTAGAAGTATGCTTTTCAAAATTTTGATTTCCCAAATTTCTTTCTGTTGTTGATTTCCAATTTAGTTTTATCATTGTTGGAGAATATATTTTGTATGATTTGAATCCTTTTATGTTTATTGAGGTTTGTTTCATAATTTAACATATGATCTGCCCTGGAAAATGTTCCATGTGAATTAAAACCATTGTGTAATCTTCTATATGTGTTACTTGGGTACAGTTGGTTGATAGTTGTTTTACAACTTCTATATCATTATTTTATTTCTAGTTTCATTGCTGAGAAAAGGGACTTGAAATCTCCAACTATAATTACTAAATTTTTATTTCAATCCTGTCAATATTTGCTTAATGTATTCAGCACTCTGTTATTAGGTACCTGTATATTTATTTATTTATTTTTATTGAATTATAATTGATTTACAGTGTTGTATTAGTTTCTGGTGTACAGCATAGTGATTCACTTATACATATTATTTTTCATTGTAGATTATTACAAGCATTGAATGTATTTCCCTATGCTATACAGTAGGACCTTGTTGTTTATCT